>NC_081291.1:18832500-19457500 GCF_030435805.1 Mustela lutreola | reverse complement strand
GAGGGCAGCTCGGGGAGAGCCCAGAGCCCAGGCTTGCGGGTAGAGGCAGGAGACTCACAGGCAGAAGGACAGGGTGCCATCGTCCAGGTCGATGAGGCAGCTCACGATGTCCCCCGCTGCCCACGCCTGCCGAGGGGAGGAGGCCTTACAGATGCACAGAAGTCCGGCAGCCTGCCCATTCTGCCCCCGAGGCTGTGTCTCCACTACCACCCAGGGGAGGGGACAAAAAGTGCAGAGGACCTGAGTCCCTGCACCACCCCCCATGCCCAACAGCGTCTCGTGGCTGCCCAGTGATCCTGCCAAACTGTGAGAATGGACGTGCGCAGGTGGGCGATGGGTCTCTGTTCTCACCTTGCCATAATTTGTCGTGGTCACGTTCCACTTGCGCACCCGGTTGCCATCATAGGCGTAGGAGTTGTGCGTATCTCCAACCCCCTCCTAAGGAGGAAATGTTTGTAAGGTCCAGGGGAGGCAGGTAGGAGCAGGGCCAGAGCCTGCTGGCCATAAGCCTCAGACCCACAGAGCTGTAGAGAAAGGGGCTAATGCTCTGAGACACTGAGTGATTTCCTGGGCCAAGTAGCCCTAGGAAGGGGCGGGACGCAGTCCTCCTCCAGAGGGCATGTCTGGGTGATGGTCCTGTCCTGAGCCCGGATGAGGCCGGCAAGGGGGAGGGGCCTCTCCCATGCACACGCACCTCCTGATTGAAGCGGCAGTTGATGGTGCACCAGCCAATCTGCATGAGCCCCTGGGAGGAGATGAGCACCTCGTAGACCCATTTCCCTGTAAGAAGCTGAGTCAGGCCTAGCAGGCAGACCAAGACTGTGTCCCGCCTCAGACCTGGGCCCACAGAGTCCCTTCCCGTGAGCCGGGCCACAGCACAGCGTGGTCTCACCTTTGTACACGCACGTGGTAGAGCGGATAGTACCGAAGTTGCTGTGTCCGATCACCTGGGTGAAGAACGGGGAGGGTGAGCCTCTCCCGCACTCAGACTGCCTCCCCGAGGGGGAAGGGCCCCATCCCCAACCCAGCTGGTGTTGTCAGAAGGGATTCTAGGTCAGGAGAGTGACAGGAGGGGCTCATAGCTGTGCTGGGAAGAGCTTGGGGCCAGAGTCACATCCAAAAGGTTTTAGGGCTATGTCAGGAGGGCGTTGAGCCTGAGGAGTCAGGAACCCATCAGGAACGGTTTGTGGCTACAGCCCCCCAAAGAAAAGGTAAAGAGCCCAAGACCCCATCAGGAGGAATTTGGGGCTGTCAGGAGGGGCTTGGACCTGGGACCCCTCGCCTTGTCCTCACTCACCCCTAAGAGGTCATCATCCACCAGAAGAAGCCCCTCGAAGCCACCTGTGTGGTCCAGGACCACAGTGGATGGGCCAAGCCGCCCTTCAACCTGTCCTGAAGAGGAGAGGTAAATGTGGGGTTGGGCAGGGCACAGGATCTGACAGGAGGCACAGAGGGCAGGCCCAGGACACCCTGAGCCCAGCCTGGCTCCCCAACTCCCATCCCAGAAACTGCTACATACCCTGGCTCTCCTCATCCTCATCCTCCACATGTAACAGCTGGTCCAGATGCTCTGGCAGGTTCTGGAAGTTCAGGGGTTTCCTGGGGAGAGCGAGAGGCTGCGAGGGGCCCAAAAGTCCTTGAAACCAGCCAGAGGACACTATACCCCTCTCCCGCTCCCACTCCTCTGAGCTTCAGACAGTGGCTGCCCAGACTCCAGTAAAGGTGTTGTGCCTAGTCCTAGGTTCTGCCATGCTGCGGGCCAGAAGGCTGGATTATCCACTAAACTAAGAAGCACTGGTCCAGTGTGGCGTACCTCAGGGCTTAGAAAAATAAAAAAAGGAAAAGAAGAGCCCTCCTTCAGCCTTAATCCCTTCATCAGTAAAGAGGGAACAAAAGCTCTAGGTCAGAGAGGCAGGGAAGATTCCAAAGCATAACGTGTGCTCTCTGCATAGCCCATAACTCCCCTGCCCTCAAAGGGGACTCCGGTGATTCGCCTGGAAGAGGAAGGCTGGGAGAAGTACTGGTCCCCAGTGGCCTGTACCAATGACAGCTACGTCGGCCCTTGACCCCAGGCCTGCGGTCGCAGCCAGGGAATTCTGTGCCAAATGAGACAGGCCTTAAGGAAGATGAAGGGCTGAGCCCCCTAAGCTGCTGGCTGGCTCTGTCCTGTACCCACCTGTACAGGCGGAGAGCACATGGCCTGCCAACCTACCATCTGCCCCAGCCAGAGGGGCCCCCTTATCCTCCCAGTGCACATGCTCAGAGGATAAAGGCCTCTGCATGATGCTGGCCAGCTCTATCCTGAGTTCAGCTTCTAAGAATAGCAGAGAACGGGGTGGCAGTAATTAGCAGGGCTCGAGTAGAACAGAGACCGGCACCCATCTAGGTCTAGCCCACAGATGGGTGGCACCTGCTCTGCCACCTCTGGTCCCAGCTCCTTCCCCTTTCACTGGCCCAAACCGGTGGGCTCTAGAAGGGGACAGAGATGGGCCAAAGCACCCACTCTCTGGCAAGGTAGCATCAACCCAGCCTCACGTGCCAACCACATGCTCCCCTGCCATGAGCTCCTACTAAGCTATGGGAGGTAGAGACGCACGAAGCCTACTCTCCCCATTCCTGCTAAACCCCAAGCCAAGGCCAGGTGGTGGCTATGCCATGGAGTGCCCCACCAATAGCATGGAAAGTTTCGGCCAACCCCATGTACAAAGACCCCAACAGGCCTGGGGATCAAGGTTGCCATTGGGGCAGTGCTTATGGGCCTAGAGGGCTGCTCTAGTTTTGTGCCTGTTCTCAGGAGAAGCTGGGGGAAGCCGGCCTGAGACTCAGCACTACCCTCTGGCCAACCCAGCACTTGTCCGTCCTTTCTAGATTGCCTAGATCCGGGGCCCAGGGCTCCGCATCCACACAAGCGCTGAGTGATGGCCCTGCCACCTGCTCTCCCTCCTGGCAGCCAGAGAACCAGTGGCGGCATGACCATTTCTGATATCACATGAGGGAGGGATCAGATGGCCTTGGGAAGAGGCCACGACCAGGGCTGGCATGGAGGTGGGCAGTGGCCCTCCAGAAGTGGGAATCCTATGGCCACCAGAGCCACTTAAATGGAACGGGCAACAGTGCCGTCCTTTGTGCCTGCCCAAAGAGCAGAGACCGTGGAAGACCAAATAGGCCAGCTGGCAAGGGGGCTGAGAGGCAGGGACACCCAAGCCTCACCTCAGGAAGGCAGAATCCATGTGATCCTTGAAAGAAGGAACTTAGCCATAGTCTTAAAAATGATTGCAGTTCAAATGGTCCAGCCACATGACTCCAACCCTTGGAATCTTCATAGCACTGTTCACAAAAATAACCCCTCCAAGCGAGGGACAGTGCTAAAGGCCACAGCAGACCCCTGGCCTTAATAGATGCCCACCAAGATTTGGAATACAGAAATAAAGACGCACTCAGGGCAAAATGTTTAATGACAAAGATAGGATCTAAACTTCTGTATACTTTTGGAGGTGAGGGATCTGTTCACTAGCTTGATGGCAGTGACGTTTTCACAGGTTATCTGGATTAAAGCTTACTGTATTCTACCCTTTAAATACATGTAGTTTATTGCATGTCAATTATTCTTCAATAAAACTTGTTTTTGTTTTTTAAAGAACTAAAGGTGGGGGTGTCTGGGTGGCTCAGTCAGTTAAGTGTCCAGCTCTTGGTTTCAGCTCAGGTCATGATCTCAGGGCCGTGAGATCAAGCCCTGCATCGGGCTCCACGCTCAGTGCAGAGTCTGCTTGAGATTCTCTCCCTCTCCCTCCCCTATCTCATGGGCTCACTTGCTCGTGCGCTCTTTCTCTCTAAAATAAAAATAAAATCTTAAAAAAGAAAAACAATTGAAGGTGACAGAAATTTTTAAAAATTTCTATACAGTACAATCTAAATGACGTACATCACAAGATAAGGAAACCAGAAAGAAATCACACTCATGTGATCATGTCAGAATAACAAAATAACAGATTTTTTTTCTTTTTCTTCTAAGTTTCTGCTCAGGTGCACTTGTAACTTTGATAGGGACTAAGCTTAAAGGCACTCAGCTTGCAGGGCAAGGGGCTGGTACAGTCTGTACCTTATAGGTTCAGGCGGAGGCTACAGAGGAGCGGTATGGGACCAAGGGTGGGCAGGTGCACACACAGACCAGATGCGGACCAGGGAGGGGGAGTGAGCCGCTGTTGTAAGGACTGAACGTGCACCAGCTCCCCAGCCTCCATAAGCCCCTCAGAAGGAAGACACTAACACAGCCAGGCGAGAGGAAGAAGCAGTCTGGAATGCAGACTCTCTGGCCAGAGGTCTCACAGCTGGGGGCAGCAGAGTGAGAACAGAGCCCAAGCCAGCCTACCCAGAGGCTCCGGTCTAGTCCTTCAGAGTGAGGCACCACCCATGGGGCCGTACCTGCTGGCGGCCGCGGCGGGCGCATGCTCAGGAGAGGAAAAGATGCGGTGCAGGTAGTCATTCAATAGCTTCTCGTGCACGATGCCTGTGCCACAGGACAGAGGGAGAGAAGGGTCAAGTGGTCAGTGCAGCTCCCAGACTGTGCTGGCCTTCAAGGGGTCAGAAAAGCAGTCACGTTGGGGGCCCTGCCCCAGGGCTGCTGAAAGAGAGCTGGCTTCTGGGTACAAGGGGTGCAGCAAGGCCTAAAGCTCATGAGACCTGGTACTTTACTGCCTTGGTCTTTTCCTTCTTCCCTCAACACAAGGAGCCTCCTCCCAGCCCTGCAAGCCCTTACCTGTGACCCTGGACTTCTCAGCGTCTGATGTCAGCCTATAGCTCTTGCGGGAGAAAGACATGCTGGACCCCTTGGATGCCATCCTTCATCTCTTGTGGGCAGCCAGCGGTCCTGGGGGGCTGAGCCAGAGGCAGAGTCTGTCTATCTGAAGCCAGCCAAGGGACCCCATGCTGACCTCAGTTCTGGGGTGGCAAGAAGGCCTGAGAGCAGGTGAGGCCAGGTGCCTGCATATTTACAAACCAACCAACCCCAGAGCACAGGAGAGCAGGGGCCTCCCAGTTTCCTACATTAGGGAGGATGGATGGGGCCTGGACCCCACCACGTTCCAGTGCTCAGTACAGGGCCCGAAAGAGTTATCACGTATAGGTTTACTGCACCAAACTGAATGTCTCAGCCCCAGAAAAAAGACCCCAGTGTCCAAAGTGAGGTGGCCTAGAGACAGAGAGACCCTGTTTCTGTTTCCTTCTCAGCTCTAAGTCACACTGGGTCTAGCTCACATCCAGTAGAGAGAACCCTATACCACCTTTCCCCCTAGTGTGGTCCATCACCCAAGGGCTTGATGCCGTCTCCAGCTCTAAGTCCTGCTGACACCTAAATCCAGAATCTTTCTTCCCTTCTCTTGTCCAAAAGCCTGCTAGTATTTTTCTTCCCACTCGCATGCACAGACTTTCACCCCATCAGAGCACCACCCTCACCCAGTGGTCACTGCAGACCCTGCTGCTCTTCCCGCTGCTGTCCACCCCACACATGTCCTGGTGTTGCTGCAGCTGCTAAGTCGCCGGTGACCTCCTCCTCAGTGATCTGGAGCCCTGCTGTCCACCGCAGTAGCCGCTAGCCACGTAGGGCTATTTACATTTGAATTAAAACTTAAACATTAAAACTCAACTTCTCATATTAACCACATTCCAAGAATTCGGTAGCCACATATGGTTAGCGGTTACTGTACCAAACGCTGAAAATATAAAACACTTCCATCATCACAGAAAGTTCTATTAACTCTAGTCTGGAGCCCGGCCTTCTAGTACTGCCTTAGACCGCACTTCCATCTCTGCAGCCCAGTTCCTTATCTCACTTCACACAGGTCCTCTCTTCCCACCACACACCCTTGCCCATTCACGGTCCGCACCACGCCTGCCCCTCGGGAAAGTGACTGTCCTGCCTTGGCGCCTATGCCTGTGACGGGCCCTCCGCGGGCGTCCACGACCGCTGCCCCTCTCACACCACAGTAGGTGCGGGGCAGATTAGAGCCGGTCACTCATCTGATCGGCAAACCTTCCAGACATCCACTCCGGGTGTCAGGTGCTAAGGCCCCGGCCCCAGGTGTTAGGCGGACTTGACGTTGCTCAGGGATTCCTTGCCACGTCGATCCTGTCCAGCCCCGCCGAGGGATCCGGGCTCAGAACGAAACCGACCCCTTCTCGGAGTCCAAGGACGCAGAGAGCAGCGCATGTCTCCCCCAAGTCGCCCCCGCCCGGCCCCAAGCTCCGCAGGATCCTCCCAGCCAGCTCCAACCCGGAGTCTCGCATCACAGGCTGCAACGCCTGAGCGGCGAGCACTCTCATACTGGGCCGGCTGCGGCCGGGAGGGGAGCCCCAGGGACCCGCCCCGCGCGGAGCCCGGCCGCCCCTCACTCACCCCCAGCCTCGGCCGCGGCGCCCCGGCTCACAACATCCGCCCAGCCTCTCGTCTACGGCGCCCGTCTAGGGTCAAACCGCGCGCTCATCGCGCACGCGCATCGGCTCGCGTCCGGCTTCCGCGCAAGGGAGCCCCCTCGCGGTCTCCAGCCGGGTCATCCCGGCCTCGGCCTCGACCCACAGCCCAACCGCCTCTCACCCCCGCCTGTACAGAAGCTCCTAGCTCATCCCGGGCCGAGCACCACGTCCTAACTGGGAGTCCCAGGCAGCTTATCTCAACTGCCACCCGTACTGGGAGGCCTGCCCCAGAGAATTCTAGAACATTTGAAAGGCTACCTGCCAGGGTCCCTGCTGTCTGTCACTCCCGCTTCCCTTCAGGCCAGACAAGTGGCCTCGCTTACCTTTCCTGGAATGGCACCTGTGACGTGGCGAGGGGAGCCTCTCTGGCTTCTGCTACCACGGGTGTGGGCTGACTTGCCTACAGCTGGGGCTGATAAGCCAGCAGAAGGGGCAGGCTGCTTTGAGGCTGGGTCAGGCAACATTTGCCACTTTACAGGGAAAAGCTGAGGCTTAGATTAGTATCACACCACCCAGCGGCTGGAACCCAAGCCTCTGACACCAATCATGTCCACACCACTCTTCTCTTCAGAATGACGTAGGCTACAGAGGGTCTCCAACCCCACTCCAAGGCACATCAAGTGTTCCCACTGAACACCTGCCCACTACACAGGGCAGGGGCTGTGCCAGGGTGAGGGCCCTTGCATTTCACCAAGGGGGCCTGAGGCCTGGATCTACCCCCATTGTGGCCACTGGATCTTAGGTCAGGCTCCAGTAGGCCTCTAGTGGGGGCGGGAGTGTGGGGGTGGGGGTGGAGGCAGAGCCACCCAATCCCGCAGCGACAGGTTTCACAACTTCCCGGTTAGGGCTGTGGTGGGTCACAGTGCAACCTCCAGCCAGGAGCATGGGGTGGCTCCCACTCCTGCTGCTTCTGACGCAGTGCTCAGAGGTCCCTGGTGAGTGCCCCCCACCCTGATCCCCATTTGCCTTCAGGAAGGTGTCATCCCTGGGCCCATCCTGCTATTCAAGGCAGGTGCTCTGTTTTCTACTGGTCATGGAGCAAAGAGTGTTCTTGGCTTCTTGTGCAGAGTGGGGCAGCCCCAGGAATACATAGAGACACTGCCTATTCTGGCCTGTGTTAGAATGTTTGCTGTAGCACGAGGCAGTGTGGGAACTGCATAGATGCACGCACACATGCAGGCAGTTACCCTAATGAGCCTAATCTAAGCTTCTAACCTAGCATATGCCCCAGTGCTGATGGAAGGCCAGACTCGGAGGCAGAATGCCTGGGTTGGGCATTCTGTACATGGGCTCCCACTAGGGGGCGCCGGCTGTGTAATAGGACAGCTCTGAGCCTTAAGGCGTTCTCAGCTGAGGGATGAAATTGGCTCCTTAGGGCAAGCACCATCACCCACCGCTCTCAATATAGTGCAGGTTTTAGACCTGGGCTTAGTGCCTTGCCCAGTAAACATGACCATTGGTGGTAACCACTATGTCTGGGCTTCTCCCACTCTGTACAGGGTCCATCTCAGAGGCCTTGTAGCTTTAATCCCCTGAATGAAGTGTGGATTGCCGAAATCAATGTACTGACATGCATGCCCACCCCCGCAGGGCAGCGCTCGCCCCTGAATGACTTCCAGGTGCTCCGGGGTACAGAACTGCAACATCTGCGACACACGGTGGGGCCTGGTCCTTGGCAAGAGGATGTGGCTGATGCTGAGGAGTGTGCAGGGCGCTGCGGGCCCCTACTGGATTGCAGGTGAGTAACCGCAGGAAGTAGATAAGATCGGGTGGCAGGTGAACCTGGGCGACCCTGTGCCTCGTCCTCCCAGGGCCTTCCACTACAATGTGAGCAGCCACGGTTGCCAGCTGTTGCCATGGACCCAGTACTCACCCTATACACAGCTGCAACGTTCGGGGCGCTGTGACCTCTTCCAAAAGAAAAGTAAGTGGCTGTGGAGAACGTGGGCCAGGGATAGGGCACGGAGGCCTCAGGCCGTGTTGACAACGGGTCTCTTCCAGACTACGTGCGAACCTGCATCATGGACAATGGGGTCAAGTACCGGGGCACAGTGGCCATCACCACTGGCGGCCTACCCTGCCAGCACTGGAGCCAAAGATTCCCCAATGACCACAAGTAAGACAGACACCTCCCCTCTGTCCCTGCCCGGCCCTGCGCCTGCCCCCAACCCCAGCACGCACTCAACTGCTGCTGTCTTCCCCAGGTACACTCCCACACTCCGGAACGGCTTGGAGGAGAACTTCTGCCGTAACCCTGACCGGGACCCCGGAGGTCCCTGGTGCTACACGACAGACCCTGCAGTGCGCTTCCAGAGCTGTGGCATCAAGTCCTGCCGGGAGGGTAAGTGGCTCTGGGTCAAGACTGAAGGAACATGCCCACGCCCGTCTACGAGCCCACCGGCCTTGTCTTTGCAGCCGCTTGCGTTTGGTGCAATGGCGAGGATTATCGCGGCGCAGTGGACCGCACCGAGTCTGGACGCGAGTGTCAGCGCTGGGACCTGCAGCGTCCGCACGCGCACCCCTTTGAGCCCGGCAAGTGCGTGTAGGCGAGCTCCGCATCGCGGGGCCGGGCTAGGGGAGGGCCCAGGCTCCAAGGGCGGAACCCGGGATACTGCAGGGGCCACACTGGTCCTGAGCGCCAGGGCCTTGTTCGCGCCCCGCTGCGCCCCCAGGTTCCTTGACAAAGATCTGGACGACAACTATTGCCGGAATCCTGATGGGTCCGAGCGGCCCTGGTGCTATACCACGGACCCACAGGTGGAGCGAGAGTTCTGCGACATCCCCCGCTGCGGTAAGGCCCGAGGGCGGGGCCTGGGAGGACACCTGGGAAACGTGGGGGGGCGTGGCCTGCCTGCGGAGAGGGGAGGGACTGGGCGTGACCCGGCCGTGGGCCCCGGGGAGTTGGACTCAGCCTCCGCCCCAGCGGTGCTCTCAGCTCCCACTCGGGCTCTGTCCCGTCCATCCAAGGGTCCGAAGCACAGCCGCGTCAGGAGGCCACGACTCTCAATTGCTTCCGCGGGAAGGGCGAGGGCTACCGGGGCACGGCCAACACCACCGCCGCGGGCGTGCCTTGCCAGCGGTGGGACGCGCAGAACCCACATCGGCATCGTTTTGTTCCAGAGAAATACGCTTGCAAGTGAGGTGGCGGGCCGCCGCTGGGGGGCGTACCTTTGCAGCTGGAACATCTGGAGTGGGGTCCCGGGGCGGGGCTTGAAGGAAGGCGGGGTCGCGGGGGCAGGCAGAGGGAGGCGGGGCTCCAGCCCGAGGCTGGCTGGCTGGCGGGCTGGCCCCACCAAGAGCTGAGAGGAAGCACCTGCCCAGGGACCTTCGGGAAAACTTTTGCCGGAACCCCGACGGCTCTGAAGCGCCTTGGTGCTTTACGTCGCGGCCTGGCATGCGCGTGGCCTTCTGCTACCAGATCCCGCGCTGCGCCGACGACCTGCGGCCCGAAGGTAAGGCCCAAGCTGGGACTGGAAGCTTGGAGCCGAAGGGCTGGGGCGAGAACCCGCTAACTGCCGCCCCGGCCCGCCTCAGACTGCTACAACGGCGTGGGGGAGCGGTACCGCGGTTCGGTCAGCAGGACCCGCAAGGGCGTCGCTTGCCAGCACTGGTCTGCGGAGAAGCCGCACAAGCCGCAGTGAGTCGGTCCGCGCGCCCGACCCCTCCAGGACAAAGGCCACAGGCTCCCACCGGGCATATAGCCCTAGGGCGGCACGCCGTTGACTCTCCAACTGGAGCCCTGCGGGGATTGGGGATTACCCTGCTAGGACACAGAGTCCTCTCCCGCCCAGGTTCACACCCACCTCCGCCCCCGACGCGCACCTGGAGGAGAACTTTTGCCGGAACCCGGATAGGGATAGCCATGGGCCCTGGTGCTACACTACGGACCCTGGGACTCCGTTCGACTACTGTGCACTTCGGCGCTGCGGTAAGCCCCACACTCCCTCGGGGCCCGCCCCCTGCCTCCGCCTTTGAAGGCGGGCTTTCTCAACGCAGGTGAACTTGGTTCTTTCAGATGCTGACCAACCACCGTCCATCCTGGAGCCCCCAAGTATGCACTTGGGCCAGGGATGGGTTGGGACCTCTTGGGGGCCTCCATCCATCCAGTTTCCCGAGGCCCATCTATCCCCCAGACCAGGTGGTGTTTGAGAAGTGTGGCAAGAGGGTGACCCGCTCGCACCAGCAGCGCTCCAGGCTGCGTGTGGTGGGGGGCCAGCCTGGGAACTCGCCCTGGACAGTCAGCTTGCGCAATCGGTGAGGCACAACTACCTTTGCGCTTATGCCAAGGGAGGGGGAACCTGACCTGTCCCTGGCCTCAGGGGTCTTAGCCGAGAGATGACAAGTCCAGCCTGTGTCCCAGAACTCACTGTTCCCTCCTAACCTCTACTCCTCCAGGCAGGGCCAGCATTTCTGTGGGGGTTCCCTAGTGAAGGAGCAGTGGGTACTGACTGCCCGCCAGTGCTTCTCCTCCTGGTGAGCCTCCCCTGGGTATGGAGACCCCATCCCACCCCTCTGCCTTCATCGGCCCCTTAGCTACCTTTCCTAGGTGAGCCCTCGGGCAGCAGACTATGAGTCATGATTGATCTAGCAGAGCTTCTCCCCCAGCCATGTGCCTCTCATGGGCTATGAGGTGTGGTTGGGCACCCTGTTCCAGAACCCACAGCCGGGGGAGCCAGGCCTGCAGCAGGTCCCCGTGGCCAAGATGGTGTGCGGGCCCTCAGGCTCCCAGCTTGTTCTGCTCAAGCTGAAGAGGTGTGTGACAAGTCAAGAGGTGTGGGGGGTGGGGGCTGAGCTTTGTGGGCTTACATGCTGAGCACCCTCATTCCCATTAAAGACCCGTGACCCTGAACCAGCGAGTGGCCCTGATCTGCCTGCCCCCTGAGCGGTATGTGGTGCCTCCAGGCACCAAGTGTGAGATCGCAGGCTGGGGTGAGACCAAAGGTAAGAAAGAACACGGTGCAGGGGCAAGGACTACCCCAGGCCAGGAGGCCCTCTCCTCCTCCCCACTCTTATCACTATAGGTACAGGGAACAATGAAGTTCTAAATGTGGCCTCGCTGAACGTCATCTCCAACCAGGAATGTAATGTCAAGCACCGAGGACGTGTACGGGAGAATGAGATGTGCACTGAGGGACTTTTGGCACCTGTGGGTGCCTGTGAGGTCAGTACTGGGGTACCCATTCTCAGCTCAAGGAGGGCTTGAGAACTGGAAAATGTACTACTTTATCCCCAAGGAGGCTAGTGTCTGCCTTGGCCCAGGGCGCCCTTACCAGTTCTTCCATCTACCAGGGTGACTACGGGGGCCCACTTGCCTGCTTTACCCATGACTGCTGGGTCCTGGAGGGAATTATAATCCCCAACCGAGTGTGCGCCCGGCCCCGATGGCCAGCCATCTTCATGCGCGTCTCTGTGTTTACGGACTGGATTCACAAGGTCATGCGGCTGGGCTAAGCCCAACTTCAATCCCATGTACTTTGGAGAGTACAGAGCCTCCTGTCAGACATAAAGCTGCCTCTCCTCTTTACACCTGTGCAGGGTGCTTCTTAGCCTCTGCTGGGAAATTAGTCGGTGTATGCCCTTGCTAGGGCCTCGGTGGCTCAAGGCTGGCACAGCTGGGCTGGTAGACCTCATATTAGGACTACTTTAGCCTGTAGGCGCTCTGGAAGGGCAGGTCCTCACTAGTTCCCTAGATAAACTGCTGGTAAGAGAACGGTGTTGTAGGACAGTTTCCTAACAGAAGGGGGCTGGAGCAGAGGGAGCTAGCCTAGTGAGATCCCAGTTGGCCTTGACAGGCAGCAGCTGAGCCTCCACTGTCCCCTCCCCCTCATCCTGCAGGTAGGTGAGGTCCTTAAAGTTACCATGCCCAGGGCCTATGGCACTCTGAACCCCAACGGGGAGGCTGGGTTTAGGGATGGCTTGGTACAAAGTACCAGCAGGAACCAGACTCTGTGTCCTCATTTATTATGACCATATAGCCTGCATTCCTTTGCTCACCCATCCAGGAAGTCCAGAGCCCAGGAATCCTCGTGCCGATCTGCCAGACCCTGGGGCTCTCCAAGAGGGAAGCTCACGCTCACGCAGGGAACGGGGCTTCAGCTGCCCAAGTGCGCGTGCAGCCAGAGCACAGCATTCATGAAGCTGTCTGACTCCACCTCCACTTCTGAAAGTGCGTGGGTGCTTTTGGGATAGAGCAGGAGCCTGTAGTGGTTGTAGTGGTGATGTTTAAGGCTGGAGGGTTCTCACCTGCTCACCTGCCCACCAGCTGCCGGGACTGTCCTGCTGCACTCACCTAACAGGCACGTTCCGGGCTTT
Organism: Mustela lutreola; assembly: GCF_030435805.1. Taxonomy (NCBI): domain Eukaryota; kingdom Metazoa; phylum Chordata; class Mammalia; order Carnivora; family Mustelidae; genus Mustela; species Mustela lutreola. The sequence continues at coordinate 19,444,720 of NC_081291.1, read as the reverse complement.
GAGGGCACGGTAATACTCCATGCCCTGCTTGAAGGGCACACGCCGGTCCTCCTGGCCCAGCATCAGGAGCAGCGGGGTCTTCACCTGGGCAGGGGCAGGTGGGGAGTGGTCGTGAGCCGGGCCCTCAGGCTCTGGACAGACTGGCAGCATCCAGACAGGGGGAGGGCCACCTACCTGAGGGGTATACTTGATGGGGGACTTGTCCAGCATCTCGGCCCACACGCTGAGGTCTGGCAGGCAGTCGCTGCTGTAGGGGAACCCAGCCTCCACCACGCACCTGCAAGAGAAGGCACTGAAGCTGCCCCAAGAGCCCTGGATTCTGCGGGGGCTTCGTTGGTGGGGGACCAAGGCAACCCAGAGAAGGGCAGGCGCCTGCGGAGCACACCCACCAGTCAGGGATGTCGGTGGAGCCCATCATGGAGGCGATGTTGATCACAGGGTTCCTCGCCACACAGGCACCATATGTCTCAGGGTACTGACCAATCAGGTGGCAGGAGAGGAAGCCACCGTGGGAACCACCCATAAGAGCCACTCGGTCAGCGTCAAAGTGTTCTTCCTGGAGCACCTGCTCTACTGCGAACTACAGGGTGGGGCAGAGCGTGCTGTAGCCAGCTGCCTCTCCATCCCCGAATGGAACACACCCCGATGGTTACCCTCCAGCCGGCCCAGAAGCCCCAGTCCCTGCTACCTGGACATCCTTCACATCCTGATGGCCCACGTTGCCGGGAAGGGAGAGGATGCTGTCCTGGCCAAAACCCGTGGAACCACGGTAGTTCACTGGAGGCCAAGGAAGAACCAGGCAGGGTGGTTGGTGACGTGCCTGGCCCCATGGTCGCACTTTCAACCCGCGTGAAGCAGGCCTTGGAGCCAGCTGCTCCACAGACTGTCGAGGCACCGGGCCAAGAGATTTGAGGCTGTTGTCCCATGACCACAGCACCCTCTGTGTGGAAGTCCCTGGTAATAGCTGCCAGGTCTGGGCTGTATACAGGCCTAGAGACTTAGGTGGCACCTGTGGCGCCGGTGGCGCCTGTCCCACCCTCTCCCCCCCAACACAGCTCACCACTGCAGCAGGGCCCCGCTCACTCACCCAGGAGTACCGCAAAACCCATCTTGCAAAGCATGGCTGGGAAGAGCATCCAGGCAGTGACAAAGGATGAATGGGGCCCCCCTGCAGACATGGAGCAGAGAGTGAGAGCCAGCTAGGATGGGTAGTGGGAGGGCAGCAGACCTTAGACCAGATGCCTACCATGGGGCATGACCACCATGGGCACTTGGGTCTTATCGGGAGGGTTGCTGGGCTGCAGAAGAATTGCTTCGAAGTCCAGGCCAGCTGCAGGGAGAAAGCAGGAGTCAGCAGAGCCAGAGCCGCTGCCCAGGGGGCTTTCCCAGCCAAGGCCTGAGCTGTAGCTGTAGGTCTGGGGCTAACGTCTGAAAGAAAGATCTGGTCAAGGTAGCCTGCACCAAGACACCCCAGGAGGCTCCTACTCCTGTCCTAACTGGGGAGTCCCACTCTGTCAGGACAGCATTCTGGGTGAGGTGTGATGGTCAGAGGCCTCAAGTAAGGTGGTGTGTTTGGGTCTTGGTTTCCCCACCACAGAGCATTTGGCCTGGTGATGCCCAGCTCCGATTCCCAGAGTAGGCACCCACATACCCCATACCCAGACACTACTCCCCATGAACATGCACCCCGGAGAACCCCATGAGAGAACCCCCAGAGGCACGGAAGGTGGCCACAGATGCTGTGTGCTGGGGAACTTGGGACGTGTCTCTCTGCCCCAGCCCAGCTCACCATACTGCACGTTCTCTTGCTCTGGGGGTGGTTGCAGTACCCGGATGGCCCAGGAGATGTCGGGAATAGGCTCGGCCTCCTCCAGGGACACCCATAATACTTCATGCTCCTTCCCTGCAGGAGGCAGGAACCCAACTTTCTGCCAAGGGGAAAGAGCGTGTCATAGGTGGCCTGGCTGCCTCCCTGCCTTTCCACCTCTGCCAGAGTGGGAGGCGGGCAGCTCTCACTCTGCTGGGCCTTCTACCCACCTCCGGAGCATACATCATAGACTCCTGTTGTGAGCTGGTGTGTGCACAGGCACTGAACACATGAACACGCACCCTGTCCTCCTGAGCTTTTAGGCTCTGCTATCTCTTTATGCTCCCTTCTGCTGGAGGACCAGGCACTTTCCCAGGCACCCCATTCTTTATAGAGCAGACCTACACCAGGTAGCTCCTCTCCATGGGTGCCAAACCCTTGTGGATCATGCCGGGCTGGGCCCGCGTCTTGGCCTCCCACACACTGACCAGCCCCAGTCAGACGCAGGCCAGCTCCCTGACCTGGGGAGCTCGGCCTGCAGAGAACCCTCACCCGGTTTGGGGCCCAGCAATACTCACCAGACTTGGGGGCAGGCTGGGCGTGGAGAACTGTGCCACCATGAGGTCCTGGTCAATTGTGAGGAGCTTCCAGCTTCCACCTGACCCCCCTGGAGAAGGCAGATGCCACCACCTTTCCCACCCGCTCCCTGCATGGCCAGAGTCCCAGGCTGGTGGCTCTACGCCAGGGCGCCCCTTTCACTCTGAGAAGCAAATGAACACCCACAAAAAGACTGCCACAAACACCCCACTGCATGCAGCCCTGGGTGAGCCTCCTGCTGAGTCCCTTGTTCAGCAGATGCCAACAAAGCCCAGGGACTGAAAACCCAGGGCCATGGCAAACCGCCATGTTATGTCCATGCACGACTTTATGACAATAGTCTGCTGGGGAGGGGTGCACAGCTAGGCCTTAGGGGGTTGGAGTGGTGCTGGTTTTGGGCCATGGGATTCATGGAGATTCTCCAGCATGGATGTATGTACAGTTTAGCAACAATACTCTGGAATCTTTGTGGAGGAAGGACTACAGTTAGGGCAGGCAGAGGACTCAAAAGATGTTTTAGGGGCAGAATCACAGGCCCAAATAAGAGGCAGATGAGCGAGCCAACACAGGGTTTCTCAGGGGCCCTCGGATAGCAGAGCTGCCTCTGCCTGAGGTTTGGGAGGTCGGGGAAGGATGACTCTGGCAGATCTCAGCAAGAGAAAATTTTGTAGGTTTGAGAAGCAGGGGGTATGCTGAGGCAGGGCCAGGATGTGCAGAGCAGAGTGGAGTAGGGGAGGCAATCTGCTGGCTGGGAAGGTCCTGCATGGTCAGGGTCCTTGCGAGATGCAGTAAAGGCTGCGGGACAGTCAGTGGTGCAGAGTGGCCAAGGGTGCCACTACTGCCCCATGTGCCGGAGCTCCAGTCCCTCCCCTGGCCTGGCTGGGCTGCTCCCCAGCCCTGCTCACCAGCTGTCAGGGAGGTCACACTGCCCATCTGAGTGTCCACAACGAACAGGTCCTAAAGCAGAGGGGGAGACACATGTGGCACCACATCCGAGAGCCCTATAGGCCCCTCCCCCCACCTGCTCTTTGCCCTTTTAGGGACCCCTGGGTCAGGCCAGGGCTATGAGCCACTATGACAATGGCTCCTCAGTTGCCAATGGTAGTGGTCTGGAGGCCTGGACTCAAATCCCAGCCCCATCGCCACTTGCAGAGGGACCCCAGGCAAGACAGGGAATGCCTCTGAGCCCCCGAGCTAGTGTGAGGAACAAATGATCTCACACTCAAAGAAAAAGCTTGGCATACTGTAGGTGTCCCTATCCAATCCCTAGGAGGAAGCCTCTGTCCTATCTCCATCAGCCCCCCATATAGTGTTCGGGGGCCTACCGAGGGGCAGTCCCCTGACCCCCAACTGGAAATGCCTGGGAGGAAGGGGAATTGCACCCCTGCATCAGGAGAAAAGGCCAAGGGCTCCGCTGTGGGGCACCAGGCCAGGCAGGCAGCCAGGCTCCTCAAGAAAGAGTCCAGGACAGGGGCAGAGGGCCCAAAGGAGCTTGTAAGACCTTGGGGCTGGGCATTACACCAGCAGTGTGCACAGGCTACACCCTAGGCCCAGGGCTCCTGGAGGTTGATCAGTGGGGCTGTGTCTTAACATGGGGCTCCTTACCTGCCGGCTCCGCTGAGCTGAGTCAAAAACCACTCTCTGGCTGTCAGCCGACCAGCATCCCAAAGGCAGAAGGCTGCAATAGATCCCAGAGAAGTTCTCTGCAAAGATAGGAGGGCTGAGGCCACGTGCAGCAGTGGAGGTGTGGGAGGTCAAGCCTATGAGGAAGGCTGGGCTGCTGGGAAACTCCCTCCAGGGCCCCTGTAACTGTGACAAAATGACAGTCTACACATGGGTGGGGGGACCTAAATGATGAAGAGCTGCCTGAAGAGGGGGCTGGGGAAGAGGCCTCTGAGGGCCCGGGAGAGGCAAAGCTCAAGCGCTTCTGAGAGAAACCATTGCTGCTTGGAAGAAATGCACTGGCTCTCCTATGAGCTTCTCTCATTGAGACCCTGGTAGGCACCGAGTGCTGTAACCAAGGCAACACCTGTCTGTCCCTTATGGTGCTCAGCAGAGTGTCTGGCAGAGAGGGCTGAATAGGTACCATTCATTTAACCCTCACTACAATGCTATCAAGAAGACAAGGGCTAACACCTCCCACAGATAATAAATGGACGCTCAGGGAGGTAAGGATGCCATCCAAGGACACACGGCTGATAAGGAACAGCTGGGATTCAGACCAGGTCCCCACCACTGCATCCCTGCATCTCTGAAGATAAACAGGCCATGACTTTTCCATTGGACCCTTGGAGCTGGCCAGGTGGCCTGAAAAAAAAGAGAATGGCCTGAAAAAAGAGACCTCATGTCCTTGGGATGGTCCAGGATCCCAAATAGAGTGGTGAGCACTTGAGACTATGACCGGAACTTCTCAGCCAAGAGCCACTCTCACCCAGAGATTCCACTGACTCAAAGGCTTAGATGGGACAAACACTTGGGTGGTGACTGGGAGTGGGACAATGCAGCACCCTCGAGCTCGGAGCCTTTCAAGTAGGACATTCCAACCTAGTGTGCTTTCTAAGACCCGTTGGAGCAGGGGTTTCAACCAGCCACCGGAAGCACGAGATCCAACCAGGAGCTGCAACACGGGGAGGACACCATCTAAACCCCCTGCCAGCTTGGGCCACTCTGATCTCAGCTCTGGTCCAGATGACTTCCTCCTCTCAGAACTGTCCCCTGTGGTGAGGGCCCCGTTCCCTGCACAGGCTGGGCCTGGAGCTGGCCCAGCAGGGAGGGACACTTCAGAAAGAACCCAGGACAGAAGAGCCGAGGCAGCTGGCCTGGCAGAGGGGCTAACAGATGACAGGAAAACAGAACTGCAGGCTCCACTGTACCCAAGCGGAGACATGCCTCTTACCTCCCAGCTGCCGAGGCACGACATCCACTACCACTGAGGTGACCTTGGTATACCAATCATACTGCAAGAGAACACACTGGTCAGGCCCACCGGGGGACTGGCGGTGTCCTCGGGGCACAGAGTTCTGTATCCATTTTCTTCTCGGACAGCCCTGGGGAGCCTCAGAGGAGGGGAGCAAGTGAGGCAAGCCTGATGTATTTCCTTTCTGATGACCTGGACAGATGTCCGAAGGGGCCTGTGACTCCCAAGGAGCTCTTCTTGGCCTAGGACCAATGCTCTTGTGACTGCCGGCTATTTCCCACCCCACATAGAGCCTGACCACGGGCAGGTGAGAAGCAAAGAGAGCTACCATCCACCATCCCTTCCTTGGGCTGACCATTCCACGCCTTCCTCCAGCTCACCAGACACAGCTGGCTACACTGATGATGGGGGACCAGAGATGGGTACCGCAGGTAGACGATGCGACACTGGTCTGGGCTCAGGCGGGGAGAAGACACAGCCAGAGAGTCATCTGAGAGAAGCTCTAGACCAGACGAAAATGTGAGCACCGTGCAGGCTGGCAGGGCCAGCATATGTCAGCAAAGCACAGGGGGCCACCAGCACTTACCACACTGACCGCCAGTGAGGTCCACGTAGTACAGGGCTGACCTGGAACCACCAGAGAGACACTCAGCTTCAGAGCCAGCTGGAGCTGCAAGGCCCCCTCCCCGGCCCCACCCTGCTTCCTCACCTACGATTGCTGCAGAAGCGGATGCCCAGCCGGAAGGGCTCATGCCACCAGCCTACAAACACCACGCCTGTGTCTCCAGGGGCCCAGAATGCCTGTAACCCAAACCCCGGAGCAAGGGTGAACAAGGGGCAGCAGCTCAAGCTGGGCTCCCAGACTCCAGGAGTGAGGCAGGCCGAGTCAGTGCTAACCTGTCCAGGGGACACATTGTCAGGGACCCCCTCAAGCACAGAGATGTTGCCGCTCTCGATGTCCAGCACGCAGAGCACAGGAGTGCTTTTGGAAACCATGTTTTCTCCCCAGTCTTCATAAAACACAAACTGATCCCCCTAAGAACACAAGATACTCAGTGTCCAGCCTGTCTTACCTCCCCAGTTCTGACAGTCATGATATGGGCAGGGAGCACTGAGCCCTAGGCTGCCCAGAAGGGGCTTTATGGACTGGCTATAAACATTAGCACCTTGATGGCCTGGTCTGGTTTCTTCGGCCTGGTCATCTCATCATCACTGCCGCTGATGTCCAAGGCTTTTGTCTGAAAGAAGGACTCAGCCTTTGGGCGCCTCTTCTCTGCCACATATAACAAGTGTGTCTCCGAGTGTGACCAGGACAAGCAGCCAAAGCAGTCTGGGTGTAAGGAAGGCTCATCAGGGGGAGCCCTGGGCTCCGGCTGCCCCTCCTGTCCACCCTGTCTGCTCACCAGCCAGCTGCCTACCATCCTCGTACACAAGCCCATGTTTCTCCAGCACCGACAGGTTGAAGCTCTTGAGCTTCCGGTTCTTCTCCCACACCTGAGGACATCTGGGCATCAGGTTACCTGCCCCCCAACAGAGCCTCATCTGTGGGACTGAGCCCCCAGTCACCCATTGCCTGGTCCCATGCAGACTCACTTCCAGGAACTGCTTCTCCTCCCCAGGGCTCGTGCCTCCAGCTTTGCGCAGCACAGCTTTCATGGTGCCTGAAGGAGAGTCTCTGCTCAGCAGCCTGAGGAAGACATGGGGTAGCAGGTCATGGTCATAAACCACAGTCCCATCCTACCCCCTTCCTGGCCGCAACCTCCTAGACAAGATTCTTGAGACTGGTCCACATCTGCCCCTGCAGCCCCTGTAGCTCTGTTACGGCAGCTGGCCTTGCCTCTCCTGCCTGGGGAAGAGGCTCTACACTCCCCAGCCTTCCTGAAGCTCCACAGGCTCTAGTCCACGCCCAAGTTTGGACAAAGCCTCCAGTGCTTATCAGGCCATGTCTATAGAGAACACATGAGTTCCCAAGGGGCAAGAACCTGGCTCCTGGCCTCCCTTCAGGGCCCTACCTGCACCAAGGCACATGGCAGGGCTTGCAGACAGCTGTGGCCTTGCCCACAAGCTTCTTCCCTCAAACTTACTCCCCCCGGGTCTCCACACTGTTGCCCGCCGGCCCTGAGAACACCACTGAGTCCCCATCATGGAACACCAGGTACTGGCGGCAGAATCGAATGTTCTCCATGCGTTCCAGGTCCCTCTGGGTCCACTCTGTGAGGAGAGGCATGAGACTTAATTTGAGTTGACCAGTACCAGCATAGGCTCCTCTCAGCCCCTCAAGAGGAAGGCCCAGCCCACCTCCCCAGTCTGTCTTGATATTCTGGAAGCAGGATGGACAACACTTAGTAACAACTCAAGTCTAGGCCTGAGCTGATGGCATGTCAGAGAAAAACTACTATTCTGCTCCTAGCACCCACCCCCATCCTAGAACTTGAGGGGAGCCAGGCACCTGTAGGGGATATGGTGAGGGGTGAGCCTACAAGGCCCACGCCGTATATCCCAGTCTGAATTCTACTCCCCCATCTTCAACTCGTGCACTCAAGGGCACCACGCCACAGCGCACCGAGCAGCGTCCCCCATACGGGGTCCTCTGAGGGGTGCACCCTCCCACACCACTTTCTCCAAGCCCCGTCCTCCTCCACACACTCGGGCGCACCGTCAAGCAGCAAACCCTCCACATCTCCCTCCTCTCCACGCGTGCGCACGGCTCCGGAACGGGCCCGCCCCTCGATTCCCCTCCATCCACACACCGGTGTGCACCGTCCGGTAGCGGCCCCCGTACTGCGTGATGACATCCGGGCCCAGGCAGGCGGCGCTCAGCGTGGGCTGGCGGCTAAGGCCCCGGTACAGCGCCGCCGCCTCCTCGGGCTCATTCAGCAGCACCTGCGCAGGGGACACACCAGGGTCAGGCCCGGCCCGGCCTGCAAGGACCACGGGCACCGCGGGCCGAGCCCTCACCTGGCGCTCCATGGTACCTCTCGGCCGCCGGGGCGGGGCGGCGCGGGCTGGCGCCCGGAAGTGAGGCTCCGGGGGGAGGAGCCAGGAGCGGCCCACCTCCCTCCGCCCTTCGCGTTTGCAGCAGCAGCGCCGCGCCGCGGGAGGGGCGGGAGCTTCGACGAATGGGCGAGGACCCTAAGCGGAGGGGCGGGACCTCGACGGCGAGTAGGTGGGGCCTGTGAGGGAGCAATCAGAGTTTGGACCCGGGAGTCCGGGAGGCTTGGGGTCCGGGGCCTCGAGGGGAGGAATAGGCCTCTTCCGGGAGGACGGACTGGTCAGAGGGCAAGTCCCAGGCCTGGTGCTGGGAGGAGAGGCCATAGGGTATCCGAGGAGAGGGGCTTGTTCTAGGAAATGGAATACAGGATCGATCTCTGGGTGCGCGAGGCCTGTGACCGATGACGTGGCCCGCGTGGGAAGGAGGCGAGGCCTGAGACGGGAACAGCCAGTGAAGTGAAAAGCTGGGTCGGCCGGGAATGGACCCTAAGAAGGACGCGGCCTGGGAGCGGGGCAGATCAATGGATCTTTGAATATAGGGGCGGGGTGGGGCGGGGACGGAGCCGGAAGAAACGGCGTTGAGGGCGTGGCCCAGAAAGACTGGGTAGGAGCCGAAGCTTGCCCCAACAGGCATCACCTGCAGACCTGTGGCTGACCCGTTGGCTCCCTTCTTGTCCATTACGAGGCATACATCCACCAGCAGGTGCCAGTCCCTGCCCTGGAGGGGCTCCGAGGCAGATGGGAAGAGGAGCGCAGAGCCCTGGGTAGCTGGGCAAAGAAGGGCGGATGCTGCGCTCTGAGGGTGTTGCCTGGGCTTATCGGCCACCAGGCCTACCCCAAGAGCTATCTGACCCTGCAGCCCTCAACTGCCCTGTTCAGTGGCACCTTGCTGGGGATCGTAAGTCAGTAGGTTTCTGCTTGCCTCTCCAGGCCTCGTCCAAAGCTCTTGCGTGCAGAGGGTCTCACGGAGTCAGGCTCTACTAGAATCAAAGAGCTCCCTGTGGACAGGAGAACCTGGGCAGGCAGGCTGACTCCCTCGGTGTCCCACAGTGGCACAGAACTGAGTGGCTGTGATGGCAGGGAAGGGCAGGAGAGACTAGGCACCAGTCAGGCTAGCAGGGGTGTCCCTTACTTCATAGACCCAGAGCCTGGCTGGTCTTCCACACCTGTCTGACCTGAGCAGAAAGGATGACCACAGCCACCAATCTGAGCAAAAAGGTTGGAAACTAAGATATTCATCACAGCATTGCATATTGTATTAAGGAAAACCAGGACCATGGTGCTCGGCCTTCAGTGTGTGTACTGCAGACTGGCTACAAACTTATCGTGCAGCTGCTTGGAAGCCGCGTATTGGAGGATAAACACCTAATTACGTGGGATGAACATGTAGAAATAAACAGAAGGCTAGGAAACAGAGGGTACTGCACCTTCTGACTTCTGTTTAAAATGAAAAAGGAAAATACAGGAAGGAAGGCCCTACGTCAAGTTACAAACTCTGCAGGAACATCAGAGGTGAAGCTGATACTCTTTCCTTTATCTGCGTCTTAAAAATCTTCTGGCAGCTCTGGGTTACTTTGATAAGGAGGTTCTCCTATCCTTTTGGGGAACGACTAAGGTCTGGCAGCCTCCCAAGAGTTCACAGATTGAAGTAGACACAGTCGGGTAGACAGGTGTAGTGCTTGTGGAAAGCACCAGGGGGCAGCACCTGCTCACTGGCTCACCAGGAAGCAGGCCCCAGAAAGCTGTTCCATTTGGACACCCGTCTTGGAGGCAACATCTCCTCCCTACAGGTCCAAACTTGGGACCTGCCCCGGGCCTCTTTGTGGAGGGCCATTGATGTTGGCCGGCTTGGTGTAGACACAGCATGGCCTTGCCAGCACTTCCATCACTTGGCCCTTTGACTCTCCCTCTAACTGAACAGACAGGATTATCCCAAGTTTGGGGATTTGTTCCTTGGGCTAAGCCTTCAATGGCAGAAACCATCCCAGAGACAGTCTTTAGGTTGTTTATATCAAGTCCTTTTATTCTGATACCACAGAATTACCTTGTCACAATACAGGGGGAGGGACACCGAAGTACCACGAGTTCTCACAGAGCACAGGAGGACGGCACACAATTCACAAGGTCATGTGGAGGACTCGGGTCATTGCACTTACAACTGTAAACTTGTTTGTTTGACTTTGTACAGCACTCTTCCCCCCTCAGATAAAGGAGAGAAGGAAAGAAAGGGAGGGAGGAAGGGAGGAGAAAGCAAAACAAGACATGGAAGCTAGCAGAGGAAAGGCGTTGGGCAGCCGCCACTCTCCAGGGCACTGGGCTTGGAGAGCGGGAGCCAGTTTGATCCCAGAGGCTGAATGAGGCAGACACGCACACACATACACATTCACACGCTTGTTCACATGCATACACACACAGTATCTCACGATTTCCATGGCTCTCCAGCGCCATCCCAGTGCACGTGGGTACCCAGGGAGACAGAGATGATGTCTCTGAGGAGTTTCAGTTGGTCAGGCCTATCCCTCTGACCCTGTCGGAGTCCACGATGACAAGTATTTACAGAATGGGGGAGGGTGGCAGGAGGGCGGGGGAAGGGCCAAGAGGCCAGGGCCATGCTCCCATGGCAAAGTAACTGCCTGGAAAACACCCCACGGGCTCCAGAAGACAGGCCGCAGTTACTGCCACCACTGCCCTCTCATCATGGGCCCTGAGACTGCATTCTCTTCCCAAGGACTAAGTGAGTGGGTGGGAGGGGGGGTGTCGCTGTGAAGTGAGTGTATTGGGCCCTAGAGTGAGCAGAAACCCTTGCTCGTGATGCTGGGTAGGCAGGTGTGGAGAAGGCCTAGACTGCATCCCAGATGCTCTTTGCCCACTTGGAGATGTGCTTGATGCTCTCCACCACCCAAGACACCCAGTGCTGGTCCCTCAGGCTCTGGCTGCCGTGCCTCAGAGTCACGGCAGCAGCTGCACAAAGGTCAGGACACCTGTGACACAGAGAGGCCTACTCCAGCCACCTTCACATGAGGTGATGGCTACAGATGTGTCCTGTGGGTAGCTTGGGGAGTAGGGAGTGGCAGATGTCAGAAAGTTCAAAATCAGAGGGCTTGGTCAGAAAGGAAATTCGAGAAAAAGTCAACGTTTTAGAGCCTGAGACTGGGCCTGAGGCAGGTGGACACTACTGCCTTCTCCCTGCCTGCTCGCTGTTCCTGGTCCCATCCCCTGGCCTTTCATGGGAAGGATTACTGCCTTGGTCCCCCTTGTATCCAGCCACCAGGCCCATCCCCACACAGACCTGGCCCTGGGTAGTCAGAGGTGATGGATAGTGGCCTTCCTTAGCCCTTGCTCAGAAGGGTTCTTACAGCCCAGGCCTGATCTCTGGGATGAGGCAGGTGTCCCGGGGAATGGGCCCGAATCCAGGAAGTCACAGGCCCAAAACAGGTCAACAGCCCCTTGTCCCATCCACAGCTGCCAGAGGTGGGCCAGGATCCCCCTCCGAAGGGCTGTGTAGACCTTATTGGAAAGCATGAGAAATGTGGACCCCTGAGAAATGCATGGTGCAAACCAGAGCGAACTGGAGTAAGGCCAGGCCTCGAGGGGTCGGGTAGTCACTGCCTGCTGCACGGCCGGCTCAGTCAGAGAGAAGCTGGGGTGCAGGGGGGAATACCTGGGTTTCAGGGACAAGGGTGGGCAGGGAGTTTAGGTCCTGGGGACAGATGGAAAAAAGGTCACAACAGAACCTTCTGTGAGTTTTGCTGTTGAGAAGCTTCCCAAGAAACTCAGCTTGAAGCTACTGTCTATGGGAACACCTGCTCTGGTCCAAGATGGCGTTGTCAGCTGTCCTCGCTGCAAGTGCCAGAGGTCTAGTTCTTCCTGAGCACCTGTTGACCCTCCCCCCACCCCCCGCCGCCCCAGCCTCTAACTCTTGGCTCACAGACCTTGGAGCCGCCCAGCTACAAAGGGGAGGCATGGAGCATGTGCATTCAGCAGCCGGGGACCCTAGGACGTATCCAGACCCTGCCCTTGGCCTCTGTGTCTCTGGCCAGAGACACAGCCCAGCTCTGTGCCTGAGCCATGTCCCACTGAAAGGGGTGGCCAGACGCCCCTGGCTCAGGGATGGGATAAGAGGGGGAGCAACTCACAGATGGAAATCCTACAGCAAACCTTTGGACTGTTCACCCACGCACTCCTGTGTGGGCCCCACCAGCGTGTCTACTCCAGAGGCTTCTTTTCACCTGCCATCCTGGTTCGAAAAGCCCGTGGGACGTGTGAGGCCCCACACTGCTTGCCCCATGGCCTAGCCAACAATTCCAGCAGGTCCTCACTAGCTTGTGCAGAAGTCAGCTAGAAGCACTCCAGGAGGAGAGGTTCTGAGGCAAAAAGAACTCCCAAGCAAGAGGGTCGAGCATTTAAAATGGATGAAATCGTGCAAAAAGGCTGCGAGCTGTGCATGCTCCACTGCCCGACAGGCGACGGTGACTCACCTGGCAGCAGCGAGTCTTGCCACAGGTCAAACATGCCACAGACTGAGAATTTCACACACACGGTGGGAGCAGGGGGCGGGGTGGGGGTTGATATGAGCATATCTATCCGGTTTCTCAATTGCATGTTTGCAATTGACTCCTTATACATAACATGGAATTTATTAAATATTAACAGTTGTCTTTGAGGGTTTATATTTCATTGCATAGAACGTTAGAGATGAGACTGGTGGGGGTGCCCAAGAGGAAGGGAGGCCCCCAGGGTAAGGGCCTTGGGGAGGAATGCCACCCAGTCCGCCAGGTGGGTGGACGGTGCCATGCTCCCCAGCACAGGGCTCTGGGCACAGCCCTCGGCTGGCAGGCCTGGCCCCTCTGCTCTGAGCACGCCCACTGGTGATGGCTTAAGAAGGACTGGATTGCACAGTAAACAGAGGCGGGCTGAGGGGCCTCCCTAGACCTCGCCCTGGGGTTGTGCTCTTGGTAGCCTGCTGCCCCCTATTGCTTCTGAGTCAACATTCTCCCTGTGCTGAGCAGGGGCAGAGCAGAGAGGAAACCAAACCATCAGTCACAGGTGGTGGAGGGGAGAGGCAAGGAGGTGCGCAAAGAAAAAGAGAGAAGGGGGAGAAGGAGAAGAAAAGAAAAATGCTTATGAGGTATACATGTAAATTAAACTGAAATGATTAAGGCTGTTCTTGAAATCAAAAGAAATCCCCAGGTGTACAAACAAGGAGCTGGCTGGTCGAGACAATGGTGGTGCTGCTGGGATGTCACGATGGCTGGGGTGGGGTCGGTGGGGGCGGGGGGATGGCTTTGAGATGGTGGCAGGCGTGCTATCATGCTGCCACCCATGGGCTGGGAGAAGCCTCAGCCAGTGCCCACGCTGCTTTTCGGTGCTATGGCCTCTTATTTCAGCGATGAGACAGTGTTAGGTCCTAATGTTTGTAAAGTTCTCCCAACCCCACACTAGCCACATGGAGGTCTGCTCCAATGTCACCCAAAGGGCAGGGTGAGGGAAGCAGGGCCCTGTGGCCACAGAGGGATCCGGGCCAGCTGGAATGTGAAGGAAACGGAGCCCAGGGCCCCCAGCCCTCGGTCAAAGCCCCTCTCCAAGGCTGTGGAAAAACTTCTGGCATCGTGGAGGGAGGGCAGCGTCCGTCAAAAACAGGCAGCCTGCAAACTCTGTGTATAACGCATAGGAAGCCTGGCTGGCCGGGCCGCCGTGGCAGGGTGTCCGGAGAGGGCTCCTCCCTCCAAGCGAAGGCTAGGCCTCGAAGGTGGTGCCCTGAGGAGAGCAGGGTCTCTGGAAAGACAATCACAGGTCCCCCGGGCCAGTGGTCCCAACATGTCCAGCAAATGCTTCACCCAGGCAGCTGCTGTTAGAAAACATCTCGTCCTCAACTGAGGCCTGCCTGCCACGTCCCACCTGGTGTGAGTCTTTGGGCGAAGGGTTTGCCAGATTGTGGATGCTTGGAGGAGAGAAGGAGGGAGGGGGGAGGGAAAGAAGGAAAGAGAGAAGGATGTCGTCAAGAAGGGTGGAGGGCTGCGTCCCATCCTTACCTTCATCTTGGTTGGTGGCCTGCCAGGCACAGCTGGCCTGACTCTTTCTCCCGCATGGGGTCCCCACCCACCGAGCCTTGGGGAGATGGGTGCCTGAGCCATTTTGAGGTCACATTGGGAAGGACGGGAAGCAAGAAGAATCCAGTTGGCCAGGAAGGGACATTTCTTGAATATAACATAAGTTGCTTCAGAGGAAGGAAGATGGGGTTTTGTTGAAAAGGGCCAGCCTCCCCCAGCCCGCTTCTGAAACGGCCATAGAAGACACCAGGAGACGGGCACTCACACAAGCCCTGACTGCTTAGCCCAGTGGCTGGCCAGATGCCAGAACCCGAGGGAGACCCCTTTAATGACAAAGTTAGTGGCCTAAGGGCCCACCCAGCTTGCATAACAGGCCGCAGAATAAAACTGTGCCCGGGGTTCCTTTCGCTCCTCTGTGATGGCACCCTAGCCCTAAGCCCAGGGTGGGTTCTGCCACGGAGTCGGCCCATGGGCTGCCCCTCCTTCCCTTCAGCATAATTTGTGATTTCACATCTCTTCTGGGGCAACCCCGAGGAAACATCCGTCTGGGTGGGAGAGCGGCAGGGAGCCCGCCGTCGTGGGCTGAGGGCAGGAGAAACGCTGTGGGAGCCGCACTGTGGCCCTTCACTTTTGCCTACAAAACCCACCTGAGCTGGCTCCCGCCCCCTTGGACTTCACCCCTGACCCCCATTTCCCTCTGCTGTGGCTCTGGCTGTGCTGGCCTTTTGTCAGGTCCTGAGGCCTACCTGTCCCATCCCAACATCATCCTGCCTCAAGCCTTACCTCGCACCACCCACTTTCTTCAGAGCAGCCCCAGTGACCCATAACCTGCCTCCCTGGCTTCCCAACACTTCTCACCTTCAGAAATCACCTTTTTCATCTTTTTATGCTTTTAGCTTATTTATTCTCTGTCCCGCTCACATGGACTGTCAGCTTTGGAGGGCAGGGACTTGGTTTTGTTCCCTGCTGTATCCCTAGCACCTGGAACAGGGCCTGGTACCTGCCTACGGCCTGACAAACATTTGTGGAACAAATGGATACATGGATGGAAGACTGGGCCTTTCAGCGCCCCCACTGTTCCCCCAGAGACAGGCAGCCCTTTGGAAACTAACCCCAGCTCCTTCCTTCAAGCAGCGCTGGCCTGGGCTCCCTGGTGACTTGCTGGCTGACCTTTTGGCCCTGCCACACTCATGTGGGCTCCCCCTGAGAAGCATCCAAAACCCTGCGCTCTGAAGCTGAGAAGTGGCAAAGGAAGGGAAGGGGAGAGGGCCCTAGGGTTATGGAGAGGTAGGAGTTGGTCCCTGACTGGGCACAGAGCAGGGCCACCAGCCAGGCTGCCCTCCCTGCCATCCTAGAGGGCACACCGCCCCTCTCTCTGACACAGAGACAGGACTGAGGCCAGAGAGGGCTCCAGGAGGAGGCTTCTCACTCCATGCTGGTCACTGCAGCCCAGACAGAGCCAGGGCTCCCATGTAGAGGCCCCTGCATTCTCTCCCTGGGCTGACCTGGTTGGGGGCTGAGACCGCCCTCCGGGGACCTTGCTCTCCTCTGTTCTGTTCCCGTCTGCCTCACTTGTCATTCTGCTCTCCCATCTTGCAGGTCAGGGGTTCAGCCTGTGAAGCCAACAGTGTTTGAAGTTCATGCCCATGGCTGCGGAGCTCTGCAGGGTTGGGGACTCTAGCCCCACCTGACTGTCTGGAGCAAAGTCCCCAGCACCGGCCTCAGGGAAGGGGCTTTGGAATCAGTGCCCAGCGCGCACAGCCCCCAGGTTGAGAGGCAGGGTTGGCTCATGGTTGGGTCCTTCCCCAAGGTTACTCCCTGAGTCATCCCAGCCAGCTCAGGGGTCTCTGCCTCTCAGGTAGCTGCCAGACCCATCCCAGGTGAAGGAAGCCCAGCAACCTCCTCCCAGTTCACACTTGCAGGAGCTACATGGGTCTAGTCAGCCAGGCCTTGGACCTTCACCCCTTCCTCTGGTCCACGTACCCTGGACCTGACACTCACTGTTATACGCAGAGTCCAGAGCTGTGCCCAGGCCTCTGACTCCAGAGATTTTTCCACAGCAATGATATCATCTCCCTTCACCTCTTCAAGAGCCTGTGGAGTATTTACAGAGGAGGGTTGGGGAAGAGCTGCGTCCCAGGGGGCCCAACCTACAAAGTGAAGCCAACTCAAGGCTGTGAGAGCCCTGGGGTGGCGGTGGTAGGGGTGGTGGAAAAGGACAAGGGGATGTTGGCCCCGGCTTCCTTTGCTGGGCCCTCTACTGAGTTGTCCCTGTGTTAGGGCCTCTGTGTACTGGGTCCCTTCTCCTCCTCCTCCTCCTCCCTCATCCAGGAGAGGATACCGCACCTCTGGCCACATCACCCACTGCTGGAGACCAGACTCCTCCTAGAGGCTCCCTCAGGACCCCCACATGAAGGGAGGCTCGGTCTAGGCAACAGATACTTACCCTGCAGGGCATGGTCACCAGAATGAGGAGAACTTTTTGCCAAAAGCAGAGACAGCTGTGACATAGAAAAAGGAGAGAGGCGTCAGGAAATCGGACTAGAGTCCCTCCTAGTTGGGGCCTCTTGGCACCGTGAAGCCCAGTCCAGCACAAGGGGCAGGGACATCCCACACCCCCCACCACCAGAGAGCCACTGGGCAGCGGCAGGTAGACCTTGAGGCTGGCCTGTGGCTGACTGGCTGAGCCTGGAATCATTGCCCAGACCCAACCCTGGCCACAGGAGGGCCCTGGAGCTGCTATCCACGACGGAGCCGGCTGCGGGCAGTGCCTACCTTCTGTCAGCTTGCCGGCCTGCTCTGCTGCCCCACCAGGGAGGATTTTGGAGAGCACACTCTCACCCTCGGTGCCTGGCTGGCCAGCAGGAGCCCCTGGGGTCCCTCCAGGCCTGGCTCCGGCCTTCATGCCTAGGGGGAAAGAAACCACCATCAGGAGGCAGGGTTGGCCCTTCAGACTCTGAGTGGGAGAACAGCCCTGAGGGAATCTGAACATGGCAACCATGAGGTAGGAGAGTAAGCAGAAGAGAGAGAGGTAATAGGAAGTTAAAGGCATGGGAGGAAGCAGAAAAAGGGAAGTTGAGGCAAGTGAGGAAGAAGAAGAGGAGGATGGGAAGACCGAAGGGAGGAGAGAGAGGAAGGAAAGAGATGGTAAGAAGCCGTGGTCCTGGCCCTGCACTTATTAGTCCCTTCCAGATTCCCGGCCCAGAGCTGCCTGGGCCTGAATGGCTCAGTGCTGGTCACCCCACTAGCTCATCCTTTTGTTTTGTTTCTTAAGATGTATTTATTTATCTTAGAGAGAGAGAGAAGGAGAGAGAGGGAGAACACACACAGGGGGAGGGGCCAGAAGGAAAGACTCTTCAAGCAGATTCCCCTCTGAGCGTGAGCCCGACCTGGGACTCGGTCCCATAACCCTCAAGCCACAAGATCATGACTTGAGATGAAACGGAGAGTCGGACGCCCAGCTCACTGAGCCACCCAGGTGCCCAACCACTAGCTCACTCTAACCCCGGGCTCATTTTCCGTCGGGAAGGTCTATGGAACCCTGGTTACCTTCTCAGGGAGCAGAGCGGGTGTGCGGTGCAGGGGAGCTCAGGGTGCCGGTGGGTGTAAGGAGACAGGGCAGGCCAGGAATTCTGGGCCGTGGCCAAGGGCACCACAACATAGGCTCACCTGCAGGTCCAGGTCCTGGTGGTGGTTGGGCCTGAGGAGGCCTCCCCTGTTGGGGTGCCTTGGCTGTCCCTTTAGCGCCATTCACCTGCTCTGCCCGTGGCTGTAACACAGAACCCACTGCTGAGATACTGTCCGATGACCCTGCCCACGCCCAGCTGGGAATCGAGGGCCCGTCCGAGCAGCAGCCGCAGCTTCCAGCCTGGGTCGGATCCACATGCTGGAGCCCTACTTACCGGTCCTGCTGGCTGGGGGCCCGTGGCTGTGGTGGGGCCTGGCTGAGCCTTCCCCGCTGGCTGGCTAGTGGCAGGGGCCGGGCCCCGGGCAGCTTGCTGGCCCTGCTGCTGCAGCCGAGCCTGCGCCGGGGCTTGCTGGGGGGGCTGCACCCCAAGACCTTGCTGTTGCTGTGGCTGCTGCTGCGTCTGTGGCTGGCGCGAGACCGTGGCCGAGGGGGTCTGCCTCGATGGGGGCGGCTGTGACGGCTGCGGCCCGGGAGCTGCCTGCCGACCTTGTGGCTGTGGCTGGGGTTCTGGCTTTGGCTGCGGTGCGGTGGGCCCCGAGTGGGCCTGTCGGGAGCCCTTCTTGCTGTCAGAGGCATGATAGTATGCTGACGGAGCACGGGATGGCTGTGAGTATTCAGCGGAGCTGGGGTACCCAGGCTGACCCTTCTTCTGCATGGCCGGGCCGGGGCCGGGCTGAGGGTGAGGCCGGGCCTCGTGGCGACCCAGGTCCCGAGTGTGTGGTTTGGCAGCACGCCGGCCCGGCTCCTCGCCAGCGTGGCGGCCTGAGTGCCGCCCGTGGTCACCGTGGTGCCGGTGTTCCTTGGCTGAGGCGTGGCGGCTCGGGCCACCCTCATCATGTGGCCACAGGCCCTCCTCGGGGGGCTCATCGTAGTCGTGGTAGCTGTGCCTGGCAGGGCCTCGCTTCTGGGAGGAGGAGACTGCATGGCCCCCGTGGTGCCTGAACCGGTCAGAGCGGGCATCCCGGGGCTTATCAAACCAGTCTGTCTCCTCCTGGCCCAGGTGATACGCTTCAGAGACCAAAAACAGAACACCATCAACCCCCGGGCTGGCCGCAGGGGGAGGCCCAGCTGAAGCCATGCAAGGAAACCAGAGAGTGGGCGCCACAGCCACAAGCATTAACACTAGGCCCCCAGCCCGCCCCCCCACAACCAGGGCCAGGGCGCAGGAGGAGCCACCTGCAGCAGGGCCCCCACTGGAGGAGGCGCCAAGTCAGGCCCCTCTGGGACATCTCAGGGCCCAGGGCCCCATGGGTGGGCAGGCCCCCCAGGGTGCTGAGCGGCTGCGGAAATCACCCCTGGCTGCCATTACCTTCGCTGTCGGAAACTACGCAGTGCGAGTCGTCCAGGATGTAGCCCTCCTCACGCTTATACGTGTGGGCCCGAGGCCCGTCCTTGACGTGCTCCTGGACGTCAGGCATGGAGTGGCTGGAGCAGAACTGTGGGCAGCTGTCCCCAGGAGGAAGCGTGCCGCCGGCAGGGCGGGGCCGCCCCAGGGGGCTGACGGGGCTCTCCTCTTCAGAAGTCTGGCTCCGCATGGGAGGCCGGGCCCGGCCGTGGGCCATGCTCAGGGACGAGGGCTTGGGGCCAGCTTTTTGGAGTCGTTCCACTGCTTCCCGTTCCCGCTCATATCCTTTGCCCCGGCCACCGAAGTCATGGCTGGACAGCTTCTCCCCACTGTATGCAGAGGCCCCCCGGGACCGGCTGCTCCCTCCATACATGCGGTCATCCTCCTCCACTGGGTCCCGGCTGGACATCCCATAGTACCTCTGCTGCTCATACACGTTCTTCTTGAGCCCGTAGGTGATTTCGTCCTGGAACTTCCTGCCCCGAGAGGCCAGGCTGCTGCTGACAGCGGGGGAGGGGTAGGAGGCCAGATCTGACTCCACGTCCTTGGCCTCTTCGATAGGGGAGAACTTGGAGATCTTTTGCTCCATGCCCTGCTTCCGGTGCTTGCTGCGCTTTGAGGAGATGGCCGCTGGTGCCAGGCTCTTGGACGGATGCTTGGGCCCCATGGGGCCTGGACCATACTTCTCCGCTCGAGTCCCGTGTCTGTAGTCGCTGTCACCGTAGTAGTGGGTGCTGGTTGGTCGGCCATTGGTCTCCATACTCCGGTGGTGGCTGCTCTTCCCACGGGGGTCATAAGAGTCCTCCTCGGATTCTTCCTCTCCTCTGGTGTAGCAGCAGGGCAGGACAGGCCCCTCCAGGAGGCCCGGTTCTGCGGGCTCTTTCCCAGGACGCCCGCCGCTGCTCGGCCCCAGGGGCTCCAGTCGCTGGCTCTCAGGGGCAGTGGAGGTGCTGTCCTTGGTCAGCTCACTGATGTCGTCAATCATCACGTAGTTCCGAGGGACATTCTGCTCCAGGCTGGTGTAATGGGAGTCAGCGGGGTAGGTGGAGGCTGAGCTCAGGCTCACGCTGCTACGGTCACCGGCCCGGGGCAGCTCAGCAGCTTTGCCTTGCTCATAGCTGCTGCTGACTGCTGGGCTGCTATAGCTGGTTTCAGACGGGGCTGAAGACATGGCCACGACAGGGCTGGCGATCACCTCATAGTTAGTGGGCACCTTCTGTTCCAAGTCAGCTAGTGATGTCTGGCGTGGCTTCTGGTGGGGGGCGCGGCTGTCGGCGGGGACTGAGAAAAGAGCGCTCTGTGTGGTTGGCATGGGTGTTTGGGCTGTGTAATGGCCTGTGGGACGGAAAGGCTGTTGGCCCGGCAGGCCAGGCTCAGCTGGATAGCTGGTGCCGGGAGGAAAAGCAGGTGCTGGGTATGTGCTGCCAGCGTAGGTGGGTGCTTGGTGGGCCGGGAATCCATTCTGAGTTGGCCCACCACTGCCTGCAGGATACTGCGGGGCCGGTGGGAACCGGGGCTGTTGGAAGGCAGTGGGGCCAGAAGGGGTGGCAGGAGCAGCGGCAGTGACAGGGAAGTCTGCATACTGGCCGGCGGGAGTGGCACAGCCCTGGAGCCGCAGCTGGTTGAGCTCGCTATCCGACAAGTAGTCACGATGCTCGCCGAGCCCACGCAAGGGTGGGTAGTCACGGCCACCCCGGTCTTTGGCCAGAGACTCTTTCCGCTGCGTGATGCCCAGCTCCAGGTACTTGAGCTTGGCGTCGATCTCCTTCTCTTCCTCATCCAGCTCTGCTTGCTTCTTGCGCAGCTTGGTGGACTCATGCTCCACCAGCCGCAGGTCCCGGTCCAGCTCCCGGAGCAGGCTGGCCTTGGTGGCAGGGACAGCGGTGGGCCCCGCCAGCCCGTGCTGCAGCAGGCTGGCTGCATACAGCTGTGGGGGGGCCTGGCCAGCCAAGGGCAGGTGAGCCTCCTCTGGAGGGGGGCTGGGCAGTGTCCGCTTCACCTTGCGGACCAGGCCGTTGGGTGGCAGCGCCGACACCTGAGACAGAGGGAAGGGCGGGCAGCACTGAGACCCAAGGTGTGGGTGACTTGGTGGGGCAAAAGGTGGAAGAGCCCTGGCTTGGGTTGGGGCAGAGGCTTGTCCCCATTCAGTGGGTGCTCTGATTCACCAGGCAGCCTTGAGGCCGGCCCTGTCCCCGCACTGGTGGAGATCACCGCTGTCCAGCGATCCTTTCACAGCCCTTCTCCCTCCCAGCACTTTGGGCAGCAGCAGGGGAAGGGGGGACCAGGTGCCCCTCTGTGCTGGTCTCTAGGACTGGCCTGCCTCCGAGAACCTCTAGCACGCAGGGGCTCTGAGAATCCCTGCCCTGGTGTCCTGTGGGCTGGCCACTCTCTGTCTCCCACGGAGTGTCCTGGGGCGAGGAGGGTACAGTCTGACTCTGGGGTTAGGTATAGCAGCCGGTGGGGACCAAGGGCAAGTGGAGGGCCATGGGCAAAAATGGAGTGGCTCCTGGGTGCCCAGCAGGCTCCCTAGAGGATCATGGGAAGGGGCACATGCTGACTGTATGTCAGTTACTGTAGGCTCTGGGTCTTTTCCTGCCTCCTGCCGTACTTCTCTTCTAAATGACCCATCCAACTAGCTGCCCTGTGCCACCACCTTCCAAACCCTCTGCACTATGCTCTCTGCCTGGTGCCCAGTTCCTTCCACATCCCCATGAGCCCCCCCACTCTCTGGGGCTACCAGCTCCCCTTTAGGGCCTCTCTGGCTCTATCTCTGGCTGCATGGCTTCCTGGTCCAGGCTCCCTAATGCTGCTGTCCCCCCACCCTCCAGCTCTCCTTGCCTGCCCTGATGTTCCACATTGCCTGAAGGTCCACGTCGCTGGAAAGTTTACACTGGGGCCTTTGTCTCTAGCTCTGAGCCTTCCCAGAGTGCCCCAGGCCTTTGTGTTTTCATGAACCACCCAAGTCCCCAAAATACACCAGGGCCTGACATTGGGCTTCTTGCTTTTCACCTTGCCAAGAAACTACATAAAAATCTCCGACCCACTCTCACATGTCATCATAAAGGAAATGATAGTGTGTCCCAGAACTTAGAACAATGGGTAGGCCTCTAACAATAAATTTCATGGGGAGCCTGGGTAGCTCAGTTAGTTAAGTGTCTGCCTTTGGCTCAGGTCATGATCCCAAGGTCCTGGGATCAAGCTCCATGTTGGGCTTCCTGCTCACCGGGGAGCCTGCTTCTCCCTCTCCCTCTGCCTGCTGTTCCCTCTGCTTGTGTTCTCTCTCTCTGCCAAATAAATAAATAAAATCTTTAAAAATTAATAAAGAAATAAATTTCACTTTGGACATGGAACCCACTGTGGGGCTTGAACTCACAACCCTGAGGTCAAGACCTGAGCTGAGATCAACAGTTGGGATGATTAACTGACTCAGCCTCCCAGGCGCCCCTATAAATTTTACTTTTTGAACTCTTCACTCTATTGTTCACGTTTTGTTATTTTGGTTGCACATCACGGGTGCCCATCATGGTGGGGCACCACAAGGGTGAGACACCCTGACTCCTGATCCCATCACTATGCTCTCTGGCCTGCACACCCCAGGGCTCTCTACTACCTAAGCTCATCCCCTCCAGGATGCCACCTCAAGGCCCCACCCTCTCCTCTGCATCACACCCAGGACACAGGTAGACATACCTCACTGATGCCTCCAGTTCCACCCTTTTCCCCCAGGGCCATCGTGCGGTCTTTCAGCCCATCTGCCCACATTCTGCCCGGGAAGCTTTCTGAAATACCCATCTTGGGGCACCTGAGTGGTTCATTCAGTCGGTTAAGCATCTGCCTTTGACTCAGGTCTTGATCTCGGGATCCTGGGATGGAGCCCCACAAAGGGCTCCCTGCTCAGTGAGGAGTCTGCTTCGCCCTCTCCCTCTGCACCTACCCCCCTACTCTCTTTCTCAAATAAATAGATAAAATCTTATTTAAAAAAAAAAAATACCCATCTTGCCCTCTCTCACCTGCCTGAAAGCTGCAGAGACTCCAAGGCCTACAAAAAAAACCCATGTTCCTCAGCCTGGCACCCCAAATCCTTGGCATTAGGCCCTTGCATCTCCCATCTCCCCCTGCATGGCAGTCGGCAACAGGGCACCTCGTCCAGTCACAGGGCACTCTTTGGCAACTAAAGCCATAGGCAGCGGTAGGTTCATGCTGCAGGGATCCCTGCCTAGAGGAGCAGACAGGAGTGTAAGCAGATTTACTGAGGGTCATAGAGGGGCAGGGGACAAGAGAAGACCAAGAGCACGCTGCAGCCTGTTGGGAAAGACATTCAAGGCCAGGCCCGGGGCTTGGGCTTCCTGTGTCCTGTGGGGCCGTGACAGCCAGGACAGGGCTGGGTAGTAGGGAGCAGCCCAGCTGGGTCAGTGTTGCTGATTTTCTAAGGCCACATCCACAGTGGAGGTTAGGAATGGGAGGGGCCCGGTCTGGGGAGGGAGGTGCTAGGGGCTGGACCAGGTACGGCTGTGAGGAGGGAGGGCTGAGGGAAGGCTGAGGTTTCCAGTGGCGTCTGGATGGGTGGCTATGGGGGCAGGGCGTGAGTGTGTATTTGCCCACCTAGCTGTCTTTGCCGGGCTACCCACTCCACAAGGTGTGCACTGAGGAAGGTCCAGTCCTCATCCTCAACTCCTTCCTCTGGGCCTCTGGAGCTGGAGGTGACTCCACCGTTCCCCCCCCCCCCAGCCCGGGGAGATACCCCTCCCTGTGGGGCCCTCAGGCTAGACAGAGACCCCTGTCCCACCCTGGACCAGCCCCTGTGCCCATACCTGGCTACCCAGTCCCCCCTGGTGCTGGTAGAGGGAGAACCTCTCTTTGGCAGACTCCTCGGCGGTGGGGCTGAGGGGCTTAGGGTCGGACAAGGACCGCTGCAGGGTCTTCATGGGGCGAGGCAGCGTCTGCTGGCGGAGAGCACTGTCAGCCGTGAAGTGCTTCTGGGGACTCACGTGAGCCTTGTTCAGCCTCTCACTGGAAGCAAAGGAGGTGTCCAGGAGCCGGTGGGGGGACAAGGGTGAGACCGGTGAGTAGAGGACCTGGGGGGACTTGGGAGGCTGGCGGCTCACAAGCTGTGACAAGGACTCTGGGGGCAGCTGGGCCTGGTAGCCAATCTCCAGGGGATCCGGCTTCTTTTTTTCAAATCTGCCCAGGGGGCCTGGGGCGACGATCTGGATGCCGGGCAGGTAGGGGCTGATGGCGGTCGGCCCTACAAGCTGGGGCCCAGCCACACCCTGGGGCTGCCCCTCGGGCTCTGTCTGGCAGGCCAGGCTCTCCCCGCGCCCAGTCTTCTCCGGCGCCGAGATGTACCGTACGATCTCCACCTTGGGGTCGGTCGCGGCCGTGATGTGGATGGCCGGAGAGACCCTGGGCAGCTGGTCGGGCTCCGTCTGCACGGAGCAGTCACTGATGGTCTGGATGCCCACGCTGCTCATGGCCCTGGCGGTGGCAGCTGCAGGGGATGGCGAGGCAGCAGCATCATGCTTACTGTCGGAGCCTGAGTCTGAGTGGCGGGAAAGTCGGGACCGCCGGCGGCGCACGGGCTGCTCCCACTCAGCGCTGTCCTCATCGTCCGTCTGCACGCTGCAGTCGGCGCTCCGCCGCGCCCGGCGCCGCCGGGTCAAGAGGTAGCGGCCCTCCCCCTCCTCGTCGTCCGTCTGCACACTGCTGTCCGCGATCCTCCTGACCGTGCAGGGCTCAGGGCCCGACTCCTGCTCGCAGGCATCCCGCAGGCGAGGCATAGAGTGCCGCTTCTTGATGCCGCCGCGGCCCGCCTCCCACGGCTCCTCAGTCTGCAGTGACATGTCCGAGGCGGAGCTGGGGAGGCCCCGATGCAGCCCGGGCCCCTCTGGCCCTGCCACGGCGATGAAGGCTGTGTGGCTCAGAGGCGGCCAGTACTGGCCATTCTGAGCCAGCTCCGGGGCCGCGGGGGGAGGCCCCCGGCCCGGTGCCTCGCAGGCGACGGGGAAGGGGGCCTTCTGCCGCTGCTTCTGCTCCTCTAGCTGCTGCTGCAGCTGCTGCTGCAGCTGCTGGATCTGCTCCAGCTGCAGGCGCTGCTGGGCCAGCTGCTCCCGCTGCAGCGCAAACTGAGCCTGCCGCTCCTCCTGTTGCTGCTGCAGCACATGGTGCTTGATGGTCTGCAGCTCCTGCAGCTCCCGCTGCACCAGCAGCTGCTCTTCCTCACGGTGCCGCTGCAGCTCCACGCGCTCCCGCTCCAGCTCCTCCTGCAGCCGCAGCTGCCGCAGCTTCTCCAACTCCACGCGCTCGCGCTCCAGCTGGAGTAGCTGCTCCTGCTGCTTCCGCTGCCGCTCTTCCTGCGCAGTGTCCTCCTTCTCCAGCCCGGGCCGGCTGGGGGCCCCAATGCCGCCCCCCAGAGCAGCATCTCCGGGTGGCTTCTGGGTGGCCAGCGGGGCCGGAGCTGGGGCTGGGGCTGCAAGGGCCTCCTTGGCGGCGGCTGGAGTGGCCGTGGAAAGGGGCTCTTCCCGAGCCACCCCTGCAGGCAGCTCTGGCCTGGGTGTGCCCCCAGCCCCTGGGGCCTTGGCAGCCGCGGGTTTCCCCAGGTAGACAGGCCCCTCAGCAGGTGGAACACTGGAAGCAGCAGGGAATCTGCTTGGTGCGGGATATCGGTACACCCCGGTGGGCCCAAGAGGTATCCGGGGGGCGATCACAGGCATGCGTGTCAGGCTGGTGAGCGGCACGGCGGTGACTCCGCCAGACACGTAAGGCCTATACATGCCACGGCGCACCATGGGCCGCAGGACTGAGGCGGGCTGGGTGGTTATGGGCAGTGTTGCAGCAATTGGAGTGTTGATAGTTGAGTAGATCATGCCGTCGGCGGCACGCACGGTGGCTGTGGACGGCAGCAGCTGTCTGACTGCTGTTCCCTGGCCTACAGCAGGCCGATACTGGGCCAGGCTCCCAGGACTTGGGTGGCCCTCCGGGAAGGTGGGGTTCCCAAGAAGGCCGGGTCTGAGGGGAGCCAGACCCTGCGGGGCACTGAGCCCAGGCCCGGGCTGGGGCTGATACTGCATGAGGTCAGGGCCACCGCCGCCACCACCGCCATGCCGCCCTCCATACTGGTCCATGGAGTTGAGGGCCGCACACATGCGGCTGATCTCACGGGCAGTGGTGGCACTGTACTGGGCCAGGCTAGCCTCCTGGAAGCCAGCGGCATCTCCTCGCGGGCCATACCTGTGGTCTGAGTAAATGTTCGACACTGAACTGTAGCGGCGCATAGGAAGTGGGGGAGTCAGAACATCTGTGGGATGACGCAGGTCTGTGTATGAGCCGTACTGCAAGCCCTGCCCCAGGTAGCGTCCATCCACAAAGCCCAGGCTGTAGGAATGCTTCAGCGAGCTGAGGTCCACAGCGGAGTCTCGTCCGGGGCCTGGGAAGAGCTGCCCCATTCTGTGTGCATGGTAGTTGAGGCCCGCCTCAGCCAGATTGGTGTCAGACATGGAGGAGTAGAGCCTGCCATGGAGGCCCTGTGGGTAGGGCCTCTGCTCCTCAGGGGGCCCAGGCCCTGCTACCCCCTGTGCCCGGTAGGTGTGGGGCTCAGGAGGCTCTGGGTCCCGGGGACTGTAGAAGGGGCCGCCGCTCTGGCCAGGTGGGGCGATGTCAGCCACACTCTTCTCAGGGGCACTGGGGGTAGGGTGGAAGGTGCCTGTGCAGCTACTGCCAAAGGGGAACTTGTAGACCATGTCACAGCATGCCATCTGGCTCTCAGGCCTCATCCCAGTCAGATCCAGGGCACCTGCAGGCTCCTCGGGGAGCAGTGTGGTCACAGTGCCTGCCGCGCCCTCTCCCATCTGCACCACCACTGTGTGCGGCTTCCTGGCAGCGGGCAGAGCGTGTGACCGCAGCTCTGCGGGGGCAGCCCGGTGGGGGTCAGTGCCAGGCTCTGGCATGGGACCTGACTTGAGGCCAACACTCTGGGCAGTGCCCATCTGAGTGATTAAAACGTCCCTTCTGGCCAGAGGTGCTACCTGGTTGGGCAGGTTATACCTGGCAAACTTGGCCTCCCTAGGTCTTCCACGGGGCCCACCTCGGTATGGGGCCGTCTGGACAGCCTGTTCTACCTGCTTGACCTGGGCCAGACATACGGGGCTGCCCGCACCCTGGCCAAAGTCAAGCCGGCTCTGAAAGGGGTCTCCATAGACCACAGGCTGCTTTTGCTGAGCCATGAGCACAGATGAGGCCATGGTGATGCTCACGGTGGTAGAGGTGCTAAGGAAGGTATGGGTCTGCTCCTGAGCGTTGAGGTTGATGACCAAAGGCTGCACGGCAGTTGATTGCCGTCCTGGGATTGGATCCAAGGCAAGCCCATACTTCCTTGCTTCCACGGCAAGAGAGGTCAGGTCCATGCCCTGGTCAGTAAGGATGATGGGCGTGGGCTTGACAGCTGTGCGGAGATCTACCACAGCACTGCCCGGAGGCCGGGGGCCTGGCTCCACCCTAGACGTCCCGGGGACAGACGAGATCCGGCACAAGGAGATGTTCTCAGCAGGGAGGGCACCCCAGCCATATACTGCCAAGGGCCCCTCCGTACCAGCACTGGGTGCCCGTGGGAAGCCGGGTGGCCCAGGTGGCTCTGGGGGCTGCTGGGACGCACTTGGAGGTGTCATCTGGCTGTAGCTGTGGGCGGTGGGCTGGGTGTCGGTGGGTGAACAGACTGGGGAGGTGGAGGCACTGGCATGCACCATCCTGGTCTGGCTGGAGGCATCTGATGCCAGAGTGATGACCATAACGGGGGCCTCCTGAGAGGACTGCTGCCAGACCAGGCGAGGGGTGCTGGGTCGGTGTGGCGTTTGTGTGCCCTGAGCCACCATGGGTGCCGGACTTGGGGCCCCAGGGGTCCGAGGCATGTCTGAGGTGGGGGTTGGGCTTGGCGTCTGTGTAGAGAACTCGGCTGTGGCCCTTGGCCCCAGCTTGCCAGGGGAGAATGTGGGACTCTCTGAGGGAGAAGATGGAGAGAGAGGTGGGCTGGAGCCGGTGAAGTACGAATAACCCCGGGAGGCCTTGTGGGGGCCGCCCTCCCCATCACTCACACTCAGGGACTTGTCTCTGACAGCCCGTCCACTGATGGTGGGACCGCTGAGGGCCTGGGGTAGCTCCTCAGTTTGGGACCCGTAGTTGGCAGTGGCTGGGCTCTGTCCATAGCTGTGGCCTACAGAAGATGGTGAAGGACTGCGCTCAGAGCCTGCTGGGGAGGTGGGAGTCATATAACCTCGTGGCAGGCCAGCTGGACAAGGAGCCATGGCCGAGGTGGCTGGGGCTCCAGGGCCCTGGGAGAAGGACACGCCTACCTCCTTAGAGGCAGAGCTGGGGGACGCAGGGGAGCTGTGAAGCTTAAGGGGGTCCTGAGGCTCCTTTGCAAAATGCTGAGTCACACGGACATCAGGAATGACTCGGCCACCACCACTGTCTGAGGAGGTGGAGCCGGAGAAGGACACAGGGGCTGCGAGCTGGGTGGGGCTGGTGCCAGGGGTGAGCGGCCCACCATTTTGCTTCATCGGGTCCATGTATGCGCTGTCGGCATTCAGAAACTGCTTCTCCTTCTTCTTGTCCTCTGCAAAGGCCAGGTCCCGGGAGGAGGCCTGCCGCATGCGGGCAATGCTCTGCGATGTCTGCAGGATCTCCTCGTACACAGCTGCCCCCAGGCTGGCCGCGGGGCCCTCCGAGGCAGGCTGTGCCGCGCGGCCATAGTCTTGGTCAGGGGTGTCCTGGTACTCAAAGGTGCCCTGGCTCCGCGGGCCGCCAGGCTGGGAGGGGCCGCCTGCCACCTGCCCCTGTTGTCTCTGGAGCAGCTCCGCCTTGCGCATCATCTCCTCGTAGGCCTCTTCTGCGCTCTTGAGGGGCCGGCCAGAGCTGGGAGGGGCCGAGCTGCCTGCGGGCGCCTCCGTTGGTGAGTAGAGGGACATGAAGGTGGGCAGGTTGTACTCGCTGCCCGACTTGTAGAGCCGGGTGGGGCCGCCGTCCAGGGCTTCGGCCTCTGAGTCGAGGGAGGGGGAGGGCGAGTACTCGGAGCAGGAGGAGCGATGGAGCTCCTCCATCTCTGCCGCCTGCCTCAGCTCCTCCGTCGGGGAGGCGTCCTCGATGGGGGACAGGTTGCTCGGGGGAGTCTTGGAGCGCTCACGCCGCCGCTGGGCCCGCAGCTCCTCCTTGTCCCGCCGGGTCTTTCGGGCGGTGCTGCGGATGCGCTGCTGCTCCACCTCCCGCATCTTCTCCTGCTCCCGCAGGAGCTCCTCCTCCTCCCGCAGCTCCTCCTCCTCCGAGGAGTCCTCGATGGTGGGCAGCAGGGGCCCGTGGGAGCGATGCCGGGCCTTGCGCTGCTGCTTGGCTTCCTCCAGCCGCTGCCGGCGGCTGGGGCTGCTGTCACTGTCCTCCTCCAGTGAGGACAGGGAGGTGGGAGAGGTGCCCGAAGTGTAGCTGGGCGTGGAGGCCGGCAGCGTGGAGGAGTGCTCCCCGCGGGAGCGGTCCTCGGGCGAGCCCGTCAGGCTCTCCATCTCCAGCTCGGGCTCCCGCTCCAAGCCGGGGTCGGGGCCCTGGCCCAGGTCCAGCTCGTGGGCGTAGCTGCCCGTGCTGTTGAGCTCGATGGTCTTGAAGCGGCGGAGCCCGCCCTGCAGAGCCGCAGTGCCATCCCCGGCCTCCGCTGGGCCTTCCTCAGAGAGCAGCTCCTCGTAGCCCGTCGTAGCGTTGTGCGGCAGCCGCCTCTTCGGCGGAGCCCCCTGGTCTTGGCTGGGCTCGGGCCGCGGCCTGGGGCCGCCCTTTTGGGCGGCGTGTTTGGCCGGGCCACGCCCAGAGGGGGCGGTGTCTTCCTCCTCCAGGTTGTCTTCCTCCGCGCTCATCTCCAGGATCTGCCGTCGCATGAACTCCTCGTCAGTCAGTTCTGCTGCCCGGGCTGGGGGCTGGGGTGGGAGAGGAGACAAGCCACCCTCACTGCTGTCCTCCACGTAGTCGTGTCTCAGCTGGCTGCCAAAGTCGTCCGAGGACTCGGCTGTGTCCGGCTGCTCCCTCTGGGGCCCCCACTCCAGGGAGTCTTCCTCCTCCTCCTCCAGGATTTCCTCCAGCTCTTCATCCGAGTCATAGGCCTCCGGCATGATGGACAACGAGTGGGGCCTCCGCTTCTGCTCGCCACCACTGCTTCTGGGCGGCTTGCTCGGCTCGGCCCGGGGTGCTGGGCCCTGGGCCTCCAGTGAGGGCCGCATGCTGCTGCCCACCTTGTGGAGCTCGGAGGGGCTGGGCGGGCGAGGCCCCGTCACCCCTGCGCTGTCCAGCTGCTCCACCTCCTGCTGTACGACGCCTGTGATCTCGCTCTGGGAGCTGGAGACGCCATCCGAGGAGTAGCCTGTGTCGCTGAGGCTCTGTGGGCTCCGAGACAGGTCCTGAGAGTATGGCTTGCCCGCCAGCTCCTGCAGCAGGGTGAGAAGCAGACTCTTGACTCACTGCAGCAGATAGCTCACTGGGGAAGCCCGGCCCTCTCTGTCCACCCGAGGAAGGGGCCCTCCAACTCCCTGGGCACCATGGCCTACCATCCTCCATGTGTCTGGCCTTGGGAACCCCAAGCAGTCGTAAGTTCTCAAAGAGCAACTTTATGAGGTTGAATGGTAGCAAAACCCACCAGAGCATTCAACTATGTGTCAGACACAGGACTAGCCTAGAACTCACAGGCTCCAGGCCCAACAGGGTTTCATCCAGGCCTCCCTTACCTCCTCCATGGCCCCAAGGGGCCTGCATCCCAGAGAACCAAGCCTTTCCCTAGACTAGACCACTTGAGAGCCAGGGTCTCCAGGAAGTGAGTGGGACTGACCTCTGACTCCCCAGCCTTGGGGGCTTCTGGAACGGCCTTGACAACGGGGGTGGCAGGTTCAGTCCTCCGGGGCACCGTCTTTCCTTTGGGAGTCCCAGGGGGCACGGTAGTCTCTGGAGGGGGTTTCGGCCCAGGCTCGGCTTTAGCTAGGATTCCTGTCTTCTTTTCCTGGGCACTGCTCAGGGTCTTGCCGGGTTCAGAAGCCCTGACAGGCTTGGCCTGGGGGCTGGCCTTGGTGGACAGGGGACTGGCCTTGGCAGGCGGGGGGCCTGATGGCTGGCCTGGTCCTTGTGGTCCTTTCTGCTTCGGAGGGGCTGCTCCCGTCGCCCGGAGAGGGGCCCCTGCGGGGGGCTGTTGGGAGGCAGGCAGCGGCAGGGGGGTCGGCTCCCCCAGGCTGCCCTCCAGCAGCCGCTTAGTTTGGCAGTTCAGACAGAGCCACTCGGTTTTCTGTAAGGACATGGAAAGGGAAGGGGTTGATGAAAATCACAAAGACCCTTAAGTACTCAAAGAATGTTTCCATGACTATTTCTGTAACCGTAAGCTAGAGAACATCTTCTAAAGCATGACCCCGAAGGCACAAGGAGAAAAAGACCCCACATGACAGACCTCACCATCCTTCAGAGTTCAAATGGTAAACCAAGAAGAGGGGTCCCTTCCTCACCCCCTAGAGAGCTTTCTCAGTTGGCCAGAAAAGGAGACCAGCCGGGGAGGGAAGGCTATAGGCAGCATGTGAGTCTGGGGAAGAGGGGGAGCTGGTGCACAGTCCAGCAGTCCAGAGACCCTGAAACCAGGAGTGGCCCCAGATCCCATCCTCCCCCATACCCTTCCCAAGTAAGGGTTGCAGACTCCTGGGGCCAGGGGAGGTTGTCTGGAAGAAGCCCTGCGGGAAGGATGGGGCTAAGTAAGTCCCTCTGCCCACACCCCCCCAAGCCCAAGTCTCCCTGTCCAAGGTCAGCAAAGACCCTCAAGTGGAAGCCTACTCCTGCCCACAGGGCTCAGGGTTAGTCCCCCGTTGGGGACTGTGTATGCCCACACTCAGGCCAGGGGCCCTGCTTCCTCCAGAGCTGTGTGGGGACCAAACCCTCAGCCATCCGTCCACCACCCTCAGGGTCATCCCCTCTGTCAGGCTCAGGGCTGGGGGCTGGAGAAGCAGCCAGGACAAAGACGGACACTGAGGTTGCTGGCAGGAAGCGTTTCTGGAGTCCACAGCCCCAAACAGGTCATCCAAGTGTGACACAGATATGAGTGGTAAAGTTCCTAGAACGCCAGAAATGCAGTCTGATTCCCCCAGCTCCAGCTGTCTGCACAGGGGTGAGGTCTGAGCGTCCCAGGCCCTAAGGGGGTGATTTCTGTAGCCAGTCAGAGGCTGATAGGGCCATGTCTCCCAGAAACTTCCTCCAGAGTCAGGACTCCTTCTTGCCAAGACCGGAGGCCCTGTCATGGCCCAGAAAGAGGTGAGGAAGGAGAGAGAGTAACCACATGCCTGTGCCTGCTCTTGCCCTAGAGGAGGGAGCAGAGACGTGGAGGCTCTGACCTTCCTGCTGGTGCTCATCCCATGTGGCCAGACACTTAGGCTCCCACCAGCAGTATGGCCACTAGGCTGGGCCATTAAGGAGAACCACAAGACACAGAACCACGGGATCACAGAGCCAGGAGACAGGGCAGGGAGGTGGCCCTTGACCCTCGCCAGCCCAAAGTGGGCAAGCAGCCTCAGTACCCTGACCTCACACACTGCCCCGAGCCCATGTCAGATCCTAGCCCAGCTGGCAGATCCTTGGAAGCATCGTGCCCCCCGAGTGCCTGCCCTCAGCCTGGCATCCTCAGGCCACTGTGGCAGAGGCCACATCAATCATTCTTCCCTAGTTTCCTGCCCACAGGGCTACATATCATATCTCTGGCCTGGGCCCCAGCAGAGGCCAGGCCACGCAGGTGGGAGGCCCCTGGTGTGTGTTGAGGGATAGGCCTGCTCCATGGCCTTGTTGCTCTGGGCCTTGAGATCGTTCCCTGGATTGGAGCTGCAACTCTGCCCTGAAGCCCCATCCCCTGCATGGGTCCTGAGCAGAGAGACCCAGCGATGGAAGGTGACCCTTCACAAGTCCTACGTGTACTCACCCTGTTCTCTGCAGGGCCGGCCTTCACCCCACTACTGACCCCTGGGCACCTTATCTGATCCTCTCTGTACCCTGACACAAACCCCTAGGAAGCAATGGGTGTTGGAATCACTTGGCTTGGTCACCCCTAGGGGTGTCTGGGGAGAATCCTACACAGGCTGAGCCCAGGCCCTGAGAGAGACAGGGCACGGAAAAGCACAGAGCCTGAGCCTGGAAATTCTGCCCATGTGCCTCTGACATCCGCTGGGGACACAGTGGAAATCCCCTTGGATCAGAGGACTGTGAGAGGACAGAGAGACCCTGGCAAGGTAACAGGGGTATAGGCAGAGGCCAAGCGAATTCTGGAAATGAGAAAAGCCCCAGGATCAGCAAGGTGGGGTTAGGATCTGGGCCAGACCGGGGGAAATGGGTGCGGCCTATGGCAACACTGTCCTGATTCCACTCTGGGTCCCTGCACAAGGCCATTCCAGGCTAGGCCTCTGGAGATTGGGTCATCTGCCCTGGCTCACCCTGGTGGCTTTGCAACCTCTGCCCCCTACTGGCCTGCAGACCCCGCCCCAGATGCAACAGTCCCCAGTGAGGCAAGGGCACCTTGGGAGGATGGTCTGAACGGAGGAGACAGACCTCACGCCAGGGGCTCAGAGCACAGCCTGCTCACCTAAGCCCAGAGGCACAGCCCTCACCAGAGCGCGGCCTTTGTGGTCACACGCTCCCCAGGGTTTTGTTCTTTCCCATGCTATTCACGGAGGCCGCCAGCCTACAGGAGGGGTTGCCCAGTTGGCCCTGTTGCTCCTGGCTCTGCTGTAGCAGTCAGCTGGGAAGGGAGGGAAGGCATGCAGGGGGAGGCATGGGAGGTAAGGGCTAAAAATAAACACCCGACCTGACGGCTGGAGGCCCTGCGGCAGTTCTCTGGGTGCAGAGCGCTGGGGACTGGAGGGGCCTGAGGAGCCCTGGCCCCAGACTTGAGTCTTCCGGGGAATGGGGATGGGGTAAGAGGTAGGCCATGGGGAGGCTCTGTGCCTTGGAACAGAGGTCCTGATTTCTTTTCTCACTCGGCTCTCATCTCTGCCCCCTACAGCATACCCGCCCCGCTCCGCCCTACCCATTCATTCCATTATTCCACTCATTCATTTGTTCATTCACTCTCCCCTTTAGGGTCTATCCCCTCATTCATTCGTTCACTTGCACACCTTCTCCTATACTCTTCTGTCCCAGCGCCACCCAGCTCCAGCCTTCAGGGAGCTGCTGCCTGCTTCTCCTTTGCCTATCCCCCTTGGCAAGTGGGCAGGGGATGACCCGGGTCCTGGGAATGAACAGTGGGAGGCTTGATGGCCACTAACCCCTTGTCTCCCTCTGCCCAGTTCCTTTCTGGGGGCAGGAAGGTAGCCCCCAGGGTAATCACCACTTCATGGTGGGAGGTGGGGTCAGGGTGAGGAAGGGGAAGCAAGTTGTCTGAGAGTTCGTGGCATACCCCACAGGCCGACGAGCCTGCTGTCTTCCAGGACCACTGGCTACTGTGCCTCAAGGGCCAGTGTTGCCTGGTGAGGCGGCAGTGGATGTTGGGCACCCTCCTTGCACCTGCTGCCATGGTCTGAATGACCCCACAGGACACAATCTGGGTATGTGGAGCTGGCCCATGTCAGTCTGATTACAGTGACACCCCCCTGCCCAGACGGCTGCGGGGCCCAGCGTATCCCCATCCCCAGTCTCACTGCCAGACAACAGGCAGCAGGCAAGAAACCCAGAGAAGGGGTGCCCAGACGTAAAGAGCCCAGAGAAGGGGTGCCCAGACGTAAAGAGCCCAAGACTCAGCCTCCGGACTACGGGCATGACCATCCCCAGTGCTACTGTTCTCCTGATGCTGCTACCCCGCCCCTCCCTGTGTCCGGACAGGCTTAAGCTTCTCCTATCTGGGCCTCTCCTCCAAGAAGAGGAACCCTCCCTGACATCCCTAGGGGGCGCCTTCCTGGCAGGGCTGTGCTCTCCTCGTGTCCATTCCCATGGGGCCTCCCTCATGAGACCAGGGTCTTGCACTGGCCACAGGGTTGATTCACACCCAGAGGGTTGGGGGCCGACGGGGACTCCTTCCCTGCACGTAGACTGTCTTCAGGACACTCTGGTTCCAATTTCCTGACTGTGTGCTCAGCCTTGCCTAAGTATGTGAAGTATGGTGTCTCCACTGGTTCTCCCAGAAACCTCCATGCCATGGGGAGGAGATAGGCCACCTGAGATCACAGTTCCCGGAGGCAGCTGCTGGCCTCTCGCCTGACACCCTCGCCTCAGCCCTGCCTCACGTGAGCCCAGGCCAGCCCTGCTTATCACAGGCGCCAGGCCCTTTGCCCAGGGAGGCCCAACTTCTCAAGGGCATGGCTGGTATTTTGGCAATTATAGTAAGATCAGAAACCGGTGGTGTTACTATAACATTTCCAATTCCACTAATTTCTTCACAAACTCTATTTTTAACTGAAAGCCAATTAAAAATTAAGCCAGAGGGTACTATTATCCTTCAGAAAGATAAATAGGTAAAAAATTTGGAATCAACAACTCTTAATTATGAAATGACTCACTAAATAGCACTATGGTTAGTTTTTTTTTCCCCCAGAGGAAATTTCAGAGGGAAAAGGGATCTAGTTCGACTGCTTCCTTCGTTGTGTGGTCTGGACTTCCTATCTAGAAAGAAGGTAAAAGGTTTTACAGCTCCGAGATGTTGAAGAAAATTCCCAACATGACAGCCCGGAGAGTCGGCTCTGGTCTCAGGTGGAGCCAGAGCCAGTCTCATAGGCCGGTGGGGAGCTGGTTGTGGGGCTTCCCTGGTCCATCCCTCCTTCAAGCTCTGGGCCTACATGCAGACACCGGTCCCTCTGCCTCACACTCAGCCCAGAGACAGCACAGTCATCCCAAGCCTGGCAGGCCAGCCTCCGTGAGCCAGGTGTGGGAGACATAGCCAGGGCAAACCCACCCCTACCTGCTGGCCTGCCACCTCACTCCCAAGGCTCAATGTGTCCAGGACACCTGCTGAGAAATCAGGAGCCTCTAACCAAAAACACACAATGTAGGTCATAGGGAGGCACACAACTTCTCTGAATGTCAAGTGGCCATTTGCTGAGGGGAGATCAAAGACGGCTCGTGGCCTTTTTATAGTGAAGAAAAGCAACAATGCTGGTGGGAACCCTGGGAGGCAGGCATCGTGGCTGCCCACCCATCCCTTCCCCAGGAGTCCCCTGGAGAGCAGCATTAACAAGCAGGACCATGGGGCGCCTGCACAGCTCAGGTGGTGATGTGTCTGACTCTTGGTCTCAGCTCAGGTCACAATCTCAAGGTCATGAGTTCAAGCCCTGCATTGGGCTCCACGCTGGGCATGGAGCCTACTAAACAAAAAACAAAAAACAAAAAACAAAAAAAAAAAAAAAAGAAAGAAAAGAAAACCAAGCAGAGCCATGAGGAGAAAGGAGTCAGAGAAGCTGGGCTACCCTGACTGTTGTTTGGAGCAAAAGGCAAGAAAGCAGTGGCCTTGCGGTAGGGAGAAGCTAGGACCAGAACCCCCAGCACCTCCCCTGTCAGGCTCATGGAACCTATCAGATGCTTCGGGGGGGCAAGGGTGGTTCTGGCCAAGGAGGTGGCAGTGGCACAGGACATGGAGACAGCAGGACACGCACGACAATTTTCCTCAACATCTCGGAGCCGTAAAACCTTTTACCTTCTTTCTAGACAGGGAATCCAGAGCACACAAAGAAGAAAGCAGTAGAACTAGATCCCTTTTCCCTCTGAAATTTCCCCTGGAAAAATAACCTGGGGCAGGGGGCGACATGGGCTATCAAGAAGGAGAAGCTCCAGAGTCCGGGAAGGGGACACCCAAGCAGCTGGTGAGCGGCTCGGATCAGAAGCCAGGTGCTCACCCGGAGTCAGCCTGTGACTGAGACATGCTCAGGCACAACCAGCCCTCCCCCTGGCCTGGCCCAGGGGCTGCTGAAAGGAGCTGTCAGGAATGTTACACTCCTGGGCAGAGGCAGTTTTCCCCTTTCCTCTGTGCACGTCCTGCTGCATGAGGACATGTGGGCCAGGAGGTCTCTCTGGGATAAGGGGACTCACAGTCCCTTAGCATCTGGGTGCGCCAGGGTGCCCAACATCAGGTGGCAGTGCTATGTGCCTGGCAATCTCCAGATGGGAGCTCCTCTGGCTCCCCTGGGTGCCGCCTCCCCACCCCAGCTAGCCAGGCCAGCTGTCCTCCAGTGAGCTATTGGATCTAGGGCTTAAAGCGTGGTAGTATGGGGCCCGGAGGGCCACATGGTCATCATCTGAGGAGGTCACTTGTCTTCATTAGAGTTGCTTCTTTCTGCGTGTTGGGAAATATGGCCTATAACAGTCAAAGCAGTCTTCCCTATCACCGTGGGTTGCTCCAGTGGAGGCCTGACCCAAAGCAAGTCAGAACAAGCTGCCAAGGCTCTCCTGCCCCACCATGGACCACACATGCCTCAGCCTAGGAGCCCAAAGGCACAGGCGGCTGCCTACATGCAGGAAGAAAGGCTTTGGCTTGACCATCTCCTGAGGGGACACAGTTGGGGATGCAGCCACCTGTCAAGATGAGCCAATTGCTCATCTTGTCCCCGTAGGGCAGAGTGAGTGAGGGGAGGAGAAGCAGCAGCCTCCATGTCCAGGCTTGTCCAGCTCTGCCCAGGAACCTCTGCACCTTCTGAGCCAGCTAGGCTGGGCTCAAAGCTTTGAGAGAACACTGGGCCTCCTGTTCTTGTCCATCCAGCTCTACACAGTGCCCAGAGCCCTTCCTGGGACCAAGGACTGGAGGAAGACAGGCCCCAGCCTCAGAACTCCCTCAAACTTCCCTATGGGTAAGAAGAACGTCTCTGAGCATCCCCACAAGCAGCACCAGGGAGAACCAGGCCCAGCCAAAGGAAAGTATGTGGCCCAAATACGATGGCTTTGACAAGCGGACACCAACATCTGGGACCTCAGAAGAGGCGATGGAGGGCGGATCCCTCCTGGCTGGGCTAGAGCCAAGGCAACGGGGCACAGCCCTCTGCCTAACAGCCCTTCAGTGCCCTGGGTGGGTCACAGACTGAGGGCAGGACGGGACCTCAGGCTCTTCCCACTTGAGCAGGGGAAATTAGCATCTTTCATCAGGCCAAGCCCATGAGAGCTGGGAATGGAGCGACCACTTCACGGCCTCCCAAGCCTGTTGACCCCTGGGATGGGCCCCAGGACACTGGTCAGCTGGCCAGAAGCAGCAGGCACCCTTCCCCCCGTTCCCTGAGCCAGTCAGTTTTCTGAGTGGAACAACAAGCTGGGGGCAGGGACAGAAAAGGGAGCATACGCCCCCTGTGGCCATGTCGGGACAGCCTTGCAGTGGCTGAAGACCCAGTTCTCAACAGCCCTCTCTGGCTCCCAGGCCTCCCGTGCCCCCCATCACTCCAGGTCCTGGCCCCTCACCAAGGCCTAAGGGCACACGTTTGGTCCCGCTGTCTTACCTCTACCAGGTGGGGCGTTGGGTTGAAGCCACACAGGTTGCACACCTGGAGCTTGCAGGTGGTACAGGTGTTGTAGTTGGCTGGGCCCTTGCTGCCCACGTTGAGCTCAGCTTGGCACAGTGGGCAGGTGGCCCTTTCCTTCGGCGTGGTCTTTGGCTTGGCAGTAGCCTTGGTGGCCGCCTGGTGTTCCGCTCTGCCATGCTTTGGACTGGTTGTTCCCCCAGTTCTTGCCTGGGCTGCAGGCCCTGGCCCAGGACCTGTTCTAGCTCCAGGCTCAGTTTTGGCTCCAGGTGCTGGCCCAGGCCCAGGCCCTGAGCCTGGGGGTCTCGGGCCAGCCTCCTTGCTGGCATCACTGAAGACGATCTTGGGTGGCCCTTTGCTGGGGGCAGCCTGGCCCTGGGGTTCAGCCTCAGGCTGCACAGACATGAGGGTACTTGCCTGGGTCAGCAGGGACGCGCCGAGGCCAAAGAGCTTCCCAGTGAGGCCCTCCTGGGTCTGCTCAGCAGCACCAGGCCCCGAGGGTACTGTGGTGGCACTTTTGGCCAGGGCCTCTCCTGCCGGTGGCCTGGGCTCTGCTGTTGAAGGCTTGACGGGAAGAGGGGGCTGAGGAGACGCCCTCCCCACCTCCGGAGGGGCAGCTGCTTGGGCAGGCCCCGGCACTGAGGTGGCCCTGGCTGTCTCAGCCTGGCGGGGGCCAGGCTGTGGTCCACCTGGGCCCTGCGATCTCTCTTGCTCTGGCTTCCCCAGGGACTGTTTGGCTGGGGACTGGGCAGGAGAGAGGGCTGGGGAGTGCAGCTGCTGCTGGCTCTTGGAGCGAGGCGCCGTGGTCATGTCCATCCCCAGAGCCCGCTGCATCTGGCAGTTCAGACAGAGCCACTCCTTCACCTGAGGAGGAAGCATCAGGGTCAACAGGGTGGTCAGGACTGGTGGTACCCACAGCTTAGATCCCACAGCAGCCAGGACCAGCTCCAAGCGCAGGCAGGAGCGACAAGGCCAGCTCAGATGTTTCTGGGCCAAAGGGACCGAGGGCACGGCCCCCACCCCTGGGAGCTGCCAGGTGCCTGGAGCAGAACACGGGCAGTCCCACACTCCCCACCCCCCAAACACCAATCTGCTGCCTGCCGGATCCCCCTGTGCAGGGGTCTCCCCCACTGCCTGCAGACTGTATGTCTGATCTGTGTACATCATTCCATCCCCACAGCCTCCCCCACCAATGATACCCCCCAAAGCCTCCAATTGGTCTCTCTCCTTCCCCTGTTGCCCTCTTTGGGCCATGTCCACACAGCAGTCAGCCTAATCTTTTAAAACATAAACCAGGACGGAAAGGAGGGCCTTAGTACAGTGCCTGGAAGGCAATCGATGTTCAATTAAAAACCTGCAGGATGAATAGAGAAATGAAGAGTAACAGGAGGGAGAGGGAGGCACAGAAAATAAATGAAACCATGGCCCCTGTCCTAGAGGAGCTTGGAGCATTGCAGAAGGCACAAGACGGATGTGGACAATCTGGAAAGCGAAGTAAGGCCATGTCAGTGATGATGTAAATAGAATGAAAAAGACTTTTTTTTTTTTTTTTTCCTTAAGCAAGACACATTTTTTAAGAAAATGGGATAATCTGTGCCTCTAGAACAAACAAGCATGTGTTGCTATTCCTGTGAGGGACACGGACTTTCCTCTCTGCATCCACGCCTTGCCGAGTAAAGTGAGTGCGAGACGTGGCTTGGGCCAATCACCACTTTCAGCAAGGACTTCGGGCCTGGCTGTGTGACCCTGAAAACAGGACTGATCCATGTTACTTGGTAAATGAACACCAGGGGAGAGGGAGTCTTTTTGCCTTCGGGATTACTCAGAGAACATGGGTGTAGGTCAGTCAATAGCCTTCTTTCCCAGCATCTGGGGAGATGCTAAGGATGACATCAATAGACTCAGAAGTAGAAATGAGGGGCGCCTGGGTGGCTCAGTGGGTTGGGGCCTCTGCTTTTGGCTTAGGTCATGGTCCCAGGGTCCTGGGATTGAGCCCCGAATTGGGTTCTCTGCTCAGGGGGAGCCTGCTTCCTCCTCTCTCTCTGCCTGCCTCTCTGCCTACTTGTGATCTCTGTCAAATAAATAAATAAAATCTTAAAAAAAAAAAAAAAAGAAGAAGAAGAAGTGGAGACAAGGTTAGGAGAAGGGGGGCATATCTGATGACTTTGTTTCATTCCCTGGCTTCAGCTATGCCGTAAGTCTAGCCCTGGACTTCCAGTTACATGAACCAACGATATTTTTTTTCTGCCAAAAGAAATCTACGTATGGATCAGAGCATATCACTTAGGGGCTCAAATCCCTTAGTGGAGTCCCACCATGCCTGTCATGGGAAATCCCATGGCCCACGCCCCAGCCCATCCCTCTCTCCGGCCTCCTTCCCTACCACCCCTGCTTAGTAGTCTCACCCCAGAGACCCTGGGCCTCCTGCTCGGCCCAGGAGTCCTCTAAGCTCAGAGTTTTCTCTGTCCCTAGGCTGGCTAGCTGCACAGACCTCAGGTCTCCCCCTCAGGGCCCTCTCTGGCAACGCAATGGGACAGACCACCCAGGCACACTGTAGCTAATCACCCAGTTTACTCTCGTCACAGTGCTCGTTCTTTCCCGAAGTATCTACTGCTGTGTTTCTCTGGGTGGTCTCCTGTCACCCCACCCAGCTCGTGAGCGCGCATTGAGGTGCTCTCAGGACAGTGTGTGTGGCACAGAGCAGGGCTCATTCCAGAGAGGCTTGTAGTGGGATCAATGCCAACACCCTATTAATAGGGGGCACAGTTCCCACGAAGCCCAAGCTGTGAGATTGGAGATTCAGGGCCCCCGTGAGTAGGCTCCTCCTTTTCAACCAGACCTGAGGCCCAAGGCCAAGGTTGCCCCATCTTCACTTGTAACCAGAGCCTTCAAAAGCACCGGGGGGCGGGGCGGGAGGGGGCGGGGGGCAGTCACCAGGGAAAGGTCCCATCTGGTTCCTGAGCAAAAAGCCACTTCCGTCCAGCCTCAGGGGTGCCTGCTGTCCTGCTCTCCGCCTTGAGGCCACAGGGCCACGCAGCTGCTGCTTTGGCTGATTTGGCAGTGGGGGAGCCCGGCCCTGGCTATCTTGCCTCGCCAGTGCAAGAGCGGCCACGGAGGCGGGGAGAACACCACAGTCTGGCGAGCATTCTCTCATGCCCA
Source organism: Mustela lutreola (assembly GCF_030435805.1). Classification (NCBI taxonomy): domain Eukaryota; kingdom Metazoa; phylum Chordata; class Mammalia; order Carnivora; family Mustelidae; genus Mustela; species Mustela lutreola. The sequence continues at coordinate 19,402,709 of NC_081291.1, read as the reverse complement.
GCACCACACATGGCCCGTTTACAGGCAGCCTTGCCTTTGGTCTTCACAGTAGAGAAAATCAAGGTCTGATACAATTTAACCACATGCTCTTGTGGGTAACCGCGAGGAAGCGGTGTTGTGGGTGAAATGAGCCCGGCCAGCCTGGCCCAGCTCCTGAGCCACAGCCTGGTGCCTTCTGCCTTCCTGCTTCTTCCAAAGACGAGCAGCCTCATGCAGGTCAAGACATGGGGTAGAAGTCCCCACTGCAAAACACTGGCCGAGACCTCCAAGACCAACCCCAGTTCCAGAAACACTAAGAAGAGTGATGCCTCAGAAACTGGGATACGAGGGCGCCTGGGTGGCTCAGTGGGTTAGGCCGCTGCCTTCGGCTCAGGTCATGATCTCAGGGTCCTGGGATCGAGTCCTGCATCGGGCTCTCTGCTCGGCGGGGAGCCTGCTTCCTCCTCTCTCTCTCTCTGCCTGCCTCTCTGCCTACTTGTGATCTCTCTCTCTGTCAAATAAATAAATAAATAATCTTTAAAAAAAAAAAAAGAAAGAAAGAAACTGGGATACGAAGCCATCTGCCCCCGCTGGAAACTGTCAACTCACCTAGATGTTTTTGGAGACCCAAGGCAGCTCTGTGCACATTTGGACAGAGAAAGCCTCAGAGGAAATAATTTGCATCCCGCTTGGCTAGGGAGGCCTCACTCCCATCAAAGTGGGAGCTCCCAGGGGCAAGCTATTTCCACTCACCCTCAGAGGGAGCCTTGGAGGAGATTACCCTCCTGAGGGGAGGCCCAGGCACTGCCCCCAGGGCAGCAGCCAGACTCAGTTCCTGTAGTGGGTGCCCAGGTACACCCTAGGCTCTGTAACTCTCGTGCACCTGCACAGCACACTCTGGGACTTTCTGAGAAGAGGGATCTGGAAGGTAAAGCTCCTTATCCTGGGACTTCAGAGTGACCCTCCTTCAGGTCCTGGACAGGGTTGAATAAGGGCATGGACTGAAGCTCCTGCACTCACCACCAGAACCTTCCCTTACCCAGCCTCCGTCACCCAGGCTGTCACAGGCACTCACCTAAAATAGAACCTCTCCAAGAAACAGCTAAAACGCCCCTCGGTGACTCATAGCCCAGATGGGCACAGCTATTTCTATCCAGCCTCTTCTAGACGGTGAGGAGCCTTGACCACACCCTTGCCGGGCCCCACCCATGCTCAGGCCCGGCAGACAGGCCCCGCAAGGCGCCCCGTGGGGAAGGCCTCCCAAGGAGGACACTGGGAGAGGAGCTCTCTGAACCCAGCAAAACTTCCGTTGGCCTCCCTCACAGATTGTCAGGAGCTGGATCTGAGGAGCTCAGCCTCAGCCTCTTCCTCCCCACACCTGCCAGCCCACTTGCCCACCCCGGCTGGGCATACACGGCCAGGCCCATGGCACACTCCTCAGCCCTGGGACCAGCAGCAGTGAGAGCCTTCTTCATCTGTACCAGCGTCTGTGGCTACTTGGCACCCTTCCATCCAGCTGCCCACCAGAATCACGGGAATGGCCTTCTACCAGCGTGACAGGAAATCTCTCTTAGAGTCTTGCTGTCTAGTCCCTCCATGGGCCTGACCTGGCAGGGCCAGGAGATGAGCAGGCCACCAGTCACAGAACTTGTGTCCCAAGAGCCAGAGGTAAGCCAAGGGGACTTCCCAGGGCTACCCTAAGGTGAATGGCCCTGCCAGGTACTAGCTTCTGTCAGGTTAACCCTTCTTGCCAGCAAGGAAGCTCATCCTGCCATCTCAGAGGTATGGACACCTGCACACCCCAACCCGGTCAGGGCCTGACCAGCAGTAGGGACAGGAGGCTCGGTGTGGTGTGCAGGGTATGAGCTGTTTTGGAACTGGGAGAAGCAGATGCTACAGGAAAGTGACTTCCCACAGAGAGCTGCTGCCTGCCCAGCCAGGAGCCTGCTAGGAATTCAAAAAGGCAGGGCCTCCTGGGCTCTGGCTCTGAAGGGACTTTCATCCCAAGAAGAGCCTTTCTTAGATGTTCCCTTACTCAAACTGTTCAGTGGATGGAAGGGCGGCCAAGGTGGCACGGCCCACCCAGGATCTAGAGGCCTGGGGACCAGGCTGAGGGCTCTGAACCACAGGTTGAAGGAACAGCCAGCCATGATCTGTCTGCTTTGGCCGCTCCCCATGGCTCCTCCCCAGGGCTCTGGGGCAGAGAGGGGAGTGGGGGCCCTCTGGGGGAGAGGCTTCTACATCTCTCCCACAGGGACACTGGTGGCACTGAGACTTGCCACCCTGTGTCCCAGGCCCAAAGGCAGGGGCCCAGGCTCACTTGCCATATATAGCCCAAAAGGAAGCTGCCCAGGAAATGTGCTTCTGCTCCCGAGGTAGAGCCTGCCTCACGGTCGCCTCCGAGGCTGCCGGGAGGTTCTGAGGGCCCTCAGCAGCAATAGAACTCTCCCCTCCTGCCTCCCCACCAGCAAGGAAGAAGGAGGGCTGCAGACATCCCTTAGCCTGCCTTCCTGCAGAGAGCAGCGCCTTGCCTCTGAGGCCCAGCCCTCCCCGGGAAAGAGGGCATTGGGTGGTCACATCGATCTGTGCGGACATGCCTGATGCTGCAGCATTCATGCTTTTTCCCATTTCGGTACAAGTTCAAACAGTACAGAAACAGCTTAAAAACAAGCCTCCCCTGCTGGTTCCTGGGAGGGTCCCACCGGCCAGCATGGCTCTCCACTCTCTTCTGGGCTGTGAGTCACTTGCCAGGCCTCAACAGAGGCCACCTGTCCCACTGCGGCCCCTGGACCAATGGTGCTCCAGAGCAGGGAGTCGGGGCTGGCCTACCCCCTTACTCTCCCCCCAGCACTGGACATACTCCCTGCCCCATCCCACAGCTGGCTGCCCACAGGCTTAGGGGCAGGCAGGAGCCACAGGGTCGCAAAGGGTGGGGCATATGAACGCCGAGTTGGATGAATGAATCAGCCAGACATGGCCCATCGGGGAGGCCCCAAGAAACTGCCCAGCACGTGAGGCCAGGATTTGTGGAGAGGAGGCTGAATCTAAAAGTTCCTGGAGGCCAGGAGTCCTCACTGGCCTGGAGCTCCATGAAACGGAAAGAATCCATCCCCTTGCTGATCTCTACAAACACCTGGCTTCCCACCTCTGGGTCCAACTCTTCCCAGCCTCCCCTAGAGAGCCTCTCCTCCCTCCTAGGCCTTCCACTGTGCCCTGTGAAACATCCTTTCCTGACCAACCCGGCTCCCCAAACTCCCTACACACACACACACACACACACACACACACACACACACACACATTTCTTGGTCCTCCATCCCCCTGTCCAGGAGAAACCGTACTCTCTGGACTTCAGAATGTGGTAACCACTCACCCTCCCTTTAAAATCCCTGGGACCCCTGGGGCTTAGCCCTTAGCTTCCCCATCCTTCTCCCCTCCTAGCTGCTATTGCCTTCCAGGCTCCACCATCACGGCCACTAGTTCTCCAAAAGCCCGGTGGCCCTTGTCTCCCAGGCTCCCACTGAACCGACTGCCACCGTCACAGTGGACGGCAGTCACCGCACTGAGTCAGTCCATCCCCCGGCCTCACCCTCACACCCATTATCACCCCCAACCATCTCCACTAAAATCACCCTGTACCTGTCCTCCTCCAGCCTTCTAGGTCACTTCCTGGGCCTCCCCACTGTAGCGGTCCTTGGGCCTCATGGGGATACCACCGAGCCTCTGTCTTCACATCTTTTCCTGCCCAGCTCAATCTATGGTCAGCATGCAGTCACTCTGACCTATGTCAGCTTCGGAACTAGATGCAACCACATACCCCTTTCTCTGGGCCTCTACCCACACAGATAAATGGGTACCCGGCAAACGGGCTCCACTGCCAATTAATGTCTGTCCCAACTTCTCCTGGGCCCCCCTAGCTGCCTGGCTAACTAACTCATTCACCCCCAACCACAATGGCTGGTTCAATTTCTCCTGCCCCCATCCCTCCCTGCACCCCTCCCCTGCCTTCTGGCTTAAACCACTGGCCTGCTGCCCATGTCTTCAAGAGCAGCCACACAACAGGTCTGCCTCCTCCACACTCAGGATCTGGACCTGCCTCCTTGGGGGTCCCACTCCTTCAAGCACACTGCCTCCCCCACACCCCAAGGCATCCCTTGCCTCTCTCACAACTCAGTGCCATTGTCTTCTGCCTCCCAGAACCCTCTCCTGTCTATAGCTCCGGCTCTCGCCTCTCCTCAGTCAGGCTTCTCAAGACTTGTCCACATAGACGACCCTCAAAAAATGCTATGCTGAGGGCAAGAAGCCTTATCCAGAAGAGCACGTTTCTATGAAGCCCTAGAAGAAGCACAACCCCTCTATGGTGGAGAAAAGTCAGAACAGCTGTTGTCTCTGGAGGAGGGGTGAGAAGACCAGAAGGGGGCCTGAAGGAACTTTCTAGGGTGACAAGGATGTCCACCTTGAGAGAGGGGTTTGGTGGACACAGCGGCTTAATTTTGCCAAAGCTCACAGAATGCTACACTTGAGCTCTCTCTACCTGTCATCATAGGTACATTTTACCTAAAAATAAAACCACATGCTTCAGACAAATACTAAACTCCAGCTGATGGTAAGCCTACTGAAATGTTTAGTGTTAAGTCTACCAATGCCAAGAGGCTTGTGAGTCTCAGCGCCGAATCCCAGGTCTGTAGACTAGCCGACCGAACCCCACCTAAAGATTCCCAGGGGCCTCCAACTTGATACAGCCCAAATGGAAACATTCTCCTTCTCTAGCGCCTAGTCCCATGTCCAACACATGTCCCAAACCTGTCTGTGTAGCCTCCAACATCCGCCAGGAATTGGTCAAGGCCATCCACTACCATCCCATAGCCCCAGCCCTGGAAGCCAGCCCCACCCCATGAGCTGATCTCCACACAGGGGACCCAGAACGGCAGCAGGGCTGAAGGGAGGGGGGTGTTGAGAGTTTTGTGGTCAAATAAACATAAACATAGAATTGGCCATTTGACCATTTTAAATGGTGTACAATTCAGTGGCATTCATTCCACTCATAATGTTGTACAACCGTTATCAATTTTCAAAGAAGTGGGGTTTGTGGTGTTTTTTTAAAGACTTATTTATTTATTTATTTGAGAGAGAGAGCGTGAGAAAGATAGCAGGGGAAGGAGCAGAAGGAGAGAAGCAGACTCCCCACTGAGCAGGGAGCCCAATGTAGGGCTTGATCCCAGGACCCTGAGGTCACAACCTGAGCCAAAACCCAGAGTCAGACGCTCAACTGACTGAGCCACCCAGGTGCCCCTCAAAGAGGTGTTTTTAAATGCACATCTGACCTTCCCACTGCCACTTCCCGATGCCCTTGAAATCCCATCTACAGACCCCAGCAGGATCCGCATGTCCTCTGATCCTGCTCACAGACCCCCAGCTAGCCCAGCCTTGGCTTGCTCCGGGCTGTCACACAGACCATGCACTTCCCCTCAGGCCTCCCTGGACCCCCTTTCCCCGGTCCAGCTTCAGTCTAATGTCCCCTCCTTGTAAAAGCCCCCCCACCCAAGAGTCTCGTTGCAGCATCCCAGCAAGCCCTGCCCCCTCCCCGGCCTCCCCCAGGTCCTCCTCAGAGCTGACCCTCAGGTTTTGACCATATGTTTGCTCCTGTGGTTATCAGAAGGGCTGCCTCTCCCTCCGGCCTCTGGGCGCCACCGGGGCTGAGCAACACAGCTGCTTCGGTCCTGCCTGATTCTCCAGTGTCAAGGACAGTTCCCGGCTTCCCATAAGCCCTCCACAGCCTTTGCAGGGGAAGGAAAGGATGAGAAAAAGGGAGAGGGCCCCCTGCTGACGGTGGATCCAGGCCGGCCTGCCCCAGGTTACCAGCAGCTGGTGACTTCACCGAGCTCTCCTGCCTCCCTGCCCTTTCCTGCCTCGGGGCTTTCTCCACCACCTCCCTTTCCTGCCTCTCCCCTCTCCTCCTTCTCCCTGTTCCCACTTTATTTATTTTTTTTCTCCACCATTTTTACTAAATTCTCTTCCCATTCTGTTTCTTTTGCCCCCACGTATAAAATCTCGGGTTTCTGCTCTGAGTTACTTTCACATTCATCCTCAGATAACTGTACCGACGGCCCCCTTTGTCTCTGGAAGCTGGAGTTGTGTGCCTGATGGCTCTAGCTATGAAACAGCTCCCGCAGAGCCGTCTCTTCCGCGTGCCCCCAGTGGTGCTGGCATCTGTCCTGCAGTGATCCGGGCAGGCAAGTTGAATGTCCTGTGTCCTGGGAGCAGGGACTGGCAGCAGGGCTGGCCGTCCAGGACAGACTGAAGCTTGGCAGGCATTTTCCTATTGACCTGAAGACTTGTTTCTTCGAGGTAAACTGCACAAGGACCAGACGTACTGTGGGAGAAAGGCTTCCCAAAGAGCCTGCCACCTGGAGACCCACTTCCTTTGAGAGTGTAGGTTGAGAAGGGAAGGCTGGGCACGTGTGCAGACACCACCACCCCCTGGGCCCAGGAGGGAGGGGGACACCTTTGCCTCTCCTCAGCCCACTGCTGATCCATGTCCTCCCAACACCTGCTCCTCGTCCCCTACTGGCCCACGAGGCAGTGTGGCCAGGAAGGAGCAGAGGGAAGGGGGCAAGGCTGTGGCTGCAGCGGAGGGATCCGTGCAGCACTCCCGGCACCTCCCCCGGGCCATCTGGTGCCCCGGCCCTTGCCGGAAAGAAGTGGGCTGCAGGCAACAGCGGAAAGGCTTATGGCCATTGCTTCATCTCCCTCCCTCTCCACACCGCCCACCATGGGTAAGCGCTTCACCCCAAGGCTTGCCCATGGAGTGGGGATGAAGGGGGTTGCACAATGGATTATATATCCTTGGCTTGGTCTTGGCAAAGTCCAGACCTAGGAATGGACGAAGAAAGACCACGATCATTTTTCTCTAGTTTTTTTGGAGGGGCTTCTGAGTGATTCTGACTAGAGCAAGGGAGGCAGGAGGCAGATGAGCTCAGATGGGTTGCCTAACATGGAACCCTGCTACTCCCCACTGGGGCAGCTGGTGGGCCTCCCAGGTGGGGGCTGCTGGCTGGAGGTGCTACTCTGGGACAATTCTGCCAATCAGATCTGGAAGCACGGGCAGGCCACCAGCCCTGAGTCTGCATGGCCCTTGCTCCTGTGACACTGTTCCTAGGGGAAGGCCAGACTCCTATCTGAAGGAATTCCAGGCCGGGTGTGCTGCTGGACTGCTCTGAGAGGGGCAGGGAGGCCCCTGAGAGGACTGGGAGGTCTGGGCTGCTTCCACTGCTCATCCTCCCCAGCAGCTCACTCCTACCCCCTCTGCCCCCACAAACCTCACCCTCAGACTGCACCCAGCAGGATCACCGCTGTGCCTTAACTCCTCTCTCTATCAGGAGAGAGCCTGGCTTGTGCAGCAAGGGCCTCCTTCCTGGAGGAGAAAGGGGTGGCAGGTCTGAACGTCAAGTCACTAAAGAGTGGAGAGCTGGCCTAACAGGCCCGAGCAGGCATGAGGTATCAGCAAAGCCACCAGACCTTTCTTCTGGCTTCCCTGGCCCCCTGCTTCTCTTTTAAAGAAATCGGACATTTGGGAAGTTAAGGTACTTTGCTAAGGATCCACATCCAGGGAGAGAAGGGAACAATTTTCCTGCCTTTTCCCCACCACTGGGCACGGAATGGGCTCACAAGCTAATGCCTCTGGCCTCCTGGTCAGTGTGTCCTCACGGGGAGGGCCTCTTAAGGGTGATGACAGGTGTTCAGCCCCCACAAGGAAACCCCCAGTCTTTTGTCATTTTGAATGGGTTAAATTATTCATCTTCCCTGAGTTCCAGGACACCAGAACTCTGAAAAGAAATGGCCTCACCATGGAGAGTGGCTGAGATGGCCCTGCCTGCTCTGAACTACCCGCAACCTGAGCAAAAGCGGACCGTGGGTGGGGAAGACAGTGCGAGAGCCCCTGAAGGAATGCCAGAGGCCCCACTACTAATTCTGGGTCCCCAGCTCTATTGCTCCAAATGACCCTGAAGAAGCCAAGGCTTCCCAAGACTTCATCTCCCGGGCTATAAACAGAGCATGCTCTGAGCTCCTTCCCTGACTTGCACGAGTCTCCATGTGCTCCAGGCCTCAGAAGCCCAGCAAAGGACATGGGCGGGCATCCACCTCTGAAGGGATCATCACCGGAGGAGCTGGCCATCCAAGGCCTGGGCGGAAGAACGGCAGGTGCCATGTCTGTGTGAGCCTAGCACCCTCCCGGTGGCCTGGGAACGGACAGAAGCCCAGGCCTGCTGGTCAGGAGAGGAGGGGTTCCACATCTCAGCCGCAGCTCTGGCCGAATGGGGTGGATGGTTCTACCTGTCAGTCTCCTCTCCACACCTCATCTGCTGTTTCTGGAAGACCCAGTGAAAGGCCCAAGACTCCTGACAGATGCCATGAGGCGGAAAGACAAACTCACTGAGCTCCAGTGGCCATCACCTTCCTCCTTCCTGCTCCCCCACCCCCACCCCCACCCAGCCCTTCAGCACGGTGGCCCTGTCACACTCCTCATCTGGGCCACAAACTGAGGGACGAGCCAGGGATTCTCTCTCTACCTGGGAAGGAAGGTCCATTTTCCATGATCCCATTTCCAAAGATCTGAGGGCAGCTTTGTTAGCAGTCCCAGAGAGGCCATGAAGCCCTCCAAGTCACGAGCGTGGCCCTTGTCCCTCTCTAGTACTCCTGCCAGTAGGAAGCTGAGAATTCCGCCGGCCTGCCCTGAGGAGGCTCTGGTGAGCTTCTGGGCACCACGCGGGGCCCTGCCTGCCTCAGTCCTGCCTGAACATCACTACACTAGCAGTTTCAGACACACAGGCCTATCCCCAGACAAAGTCCCCAGCACGCTCACCCCACCCCATGGCCAGTGTCCACAGTGCGTCTGAGCAGGGACAGGTACCACGTCCCTTTGCACATCTCCTCCTGCGACGTGAGTACTGGAGCTGGGCTTCCTGGAAAAGGTGGCTCAGCTTGAGTCTCTGCTACCAAGACACAGCGCCCTTCAGAACCAGCTCCTCGCCCTGCCTGGAGCCTCAGGCCGGGCAGGAGCCCAGCCCACACACACCAGCGGAATCCCAGAAGCCTTCTTGGCCCACATGATGTCAAGTTAGGGGTCAGAACAGGTATGTTCTGACCAGGATGGATCAACGGGTGTGCGAGCAAAACCTACAAACTGGTTTTCTCGTTACGTGACCAAGGAGGTGGCTCTGCTGGAGACCAAACGCTCCGACTGAAGAGGTAAGCTCTGCCGGCCTCTCAGGAAAACAGGCCGAGGGTTCTTTCACCTTGACAGGAACCCCACTGAAAGCCAATTCTGGAGCAGAAAAGGTTCTGCTGGGAGACGCCTTCAGAAAAGGGCATCCACCAGCTTCTGAGAACCTGGAGAATGTACTACGTCAGCGTTTCCCAAACTGACACCGTGGAACAGCAGTCCTGAATGTTCTGCGAAAGCAAGTCTGGGAAAGGCTGCTGGCTGCAGCTCTGTCTTGGAGCCACGTGGTGCCATTCAGGAAGCCGAAGCCCTGAGAAGCCTCACAGCAAAGAACCAATGCATTCGTCTGGCTCGGCATTTGCTCGAGGTACCTGGCGGGGAGGCCTGCTCCTCACCAAACACCATGAATCTGCCGTAAAGTCTGAGGCCCCTTCCTTCCTGGCCCTGAGCCTCGGCCTCCTCCCGGCACAATGAGGCAGATGGACACAATGAGGCAGTCGCCAAGGTCCTCCCACTCGGCTGTTTTTCTCAGCACATCCAAGGCTGGCTCCCTTCCCACCTCACCCAAGGTCCTGGGCTTGGGGGAGCCTGGTGCATGGCAAGGGCTGGGCTGCCCACCAGGAAACCGGTGCACCACGTGTGGCTCTCCCTTGATCTCCGCCCACCTCATCCAGGGGGCTTCAGGCCCTAGGGCTTGAGTGAGCCTCTCAGGGATGCTGGAACCCAGGGGTCGAGGCCACACTGGAGCGGAGCTGGGCGGGGGGCGGGGCTGGCACACAGCAGCATCTCGTCCCCGCTGCTCCCAGCCAGCTGTTTCCGGCTTCTCGCTGGCAGAAACACACAGGTGAGCTTTTCTGATCTGGATCACGTTGTTCTAAGTACTGCAGGGCCAACACTTACCTAACGATCAGCGCAGGGACCGGCCTGTTTCTAATCACAGATGCAATAATCACGAGTGTGCCCGCCTCCTCAAGGAAGCCCCCACACTCCAGGAGCGACTCCAAACCTACTGAGTCATCTCCCCACAACGGCAGCTCCTTCCTCAGAATCTCACACTTACCTCTCGCAAACCACACATCCCACACCCACGGCACCTCATGTCACAAATAGACCCCGACCTGCGAACAATTATTCTCACTCATCCCCTCACCCACGAGGTCCAAACGGCTTCTGCTGCTGATTGTCCCGGAGGCAACCAGGCCTGTGACTGCAGCAGCTGAGCTCCACCCTGCCCTAGGGCAGAGCCTTGGGGGAGGAACTAGAGACTTCTTTGGGTTACTCCAGAGGAGAGGGGGGTTAGCCGGCAAACCTGATGAGTTCATTTCAAAGGCCTGGCCCTGGCTTTACCAGCTCACCAGCCTCTGGGTCATCAAAAAAAGCCTCCAGGGGCTTGGCTGAGCATCCCATGGCAACCCAATGCAGCCTCAACAAAGCCAGGATGGGGCTGAGGACCCAGGGTCCTCTGGAGGCAAAAAGGAGGCCAATTTCATGGAAATGGCCCTGCAGTGGTGTCTTAGTGAGAGTAGGACACTGTCACCCATTGTGAATGCTTGATTCCTAGCCTGGGTCTCTACCCCAGGGTTGTTTCTCAGGATGGCTAGCTGCTCTGCCAAACAGCTAACTGGAATGGAAGCCCAGAGAATCTTTGCAGAGCCAAACTGGAAGGCCATTTCCCGCCTCTCCTAAAACCTTGCTTCCCTCACCAGCACCCCCTTCCAGTACCTACTGTCAGGGAGAAAGGCTGGCCTGGAGCCCTGCAAATCTGCCTCCTCTCCAGTGTGCAGCTGCCTGTGGCCCTTTCCAAATGAGTATCCATTGAGAAAAGTTACCCAGAAGTCTGTCTTTGGCCCTCTCTAAGGCCATTTTTCTGGGTCAAGCTTGCACTGGGTAAGAAAGGTTTCAGGAGGGGCAGGAATCCCTCCAGAGATCTGCAGCCAGGCCTGTTTTCTGCTACCACATTTTGGAGCCAGGAAGTCACAAATTCCGGTGGCCAAGGGAAATGACCAGGTAAAGAGAGTTGGGTAAAGAGTGGAAGAGAGGGGTACCTGGATGGCTCAGTCACTTAAGTGTCCGACTTGATCTCAACTCAGGTCTTGATCTAGGGGTTGTGATTATTTTTAAGATTTTATTTATTTATTTATTTGACAGAGACAGCGAGAGAGGGAACACAAGCAGGGGAAGTGGGAAAGGGAGAAGCAGGCTTCCCGCCGAGCAGGGAGCCCAATGCGGGACTCAATTCCAGCACCCTGGGATCATGACCTGAGCTGAAGGCAGATGCTTAATGATGCAGCCACCAGGCACCCCTTGGGGGTGTGATTTTAAGCCCCATTTTGTTCCATGCTGGGCATGGAGCCTATTTTAAATAAATAAATACATTAATTAATTAATTAATTAATTAATAAAAGGGGAAGGGAACGGAGGGAGGAGTGGGGAAGATAGGTGGGGGGACCCGGCGCAGAAGGTGGTTACCTGGGTGAGGTGAGGGTTGGGGTTGAACCCACACTGGTTGCAGACCTTGCTGTGACACTGGGTGCAGGTGTTGAAGTTTGGCTGGCTGGGGGTCGACGTGAGGTCCGAGGTCTTACATATGGGACACAGCGTGCTGCTGGGAAGGGGGGCGATCTGGGGGACGGAGTAGGGTGATGTGGGGGTGCTACCTCTGTCCGGTGACACAGAGGGGGACCGCCCTGATCTCTGCGTCCTGCTGTCTACCTGCAGCGTCCTGCGGGGGCCATCAGCCTCCTGGCCTGCTGGGCCCTGTGCCCTTGTCTCCCGGGGGCTCTCGCGGCCGGGAGCAGTAGCAGAAGCCTGCTTCGGGGTTGGGGAAGCTGCTCTCTGGCTACCCGGGGGCTCCTTGGGGTCCAGTCTCCTGGAAACGCTGAAATGACATTGAAAATGACTGCGTTAGAGACACATCTCGGAGAAGCAGCCTGCAGAGGGCTCTATCAAGTTAGGCAGCCCTGCCAAGCCCCACTCCACCCTCCCCTTCCTGCCCAGTGGCATCATGACCGTCACCGTTTGCTGCGTGCTATTTGTGCCCCACGCTGAGCCTTGACAAGCGGCTCCCACTTTAACCCTCAGCACCAGGCCATGTGGTAGGACCACGAGCTCCCCTCTTCCATCCTGATAAAGGGCAGATTATGACTCCGTAAATCTAGGACGAGAGGCGTACTTTTAACAATCTCTAAGGTGATATCCAGACTATGGTCTGCAGACCCCAAGTTGGGTACCAAGGCTCTAAACCTGTACATTAGACACACCTGGAGTGATTTTTAGATTCCTGACTCTCAGACTATATGCCCCAGACAAATGACCTTAGAACCTGTGGGGGGGCAGGGCCCTGGTTCAGAGCTATTGCCCTGGCAGTTCTGTTCAGGCTTATTCTCGCCAAAGGCTGACCCCAGACAGCTGGAGATGGATGGAGGAGGCATCCCAGGGCCCAGTTAATGCCCCCTCCACAGGGACAAAGGAACCTTCTTTCTGGTGGGTCCCCACCAGGCCTGATTCTAGAGCAAGTCCATGGAGATGGGGGAGGTGTTACTTTTCCGTTCATGCAAGGCTTGGTGCGGGTGGAGTCTTAGATCCAGCCCTTGAGGAGCTACCGCAGGAGGCCCCACGTGCCCGACCCCCCATCTCCATCCCCACCTGGCGCAGCTGCGGGGAAGCCAGCAGGGCTGAGCAGCTCAGTGATGTAGAAAGTCAAATGGCTAGGCTGAACTCAGTCTCTTCATTTTCCTTTTCCCAATTTTCCTTTTCTAATTTGAAAGAAGCTGAGCACAAAAATCCCAAGACAATGCTTTGGATCGCCTCCCCGAAATTCTATCCTTGCTTCAGTCTGTGTTCACGGGGAGGATTCCGGCGCCCAGCAGGCAGGCTGGACCAGCCAAGAGCCATTGCGGAAGCCAGGCCACAGCGGCCTGCAAGGGGCCTGCCCTGGTGTCCCCTGACCTCCTAGGGTCTGACTGATAGGAGGGGACTCAATGTCTGCTGCCCCTGAATGAAAGTCATCTGCTTGCCAACCGGTAGAACCTCCTAGAAGCCATTTCGGTGGGGGGGGGGGGGTGTACCCAAAACGCCCCTGGGAAGGCCCGCTTAAGACAGTCCGTGGTTCTTTCTCCTTTCTGAGGAACTCTGTGTGTGTGTGTATGTGTGTGTGTGTGTCGGAGCAGTGGGGGGGAGGGGAGAGGCACACCCTTGGTCTAATAAAGACTCTTCCAGAAAAAAGAAACACTCTCATGTGTCTATCATACAGTTCTTTCATCAACTACGAACGGCATCCACCCATCTATCCAGTCTCATGGACCCTCGACTTCCTTCTTCAGTAGAATCACCAGAGCCTGAGTCTGAGCCTTCTGGGCCATCTTGCCACCAGCTGTAAGGCCCAGGATGTGGTGGCTGTGGCATCTCTGGGCCCACACTTGGAACTTGCGCTCCAGGGCCTTCCCATAGACTAATTTCTAGATAAAGAAAGATTGCCACTTGGTTAAATTCATAGTTCTAATGTTTTATTTGAAGGATTCAGGGTTGGAATTTACTTACTTACTTACTTATTTATTTTTAAAGATTTCATTTATTTGAGAGAGAAAGAGAGAAAGCAAGAGCAGGGGGAAAGGAAGAGAGAGAAGCAGACTCCCTGATGAGCGTGGAGCCTGACGCAAGATTCCATCCCAGGACCCCCAAGACCATAACCTGAGCCAAAGTCAGATGCTTAACTGACTGAGCCACCCAGGCCTGTGGCTGGAATTGAAAAGCAGCTCCTGACTGTATGTTAACTAGTACAATTAATTAAAATTTAAAAAAATTAAAATTAGAATTTAAAAATAATTTAATTTTAACAAATAATAAATAATAAAATAATTTAGTAATAAAAATTAGAATTAAAATTTTTTAAAAAATCCTGCCCCTGAAAGCTAATCAGAAACTACTGAGAGCTCTTTCTATCATGCAGGGGGACAGCAGCCCCTTTCCCAGACTGCGTGGGGTCTGCGGTCTCTTCTGAGGAACATAGCCATTCCGACTATATGTGAACCGCCTGATATGTGACAGATAATCTTCTGTGTACCTGATGGTATTTAAAAAAATTTTTTTTAAAGATTGTATTTATTTGTTTGACAGAGAGAGAGCACAGGTAGGCAGAGCAGCAGGCAGAGATAGAGGGGGAAGCAGGCTCTCTGCTCAGCAGGGAGCCTGATGTGAGACTCGATCCCAGGACACTGGGATCATGACCTGAGCCGAAGGCAGATGCTTAACTGACTAAGCCACCCAGGCGCCACCTGATGGCATTTTAATTCAACATTGCATCACAATGTAGTCTTTCTGGGGACAAAATTTCTGGGACAGAGACCCAGATTCAAATTAACTTTCAACTTAGCTGTAGTGACAGTAGAGAAGCAAACAATGCCTTCTGACCCCCAAAAAAGTCTGTCCTGCGAGGGCTCCCTGCAAACCCTTCAATTCCCCCCTACCTCCTGGATGATTCCCCACCCCTTCTCCTTGAGTTTTGAGCCTCCAACATGCCTCTCCCTCTCTTCAGCCTGCCTGCCGTCTCACTAAGAAAGTGGGAGCCCCTGGAGGGGAAGCTGCCCATCCCTAGTCTCTTGACGTCTATCACGCAGTATTTTCCCCCACTTCTCACCTTCACAAATCCTCCCCCTTCCTTCACCATCCATCTCCCCTTTCTATGGGATGACTTCAGCTGCCATACAAACATGCTTCTCCCATCCACAAAAATAAATAAATAAATAACTCTGACCCACTTCCGCCTTTAGCTATGACCCCATCTCTCTGTTCCTCCCCTCCCTTCCTCTCAACCAAGCCCCACCTGGCTTCTGCACACCCTTCCACGGGAACTGCTCAGGTCACTGCCACCGGTGGCCTCCGCGTTATCAATCCCACAGTTACTTCTCAGTTCCTGATCACACTTCAGCAATAGCATGTGATATAGCTGCTGAAGGCTCCCTCCTTCCTGAGATAAGTTCTCCACTTGCCTTCCAGAACACCTCCTCCACCCTCCTAGCCACACCAGTTTAAACTCTCTCCCAATCCCAGAATCCCATCCTCACATTGGAAGGACCCAGTCTTCTGTGGGTAAACACGATCCTGGATCTCAGGGTCCACCCAGACTCAAGGCTTAAAATTCCACTACCCAGTGACAATGACCAAATGTGTGTCTCTGGCCCAAACTTCTTCCCTGAACCCTTCTCTGCTCTAACTGCCCACTCTGCATCTTGACTGAGACATCATATGTCTGGGCATCTCAAACCTGGTGTGTCCCAGCTGAGCTCTCATCTTGCCCTACACATGCACCTCCCAGCTTGCCCCTGGGAGCCGTCGCTCATCCCTTCTTCTCCGGTCCATGTCAAACATCAGTAAATCTTGTTGGCTTCAGAGTCTGGATTATCAGAGGCTACTCCCCCTACTTCCCCCCTCCACCTCATTCAGGCCACCATCCTCTCTTTTCAGTTCTGCCCAAGCTTGGGTGCTTCCACTCACCCCTCTGTGGTCTTCTCTCCACGACAGCCAGGACAATTCCTTACATACCTATGTCAGCCACTTCCCTCCTCTGTCTAAGCCCTCCAAAGGAACTCCCTCTCAGCCCAGAAGGAAAGCCAAAGGCTTCCCAATGGCCTCAGAAACCCCATGGGATATGACCCCTTTGGCTCTGGCCTCATCTCCTACTATTCTCTCCCTCCCTCCCTCTATTTCCCTCAGGCCAGGCCCACTTCTGCCTCTGGGCATTTGCTTCTGCTGACTCTTGCACTCTCCCAAGTCTTTGCTCTGCTGGTGTCCTTTCGGGGACACTTTCCCTGACTGCTCTATTTAAAATGCATCTCCAGGAGCGCCTGGGTGGCTCAGTGGGTTAAGCCTCTGCCTTCGGCTCAAGTCGTGATCCCAGAGTCTTGGGGTCGAGGCCCGCATCGGGCTCTCTGCTCATCAGGGAGCCTGCTTCTCCCTCTCTCTCTGCCTGCCTTTCTGCCTACTTGTGATCTCTCTCTCTGTGTCAAATAAATAAATAAAATCTTTAAAAATAAATAAATAAAATGCATCTCCAGGGGATGCTCTGGTGGCTCAGTCAGTTAAGCAACTGACTCTTGATATGGGCTCAGGTCATGATCTCAGGGTGGTGGGATTGAGTGCCATGTCGGGCTCCACACTCAGTGGGGAGTCTGCTTGAGATTCTCTCCCTCTTGCCTGTACCCCCCGCTCATGCATGCATTCTATCTCTCTTTAAAATAAATGAATAAATAAATCTTTAAAAAATAAAGCAAAGCAAAATAAAGTAAAATAAAATGCAGCTCTGGGAGACTTGCCTGGCTTAGTCACAGGAACATGTGACTCTTGATCTTGGGGTCGTGAGTTTGAGCCCCACAATGGGTGTAGAGATTAATTTAAAAAAATTTTTTTAAAATTATATGTAGCTCTGTCCCTCCTGCATACCTTCTGACTCATCATATAGGTACTGCTTTTGTGTCCCCTTGTGATCCCCGCCTTAGACTGACAGCTCGGTATGGGCAGGGCCTCTGTGCATGATCCCCACAGCTGCATCCCAGAGCCCACCTAGCACAGCACTTGGCATGCGCTGAACACAAAATGGCTGTTTCCTGAATGGATGTGCTGTGGGCACGTCATGACTCCGCACATGACTCCGTCATGGCATGTGACTAGCGTGGCACTTGGCCTTTCCCTGGTCCGACTTCATGCTGCAGAGAACTGCAGAAATGACAGCAGAGTCCTCCCTGGTCGCTGGGTACACCCCTGCCCCCCCCACCCTGGAATGCTCTGCTGACCACAACAGGGTGATGCCAACCAAGCCCTTATCACGAGCCCCTCCGTGGACCAGGCGCCCATCACATATTAACTTCCTCATGCCTCACAGTGAAGCCATGGGCTAGGATCCATTTTGCCCATCAAGCAGACTAGGAAACTGCTACCCGGAGAAGTTATATAACTTGCAAAGCCATTACGGTTTATATCAAGGCCAGCGGTCCCTGTCCTTAGCCACTGTCCCGCACTGCCACTCCAAGGAGCCCACTGGAGAGGGGCGGGGGCCCTGCAGTCTGGACTCTTTGAATTCTCTTCTCTCCTTTTCTGAGGAGCTGTTGAAGTGGAAAAGCCCCAGGAGAAGGTCTCTGACAACTTGATCCCCATGGCAGCCCGAGCCCACACCACACAGTCTGGAGTGGGCACTCAATAAGCATGGACATAGTAAGCGGAAGGATGCTCAGAGTGGGACCAAGGGAGGACAGTGACACGATTCGGTTGTGACCACGTCACATGGCATCTGCCCGGCAACGCCGAGAGATGCACATTCGAGAAAACCACATTCATTCCCTCATTCGGGAATGCAGTCACTGACAAACACTTGCCGGCCCCTGGCGTGCTTCCAGGCCCTGTGAAGTCTCCTAACGGTGGAAGGTAGGTCCACAGGTGTTCATTGTACTATTATCCTTTACATCTCATACATATTTTATCAGTATTTTTATATTCTTTAGAAATACCTATTCAATATTTAACTGAAATAAATTTTTTAAAAAGTGAATCAGACAGGGATCTAGTACGCTGGGAGCCTGCAGTCTAGAGGTGAGACAGATGTGCAAACAAATCACTGCACGATAGGCCACCGCGCAGCCCAGGAGAGGGGGGGAAGTCTACCGGGTCTCTTCCTTGAGGTGAAAGGGTGAGATAGGCAGAGCAGGGAAAGGCTCCTAAGCTTGACAGGGCCAGCCTGCTCGGGCTTGGGCTGTGCAGGGCAGGCCCAGCTGGTTTAAGTCCTCGCCTTCTCCAGCACCTAGGACAGCTCCCAGTAGTCAAGTGTTTTCCACTGCTTGAACTACAGGCAAGCTTAGAGCTAAAAAGGGAAAGAGCCAGGGGAGAAGGGCCTCTAAGGTTTTCAAACAAGAGTGCTTTGGCTCTGTGTCAAGGAGACAGTGGAGGCAGGGAAACAGTGAGAATAAAGCAATAGCCCAAGAGACAGTCCTTGGGGTGAGAGGGAAGGAGGGCTCAGTGGGGGTATTCTGGGGATATCAAAAGGAATGGTCCCTTTGATTGAGATGGGGGACCCAGGGAGAGGAGCCAATTGGTGGCTGGAGAATGGGGCATGAAAAGGCAAAATCACAAGGTTCGGTTTGGTTTTGTTGAGGTGGGGGTTGGGTGCAAGAGACATCAAGAAATGGGTCAGAGCTTGGATTCCATTCAGATAATTCCAGATATTTTTATTGGGGAGAGTTAAGGGTTCAATTCGCAGGCAAGCCTCAAGGACAGAGATCATACAGAGAGGAGTGGTCTAGGAAAGATTCATGGGGAGCACCAACAATTAAGGGAGCAGAAGCAATGCCAGAAACAGAGAAGTCAGAGGAAGAAAAAAAAGACACAATACCCCCTTCTGGGTTGGGGAAGTTTCCAGAGGAGAAATGTTCAACCACATGCTGTGAGGAACCTCTATTCCTGAAGGGTGTAATGGAAGAAAAGTCTACACCCATGAGGGTCACACCCTGTGACTGCCTAGCCCTTGCCCACCCAGACCAACTTGAGAGGGGTTAGCTCCCCACCCTGCTGAACCCAAGGATCTGCCCATGGCAGGAGGTCCACGAGATCCATCTATGACACATCCCTGGACACAAGTCCCATGGGGGCCAAGGTGGTTGGGGCAGCCCCAGCCCTCCTCAGGTGATCCTCCTTAACAGAGCTCTCCACGTGGGCAGAGAGGGAGAGAGGAAGGAAAGGGGGAGGGAGGTGTCCACAGGTAGGACCCAGCACAGCCCCACAGAAGACCTGGTTTCATAGATCTGGATTATCAGCAGTGAGGCCCCATGAGGCCAGCGGTCCTCCCAAAGGTTGCTGGGGGGCACGATTCCTCAGCAAGGGCTGAGATAAGGACAGGTGAGCACGGAGGGAAGAGCGACACTGCCAAAAAGCAAAAGAGACACAGGAGGACAAGTAGGTGAGAAGGAGGGAGAGTAGGGATGTGAAGGAGTGGCTGGAAGCCAAGCAGGGAAGACTAAAAATGGCTTATCTAAGGATAGATATTTTTAAAAGATAGCCAAGAAAGGTAGAGGATGTAAAAATAGCTGAATTCCTACCAGCTTTCCTCCCTTTCAGCATTAAAGGCTATTGACTGATCAGAAATAAGTCTTCAAGCTGTTTGGCAAGGCTGGAAGGACCCCCCAGGCCACAGGTGTGCCGAAGGGGAGGGGTACAGAGCTGATTCAGGCAGCCCCCCCTGCCCCTGCCTCCTGTCCTGGGACCATGACCACCCCTGAGAGAAATGATCCAGACTGCATTGGTCAGAATTGGGCTCGCCTCTGTCAGAAATCCCAGGAAAGGCACGAAGCCAACAAGCTCCACTGATCAAGAGGGCGGGGGTCTCCTGGGAGAGCTGTGGCTGCCCAGGGCCACAGTGCGGAGGCATCTGGAGCCACTTTGGTAGCTGCACTCCGAGAGGGCTGCTCAGGCTGCCGAGCCTGGAGGAAGGAGAAGCAGGGAGGCAGGGAGGCAGGACAGGCTCCAGAGGGAAACCCCGGCTGGTTTCCACATGGCAGCATTCTAGAGCATGACTTCCCCTCCAGCTGAATATTTAAAAGAGAAATATTTCACACCAATCAAGGACTGTCTGTTCCCCCAGGAGGGCACTGAACTTGAAGAAGCTGTTTTTCTAAGTCAGAGCAGCCGGAGGAGTCCCACAGCTTCAAACAAGGTTTTGATAAACTCATGGCTGACCTTTCTCTAATAGGCAATTATGACCCGGCAGATGCTGTGGGAGGACCCTCTGCAAGGAAGAACTACCGAGCCACCCAGTAGTCCCTGTGGACTCAGGCAGAGAAGAAGGGTCACAGAATCTTGGTTGTTTTTTGTTTTTAAGGAGTCTCCATGCCCAACATGGGCTCAAACTCACAACCCTTAGATGGAGTCATGTGCTCTACAGACTGAGACAGCCCGGTATCTCAGGGTTGCAGAATCTTGGGAATCAGGGTGCAGGTCCTGCGCCCTGGAGCAACTCTCTCACAGATGGATGGGAGAACTCAGAAAGTTTGAATTTAGAAGAAAATTCCAGTGTCTACACAAGAAAACATTTCTTGACCTTCCCAGCTGTGAGACCAGTGTCCTTCTGCCTTTCTGATCAGGGGTCCCTATCAATAAAACATGTTTGCCTGGCCCCAACCGCAGGAATATTTATCCACCAACTATGTGCGCATAGATTACTGATAAAACACACCTCCCCCAAATGGAAAAGTTTGAAAGGATGAAATTGGAAATATATGTAAATGGAGTTTTCATTCCATCCTCAGTTGGCTGCCTCATCTCCCTCCCCTCCTTGGCACGTGTGCCCCAGTTTCCCCTGCCGAGGAAATGATCCATTTCCCCATCCTTAAAGGATGCTGTTGGTGGCCCAGACCCCAGATTCTTTGCTGCCCTCAGCCCTGCTCCACAGCAGGTGGACTTAGGTCAGTGTCAGGAACTCCCCAGGCCACTGGGGGCTGCCCTCACCACCCTGCCCAGCCACCCATGAACCAAAAAGAATTTGCCCAGATGACAGCAACAGCACAGAGGTGAGGTCTCCATAACACTCAGCTACTATGTTCGGAACCTTCAATGGGACAGGAAGCCAGGACCACAGGCCTCTGAATGGCTCTCTTGCAGCCAGAGGATGCCCTGCTGGCTGGGGAGGGAAGGTACTACGCACAGGCCTCCTGGGTCGTGGTAGTAGCCACCTATAGGCAGGGCTCCCCCAGAGGCTGACAATGTCCCCTCCTAACTTCCACCCCCTGGAAGCTGCTGCTGCCCCACCATGAAGGTAAGGTTCCAAGACCCAAAGGACCCTAGAGAATTAGCTCCTTCCTACAAGTGGGGACAGAGCTCCATGCCGACCTGGTGACAGCCCCGACAGCAGGTGTGCTCTCATGCACTCAGACATACACATACTCACACTCCTGAGAAGACAAACCCATGTGAAGGTACCCACCACCTCCACTCATCCTTTCCACTTAGAGACATCTAGCAGTTGACCCTTCCTGGGACCAAAAAACAAGGCTCAGTTGGTCCCAGGCCAGTTCATCTGGGCCGGCAGAGAACCTGCTTAAGGCAGTGAGCTACGTCTGGTCTGCTGCTGCTGGGAGTTTGGGGTGATTCACCAGGTGGGTCAGGATGGCAGAGGAGGTGGTGAGAGGGACTGGTAGGAGTGTGAGCTTCTGCCACACAGCACAGGCCAGGGGAGCTCCCAGCACAGGAGGAGAGGCCACCAGGGCTGGCCGCAAGGTGGGGGCCAGGCCACAAGTGCAAGGAAAGCAGGCCCTAGGGACCTCGTTCCCCAGCCCTAGCACCCATGTGGGTCCACAGGCTGAGAGCAGCTCTCAGCACATTGTGATCTAGCCCAGCCCTTCGCCAGAATCCAGAATGAGGATGGGAAATAAGGGTAACTTTCCTCTAACCCTGTTAATTGGTAGTGACTGCACGGAGAGCTGGGTTTGAAGTTAGTGGGAAAGATTGTCGCCCTCTGTTAGTAAGGTCTGTCATGAACCCGGGAACAGGGCACAGAAGCACAAAGGCCATAGAATTGTCATCCATGAGGCAGAACAAAATCAGACACTTTGATGTGCCTCAGGTGATAGTCAAGCCCCTGGAATGTCTCCCTGAGAGCCAGGCCAGGCCTGGCTGGGGCCAAGTCCATCCCTGCCAGAAAGGGAGCAGTGGATCCATGTAGTGTTTACCTCTGACTTTTGCTTCAGTCCCATTTGCATCCCCAGCCTATGGCTTTCCCTGAGACATAGGAACCATATGGAGGCCTCAGTCACCTGAAGCATCAAAGGCCACGGGCTCGGCATAAGTGGAGGTCTCTTGTACCGTGGTGCTTGTGGCTGGCACTGTGTGGTAGCTTGTCTGAGCACAAGTGGCAGCAGACGCTGTCCCCCTGATCTCCAGATTCTGCTGAGGGGTTATCAGTCCTTTGGTCATAGCTTCTCTACTCCAGTGTTAAGGAGTTTTTCTCTAGAAATGTTCATTCATTCTTTCATTGAACAAGAGCTCATAGGAACCATGTTCCCTAGTTCTTCCATATCTGAGTATATCTTTGTGGTTGTTAAACTTGACCAGATTGGGGCGCCTGGGTGGCTCAGTGGGTTAAGCTGCTGCCTTCGGCTCAGGTCATGATCTCAGGGTCCTGGGATCGAGTCTCGCATCAGGCTCTCTGCTCAGCAGGGAGCCTGCTTCCCTCTCTCTCTCTCTCTGCCTGCCTCTCCATCTACTTGTGATTTCTCTCTGTCAAATAAATAAATAAAATCTTTAAAAAAAAAAAAAAAAACTTGACCAGCTTGGCTGGGTATAAAATTCTAGGTTCACACTTGCTTCCCCTCAGGACTTTGCAGGTACAGTCCCTGTTTTCTAGAGGCTCCCCTCTCTACCAACCATCACTGTGGACAGCTTTTGGCAGGCCTGATCAGCTCCCCTTATAGGTATATTAACATTTGTCTCTGCAGTGCAGTAGTTTCTCATTAGTTCAGTAAGAAGAATGAAAAAGAAGTCTCCTAATTCATCACACTTAACCAGAGGACCTCTTACAACCCAAAACAAATACCATTTTTCTCTGGCTTTCCACCTATGCAAGTTCTAAGTTTTCTAAAGCATGAACCCCTTTGTAAATCTCATTTAAAACCTTAGATTTAGGAGCTGCCTGGCTGGCTCAGTAGAGTGTGAGACTCTTGATCTCAAAGTCATGAGTTCAAACCCAATGCTGGGTATAAAAAACTACTTAAAAATAAAATCTTTAACAAATTAAAAAAATTCATAAATACCTTCAATTTCATCCCTAAGTACACATTCATAAATATTTCTATTTGATTTCAGAAGGTACCAGACCTCCCGAAGCCCATGGGAGCCAAATTCCTCAATGGCTAATCTGGCCCATTACCAGCAGGCCCCAGCCCACCACATGAGCCTGTCACTTGAGCCCACTCACATGTCCCCAATGAGAGACCCACCTGAGGTCTGGGAGCTCCCGACCAGCCAATAGCTTTCCTGCATCCATGCCCACAGGCTCTCCAGAGGGCCAGACAGACACCACCTTCATGCCACTCAAACCCAACATCTGGTGTGGAGACTCCCAGGTCTCCCTCCCTATGCATGTCTCCCCAAGCCTGGTCCTAGTGTGGCACTGTTTGCTGTCCATCTTTCCACTTGGACTGAGCACCCCATGAGGGCAGGGGCTACCAGAATCTAACATAGGTCCTATCCCAGTTTGTCAGCTGAAGGAAGCAGAAGTTCTACAGGCTCTTTTAAACAACTGATGAAAAATAATTTGTGATTGGACAAAATTTGTAGGAAATGACCCTGCCAAAGGCTTGAAAGTAATTTCTTCTTTTAGGTGAACTGAACAATCATATTTATACCATTCATGGTTCACAAAGATCTGGTTTAGCCCATAATCACAAGTTCTAAGGGGAAGAGATCCAAAGGTTGGGTTTTACTATGGTACATAAAGGAACTGGTTTCTTGAGCTAGAAATCAGCAAGAGGGAAGTGTTACTGTTTTCAGTGACCTGAGGCCTTTACCCCCACATATTCCGCAGACCTGGGGAAGAGTTCATCATCAGGAGATTTCTGACAGAGCCAGGGGAGCTGGGGGCCCATGCTGGGAGCCAAAAGGGCCAGAGGAGGGAAGAGGAGACTGGCAGGCAGCCAGACCAGAGTCCCCACCCAGAGCTAAGCCCCAGGTCAGCAGTTCCTTGATGGGCTCTCCTCATCACCTCCCAAGCTTTCCTGAGGACCTGACCAGGAACATCAGAGGAGAAAAAGGGCCCAACCTTAGGGACCCATCCCTTCAGAGAGCATAAGGACTGAACCCAGGGCCCTGAAACTTGTCTGGGCAAATCACAGTATATCCCTGCACCAAGACCTACATTATGCACAGCTTTACATTTTAAGGAATTTCCTGCCTTTTCCAGCCCATGATGACTGGGGCATAGTTCAGGAGTGCGTCCAGACCAGCCACATACCCCCAAGGGCTCTCTTCCCCGACTAAGCTTTCTGAGGGGACACAGGGCCACACAGGAAGATTCTTAGTCCCTTCTCCGCAGGCTTTTCAAAAGTCTTGGCCTCAGTGCTGGCCTTCTATTCACATTTACCAAGACAGAAGACCCTTCCCTGTCTTCAGGAAGAGCCATGGCCGCCAAGTGTGGCCCAGGAGTTCTGATCCAGCCCAAGCCACTGAAGCTCCTGTTCCCCACCCAGTCCCAGGCTTACAGACACTTGCTTTAGGACCCCACATGGGGGCAACTTTGAGCTGTGAAGTGTCCCAGTTTTCTGGCTCAGGGGCAGTGCTCCTAAAGCTAGGAAGCTCTAATCAGGAGTCAGAAGTCATTACATAAAGCTGAGCCAGCTTTTCCCAGCTTCTAGCTCCTGCAAATTCTACTACTACAGCCTTTTACCAAGGGGACCGTGTTGTGCTTGTCAGCTCTCTTCCAAAATCTGCTGAAACCAGAAAGTCGAGATAATTAAGAGAAAATCACAAGTCTTTGTGACTGTGGCGGCCACAGGCTCTACTCTCCCATGCCAAGTCCAATAGGGCAGTAGCCAGAAAATTCCATAAGCTCCCGCCCAGTCTTCAGACCCAGGGCCGAGGGCTTACTGCTCAGCCTGCGCTTGGAAGCTGCCAGGACACAGCCTCATCCCACAAAGATCGCCAAGGGCCTCCTTTACATGCCACCCTGCTCCAAGCTCAGGAAGACAGGGGCCCACAGTGCAGTCAGCAAGCTAACCCAGTCCCGGCATCATTAATACATGAATTGGGTGACCACCTGCTGGGCCCAGGGTGTTCTGCTGGAACACTGGAAGCATCCCAGTGTATGAGGCTTCCCTGATCCTGCTTCTCTAGATTTACAGGGAAACCCTACCTGGCTGAGACCTCTTGACTCCTTTCTCTTGGGAAGCAAGGGTTCCCAAAGAACACTTTGGGTACCCAAAGACTATGTCTGTCGTGTATTTTGGGAAAAAAAGAAGTACCCAAGTAATGTCTACTCACTCCATGTTAAAAACAAACAAACAAACAAACAAACAAACCCTACCCTCCCTATCCAGAAATCAGAACTGCTATTTTTTTATTTAAAAATTTTAAAAACTTTTTTTTTTTTTTACTAGCAATACTTTTCTTGCTTTCTATTTTTCTGTATAGAATAAGGAAAAAAACGTATCGGTAAAAGGAAGATAGAAGAAAATCGTGATGGGGGAGTCATCTGCGGCACTTAGTTTCAGCCCTGAGTAAATCCATACAAGGGGGTCACACACCCACCCATCTCCCAGGGCCACCATGCTGGCATTCATCCTTCTGTCACTTGTCCCCCTAGCCTGGGGCACTGTGCTAGCTCTTGGGCAGTGCTATTCCAATGGCTAAGGAATCCTGCCTTTGGACAAAGGGCTGGCAGCACTGGCGTGGAGCCAAGCAGAGCTTGGCATTAAACAGAACAGGTTATAACGTGAGAAGGAAGCCCTCTGAACAGCAAGGCAGCAGTTTCAAACTTGTTACAAATAAAAGAATCGCAAAGCAGCATTCTCACACATAAACCTCCATGTAGCGTACACAAAATAATTAGAACTTAAATGTGCAGGTATGTGTGAGGAGGGGTGAGTAGAGAGGCCTCAGGGGTCCCCCAGGAAGAGAAATTAATGTGGACTGCTGGTCAGAGAGAACCATGGAGGAAGACAGCGGGGAGAGGGGAGGGTTCCAGAAAAGAGCCAGCAGCCAGCCTTTCCTCCACGCACAGTCACCACGGGGTCCTTGGAGGCCAGCATAGGGCTGGCACAGGGCAGGCTCAGTGGATGTTTGTGGACTGAACGATGAGCAGAAATGAACGATCAGGGAACAAGTGGGTCCTCCGTGGCAGTGGTGGTGGGCACAGCGGCCATTGGGGAGAGATGTGTTGTCACAGTCCTGGGGCTTACAGACTTCTCGGGCTGATGAGAGGCAGTCTGGGAGCAGGTGGGGAGAAAGGGTCAGAAGCCTGGAACAGAGACACAGCCCAGGCCCAGGCCCAGCTCCGGAGTCTTGTTCAGAAAGCCCACTGGGACGCAGCTTGGCTGCTCTATGGGCCTGCACAGCGACAGCCCCAGAGGCTCACACAGGACACAACAAGCTAAGTGCCCACACCTTCCTGCCCGGTGAGGGGGAACCATCACCAGCGCCACCCCCACCACCACAGAGGTGGGTCACTGTGCTGCCCGGCTGTCATTAAACCAAGGACACGCTGGCCCTCTGCCTTCAAAGCCCTCTACCACGGGGTCTCTCCTACCTCTGTGCCTTCCTTTTCCTCACTGCTTTCAGGTAGGGAGTCCAGGGGCTCCTCACCTGACTGGCACCCCTCCCAGCTTGTGTTTGGCTCTCTTTCTAGAAGGCCCTTTCCTTAAACCCCAGTTCAACCTTCAAAACCCAGCTCAAGCACTTTGCCCTCTACA
This sequence comes from Mustela lutreola, assembly GCF_030435805.1. Taxonomy (NCBI): domain Eukaryota; kingdom Metazoa; phylum Chordata; class Mammalia; order Carnivora; family Mustelidae; genus Mustela; species Mustela lutreola. Next base: position 19,376,072 of record NC_081291.1, on the reverse strand, counting down.
GGGGCTTCCCCAGAGTGCCCAGTCCCGGAAATGTGCTGTGTTTCCTTGCAGGCTCCTCCAGTTTCGGGCAGGACTGCTCCTGTGGGCCCCTCTCTGGTCCGGTCTCACCTCCTCTCCTCATGGAGGGCAGTGCAAGGCCAGTCTTTGCTGAATGCCATCCTTTATAGGGCTTGTGCAAGAAAATCAGAAGGACAAAGAATGGCATCTTGAGACGGTAAGTGAGACTCAAGATTCCAGCAGGAAAAAACACACCCTCCTCCAAATAATTCCCACTGTGACATTAAAGGACATTTAAAAAAGAAAGCCATCCAGCACCCTTCCAGCCTTCAACATCGCCACGTCTGTTGTCCTACCTGACCTGTCAGCCCGGTTGCAGAAAAATGTATGAGGATGGTGGCTCATTTTCTGTTTTTGCCAACTCCGCAATCTTTCCCCTGCAGTTTTGCTCACCTTTCACTTCCAAGGCGTCTAACTCAGGAGAAATCTATTACCTACCTGAGGCACTTTGGCTCCTGCCTCTCGCCCTCCCTGGGCCCTGTGAGGGCCCAGGAGGTGCTGGGGGTGCATTTCCAGATCCCTCTTGTGGCAGATTCACCACCCATCCAGGGAGCTTGCCTCTTACTGGTAGAGATTCCCCAGTAAGGCGAGAGACTGGAGGGCTTCCTGCAGGAGGTGCCCCCATGCCTCCGCACCCCACCTTCCCATTCTCTCCTGCTGGCTCAAGGGCAGATCCTCAGGCCCCCCTCACTGCTCAGTCTGCTCTCTCTCATGAGGCCCCAGGGGCCTAGCCTAAGGTCCAAACCCCCATCCAAGGAAATAAGTCCTTTCCAGGAGGTTGGAGCCACCTTTGGCTCAGAGAGGCTCCCCCTCTGGCTGACCACCAGGGGCTCCCTCCCCTATTCTTTTTAATTTTTTTTTAGAGATTTTTATTTATTTGAGAGAGAGAGAATGAGTGGGGGCCGGAGGGAGGCAGAGAGAGAAGCAGACTCCCCACTGAGCAGGGAACCCAACAGGGGGCTTGATCCCAGGACCCGGAGATCACCACCTGAGCCGAAGGCAGATGTTGAACCAACCGAGCAACCCAGGTGCCCCTTTCCTGTTCTCTTCCCTCTCCCAGGGCTCTGTGTCTGGGCAGCAGAGGCAGAGGGACGCCTTTGTTCCTACCTGACATGTTTTCACATGTTGAAAGCATTAAACTCAGCTACTTGGGCTTCAAACCCATCAAGATAGATGTTCTCACAAGGAAAATACCTGCCCATGGGTCTGAGAGTGGTGATGCCGACCCAAGAAAAAAGCACCATGAGATGTGGGTGAGCGTGGCTTACACAAGCGTGCTTGTGTGTGTGTGCAGGACTATGTGTGCTCCAGTCTGTGCGTGTGCACATGACTGCAACGTATGCTCGTGTGAGCACGTGTGAGTGCTTGCGACCACTCTCTTCATGGCAAACGGTGACCCACTGAGTAACGAGGAAGACACTGTCAAGGAGGCCAGCTGCCAGGGAGAAGGGCGAATGCGGAGGGACTAGCCCAGCCCTGAGTCACCAGGGCCAGAATGAGCCAACAGAAGGGCCAGGGTCACCCCAGCCTGAGGGAGAGCAGTGCCAGGGGCACAGTAGGCACCGAGAAAAACATTAGCCCTTCCTTCCTCCCTTCCTTCCTCCCCTGGCTTGACAGCAAGCGGCGTGGGCAGGAAGCCTGGCATTTTGATGCCAAAGTCTTTAGGGAAGTGGGAAGTAATAGAAGTCCAACCAGCAATGCTGAGGGACAGAAAGTGGTAGAACCATATGGCTTGTGGCTGACAGAACAGCAAAGACCAGGGTCCAAGGGGCGGGCTCTGGTACTGAACCCCAAAGCCCCCTGGTTAGGGAGAACAAGCATGTATGGGTCTGGACAGCTTGTTGAGGGGTGAGGGCAAAACTATGCTCAGACATATCCAGGTTCTCACCTGGCAGAAGGTGGAGGGAATGTCTGGGGAAGGTTCTAGGGGTCTGGGGTAGTTTGGAGCCCCAGAGGACCAGGGTGGGGTGCCTGGGATAGAGGATCTGGTGAACACAAACCCCAATGCAAGAGGGAGAGACGGAAGGGATTAGAGCTCCAGCGGCAGCCAGAATAGCACAAGTGGGAGGCTTCTGGGAAGAGCAGATCCTCACCGAAAGCCACAGGGCGCCGGGCAGCAGACTGTGCTGTAGACATGGGTTACCTAGCGGTGAACAAGGCCAACTAGGACCCTCAGTTCACAGAACTTGCCTTCTAGTTCAGGAGACAAAGACCAAGACAAATAGGTAGGTCTGATTTGTTCAGACTATAGTAAGTGCTTAGAACAGTACAAACAAGGAAGGAAAAAGATGACCCTGGTGAGTTGGGGGCCACCTCTGGACTGGGGCCACATAAGCAGAGCCACGCAAGATCCTGGGAGGGGCAGAGCCCAGGGAAGGGCGTCCCAAGGGAAGAACTGTCAGGGGCTTAGGCTTTCCTGCCAGAGCACATGTTGTAGGCAGGGAGCAGCTGGTCAGCAGCTGTGGCTAGAGGGGTAATGGGGGAGGGTGGAGAGGGATGTGTAGGAGTAGGTTGGGGAATGCTGAGACGTGGGAGCAGACCCTGCTTCCAGACTCCTTCCTAAACCTTGGCATCAGATCTCAATGTTCATTCACGTGTCTTTGCTCTGACTGTGAACCAGTCTGCCGAAACTCAAGAATCCCTGCATTATTCACAACGACCCAAAGGAGGAAGGGACCCAAATGTCCAAGAGAGAAAATGCCAACAGATGAAAAAAATCAACAAAATACAGCACATACGCACAATGGAATATTATTCAGCCTTCAAAAGAAATGCTCTCGACACCTGCTACAGTTTGGATGAACCCTGAGCACACTATGCTAAGTGAAATGTCAGATAAAAAAGAACAAACGTTCAGTGATTCTGCTTATAGGAGGGGCCTAGACGAGGCAGACTCATAGAGATGGAAAGCGGAACAGTGGTTGCCGGGGGCTGTGCAGGAGGAACGGGTTGGGGAGCTGGTTTAACGGGCACAGTTTCAGTTTGGGCTGATGAGAAGGTTCTGGAGATGGAAGGTGGAGCTAGTTGCACAACGGTGTGAGTGTGCTTATTGCTGATGAACTGTCCACTCACTCATGATGAAAATGGCAAATTTTAGGTGATGTATAGTTTGCCTCCATAAACAAAACAAAAGGCATGAGGTACATGAGGTATCTGCACTGTACCATGTACAATGCAGATGAACCTGGAAAGCCTTATGCTAAGAGAAGGATGCCAGACACTAAAGGACACGCATTGTGTGAGTTCACTTGTATGAAATATCCAGAGTAAGTAAATGGATGGAGACAGAAAGCAGACTAGGGGTTGCCTGGGGCTGAGGGCAGGAACAAATGGGGAGCAGCCGCTTCATGGGTACAGGATTTTCTTCGGGGGTGATGAAAATATTTTGGAACTAGTAGAGGCGGTGGTTGCACAAGACTGTGAAGGGACTAAATATCACGGAGTTGCACACTTTAAAATGGTTAATTTTATGTTATGGGAATTGCACTTCAACAAGGAAAGAGCAGGGCGGGGGAGGGTGAGTGGGGAAATTCCCCGAAGGAAATCAGAGCTCACTTCTCCCGGAGTCCTCATGGTCCTGCTCTCCTCCCGCACTCTAGCCAGCCTCCCAGGTACCCCTGTGGTGCTTCTAGCTCCGCCAGTGACTATTTATCTGGCCCTTTTCCCCAAGTTAAATCACTTCCAATTTGCTTCCCTTCTAAATGAACTTCATTCATTGGTCTTTTACTGATCTGTGGGACAGTGGCTGGAAGATCCTAAATGCTCAAAAGATATCCTACTTCCTCTCTGGAAGTTCTTATACAAACTGGACAGAGACCCAGAGCTTATAAAGGTCTAGGTACAAAAATACAAAAGACAGAGACACCTGGAGATTCGTGGCAGAACTACTTATAATGGTAAAACCCAGAAAACAGCCCCAATGTCCTGGGTTTGCGTCAGTTGAATAAAACTGTGCTCCAGCCACAGTAACAGAATCTTCATAGCTGTGGGAAGGAAGGCGTCAACGGACTGCTCCAGGATGGTCCCCAGGATCGTTGTCAGGGAAACCAAGTCAGGGGCAGAATGGTTAAGCCTCGGATTTCTTATTGTGCCAGCATGAAGGAAGCTAGAGCAATGGGGGAGGCTGGTGTAGGCCTAGCCAGAGGCTAGTGGTCCAAACCAACTCACAGGGTCAGAGCAAGGCGCTGCTGATGGCTGGGAAGGAGAAGCGGCTTCATGGATGTCCCAGAAAAAGGAAACATCCAAACCCAAATGCAGTGATCTGTCTCCCTGGGCCTTCAGAGCTACTGGCATTGTGGCAGGGAACAACAGCTTCTGGGCCGTGTCCAACCAGGGAGCAGGATCCACTCAGCATGACTCCCACATGGGGGCCCTCTCGGACATGGCTCTGCTCCCTTGCTAATTGGGTAACCTTGTCATAATCTGACAGGCCTATGTCCCCAACACGGAGGGTGACACCTAGAGGGGCAACTCCTGCGATCTACCCCGTGGGGTGTGGAGGCTGAAGGAGAAGCTGGCAATGCTGTGGCATCAGCTCACTGGGCCACAGAGCCTCCCGGACTGGTCCCACAGGAGGAGTCCCTGGAGGCCCCGCACTGGCCAGGTGGCCCAGTCCCAAGAGGCAGAGATGGGAGTAAGTGGTGGAGGCCAGAGCGCTTCCTGGGATACCTCAGAGAACGGTGTCTCAGTGTCTGGGCCCAAGAGCAGAACAGGAAAGCAGTGGAGCGCCCCCCACTCGGCCCCCAGAGTCCCCAGGCCGGTGGTCCTGGAGGAGCCAGCTGGGAGGGGCATGACTGGCTGGGCACAGCCCCTCCTCAGGGTTGGGGAAGGCCAGGCGCCAGCAGCCCGCTGAGAGGCGCGTATGTGAGCAGCCAAGTGGGTCAGGCCGATCTGCTGACGGAGCACGAGGCTCCTCCACCCGCCAAGCTACCTGCCCTCTGCAGGGAGCTGCGTGGGATGGGCTGAATCTCCGCATCTCCATGCTGTGCCCCTGATACAGCACACCTCTGCTTTCGCTCCGCGCTGTGGCCCATCAGCACTCCCGTCAAGAGGACAGCGCCGCATAGAAGGGAATGGGCCTGACCTGAGGGGAGGGCGGGGTGGGGGCAAGCACACTGGCCCTTTCCAGCACACCCCCGCCCCTTCACCCTCATTGTTTCAGTGAACCTCACCACAGCTCCACAGAAGAGGCCCAGGCAAGGAAGCCACGATGTAAAGAAAGTAAGTCATGGGCATAAAACTCAGCTGTGGCACCTATGTCTCTCTTTGCCCAAAGCTGCCCCATTCCCCTGTAGAATTTCACGCTCCCCTGACCTCTCCAGACCTGAGGCATGGCCACCTGTCCTCAGAGAGCTGATTAGGTCAGAATGAGTTGTCTTGTTGTCCCTGGGACACAGAGGAGAGCATCAGGGCTCAGCAGACCGGGAGGCTCTGAGGAAACCATCCCTGTATAAAAGCTCCCCTTTCTGACACCTGTGGGTAAAGTCAAGAACACACCAAGGAAAGCGCTGACAGAGGTCGGTGGACAAGGAGCCTTTGGCGCCTGCCCTCCAGCCCCTCTCACCAGAAAGTAGTGCTAACTGCTGGGGTCTCAAGTTGACAAGCTCTCAGGAAACAGGGTCCACTTCCCCATATCTTTACTTGGTGAGGCTTGTGTCTGCGAGGCAGGCCAATCATGGTGAGCTCCTAGAACACCAAGTTCTCCTGCTTCCCTTATAGCTCAGTCACATAGAACAAAACTGGAGACCACGCAAAGGCAACAGATGGAGTCCTCTCTATTTCAGCCAAATGCTGTGACTCATTTCAACAAATCCCACAGTTTTCAGAAATCTAATAACTCCCTCCTGTTGAAAAAATAAAAGAATACATTCTTTAGAAGAAAACCATACTAGTGATACATACAAAAAAAGACTGAAACAGTGTTCTGGTGTCATCCAGAGACTGGATATAAACCAGGCTACATTGGGATTCAGCCTCCACTCTGAAAGAGACGCCATGGAGGGACTTCAGGGAGGAAAATGATTATCAAGGGAAATCTGCTTCAGGCACTACCACCAGACCCTTGGGCTCTGTTTGCCAGCTCTAAACTTGGCTTCACCCTCAGACTTTTTAGCCAAGACACAAAGCCAAAGATACCACTGGAAGAGGTGTTACACTCAGCAGTCCAACCTCAAAGAAACCTTGCTCTTATTGAAAAATCTCTCTAGGCTTCTGTTCACTCATACATCTCATGAGGCCTTGGAAAGAAAAGCAGAGCTGAGCCCATTGGAGACTGCTGTGCTAGGAGTGCAAGTAAGGACCTCCTTAACTTCTGTAGAACCTTCGGGGAGAAGGTCTCAGGGGCAATGTCAGGCAGTATCGATGACTGCTACCTGCACTGCAGACCATCTCCTCTGTTCTTCCAATTTTTCTGGCCATATTTCCAGGCCACCCTCCCTCACTTTTTCTGGAGCCCAGGGCCCTTACTACTTACCTTCCTCTTGGAAAACCCACTCTCCTGTCTGCTCCCTTAGAGAGGTTTCTCCCATAGAGAGTTGGGATCTGCCATTGGTCCCTGACTATATCACAAGGGCTAAGGAAAAAAGGACTGTAGCTTTCTTGCCCTGCCTTGACCAAGTCTTGAAGATGGCTCATCTACTCTTTCCTCATTCCCTGTGCATCATTCCTCTGTCTCAGACCCATGTTCAAAAATTTCTATCACTGGCTCCAAGATGGCGCTCCGGGATGTGACTGCAGCTTCCACTCATTTCTCAGGGCTCCAGGCTCCCCTCCTCGATGTGCGTCACATACAGTGGCCAGAAGAATTTTCCCAACAAACCTCGGCATCCTTCAACAGTCCCTCTGTTGCCTTTAGGCTCAAGTTCAAATCCTGCCTGCCATTCTCAAGACCTCTAGCCTCTGGTCTCACCGCCCCAGGTAACCTGAGGTCTAGAGACCTCTTGGCCCAGCCCTGCCTCTCACCCCTGGTAGTCAACACAGAACGGCAAGTTCTAGCTGCTGCAACAAGGCAGGTGAAAGGAATAAAGGGTGTACAGATTGGAGAGGAAGAAATAAAATTGTATATATTTGCAGATGATATGATTGTCTGTATAGAAAGTCCCAAAAAATCTACCAAAACAATCACAGAACTTGAGTTTAACAAATTTACAGGATATAAAATAAATACATAAAAATCGATCACATTTCTATATACTAAAAATGAACATGAAGAAATCAAAACTAGAGGTGCCTGGCTGGCTCAATCAGTAGATCATATGACTCTTTTTAAAAAAGATTTATTTATTTATTTGAAAGAGAGAGGGAGAGTGGGGAGAGGCAGAAGGAGAGGGAGAGAGAAAATTGAGCAGGCTCCCTGCTACACACGAAGCCTGACACCAGGCTTGATCTCACAAGCTCATAAGCTCACGAGCTGAGAGGAAATCAAGAGTCAGACACTCAACTAACTGTGCCACCCAGGGACCCCAAGCATGTGACTCTTGAACTTAGGGTTGTGAGTTCAAACCCCATGTTGGGCACAGAGCTTACCTTATAAAAAATCAAAAGTAAAAGCACATTATCATTGAGGAGCACCTGGGTGGCTTAGTCAATTATGAGTCAGACTCTTGATTTTGGCTCTGGTCGTGATCTCAGGATTGTGAGATACAGCCCCATGTGGGGCTCCACACTGGGTGTGGAGCCTGCTTAACATTCTCTCTCACCCTCTCTCCCTCCGTCCCTTTTCCCCACCCCTGCTCACTCTCTCTCTCTCAAAACAAAAACAAAAGCAAAAACAAAAACAAAAACAACCACCACCTTGGCCTAAGCCTCATACCTTATATAAAAATTAACTCACAGGGGCGCCTGGATGGCTCAGTGGGTTAAAGCCTCTGACTTTGGCTCAGGTCATGATCTCAGGGTCCTGGGATTGAGCCCCACATTGGGCTCTCTGCTCAACAGGGAGCCTGCTTCCCCCTCTCTCTCTGCCTGCCTCTCTGCCTACTTGTGATCTCTCTCTCTCTCTCTCTCTCTCTGTCAAATAAATAAATAAAATCTTTTTTAAAAAAATTAACTCATAATAAATAACAGACTGGAAAGTCTTTGGAATCAAGTCTTTGGACTTGATACTATAGGATCCATCATAGGAGAGGTTAATAAAGTTTTGCTCTGTTAAAGCCCATATGAAGATAATGAAAAAGGATGAAATATAAAGTAGGAGAAAGTATATGAAATCACATAAGCCAATAAAGGACTGGTAGCTAAAATATATGAAGAACTCTCAAAACTCAAGAGAAGGAAAAAATAATTAGAAAATGGACAAAAGATGTGAAAAGACACTATACCAAAGAGGACATACAAATGGCAAATAAGCACATGAAAAGATGCCCAGTATCATCATCCACTAGGGAAATGCAAACTAGGGCGCCTGGGTGGCTCAGTGGGTTAAGCTGCTGCCTTCGGCTCAGGTCATGATCTCAGGGTCCTGGGATCGAGGCCCGCATCGGGCTCTCTGCTCAGCAGGGAGCCTGCTTCCCTCTCTCTCTCTCTGCCTGCCTCTCCATCTACTTGTGATTTCTCTCTGTCAAATAAATAAATAAAATCTTTAAAAAAAAAAAAAAGAAATGCAAACTAAAACCGCAGTGAATATCAGAATAACTAAAATAAAAAATAATGCCGATACCATATGCTGGCAAGGATGCAAAGAAACTGGATTGTTTCCATTGTTGGTGGAAATGTAAGTGGTATAGCCACTGAAAAACAATTAGGCAATTTCTTTAGAAACTAAGCCTGTGAGGCACCTGGGTGGCTCAGTCAGTTAACCACCCCACTTGGTTTTGGCTCAGGTCATAATCCCAGAGTCATGTGATCAAGCCCTGTGTCCGCTCCGCAATCTGCAAAGCATCTGCTTCAAGATCTTCTCTTTCTGTCCCTCCTCCTGCTGGCGTACACATGTGTACATGAACATGCTCTCCCTTTCTCTCATTCTAAAAATAGATAAATAAATCTTTTTTTTTTTTAAGATTTTATTTATTTATTTGACAGAGAGAAACCACAAGTAGTTGGAGAGGCAGGCAGAGAGAGAGAGGAGGAAGCAGGCTCCCTGCCAAGCAGAGAGCCCCATGCGGGACTCGATCCCAGGACCCTGAGATCATGACCCGAGCAGAAGGCAGCGGCTTAACCCACTGAGCCACCCAGGCGCCCCGATAAATAAATCTTAAAAAAAAAAAAAAAACCCTAAGCATGCAACCATCACATGACCCAGCAATTGTATCCCTGGCCATTTATCCCCTAGAAATGAAGACTTATGTTCACATTAAAAAAACCTATGCATGAATGTTCATAAAAGCTTTATTTGTAATAGATCAAAACTGGAGTTATTCCAGACGTCCTTCGACAGTGAATGGTTAAACAAGATGTGGCACATACAGACCATGGAATACTATTCAGCAATAAAAAGGAACGAACTATTAATAGGGTTAAAACTTGGTTAAGTCCCTAGGGAATTAGGGTGAGGGGGAGGAAAAAGCCAACCCCAAAAGGTTACATACTGATTGATTCCACTTATGTAACATTTTTGAAATGACAAATTTTTGTAAATGGGGGCAGATTGGTGGTTATCAGGGATTAGTGATGAAGGGAAGGAAAGGAGCAGGAAGGAGGTAGACACAGTCATAAAGGACAATGTAAGAGACCCTGTGGCTGGAACTGTTCAGAATCTTGACGGTGGCACTTGAGGCACAAATCTATACATGCGATAAAACCGTATACTACTTAATAAGCTCCTGGACAGGGGTGCCTGGATTGTATGAATGTCATTATTTTGGTTGTGATACTATACTATCATTTTGCAAAATGTTACCACGGGGAAAAACTAGGAAAACTGTGAAAGGATTTGTTACAACTCCGTGTGACTCTACAATAGTCTTAATTTTAAAAAAAATTGAATAGTTCTCAAAGTATTCTACTCCATTAACTTGCCATTCTTAAAAACTGTGACTAAAAAAATGTGTTGATATTTTTATAATTTTATAATAGGACTATATGACTCTGCCTTTGGTTCTCAACCTTATCAGGGCCAACTTTTTTTTTTTTTTTTTTTTTTTTTTTTTTTTTTTTTTTGAGAAAGAGAGAGAGAGCACAAGCATGACAGGAGAGGGAAAGAAAAACCTCAAGCCGACTCCACCCTCAGCATGCAGCCCAATGTGGGGGGGGGGGGTCTTGATTACATGACTTCGAGAAAGCAATCTGAGCTGAAATCAAGAGTCAGAGGTGTAACCAACTGCGTGACCCAAGCAACACACCACAACAATCTTTTTTTTTTTTTTTTTTTTTTAAGATTTTATTTATTTATTTATTTGAGACGCAGAGAGAGAGAGCACCAGTGCGGGGTTGGGGGCAGAAGGAGAGGGAAAAGCAGGCTCCCCACTGAGCAGAGAGCCCAAAGCAGGACTCTATCCCAGGACCCTGGAATCATGACCTGAGCCTAAGGCAGACACTGAACCGACTGAACCACCCAGGCACCCGACTCCGAAACAATCCTTTTAATAACAAAGCGAGCTTAAAAATCCCTGGAAAAAGATAAACATTTAAAGGAGGTAAAATAAAGATACTCTCAGATAAACAAAAGCAGAAGAAGTCAATGGTAGCGAATTGCCTTCTGAGAACTAATAAAGGTCAATTACACTTCAAAAAAGTGGAAGGAAAGGAAAGGAATAATAAAGGAAGTCCCTCGAGCAGACAGCGAACCTTAATTCGAATCTACACAAAAAAGACAAAGAGTGCTGGTGAAGGTAATTATGTAGGTAAGTATAAAAGAAAGTATAATTGCATCCTACTTTTCCTTTGTTCTCACTTGATTAAAAGGCAATTGCATAAACTCTGTAACTGTGTGTGTGTGTGTGTGTGTGTGTGTGTGTGTGTGTGTGTCCTGTTCAGCTTATCACACAGAGAAATGTAGTATACTTGACAAAAAGAGCACAAAGTAGGTGGGTGGGAACAAAGCTGTACGGAGGTAAGGAGACATCAGATAGTAACTTGAATCCACGGGAAAAAAATGAGGAGAATCAGAAATGGTAAATAAGAAGGTTTATGTAACAAACTCCACAAATATATGCTTGCTATCCTTTTTTCTCTCAGCTTCTTTTAAAGATCTATTTACGTGATATATAACATTATGTAATATTCTATGGAGTAATAATTATTACCATTATAACAGTGTTTGTAACCCATAGATGTAGTATGTTTAACAATAACTGCACAAAAAGGGGGAGGAAATATTGGCATTATAGAGGAGTAAGGTTTCTAAATTTCAGTGGAACTGAGTTAGCATAAATCTGAAGTCGATTCTGACAGACTAAGATGGATATTGTAACCTTAAGGTGACCAGGAGGCAAATAATTTTAAAATATATTAAAAAATCATCACAGGAATTAATATATTACCCTTAGAAAGTGTTCATTTAATATAAAAGAAGGAAGTAAAGGAGAAAAGGAGAAATAAAAAAGCATGAGACATACAGAAAACAAAAAGCAAATCAGTAGATGTAATCCAACCATACCAATAACATCATTTAAATAAAAATCAATTAAACAATCTAACCAAAAGACAGAGATTATCAAACTGGATTTAAAAATCCAATTATAGGGGCACCTGGGTGGCTCAGTGGGTTAAGCCTCTGCCTTCGGCTCGGGTCATGATCCCAGAGTCCTGGGATCAAGCCCTGCATCGGACTCTCTGCTCAGCAGGGAGCCTGCTTCCTCCTCTCTCGCTGCCTGCCTCTCTGCCTGCTTGTGATCTCTCTCTGTCAAATAAATAAATAAAATCTTTAAAAAAATAAAAATAAAAATCCAATTATATGCTATTTATGAGACATATTTTAGATTCAAAGATACAGTTTGAAAATTTTATAATGGGAAAAGAGTACCATGCAAACAGCATCTGAAATAGAGCTAGCGTGGGTATACTAATATCAGACTAAATAGATTTTAGTCTATTTCATCAAAAGATGTTACTGAAGATAAAGATTGATACAAAAGTTTGGTATGACTGGGTGGCTCAGCCTGTTAAGTTTCCGCTTTCAGCTTAGGTCATGATCCCAGGGTCCTGGGATTGAGCCCTGCAACAGACTCCCTGGCTCAGTGGGGAGTCTGCTGCTACCCTCCCTCCCCTGCTTGTTCTCTCTCACTCACTCTCTTAAATAAATAAATAAAATCCTTTAAAAAATGGATATAAAAGGTCAATCCATTAGAAAGATTGAAATTACATATAATTATTATAATTGTATACAATTATTACATAATATATATAATTATATACAATTATAAATATATATACATGTAATAATGAAGCACCAAAATACATGAAGCAAAAACTGACAGAATTAAAGGGAGAAATAGAAAATTCAACAACAGAGGCATCTGGGAGGCTCAGTAGGTTAAGCATCTCCCTTTGGCTCAGATCATGGTCTCCATGTCCTGGGATGGAGCCTTGCATAGGGCTTCCTGCTCAGCAGGGGGTCTGCTTCTTTCTTTCTTCCTCTCTCCCTCTTTCCCTCCCCACTGCTCATTCTCTCTCTCTTGCAAATAAATAAATAATCTTAAGAAAAAAAGAAAAAGGAAATTCAAGGGATGATAGCCACTGGGGAAGGTATGTGATGTAATGAGCACTGGGTATTATATGAGACTGATGAATCACTGACCTGTACCCCTGAAACAAACAATACATTATATGTTAATTAACTGAATTTAAATTTAAAAAAGAATTCAAAAAAAGAAAAGTCAACAATAACTGAAGACTTCAATGCCAATACTTATTAATAGTAGATAGAAAAACTTGGCAAAAGATGAACAAGAAAATAGAAGACCTGAACAACACTATAAAACAACTAGACCTAACAGACATCTGTAGAACACTCCACCCAACAACAGCAGAGTGCACATTCCACTCGAGTGCACATGGAACATTCTAGAGCGAGGTAATAAAACAAATCTCAATAAATTTAAAACAACTGAAATCAAACAATACATTCTCTGAACATAACATAATTAAATTAGAAATCAATAACAGAAAGAAACTTAGGGAATACACAAAATGTAAATTAAATAACACATTCCTAAATATAGGCAGACCTCATTCTATTGCACTTTGCAGATATTGTGCTTTTTCTTTCTTTTTACAAACTGAAGGTTTGTGGGAAACCCTGTATTGACCAAACATCTCAGCATCATTTTTCCAAAAGCATTTGTTCACATTGTTCCTCTGTGTCACATCTTGGTAAGTCTTAAGATATTTCAAAACTTGCATGATTATATTCGTTACGGTCATCTTGTGATTGGTGGTCTTTGATATTACTTTGTGATTGTATTTGTTTTGAGATGTTACAAACCATGCTCATGTAGGATGGTGAACTTAGTTGATAAGTATATGTGTTCTGACTGCTCCATTGCCCAACTGTTCCCCTCTCTCCCTCTCCTATTGATAAGGATGCCAAGAAAATACAATAGAAAAAGAATAGTCTTTTCAATAAATGGTGCTGGGACAACTGAATATCCACATGCAAAAGAATGATGTTGGTTTCCTCGCTCACACCATGCTTAAAAATTAACTCAAGGGCGCCTGAGTAGTTCAGTTGGCTAAGCATCTAACTTCAGGTCCTGGGATCAAGCCCCACATCTGACTCCCTGCTCAGCGGGGAGTCTGCTTCTCCCTCTCCCTCTGCTCCTCACCCTGCTCATACTCACTCTTTCTCACTCAAATAAATAAATAAACTCAGCAGGGAGTCTGCTTGAGATTCTCTCTCTCCCTCTTCCTCTGCCCCTCCCTCCACTCTCACACACAATCTCTCTAAAATAAATTATTAAAAAAACTTTTTAAAAAATGTCAGTGCTAAAACCATGAAACGCTTAGAAAAAAAAACAAGTAAATCTTCATGACCTTGGGTTGTGTGATTTCTTAGATATGAAACCAAAAGCACAAACAACATCAATGAAAAAAGTAAACGGGACTATATAAAGATTTAAAACTTTTGGACTGCAAAGGTATCATTAACAGAGAAAAAAACAAACCACAGAATGGGAGAAAACATTTGCAAGTTGAATATCTGATAAGAGTCTACTATATAGAATTTATAAAGAACTTTTACAACTCAATAAGAAAGCAACCCAATTTAAAAACGAGGCAAAGGATTTGAATCGATGTTCCTCTAAAAAAAGATACAGAAATAGACAATAAGCACATGAAGATATGTTCAAATCATTCGTCATTAGGGAAATGCAAATCAAAACTGCAACAGATACTACTCCAAACCCAGTAGGATGGCTAAAAGAAAAAGGAATGATAATGACAAGTGTTGGCAAGGATGTGGGAAAAAAATGGAGCCATCATTCATTGCTGGTTGGAATGTAAAATGGTGCAGTCATTTTGGAAAACAGCCCAGCAGTTCTTCAGATGTGCAATGTAGAGTTACCATATGATCCAGCAATTTTACTCCTAGGAATATATCCAGAAGAAATTAAAACATATCTACAGAAAAACTTGTACTCAAATGTTTGTAGCAGAATTATTCGTAACAGCCAAAGCCAAAAACTGGAAATAACCCAAATGTCTGTGAACGGAGGAATAAAATGCGGTATGTCCATACAGTAGAATATTACTGGGCAACAAAAAGGAATGAAGCACTGATACCTGCTGTATTGTGAATGAGCCTCACAAACATGCTAAGTGAAGGTAACCAGACACACACAAAAATATTAAATTATTCTGTTGCATGAAATGTTCACAAGAGGCAAATCTATAGAGACAGTAAAAGAGTGGTTGCCTAAGCCTGGGGTTGGGGAGGAATGAGAAGGGACCGCTAATAGGTACAAGGTTTCTTTTTGGTGTGCTGAAAGCATTGTAAACATGGATTGCTGCTATTGTAGACTGCAAAACTCTGTACTGAACACCAGGAAATGATACAGTTTAAATGGAGAATTTGATGATATGTGAATTATATCTCAAAAAAATGTTTCAAAATACTATCTGAACCTGTTCTCTCAAATATGCAATATCCATTTCTGAACTGTGAGTGTGTACTTCTGTGTTAATGTACTAAGAATTCACAAAATTTTTTAAAAAGTAGTGTAGGGGTGCCTGGGTGGCTCAGTAGGTTAAAGCCTCTGCCTTCGGCTCAGGTCATTATCTCAGGGTCCTGGGATCAAGCCCTGCATTGGGCTCTCTGCTCAGCAGGGAGCCTGCTTCCTCCTCTCTCTTTCTCTCTCTCTCTCTCTCTGCCTGCCTGCCTCTCTACCTACTTGTGATCTCTGTCAAATAAATAAATAAATATCTTTAAAAAAAAAAAATAAAAGTTAAAAAAATTAAAAGTAGGGGCGCCTGGGTGGCTCAGTGGGTTAAGCCGCTGCCTTCGGCTCAGGGCATGATCTCGGGGTCCTGGGATCGAGTCCCGCATCGGGCTCTCTGCTCAGTGGGGAGCCTGCTTCATCCTCTCTCTCTCTCTCTGCCTGCCTCTCTGCCTACTTGTGATCTCTCTCTGTCAAATAAATAAATAAAATCTTTATAAAAAAAATTAAAAGTAGTGTAAATATATTAAAAAGAAAAAACAAATCTTGGCTGATGAAACAGTTAATGATTTCAATGCCTTTCTTTCCTGGGAGTGAAAACAGTAAGAGCATCATCACCCCCAGCAGCTACTGTGTTCTCAGCTCTCCCTCTATGTGACAGGCTCCCTGTTCACATAATCAACCTCCTACCAACCATGCAGGCAGGGCAGGGCCTCTTAGCATTTCCACTCTTACAAATGAGAAAACTTAAGATGAAAAAAGCAAAGCAGCTAAAGGGCACTAGAAGGATGGGCAGTGAGTCTGGGAACTGACTAGGGCATTTATGACCCTCAAGCCCTGCTCTCATACCCTCAACCGTATAAAACTAGGGCCTCCTCAGAAACACACCAAGCCCAGTCCCCAGGAAACGTGCCTCCTAGTTGGTTGGTAATTCTTAGGAGACTAAAAGTGTTCCTAGTAGGGTAGACCTTGAGTATGAACCCAAGGAAGAATTCTTGTGATGTGATTAGTTGGAAATTCAAAATCATGTTCCTAGGGCAAATTTAGAGGCAAAAGCCTTCCACAAGTAGTAGGAAAACCTACAAAAAAAAAAAAAAAAGGAGAAATTTGGAGGGCACCTGGGTGGATCAGTCGGTTAAGATCTGACTCTTGATTTCAGCTCAGGTTCTGATCTCAGGGTTGTGAGTCTGATCCCCACCCACACCCAGTGTGGAGCCTATTTAATAGAGAAGAAAAAGAAAGGGAGAGGGAGAGGGTGAGAAGGGGGAGAAGAAGAAGAAAGGGGGGAGGAGGAGAAGAAAAAGGAACAGGAAGGGGAGGGGGAGGAAGAGGAGGAGAGGGAGAAGAGATCTGGAAGCAGTACATGATCCGTAGCCAGCAGTGAAGACTGCCTACAATATAGTACTTGGCCTGTAGTAGGTGCTCAATAAATATTTATTGAATAAATGGACGACTCCAAGCATTATCGTGCCCTGGAGTGGGTAGAGGTCTGATCCAAGCTGGAGCTGGGTTGCACTAGAAAAAAATCTTCCAATTCCAAACAGCCAAATCCTTAGTAAGGAAGAGGACAGTAGGGAAGCGGCCAGCAAGAGGTCACCCTCTTTCAGATTTAGGGTTAAATCACTGGAGGCGCATATAGGCAGCATATACTAATATAGAGTACCATCTGGAACCAAGAGGCAAGGTAAGATGCCAGCCACAGCTGATTCCTCACACTGCAAATGGCCACGCTAGGCAGGCCGTCTTCTGCTCAGCTGACTGAGCATCTGAGCAACGCAACCTGAAGAAGCTATAAATAAAGAAAAACGAATTCATCCCACGTACCGGAGAAGAAAAAGGAATTCCGCATGGACGCCCACATTTAGGAGATGGCCCCGGCCAGAAACACAGACCAGAGCCTTCAGAGGAAACTCTCTCAAGTTCAGAAGCAGAGCCTCAGGGGCACAGCCACTGTCGTACCCCAGCGGGGTGCTGCTCTCGTATGTTGCTCTCAAAGGTTGGGCAAGTAGGTATCCAGACACGACAAAGAGCCTGGTCATTTCCCTGGACACGTGGCCAGGACACAGGAGCAGATAACGGCCTCCAACAGGCACTATTGATCCCTTCAATTCAAGAAGTGACATGGGGACAGAAAGTAATCTTGGGCCCCAAACTGTTGACTCTTGGGGGAGGGGGAAAATAGGGAGCAATGGCTCCCTATATTGTTCTGTGAAAAAAGCTGGCTGCAAGACAATGTATTCAGTGTGATCCCATTTCTTTAAAAAAAAAAAGTATGTGTCAGTCCTTCGGGGCCAGTGGAGAGAGTGGGCGGATCTAAGATGGGGTCTAAGGCGGATGGTGGAGGGGCCCTGAATGCAGCCAAGGAAGGCACACACGCACCACAGCCAGTGCAGTGGGCGTAGCCACTGGCACCAACGGAGAGGGCAGGCCAGGTAGCCCTGGTGACCCCAGAGGTTCCAGCGTCACGACAGAAGATGCCACATGGGTGGCCTTCCCCAGAATAAGCAGGTACCCCAAGCACCAGGGCCTGGCAGAAAAAACAGTGCCCAGCAGCTCGTGTCCGCGTGAGCCACTGCTCAGTTCGCCCTTGTCATGCCTCTCTATCACCTGCGAAGACAGATTGCTGGCTGGTTCCTGAGCCCAAATGCTGAACTCCAAGGGCCAGTTAAATAGCAGTTCAGTGTAGAAGGAGGAGGAGAAGAAGAGGAGGAGGAGGAGGAGGAGGAGAGAAAGGAAGAAGAAGAAAGGGGAGAGGAGAGAGGAGGAGGAAGGGGAAGTTCAACGTCTGCTGACTGCCCAAGATCCTGGCCAACTCAGGAGTTTCCATCGCATTCTGTCTTGGCCAGCTCCCTCTGGTAGTGAAGACCCTACAGAGTTCTGTGCCCCCATTTTTCATTAACCCTCAGCAGGGAAAAGGGGGCTAAGCCTAACTACATGTCCCCCTTCTAAAGCACTGCACCCTCCCCCAGAGCACTGATTTCTGGAGTGGTTGCTACTTTATTATTGTAACCCAATATTTTGACCATAATGGCCCTTGGGCATTCAGGGTCTGCAAGTTTTGTTTGGTGATTAAATGTTTGTTAATATAGAAAATGAAGCTGAGCTACTCTGAACAAAAAGTGTGTGTGGAAGTACACAATAGATCCACAGATGTGCCTGCTGAAAGCTCTTAGAAATAGGCAGAGAGAAGTAATGATGCAAGGAAAGACAGGGGAAAATAGAAGTTTCATTCAGTGACTGGATTGTTTGAAAATTCACCTAAATAATAAGCTTGCAACTTACTTGCATAATTTTTTAAAAATTCCATCAGAGCCTGGCTGGCTCAGTCAGAAGAGTGTGCAACTCTGATCTTGGGGTCCTGAGTTCAAGCCCCATGTTGGGTGGAGCGGTGACTTAAATAAATAAATAAAAACTTTGCTAAAAAATCCAGAAGAGTCTCATTGATATAGTTAAAACTCAAAAGTACCTGAATCTATCAGAGTCAGGCAAGTAATATGAAAAAAGGAAGCCAAGAAGAGAGCATGGAAACAAAGACAAAGAATAAGCCTTGGATGGCACGAGAGCTCTGTTCAGACAAGATCCTGGAGAAGCACATGACGTATCAGGATCCAAAGAGGGGTGAGTGAGAGCCACCTCCAAGCAAGACTCCTTCCTGAAGTCATGACGAAGGGTCCATCACCCTTCATGGAGCCCCTGCTATGCCCTTCCTGCTGGGGATTCAGTAGCCCAGGGCCCCTCTGCAATCCAGATCCAGACTGGGATGCCCCAGTCGTGCTAAGCGACCACGCAGTTGGCACTGGGATCAGCGGTGTCATGGTCAGCTAAGGGAGGCCACCACATGCAGGCTTTCCTGCTCCCGCTCTCTGGTTCACCTCCAGTATCTCCCCCTCCCTATGATTTTCCTCCCTCGGCAAATGTAGCCAGACCAATGGGGTCTCTGATCATCCATACCGAGTTCGGGTGCACCTATTGTCCTCATGGCCCTAGGGACCCCAGGCCTGGGCCTAGGAAGAGGCTCCATTCCATTCCAAAACAAAAGACTTTTGAAAGCTCTTTTATGGACACCAAACAAAACCTTCAACATTCCTGTCTTCAAAAGAAGACTTTATGTCAGATTCATTCCATTGTGGTATGGGCTCAAGTTTTTCAGAGAAAAGAGGTCTTCTGAACCCAACATTGGGTACTCTTCCAGCCAAAGGGGAGAGGAAAGGAGGCAGACGGTGGCACTGTGTGTAGGCAGGGGCTGGGAACACCATGTGGAGGTATCCACTTGAAGGCTGACAACCCAAGCTACAGGGGAATCAGGGGGCTGTCGGCTCGTAGCCCCTGTCACGTGAGAGGGAAAAGCCACGTGGCTCAGGGTTGAGTCCTGAGTCCTGGGGCCCCCCAGGCAGGCGGGGCATGTGGCACCCCACAGAAGACCAACACATAAACAAGGGGGTGCTCCAGAAACAGAGAAGGGAGCTTCCAGAAGGACAGTGTGATCAGAAGCCCACCGAAGGCGGT
Source organism: Mustela lutreola (assembly GCF_030435805.1). Classification (NCBI taxonomy): domain Eukaryota; kingdom Metazoa; phylum Chordata; class Mammalia; order Carnivora; family Mustelidae; genus Mustela; species Mustela lutreola. Next base: position 19,356,477 of record NC_081291.1, on the reverse strand, counting down.
GTTGGCAGCTAAGACAGGAATGTGTCCACTGAATGGGGCCACTAGATTGTCCCTGGAGTCCCAGAAGGAATCAGGGTCTGAAAATGCATGTGCTTGTGGACAAGCAGCCAGTATGGGAGGCTCAGGCCAACCCACTGCAAAACAGGAGGGCTGGGGGGTGCCCGAGTTTAAGTGCTCCTTTCTCTTAAGTGTGTGGCTTTGGCTGAGCCCTTCTGGCTCCCCTGGACTGCGAGGTCCAACCGGGCTGACACTGCCTTTCCTCTGTGAACTCAGAGTCCACACACCCTGATACACAGCGGACTCAGAGATGCTTGTTGAACGAACAAACACTGAAAGAAAACAAACAGTGAACAAAGAAAGGACACTCTTAAACAATGAGTCTGCGCTTGGAGGAAAGCCCGCCCTGGGGATGAAGCGGGGTCTCTGGAGAGGTGAGCTTGTTGGGTGCGGGTGCTGATGGGGCTATTTGCCCCTTTGTGTCTAAAACCACTCCAGCGGCATGGCAACGAGTAATACTCAGCACGCTTTCCCGGAATCACTTGCATGGCGGTGGGTCTTGTTCCTGAAGGCTGTATGCTCCAGGACGGCCTAGAGCATGTTAGCTTGTTCGAGAAGGTACCCCAGCATCAATGACAGCTCACAGAAGGGAAGACTGAACCATCTCCATCTTCATTCCAAGAATGAAGACCTCTGACCCATGGCCCAGAGGCCTCTGCGGCTTGGCCCGCGGTGAGCACACTACAAGGGCGGGTTGTTCTAAGGAGTCTCACTGCAGCCAAGGCTTTGTCCCCAAACCTCACCCAGTGGGGCCTGTACTCTTCTATCCTGGCCCTGGAGCCTTAATTCCCAAGGTCACCCTAAGACTGTCCCCTGCTCCCCCCCCCCCCAGCCAACTCTATCCAGGGACAAGGAGGGTGTCAAGCAGACCAGTCCTTACACCGGATGCCTGGTCTTTTGACTGAACACATGAGAGTTTCCTCATCCCAAAGTGGCCAGGGAGATCCACCAAGCAGAAGGCAGGGCTGGGAAGGTCCTGCTACTCGTCCTATTCCTGCCCTGCTTTGCAGGGGTTCTTGGAAGAAACCTCTCTGGCCTCAGTCTTTCCATCCCTTACCAGTGATCCTGACCCTCTACTGGACAGAGCTACACAGAGGAAAATTCACTGTATAAGCAAAATCAATTACTACTAAGTTTCATCATTACCTTTTCGAAAGCAATGCATGCCTTTATCTGAACGTCTTGTTTTTGTCCTGAGCTGCCATTAGGGACTAGGGAAAATTAAGCTAAAGGAGGCAGAAGGAGGCCCATGTTCCCTGAAAACCTTGCCAGGGGTTTCAGCCTTGATTACTTCTGGGGTCACTGTCCCTCCCCTTCATAGGCCCAGGCATCCCAGAATAAGCACTCATGAGGGAGTACAGGGAACACAAATGCTTTCCCAAAAGGCAAAGCTTCTTGTTTCTTCTTTCTCATGCCTCTGAAAATGTGTTCTCAGCACCACCAGGCAGCCCCACCAGAGCAGTAAGCCAGGGTCTTGATAACTGAAAGGGAGTAGTGTCACCAGCCCCCCGACCCCGAGTCCCCACCAGGCTTTCTGCCTTGAGGACAGGGAGGACTTTTTGCTTCCACACTCCACACTCAGGGGTGTGGAGGTTTTTACCATTTAGAAAAGAAGATGGTTGTGTGACACCTGTCCCCAGAGTCCTAGATGGGTTTTGTAGGGCTCCCCACTCCTGACTGAGTGTCTGGGTGGGGACAGAGCAGAGGCTATGTGCCTGCAGCTCCTCTGTCTCTGTTTTCACAGCTCAAGCAAGCCAAGGTGGACACCACGGTAGCCTGGGGCAGGGGTGGCCAAGGACAGTGAGAGCAAGGACCCTTGGCTGGGCTCCACACTAGACTCTGGTAAAGTTGAGGAGTTAGGTGAAAGGGTTAGGGTTACTGGCAGACCTGGTATGTTGGGAGCTCCCAGGGCCGCTGTCCTGCTCTGTCCACTCCCATTCTGTTCTTCTTTCGTAATATCACAGCTCTCTAGACGCACCCCAGTGGGAAACCCCTCTGCCCCTGGCCTGTCAGCGCTAAGCACTATCATTTGCAAAAATGCTTACAGTACACAGGGAGAGCAGGGACAGATGCCTGGCTCCTGGGGCAGCCCTACTCCAGCCCGATGGCTTCTGAGCCAGCTCCACGTGCCATAGCCTGTCCCCAGGGTCCTGGGCCCAGAGAAATACACAGCCCAGAGGTACACTGGTGTCTCTACCCCTGGGGCCCCTTGGCAGATCACCACTCCAGAGCAGCAGCCAAAGACCTGGAGCTCCCTCCCTCCTTCCCTCTTCCCAATCCCCCAGATCTACCAAGGGAACCCCCACTGTCCGAACTTCCTGGAGTTTCATGAACACAAATGATGGTTAAGAGACAAAATGGCACTCTTCCCATAGCAAAGCAGGTATTTTCTGTGGCTCTGGTAGCTTGGGCTGAAACCCTGACTTGCAGTAGATTCTGAGAGCCCGTGGGATGGGCCAGGCCTCTCAGGGGACCTCTCCAGCTGGAGGCCCAAATTCTGTATCAGTTTCAGCAGCTGTATGTGAAGATGAGTAAGAAGGACCGCAGTGGGTCCTCAGAGCATCCCCCCAGGCATCCCCCGGTTACGTCAGAGCTCCCAGAGGACAGGAACCAAACCCCTAATTAAGTCTAATTCAAATAGCTCTGTAGTAGGAAATAGAGCCGGGTAATCTGCTCGCTCACCTTCAGATCCTCTGCCTTGGGTGGGAACCAGGCCACCGGCTGCTATTTAACTCCAGGCCTCAGGCTGAATGCTTTCATTTGATCAAAGTTTGTCAGATTCGCTGTACTTGACCCATCCTCTTGAAACCCCGGTATTGCCTTAATTTCCTCCTCTTCCTTTTTTTCTTCTCAGGGTACTTGTAGGAAGCAGGTGGCATTAATATTAATGCATGTGCAGGTGAGGTGCTACTTTATTTTTCCAGCCCAGATTTGAACGCCTAGCTGCCTACCTAATGTCTCACCTGGGTGTCTCTAAAACACAACTTGGCCAGGAACAAGCTCCTCATCTTAGGCCCCATGCCGGTGGCCCCCAGCGAGCACCACACGCTCAGGCCAGAACTCAGGGGTTCTCCTGACTCCTCTCTTCCTCTAACTCTTCAAAGGCAGCCATTGAGCCCTCCTCTGGCTCTACATTCAGCATAAATCCAGAAGGTGAGCACTTTTTAGCACTTTCCCCCTCTCCCTGCTCCCTGCCACTTGCTCTTCGTGGTCTAGTGACCATCATCTTGCACCTGAACACAGTCCAAACCCCTCACTAGTACCCCGTCTCTGCCCTTGACTCTCCAGCTTGGCAAAATACAGCACAATGTGCATCCCATAGGAAACTAACCCAGAGCTACCCTGGTAAAAATACAAAATATCCCATAGATACACTGGGAAACCATCCAATAGATACACTAGCCCACAGGCACACCAGTAAAAATACAAAATGACATATATGCCAGGTTCCTCAATGTGGGGTGATTTGTAATAATAAACTATAGCCAGCCCACATGATAGAGCACTGTACAGATGCAAAAAAAGAATCAGGAGGATTTATCCACTCTCCTACAGGGTGATCTTCAGGATATGTTGTGTGAAAAAAAAAAGCAAAGTTCAGCACAGTGTTCAGAATTTGCTACTTTTTATATATATGTGAAAAAGAGAGGGGTAAATAAATATATATTGTCTTTATATTTTCAAGAAGAAACAATGGGAAAAAAACCTGATAGAGGTGAATTCTTATCAAGGAAGGAAAACAAGGTGAAGGAACAAGATAGAACTAGACTTCTCTCAATTCATCTTATTTGGAATCACATGAAAGTATTACATAATTTTAAGAAAACAAAATAAAAAAGATAGGAGTATGGTAGATGGCATTGTTGTGCACAATGGATTTCTGCCCTCTGCCATGTGACTTGGCAATTCCTCCCATGGAGGGTGGAGTCTATTTTTCCAGATATGCCAGACTCTATTTTCTAAAAATGGCTTCAACAAGATTTCCACAAGCTCTTATAGAATCTGGACATTCCCAACCAAGAGATGGAGTCCTTCTCTCCTCCACTCAAAAGTGGGTACGGCTTTAGAACTACTTCACTGAATAGAACGTGGCAAAAATAACAGCGGTCATAAAAGGCAATATGGCCTCCAGCTGGCTTTCTCTCTCTCATTCTCTTAGGATACCCTTGAAACCCAGAAAACACGTTGAGAGGAAGCTCAAACTAGCCCATGTGCAGAAGCACTGAGGCTCCCAGCTCTTAGCATGAATCAACTGTAAGACAGGTGAGTGATGAAGACCTGTCAGAGGATTGCCATCCCCAGGCTTAGAGTCTTCCAGCTGAAGCTCCAGACATTGGAGAGCAGAAGTAAGCCATCCCATGTGCCCGGCCTGAATTCCTTACCTACAGAATCTGTGAACCAGAGAATGGTTGTTTGATGTCACTAAGTTTTAGGGTAATTTCTTATACAGTCAGAGTAACTGCTGCACCTTCTCTGAACCTTGGGCCTATATATGAATCGCTTTGACTGAAGTCATGTTAGGAGATGTGGACTGAAAGTGTGTGCATATGTGTGTGGCATATGCGTGGTTAGGCATGCCCCCTGTGAGTCTGCTGTCACCACCGGAAGAACGTGTCCTGGCTACCCTACTGTCTGAGGAGGATGAGAGACATGGAGAGCAGACCTGGACTCAACTGGAGCCTGGAGCCCAGAGCCTGGCCCAGATTGGAGAATTCCAGCCAGCATGCTGATGCGTGAGTGAGAATAAAAAATTGCTGTTTGAAGCCACCGAGTCTGGGCTGATTTACTGTGCAGTAGATCGTCGCAACAGAGAAGTGATCAGGAAGCAATCCTTACAAACAACACGAACTAGAAAGAAAGAGCTTGATTGTATATCTTCTTCATGGCAGAACCTCACTGAGAAGAATCATTTCTTTTTTTTTTTAAACATTATTTAAATATTTTATTATTTTTTTGAGAAAGAGAGAGAGAGCAAGAGCACAAGCAAGGGGAGGGTGAGAGAGAGATGGAGAAGCAGACTCTCCCTGAACAGGGAGCCTGATGCGGGACTCAGTTCCAGGGTCCTGAGATCATGACCTGAGTTGAAGGCAGATGCTTAACCAACAGAGCCACCCAGGCACCCTGAGAAGAATCATTTCTAATAACTCTAAAACACAGAACATGTGCCCACCAACAGATGAATGGATATAAAGAAAATTAGCTATATACATATATATACATGAGATACATATTATATGCATATTTTATATATTTATATATGTATCTTCAATGGAACACTACTCAGCCATCAAAAAGAATGAAATCTTGCCATTTGCAACAACATGGATGGAGCTAAAGAGTATTATGCTAAGCGAAATAAGTCAGTCAGAGAAAGACAATTATCATATGATTTCACTCATTTGCAGAATTTAAGAAACAAAACAGAGAATCATAGGGGAAGAGAGAAAAAAAACCAAGATGAAATCAGAGAGGAAGACAAAGCATAAGAGACTCTTAATCACAGGAAACAAACTGAGGGTTGCTGGAGGGGAGGGGGTTGGGGAGATGGGGTAACTGGGTGATGGACATTAAGGGAGGGCACGTGATGTACTGAGCACTGGGTATGATATAAGACTGATGAATCACTGACCTCTACCTCCAAAACTAATAATATATTATATGTTAATTAATTGAATTTAAATTAAAAAAAGAAAAAGTAATAAAACATAGAACGTGAACCAGACATCCTGGAAGGAGATAAACTAAGGACAAAAGAAACTACAAGATCTTAAATTACATTCGTTAGTACTATTGTTAGTAAAAATATCTATATTATTATTTTGAAACAAATATACACACACATATATATATACACACACATATAAAATTCTACATGTATGCAATGTTTGTTTGGATCCTGATTTGAACAAAACAACCTTAAAAAATCATTTTTAGAGATAATCAAGTCAAATTGAACATGGGTTGGGTATTAAGTCATATTAAAAAATTATAGTTAACTTTTGTTAGCTGTGATAATGTCATTGGATTAAAATAAAAACAGCTTTTAACTACTAGAGTTACATCCTAAAGTATGGGTGAAATGATACATTTGGATTTTGACTGAAAATACTCTGGGCCAAAAAAAAAAAAAAAGTTGGAGGAATATAGATGAAACAAGATGGCAGAACATGGATCATTATTGAAGCTGGGTGATGGGTCCACAGGAGGGGGTTCCTCGTGCCATCTTTTCTCCTTTTATGTGTGTTTGAGATTTTCATCTGCAGAGTGTTCACTGCTCCTGAGGACATCCTCCCTACAGCGTCTAAGGTCAGTGTATCCCAAAAACAGGCCAGAACGCCCTGGCTGACCAGGGAAGAACAGGCCTGCGAAGGAGTGTCCTCTGCAGAGGCTCCCACAGGTGCGAGGGCTGATTGCCTCTCCAGTGCCAGCTGGCTCTACCGCCCTCTTCAGCCGAAACCCCCTCTACCCAGAGCTGGCAAGGCTTTGGTCTTGAGGGCTCAACACGGACCATCAAAGTGAGATACAAGGGTCTAGAAAGTGGGCTCCCAGAGCCATAAGAAGGGGAGAAGTTCTCCCAGCGTGATTTCGGAAACAAGTACACTATCTTAGGTATTATCCCTATGTCAGGAGACAGAGTCAGGATCCAAAGGGTCTCACTGGGTTAGAAGGGATCTCCAGGTACAATGAAAGAAGACATGGCAGGGACCCGTGTAGGGCCTCATATTCACACTCGGATCGCACAAGCCCAGGATGGAGGGAATCCAGCCTTCGTGCTGAGATGCCCAGACCGAGACTGGACAAGTGTGGGGTGCAGGGACAGAGGGAGGTGTCGGATGGGCTTCTCAGGCTGATGAGTGAAGGCCATTCATCCTCCAGATCATGTCACTCATAGTTCATGTGATATACTGAGCCCTGGATCCTGTTCTCTGAACCTCCCTGTCCTCAGGATATTGAGAGCCTTGGGCCAAACAGCCCAGGTTGCCAAGGGCCCCAGAGTCACATCCCAGCCACAGGACCTGGAGAAGTCAAGTCTAGGGAAGAACCCCGTGGTTGGGGAGGTAAGAGCGTCATGAACTGCTACTAAGCCTGTGAGCCAGAGGGCAGAGCCAGGCCAAGAGAGGAGGTGCAAGGAAGCCAATTTCAGACAAACAGAAAGAAAGAACTTTCCAGTGGTGGAGTCATCTGCCGGGGAGGGACCAAAGGCCACGGACCAGTGGGTATTCACCCCAAGGCAGAGCTCCTCCTTCAGACAATACAGAAGCAGATGTCTTGGCATCTGTTAGGAGTTGGCTGAGATTCTCAAAATAAAAGGAGGACAGAGCAAACAGATCACCCACTGAAGCTAAACCATCTTCCCAAAGCAAGAGGCCTCACAGGCCAGACCTTGACACTGGTGACCTGCCCCAAGCCCTTAGTGCTCACAAGCTGCAGAAAAAACTGCAGAGAGCCCCACATCCATCTCCTCACTCTACAAGTGAAGGACTCTGCACAAGCACCCACCAAGAGGAGGCAGAGCAGGGGCCTGAGCGCGTGGGGGTTGCAGGTATAACAACGCTTGGTAGATAGGCCACCATGTCCAGCTGGAAAGAGGGAGCCAGAGGCAGTCTCCGCAGGCACAAGTAGGAGCCTGGCTGGCTGGCCAGCCAACTAGTAGAAGGACGCCAGCAGCTTTTAAGAGCCCCCGCTTTGCCAGGAGCAACTGAGAGGCAAGGGGCCATCCAGTCCCTCTTCCAGTTCTGGGCTTGATCGTGAGGTCATCTTTTCACTCCAAAAGACCTCTGGGGCTTGGCGGAAGAGCAGTCCTCTTTATTTAAAGCTCTTCTAATGAACCTAAAGTCTTCATGACATATCTATTTTCTCTCCTCAGTAGGGGCCGAGGAATAGCGGAAAGCATCACCCTTCCTTCTTACTCATCTAACCAAAAAAACTGTCAGAGATGGAGGGGACCTGGGAGACCATCTTAGTTAAAATTGTCCTTTTATAGATGGAAAGCAGTGAGGACCTACTACACATACAGCCAGCTTGTGGCAATGTCAGGGTTGATTAAACCCGAGTTTCTGACCCCCACCCGGGAGGCTTCCAGTACTCTTCATTCCCCACCCCACCCTATGCTGTCCTCTGTTCAGATGTCCTACTTCCTGATCCTTTTCTCGTCCTCAAAGCCCTCCCCGTCCTAGTGCTAAATTTTCCATCTTCTCGGAGCAGGAGGCAAGGAAGTGACGCGGTTCTCCAGCTGTGCTCAGTGTATGGCATTTCAGTTTGCTAAAGTCATCTAGCTGGCTGTTCTTCTAAATCTCTCATATTAGGCCTTTGGAGTTCCCAACAGAATAAGTTAATGTTGTGAATGTGTTTTGTAAGCTGCAAAACACCATACAAATATATATTCTACTATCTCAGAGTATGAAATAAGACAACCCCTTTTAATCATGCCCTCATTTATCTTAACTCTGGGGGGAAAAAGCAGATAAAGAAAAAGCAGGAGCAAACTTTCCTTTCAGGGAAGTTGAGGGTAAAAATCTAAACAAGTGTCTCTTTTGCTCCTACCAGACTGGGAGCTCCTTTAGGGCACAGCCCGTTTCATGCTCCTTCCTTTGTTCCTTATATCTCGCCCAGGGATAGGCATCTAGTAGGTGTTCAGTAGAGGGTTTCCTGAATGCATGGATAAAATTTCACTTTAAAATCCTCCTATTGGGGGCACCTGGGTGGCTCAGTGGGTTAAGCCGCTGCGTTTGGCATAGGTCATGATCTCAGGGTCCTGGGATCGAGCCCCACATCAGCCCCACATCGGGCTCTCTGCTCAGCAGGAAGCCTGCGTCCCTCTCTCTCTTTGCCTGCCTCTCTGCCTAATTGTGATCTCTCTCTCTCTCTCTCTCTCTCTCTCTCTGTCAAATACACAAATAAGTAAATAAAATCTTTAAAAAAAATAAAATAAAATCCTCCTATTGTGGGGCACCTGGGTGGCTCAGTCATTAAGCGCCTGCCTTCGGCTCCAGTCATGATCCCAGGATCCTAGGATTGAGCCCCACACCAGACTCCCTACTAGGTGGGAGGCCTGCTTCTCCCTCTCCCACTCCCCGAACTTGTGTTCCCTTTCTCACTGTGTCTTTCTCTGTCAAATAAATAAAATCTTAAATAAATAAATAAAATCCTTCTATTGCTAAGTAGAGCTTAATTGTAGAAATTCCTTACAACCACTCCTGTATACAAAGAGGGCAAGCAACCCTTATAACCTACCTGCATCCACAAATACATGGAAAGTATAGGTGTGACTATCAGGAAATTTCCTTACCCCCTTTTCCTCTAAAGCACCCAAATGCCTCACTGATTCTTCTAGCATCCTGGGAATGGACAGCTCCCTCCCCAAGGCAATGGCACTAGAGAGCAACTCTGGGTCTGGGGAAGTCCCAGACTGGGTGATCCTTCCATGAGCTGCTGTTTAGGCCAAGTCCCAGAAGCTAACACTTTCACTTCCTCTCAGGGAAAATCTTCATCTTGGGCCCTAATAGCAACCCCACACACTTCAGCGGCAGCCAGTCCAACCCAAAAGGTTTTGGATTTATCCCAGGGTGAGCTAGAGTTCCTTAGAGGCTCCCAATACACTTCCATGTGACAGGGGTGGGGCGCCTGGGTGGCTCAGTCATTAGGTATTTGCCTTCAGCTCAAGACATGGTCCCAGGGTCTTGGGATTGAGCCCCACATCGGGCTCCCTGCTCTGTGGGGGAGGACTGCTTCTCCCACTCCCACTCTCCCTGCTTGTGTTCCTCCTCTCGCTGTCTCTCTCTGTCAAACAAATAAAAATATTTTTTAAAAAATCTTAAAAAAATAAAAAAAGAAAGATGTGGGTGTACCATCTAAGTGGTCTCTTCTAGAACAAGGCTCTCTTAAGAAGTCTAGATACCCATAAGAGCAAAGAACAGATGGAGAGATCAGAGTAGTGCTGTGACCAGCCTGGGACTGAAGGTACAGAGCAGATGAGTCAGGGAGCATGCTTTCTGGTTCCATCTCACAGGCACCGCTAACCAGAACCTAATGTATAAGAGAATCCCAGGGGGATCCCAGGGGGCAACAGACACCCACCAGAGCCCCATCTGCAGGAAGGAACTGCAGGGACTGGGATAAAAGAATTCCATCTCCCCTGCCCCAGGTCCCAGAGGCCATGGTCCCAACTCACTCCCCGGCTATGACTAGCTTCCACCACCATGCTGGGGAATGGAGAAGGAGGGGACCCTCGAGGCAGGAAAGGAGTTTGAGTGAGTCTTACCAATGCAGCACCAATGCCAGCAGGACATGGCCCTGGCACCAACTGAGAGGCCCAGGAAGGAGACCCCACGTGGCTTGATTGTCTACCAAGTCCCAGCTCACCAGAAGGGCCTCAAGTCCTAAAGAAATACATGGCCCTTGCTATAGGCAGGCAGGTCTCAGCCACCGTGTCACCATTGTAAACAATGAGTCTCCAGATAGGAAGGATGAGGAAGACCCAGGCAGACGGGGCCTGTAAGAGCAGCCTAGCCAGACAGGGGGAGAGAGGAACAAGCATGTGTAAAAACACTGAGCAGAGTGTCCATGGTGAAGCAGACATCCAGTGAGAGTGGCTAGAACTGTTGTGACATCTTTGCCAACCTACCTCCCCAGTCAATCCCAACTCTTGCCCATGGGCCACAATATCCAGAAACAGATTTCCCCTCAAGGAGCCCACTGGGTCTGTCTCTCCCCACTTTTATCACTAACACAAAGAAAGGGCAGGACCTTTGAGGAGAGAGTGGATTTACTGAAGTCCCAAACCTATCTCCTAGCACCTTCTACTCACATAAACAGGGAGGGTTCCCCAAAGCTGGGTGAAAAGGCATGACCCAAGGTCTCTGAAAGCTTTGCCCTCTTAAACCCAGAACCAAACCTACTCAGAGGAAGAACCTTAGAAAAAAAAGAATAGAAAAGTGTCCCACTGCATCATTATTTGGCTTCCAAACTAGTCCAAAGTCTGACTTTACTTTCAGTGAACTCCTAGCCCCTTCGTGGCCAAAGCCCTTGAGAAACTCTTTTAAAAAGCTAGGATTTTTTTTTTTTTAAGATTTTTTTATTTTTTATTTTATTTGACAGAGAGAGATCACAGGTAGGTAGAGAGGCTGGCAGAGAGAGAGAGAGGGAAGCAGGCTCCCTGCTGAGCAGAGAGCCCGATGTGGGACTCGATCCCAGGACCCTGAGATCATGACCTGAGCCGAAGGCAGCGGCTTAACCCACTGAGCCACCCAGGCGCCCCTAGGATTTTTTTTTTTTTAAGATGTTTTACTTATTGGGGCACCTGGGTGGCTCAGTGGGTTAAGCCGCTGCCTTCGGCTCAGGTCATGATCTCAGGGTCCTGGGATCGAGCCCACACGTCGGACTCTCTGCTCAGCGGGGAGCCTGCTTCCCTTCCTCTCTCTCTCTGCCTGCATCTCTGCCTACGTCTGATCTCTGTCTGTCAAATAAATAAATAAAAATCTTATTTTAAAAAAAAAAGATTATTTATTTATTTATTTGAGAGAGACAGAGAGATCACAAGTAAGCAGAGAGGCAGGCAGAGGGGGAGAGGGAAGCAGGCTCCCCGCTGAGCAGGGAGCCCAATGCAGGGCTCGATCCCAGGACCCTGAGACCAAAGGCAGAGGCTTTAACCTACTGAGCCATCAGGGAGCCCCAAAACCTAGAATTTCTTGACCAAAAGAATGAAATTAGAATCTCAATGGCTTCTAGATACAAGTTCCAGCTTGAAGGAAAAATATAGGACAGAGGAACATCTTAAATGACACCACAGAGACACAAACAGCATAATCCAGAATGTGAGAAACACAGGACAGATGACACAGTCCTCCAATCATATATTGCAAGGTGGAAAAAAGGGGGATGGAACCTAGAGATTTAAAGAAACTCAAGAAATATACCCAACAAATGCAATGTGTGGGCCCTGTTTAGATCACAATTCAAACAAGTCGACTGTAAAAATAAATTCATAAGATAAACAGAAAACCTGAACCCTGGCTGGTATTTGCTGAAATGAAGAAGGGATTATTATCAGGATGTCTACCTGCTTGGTCAGCAGAGTATGCAACTTTTGGTCTTAGGGATGGGAGTTCAAGCCCCATGTTCGGCATAGAGATTACTTTTTAAAAAATTAAAATTAAAAAAAAGAAGAAGGATTTGTTAACCTGTTTGGGTGTGATCGTGGTGCTGTGGTAATGTTCATACAAAGTCCTTGTGCCTTAGAAATACACAATGAGGGGCGCCTGGGTGGCTCAGTGGGTTAAAGCCTCTGCCTTTGGCTCAGGTCATGGTCCCAGGGCCCTGGGATCAAGCCCCGCATCTGGCTTTCTGCTCAGCAGGGAGCCTGCTTCCTCCTCTTTCTGCCTGCCCCTCTGCCTACTTGTGATCTCTTGCTCTCTCTCTCTCTCTCTGTCAAATAAATAAATAAAATCTTTAAAAAACAAAAAAGAAATACACACTGAAATATGGATGATGAAATGTGGAGATGTCTGCAAGTGGCCTCCATGGGAGGGCAGGCGAGGAAGACCGACAAACTTGTTCAGCGATGAGTTGGTGATAACTGGCTGGGCAGTGAGAACATGGAACTTCATTGGCTTATTCTTTCAACTTCTATGTAGATATGAAATTTTTCATAATAAAAAGTTAAAAAAATAAAAGAAGGAGAAGGAGGAGGAGGAGGAGAAGGAGAACATTCTTCCCCACCATCATCATAACTTTTTCTTTTCTTTTTTTTTTTTTTTTTTTTAATCAGCAGCAATTTATCTTACCAATGCTGGAAAAAACTCTATTTTCAAAGCTGCCCCTTTCTCCCTGGCAAAAGATGAGAAATGGCTGCCCCTTCAGGTGAAATTTTGACATCAGCACCATTCAGATGTTAGGTCACTTTAGTACAATCCCTGCATCACGCCCTCCATGCGAATCCAGCTCCTGGCACCCGACAGGATCTTTGAATGATAAAAGGCCGTTATTTCTAAACCTGGCAATTATATCCTTTAATTTCATCCTTACACATGAGGCCCAGATTTTTCTAGAGCCTAACTGTTAGCTGATACAGTATAACAAGTCTGGCTAATCCCAAACCAGATATAGTATACCAGCCAAACCCATTTATTATTTTTTAAATTTATTTATTTGACAGAACGAGAGAGAGAGAGAGACAGTGAGAGAGGGAACACAAGCAGGGGCAGTGGGAGAAGGAGAAGGAGGCCTCCCGCTGAGCAGGGAGCCCAATATGGGGCTCGATCCCAGGACCCTGGGATTATGACCTGAGCAGAAGGCAGACACTTAAAGACTGAGCCACGCAGGTGCCCCAAATCCATTTATTTTTAGTTTTGTTTTCTTATTGGGATGGAATTAAGACAAACCCATTTTGAGAAAGGAACTCGGACAGTAGCTTACAGAGCAGCCTCAACCCGCCTTCCAGCACACGACCAGGCTGTGTGTGCCCGCTGCCATTGGCTAAAGATGTCTCCATGGCAGACGAGCTGGAAGTGAGTGAGAGGCAACCTCGAGGTGATCAGGGATTCTGTTGAGTTATGAGGGAAAGGCACCTCCCCTGGTCTGCCCCAGCTCTCGTCTTGGCCTGCACTTGGCCCCATTCTCTGCTTGCCGCCCCTTCCTATGTAGACCAACATTCCTCATGCTATTTCTCCCTCTCCACCTCTCATATCCCTACCATTTTTCCAGCATGCCTTGGGTTTCTCCTTTGGAACCCTGGCTTTGCCTCTCCACTCTTCTCACTTGACAACCATTCCATAAGCACTGTCTAGCTGGCACATCTCTGTCTGAGCTGCTCAGACATAGAGCTGCCCAGCCAAATTCCATGATTTTGCTCTTTGAGGGCTGTCTCACCAAGCAGACTGTGAGGTACCAGAGGACAGGGGAGCACTGTCCACCCTTCCAGAGCCTCCACAGAGCCCAGCACAGTGCTTGCTCTTGATACTGGTCAAAACACCTTGGCTAATTGACTGAAGACCAATTTGCAAATGTCAGAACCTTCCAAGTCCACAGGGCTGGTCTAGATTAGACAGGTTGTCACTGGTTTATGTGGCTTCCTAGTGCAATTTTTTTTAAAGGTGCTTTCTGGGCTACTGATAAAGTGTCATCTTGAGCTGGTGATGTGTCATGGGAATGTATATAGGTTAAATCCCATCAACTTGAACACTTCACTGTACATCAGGCATAAAAATAAGTGAATGAGTAAATGAATGAATGAAAGGTCCCCTTTCCTCTAGGAGGATGCAGCCCACACCAGGGCACACAGCTTGGACAGTAGAGCCATCTCTGATATGGCACTTCTTGAGAAAGGCACAACTTATAGAATAGTACATGCTACCCTGAGATCAGAAGCAGAGAGCCCTGCCTTGAGGGACTCTCTGATGCCCCAAGTGCCATATCATCCAAAAGGGGTAAGAGGCAGCACCATGGGTGTGGTGGTACCCTGCTTACGGGATTCAGTCATACATGGAGAAGCCACCCCCTCAAAGAACCAAGTGAGCTCATATGAGGATGAAAAGACGAATTCTGTGGTACCAAGGGGTAAGATGGCAATAGGAAAGATCCAGGAATCGACTCCCCCCAGAACCTCAGTTCCACTCCCCTCCGGGGTTAGTAAAATGATCTCGCCCTTACCTGACCCTCCACCTACCCCAGTGAGGCTTCCAACTGCCTCCAAGCTTGCAAGCCTGTTTGAAAACTATACCACTGCTCTTTCCCGAATGCCCAGAAGCACATGCCATGGGGCTTTTTCTCCATCAGTGGGCCAATCTGTTCAGTAGCCTCTCTGAGCAGAACATGCTAAACTTGGCATCAGGTATCTGAGATGCTCTGGTGAAAAGCAGAAGCCATACTAATGCTGAAGGAGAGATACACCATGGAGGTGCTGCTCCTGTGAGGGACTCTCAAGCTGAATATCAACTGAAGCAGTAAATCCCATCTCCTGAGGGCCCCTAGTCCTGAGCTTGACAGCCACAGGGCCTTAGCACCACCGCCCATGGGTGAGCCTTGCTCACAGCAAGGAGCAACTTATGGGACTACTAACTCCAACAGGAACCCCATGGCTCCTCAACCCACAGTAGTTCATGGGTCTGCCCTGTGACAGAATGCATAGTTGGGGGAGAAATGAAACCCTGCAAAGGAATATCAGTAGTAGACACCAGTCTCCTTCTTGCCCCTCTGAGCTGCCCAAATCTTTCCAGATTTTCATATGCTTGGCTCTGTGACATCAGATAAACTATAAGCAGAGCAGCCTGTTTGGTTACCAGAAGATAAATGTCAAATTCCCCATATAGAGAACTACCAATAACAGGGTGTTTTTCCATGCAGCTGTAAATGCTTTCCCTTGGAGAGAAACCTCTAAAGCCTGGGTGAGGCTCCCTCAAGCTAAAATTCAAACAGCAGCTCAACACGCAGCAAAATGGACAGTATTTGCAGTGCTAAGAACCGTATGCTAACCAACTGCATTATTTTAATAGCTAATGTAAAATGGGCAGAGTCTCCCTTTTGAGGGGGTGCTCATAGGCTGGCCTGTCTGCGTCCGGTTTCAGGCTATTAAGAGCCCTTGATTACTGTTACTTGTCTAAGAAATGACTTCTGAGAAAATAAACACATGAGAGGCACAGTTGGACAGCTGAAGAATCAAAAATCATGCTCCCGCACAATTTCTGTGTGGGAACACACAAGAGCTAAGGCAACATGATCAGCAGACTCACATGGAACCAGAAGTGCCCCCTCCCCCAACCTCCCCGCCTGGGGTTTTGCTACTCCCTAGGCCCATTTGGTGTAAAGATAATGCCTTCCATTTTATCCTGTTGTCTCTTGGTAGCTTTCCTGAGTTTTCAGTCTACTAATCTATCATATATTGGCATTCCCTCCCACTGCATTCACAACCACTTCAGTGTTTTTGTCGGACCTCAGTTGGCATACATTTTAAGCAAGCTGGTTTAACAGTATTTGATCAGATATGTTCTGTTAAGAGCATCCTATGTGGGTTTCAGTTTTTCCCTGGTTTGAGGTGGTAATTTAAATCATTAGGCAATGGGAACATATCTGGTGATAGATGCTTCAATAGCATTTGGCCTCATCCCGGAGTGTTTCACTAAACCTTGGTGAAAGCACATGACCCTGTTCATATTTTGAGCCTAAATAAGTACTTTTTGGTGCCCAGTGGCATTTTCCCTTCCTCCAAAGATGATTATAGTCACTAAACGCCTGAGGAAAGCGCATGACCAAGTTCATGGTTCAACTATTTCCATATCGCTCTGTTCCTCGCAGTGACACTTATCTTCCCTGACAGCCACTCCCATTGTGCTCTTTCCTTGGCCCAACACAATGGACACATGCAGACACCAGCAGACAGGGAGGACGTTTTCCATCCCACTGCTCCCCAGTGCGGAGGGACTAGGCTGAGGTTACATAAGCCCCTCCTGAGCACAGCGTTGGGGGGTTAGCAAATTTGGGGTTCGTGACGGAGTCACGGTCTGCAGGCCCTGACCCTGCCGCTCACTCACCATCCTGCCTTAGCAAGGCAGGGCGACTTGAAAGAGGGCCGCTCCGAGACCACCCGGCTCCCGCCAATCGGGCCGGGTTCAAAGTGTGGCCGGACGTCTGACCTCGCTGTCCAGAATACGTCGCGGGGTCGCGGGCCCGGACCTCAAGCTGCAGCTCCCCCCACCCCCACCCCAGGTGCCGCGACGCGCGCTTACCTGCCGGGACCGGGACCAGGGCCAGGACCCGGGCCGGGGCCAGGGCCAGGGCCGGGACCTGGGCCGGGTGGTCCCGCTGTCGCCCTCGCCGCGCCTGCGGCGGGGAGCTGTCCGCCGCCGGCAGGTGCTGAAGGCGGCTTCCCTGCGCCGGGGCCCGGGCCAGGGCCGGTGCCTCCGGGCGGCAGTGGCCCGTCGCCAGCGCCGCCCTCCAGGCTGGCCTCGTTGCCCATGGCTGGCGGGCGGGCGGGGTCGGGGTCGTGCTGGGCCCGGGCCGGCGGCTCCCGGGCTGCTGCTCACACGCTTGGCGCCGCCGCCGCCGCCATCTCCCAGCTCGGCTCGCGCCGCCGCTTGCCGCTGCGCATGCGCATGCGCTACTCGCGCGCGCCTTCCCTGCACACGCCCCCCCCCTCCCCCGGCGCGCGCGCGCGATTCAGCCAGGCAATGAAGACCGGTGTCCACAAGCCAGTGGCGGGGTCGCTGGGAAACAGCCGCCGGCGCCGACGCATGCGCCCTTCGAGGACGACGCCGGAGCTTGTGCTACCTGGAGTCTAGCGGGAGTTGGCGGTAGCGTCCCACTGAACAAGGATGGGGGGGGGGCTCCGGCCACAACAAAGGACCCTGGGGGGTCGTGCCTTGCCCTGCCCTGGTGTCAGTGGCGCTTCCTGTCCCGGGAAACTTCAGAATAGGGCCTGTCGTTGGGGAAACCTCGGTGCCCCAGCCAGCAGGTTTCGTGGGGACAGTCCTCAGAGAGAGGCCACGAGGGTGGCCTCAAAGAATATTTAGGAGTTGGAAAAGCAAGTGAACGAGGCTGTTCAATGGTGCAAGGTCATAGAGGGCCAGAGACAGGATTCTCAGTGATGGGGCCAGTTTGTGAGGGTCTCGAAGGCCAGCTGGGGTGGAGAGTTTATCCAGATGGCCATGGGAACCATCTGGGATTCAAGCTGAGGGCCTGGTCCCACGGGACAGGAGTCTCAGGAAGTGTCTCTGGGAAAGGTGGAGGTTGTGTCAGGGCTGGCCTAAAGCCAGATGGAAGGCTGCCTCTGTAGGCCCTGAGACAGTGACCTTGAGGATGGGAAAGAGGAGTTGATATTTCTCAAAGCCCTGAGCTGTGGCTCCCAGAGACTGTCTAGATGAGAGGCTGCAGGCTGCCTCTGCATTAACCTGAGAGCTCACCAAATTACTTTTCTGTTACCTCACCTTTACAGACTTCAGTGTTTGCACACTACTCAGGATGCTCTGCCTCATGACTTCTTGTACAAACCTGTGCTTTCCTGAGGGCAAATATTTCCTAGAAGATAACAGACTATATTCTAATCTATTCCTGGCTTTATAAATCATGGCTGTGTAGAAGAACTTGAGTAGGGATGCCTGGGAGGCTCAGTTAAGCATCTGCCTTCAGCTCAGGTCATGATCCCGGGGTCCTGGGATCGAGCCCTGAGTCAGGCTTCCTGCCTGCTGCTCCCCCTGCTTGTATGTTTGCTCTCTCTTGCTCTTTCTGACACTTTTTTTTTTTTTAAGATTTTATTTATTTATTTGACAGACGGAGGTCACAAGTAGGCAGAGAGGCAGGCAGAGAGAGACGGAGAAGCACGCTCCCTGCTGAGCAGAGAGCCCGATGCGGGACCCGATCCCAGGACTCTGGGATCATGACCTGAGCCGAAAGCAGAGGCTTTAACCCACTGAGCCACCCAGACGCCCCTTTCTGACACTTTTTTAAAAAAATAAGAACTTGAGTAAACTTGGACCTCTTTACAAACCCATTTAATTCTCCTAATGGTGAAGAATATATCACTTGGAATGTCAGCAGTTCTAACCTCACCTGGAACAACCACAAAACACCAATAGTTGGGCAGATGGGCAGACCTTGGCTGGACCTTCCCTATGTACTTTCTGCTCTTCCCAAGCTCTTGTGAAGGAGCTTCCATAGAGCCTGGACTCCCTAACTGCCTGGAACAATGACAGTCTCTCTGCCTGTGTTACCATGACCCTCACTGTGTTTCCTCCTGGCTGGATTCCTCTTTATGAGTGTCCGATGACTATGTGTACATATCTAGGCTCCACAACAATCTATGTCTCAGCTCTGCCACTTCCCAGGTGGGACTCCAGCCACTAACTTAGGCTTATCAAGCGTCCATTTCCTAGCCTGCAAAGTTATGATCATGTTAGCCTCTCTAAGAGGAGTTGTGAGGGTGGAGTGGCTGACGTAGTTAAAACCCAAAGTCAAGGGCGCCTGGGTGGCTCAGTGGGTTAAGCCGCTGCTTTCGGCTCAGGTCATGATCTCGGAGTCCTGGGATCGAGTCCCGCATCAGGCTCTCAGCAGGGAGCCTGCTTCCCTCTCTCTCTCTCTGCCTGCCTCTCTATCTACTTGTGATTTCTCTCTGTCAAATAAATAAATAAATAAAATCTTTAAAAAAAAAAAAAAAAAAACCCAAAGTCAAGGGCACCTGGGTGTCTCAGATGGTTAAGTGTCTAAGCATCTGCCTTGGGCTCAGGTCATGTCGCCAGGGTCCTGGGATCGAGTCCTGCATCGGGCTCCCTGCTCACTGGGGAGCCTGCCTCTCTCTCTCCCTCTCTCTCAATCTGTCTCTCATAAATAAATAAATAAATAAATAAATAAAATCTTTTAAAACAACAAGAACACAAAGTCAAGTGGCTGGTATACATATGATCAGCTTCATCATTAGTTGTCTCGCTGGTGGGTGGTCTGGGATTTGAGGATTTTGTGCCACACCCTTTCTCCTGGGGAAGAGCATGAACACAAGCACTGGGGGCAGGCAAATGACCTGACCTTGGCTCAACCCAGGCTCTTCAGGCTTCACAGACGCCAGTCAGTGTGGTTTGGGCTACTTGGAAGCAGGGGAAAGAAGGATGCTTGTTTTCTATTTTTGTAGAAGCCAAAGGAGCTATGCCTTTCCACAGATTTAAATCAACATGCCCCTGGTTCCAATGGGGGTAATTAGCCCTACCCAGCCAGTGGGACTGGGGAGTTGCCCTCCTCAGAGTGGATTCCTGGCTGTTAGCAGACCTTCAGGATCTCTGTTGCCTTAGTGACAAATGACATAGTACAGTGGACCCAGGAGGACCTGGAAGTGCTGGTTAGTAGTGCCCCTACCTTCCTTTTAAACTCTCAGTTCCACTTCTCTGAAAAGCATACCCAGAAACATGCCTGCTCTATCCACATCCACACCTGGCATCCAGCCCAGGGACTCCTGCTGGCTGTGGGATGTTGCTGGCCTCTAATTGTCTGGATCTCTGATTTAGTCTCCCATTTTTATTCAGTTCGGGGTTGTTTCATTCCCCTTGACCTAGAGCAGGGGCTCCTCAACAGCAGGAATTTGTCTGACTGGTCTTATCCCCTAGGCTGGCCTTCAGTGGGGAATCAGGGCTAATGGCTGGGCTGGGTTCTCTATATGACCCTGAGCATTTCCTTCATCTGCACTTTCAAAGGGTTCACCAGCTTAAAAGCACCCCAGAGGGATCTTTGGCTATAGCGGTTACATCACTGCATTTGGGTTGTTGACTTAAGTAACCGGGAGGGTGCTAAGATTGGGTCCAGAATTTCTTTTCTTTTTTAAAATATTTTATTTATTTATTTGACAGAGAGAGACACATACACACAGGGAGAGAAAGAACACAAGTAGGAGGAGTGGGAGAGGGAGAAGCAGGCTTCCTCCTGAGCAGGGAGCCCCATGCGGGGCTTGAACCCATGATCCTGGGACAGACAGATGCTTAACCGACTAAGCCACCCAGGCGCCCCAGGTCCAGACTTTCTCCTGGTAGAGGAGTTGTAGAGGAGCTGTCTGTGCTGACCCAGGAGAATTGACTAGGCTTAACTTCATAACAGTGAGCAAACAAATCTCTCAGTCCGTGCAAACCAGGTGTGTGTTACGTCTGATACCATTCCTTCTGGATCCAGCTGCTGTCCAGCCAGGAAGAGGATGGACCTGGAGACCCTGCAGGAATTTCCCAGCCCCCTAAACCTTACTCGCCGAAGGTATCTTCTTCCCACTTCAGTGTGAGATATGACACCTGGCAGTCATTTTGGAGGATGACTGGATGGGAAGATTATCAGTCTATGTACCAAAACAAATGGATGCATGTCCACTTTGTTCTCCAGTCTGTGCTCTCAAACACTTGGGAAAGGCTAGGGGGGAAATGGAAGAAGCAAAAAAAAAAAAAAAAAAAAAAAAAAATCCATCCAGGTTGGAAAACGCCCTGTCAGAGCCAGCCCGCTACTGGGATTTATGGAAACACTTCATCACTGGAAGGCAAATCTTGGGAGAATGAAGAGGTGCCAGGCCCCAGCAGCTGCAGCCGGATGCCAACTGGGCCACAGACAAGGCAACATGCAGATGAGCCCCAGGAAGGCGAGGAGTGGCAGAATGCGGGCTGTGGAGCTTTCCTGCTTCCCCACCCCCTCCCGCTCCCCCTGGGAGCTCCTTTAGTTGACAGGCTCTGCAGAGAGGCTCAGGATCCGAAGAGGAAGATGCTGACGGGGGTGAGAAGAACGGCGAGCTTTGTAGGCAAGAAGAGGAGGTAGAGAGTATGAAGGTGGAAGAGAATGAGGAAGGATGACTGGGGACAGTTCTGGACCATGTGAGGCAATGGGCTTTGGACGGTTCCAGAGAGGCTGGGAGAGCTGGCTCCTCGCTCTTCTTTGCTCTTCTTTCTGTTGTGCTGCTGCAGCTGAAGCCTGTCTCACCTCCCGGTGGGAAGCAACTCAGGAAAGCAGCTCCCTGCCCGCACTCCTCGGCAGGGAGAAACAGCACTGAAGAGGAAGGAAGGAAGACCAAAGAAACAGAGGCTTTCCCCACTGGCTGAGGTTTGTCAACACCGCTCACTCCACGAGGAAGAAGGCAGCTTCCCAGGCAAGCCTCAGGCTGGTGTCAAGATACAAACAAGAGGGGCGCCTGGGTGGCTCAGTGGGTGGCGCCTCTGCCTTCGGCTCAGGTCATGATCCCAGGGTCCTGGAATGGAGCCCTACATTGGGCTCTCTGCTCTGCAGGGAGCCTGCTTCCCTTCCTCTCTCTCTCTGCCTGCCTCTCTGCCTACTTGTGATCTCTGTCTGTCAAATAAATAAATAAATAATCTTAAAAAGGAAAAAAAAAAACAAACAAACAAGAGTTCTGTTCTTTGTCCTGCTCAGCAGCCTACCTGGGGCTGGTCTGGACAACCCTGTTTGTGTCCTCGGGTCTCTAGCTGACCCAAGGGCCTCAGTAGAGTAGGAAAGAGGAATGAAGCTGGAAGGTACAGAATTTGCTTAAGGGGCACCTGGGTGGCTCAATTGGTTAAGTGACTGCCTTCAGCTCAGGTCATGATCCTGTAGTCCCAGGATGGAATCCTGCACTGGGCACCCTGCTGAGCAGGGAGCCTGCTTCTCCCCCTGCCCCTCACCCTGCTTGTGCTCTCTCCTTCTCTCTCAAATAAATAAATAAATAAATAAATAAATAACATCTTATTTATTTGAGAGAGAGAGAGAGAGAGAGTACGCACAGAGAGGGAGAAACAGACTCCTGCTGAATGGAGAGCCCGACTTGGGGCGCAATCCCAGGACCCTGAGATCATGACCTGCGCTGAAGGCAAACGCTTAACAATTGAGCCCCCCAGGCACCCCTAGATAAATAAAATCTTTTTAAAAAAATCATTTGCTTGATGCATTGTCTCCATAATTCCTTTCCTGTTGTAATGCATAAATCTTTATTTGCATTATGTGAAAAAAAAAGCCAGTAAAAAGCCAGTAAAAAATCATCAGAAATGTTTACCACCAACCTAACCCCATCGCCAATGCGTGACACCCAGAAAAGCTAATTAGGCCCCACTGCTATTAGAGTTATGTGCTTCCAAAGGCTTGTTATGACAAGAAAAAATAACGAAGACACAGTTTCTCCAAGTGTAAGCATTCAAGTCAAAACATGCTGCTTTTCCTGCCCCTCTGCACTCCCCCAGACAGCATCCCGGCTGGATTTGCCTTTGTCATTAACACGTGCATGTTCTCATCCCTCAGCCAGTGCACACCCAACTCCTCCTCCGTGCCAGGCCCAGAGAAGACTGCAGGACCTGACCTCAAGGCACTCAGCTGGTAGGAGGAAGACAGGCCCAGAAATAATTTCCCGTAAACTATAAAAATGCTGCCTTGATCCCTATTGCAATCCTGCCCACCAGGATCCCGGAGCTGCCTTACCTACCTCTGTCCCATGGACAGGAAGGTGGGTGCAGGGGTGGGGAACGGGCCCAGGTAGAAAGTCAGGCATATATGTCCTCTCCTAACCAGCCCACATGCCCTAGCAACCAAGGTTCCGACATGACTCGGACCAGGTGGGGGAATGCAGCTTGCTAAGCGCCTCCGTGAGACTCAGTTCCACATTTCTTTGGGGAAGTCTCTTGGACAATGCCCTACCTCGGACACCCTCTCCCCACCACTGCCATGGTTTTATGGCAGCAAACCCAAGCATATTAGTGAGAATCACTCCTTACCACCAGACTTCAGCCTGTGGGACACAGCCACTCTCTCCACTGAGTTTCGCCTTCGTCCTGATCAGAGTGGATTGTGATAGTGCCTGTTATCCTTGTCATCTTTACCGAGTGCTCAGGAAGCCTCCAGGAACCCCTGGAAGAGTTCTTGCCTTCCAACAAAGATTGACAGAATGGGGCAGGATGACTGATGGTGAAGCAAAAGCCTTGTGGCAAGGAGAAAGGTCCATAGCCCCTTAGGCCACAGCTAGGTGGGATGAGTTCAATATAGTTAAATTTCAGTGTCAGTTAAATTTGGTACTTCCGAGCCTTAGGAAAAGGATAGGACCGTGCGAGGCCCCAAGGACACAGCAGAAACCAAAAATGTCGAGCCTCTCTACCCTCCCTGGGCTTGCAATCTCCACGTCTGACCTGTGTCTGGCTGCTCCTCAAAGCAGGTCCTGAATCGGGGTGGGAGAGGGCATGACAGCTGGTCCACAGTATAGGACCACTGTCCTTCCCTAGAGTAGGTGACCTTCCCAGTCAGCCTTCCCAGACTCACCTAGCTTCTGAGTTGTGCAGCAGCAGGTATCAGGGAGGCAGCAACATCTTGGCTCCCCCTGCTAGTTAGGTATTATTAAGTCCTTCAAAGGGGAGGCCCAGCATGGCTACAGTCTTTCGGACAGTTGACTGAGTAGACTGAGGAATTCCTAGTAACCCTGGATAAGGAACATCTGCCATTTTCCACCAAAAAGGGGGAGTCTCCCCCACCTCCTATCTTTGCTGACTCCAACTAAGCCCACCCCCATCCCCTGATCTGCTCCAGGGATCTTCTTGGGGCTCCCAGGGTGTCTCTTCCCTCTCCCACACCTGCCTGGCCCAGGGCTTCTCTGAGGAGGCTGGGGGTCCAGGAGTAAGCTGATGTGCCACTTGGAAGCCAAGGTAGGGCTTGAGGGGCACTGGGGTTGCTGAGTCAGAGGACTGGAGTCACAGTGGAAGCCTCCTCTGCCTCTCATTTGCACTCTAATCACTGGAAGACAGAGCTGCCCAACTCTCAGGAGCAAGACACCAGCGACCTCCAAGCCCCTTGTGCCTGGAGGGCAAGCTCACCCAGGACAAAGCTGGTCCTCCCTGAGGCACACCCAGAGCTAAGCTGCTGCCACCTCCCACCAGGACCTCCCCACCCCTGCCATCACTAGCCAGTGTCTTTCTTCACCTTTCTCTCCCAAGACCTTTTCCAACAGAGGTGTTGGAGGAAGTAGGCAGTGAAGTGAGGAGTGATCCCTGGAAAAGGAGCTGTCTGACCTAGCTCCCAGCCATTTCCACAAGTCCCAAACCTGGGCTCTGCCCTCTACAGCCTGAGGCTGTGACACCATGAAGAAAGAAGGCAACAGAAGGAAGCTCTGTACCTAGGAGCCTTGGCCGGCTGCCAACTGGATGTTCCCAGCTGTCCCAGTGTGTGCCCAGGGCTATGGAGGCAGCTTTGGGCAAGGTGTTCCCTGGGGCTTCAGGGTGCCTCTACCCCAGGGTCAGTCCAGAGAAAAATCAATCTTCTCTGGCCACATCCCTGTCTGCTTCCAACGCCAAGTGTCCCCCCAGGGGCTCAGACTAGCGGGACTCCCAGTCATGCCACTGGAGGGCCCTACTTCCACACAGGAGCCTTTCAGACCGCGCAATACTTTGGGCCGTGCGCTGAGGAGCTCTGAGGCCGGAGGAAGGGGAGACTCGGGGAGCATTCTTGGAGCGCTGAGCGCTACTGCGTGCAGACGCCGTACACAAAAGCTAAGGCAAGCTAGTGCGCAAAGGAAGCATCCTTTTTGGTTCCCGCCTGAGTACTTCGGAATTCGAGGTTCCCCGGCGGGGTCCAGGAGCCGAGGCCCTTGGGAAATCCGAGGCCCAAATTTGTCCCTCCTGTTCCCTGCCAGCTTCCCTTTCGGAAGGAGCACGGCCCCAACGAAGGACAGGTCCCGAACCCCAGCTACACTTGTCGCGGTGACTTCGGGGACTGTGCGGCCGTGGCGGAGCGAAAAAAGAGCGGCCCGGCGGAACCCCAAGTCCAGCCGCTTCCCCTGTGGCCTCGGCCCTCCGCTCAGCTCCGCTCAGCCCTGCCCTCCCGCAAGGCCTCAGTCCACTCGGGGACCGCCTCAGCCACGCTCTAGGCCGGGGTCCGCCGGGGGCTCCCTGGAGGCCTGTGCCCCGCCCACAGGGGGCCTCGCCCGCGTCTCGCTCTCCCCACGCCCTCCTCAGCCCTCCCACCGCTGCCAGGCTTACCCCGGCCTCTGGCGCCACCTAGTGGGAGCCCGCGGACACTGTCCGCCTCTCGGGCCCGGAGCGGCTGACAAGCCACTCTGCCTGGAAGCAACAACTAAGATTGAGAGTTACCCCCATCACCGCCCTGAACCCACCTAGGGGCACCGTCCTGGACACACGGACCCTTCCACAAGCTTCACTCCAACCCAGGTGAGACTTCAGGGTCACCTTTACCAAAGCCGGGGGTAATAGAGCTAGTGAGGGCCCCAGAGGCCGGTGCTCATGCTGCCCTCACCACAGGCTGCTCCTACACGGGCCCACTCCACCCCCAGCAGATGGTAACCCCCACTTTAAGTCTCTTGCCCTATCTTCTCTGGGTCTTCTATAGGGTCCTCTTAAGGGAAATGGTACCCAGTATCCCGCAGTGGGTTTGGAGGGGACTTCAGATAATTCTTTGCTGCTCTACATGAACAAAATCTTACAAGCAGGAAAAAAAACCTGAAGTGTTGAGAACTGAAGCTGCCTTGCACTAGCCACACGACCTGGTCGCTTCTCTTGGCCTCAATCACCTTGCCTCAAGATGGTGATCAAGAAGGTAAGCAAAGCAGGAAAAAGTTAAGTCATTAGCCAATTGGTTTTTTTTAAAGATTTTATTTATTTGACAGAGAGAGAGAGACAGCGAGAGAGGAAACACAAGCTGGGAGCATGGCAGAGAGAGAAGCAGGCTTCCCGCTGAACAGGGAGCCCAATGCAGGACTCCATCCCAGGACCCTGGCTCCGTGACGTGAGCTGAAGGCAGATGCTTAATGACTGAGCCACCCAGGTGCCCCACCAAATGGCATTTTAAAAAATATTTTCCTTATTACTTTGAGAGCAAGAGCAAGAGCACGAGCAGGGGTAGAGGCACAGGGAGAGGGAGAAGCAGACTCCCTGCTAAGCAAGGAGTCCGACGCAGGACTCAATTCCAAGACCCTAAGATCATGAGCTAAGACCAAGGCAGACGCTTAACCAACTGAGCTGCCCAGCTGCCTCAATTTTTGTTGTTGTTGTTGTTGTTTTGTTTTTTATTTGTGAGAGAGACAGAGAGAGAGAGAATTTCCTGTGGACTCTGCACTGAGCATGGAGGCTGACATGGGGCTCCAACTTATGACACCGAGTGCATGACCAGAGCTGAAACCAAGAGTTGGAAGTTCGACCAACTGAGTCACCCAGGCAGCCCAGCCGATTGTTATTTTTAAGATACAGTAATCTTTAGAAAGGAGTGAAGCTCACCCTCAAAAGGCTGACACTGAGGTGGGGTCTTCCATGCTTTAGAGGACCTAGGGAAGGGCCTCTCCCCGGAACTTGCTCAGCCCGGCACCAGGGGAGCCCAGGCTGGGAGCTGCAGCAGGATGTCACATAGAGCCTTCCCACCAAACTAGCGGCATTCTAGAGGAGCTCCTAGAGTCCTCGATACTTCCCAGCCAACAGCTTTGGCCCAGGCCGAGCCTGAGGATCTTGGCCCAGTGAGGTGCTTTCACAAGAGGAGAGAATGCAGGTTCTTCAAGCGTCATTCAGATGAGTGCTGGGGAGCAGGGGTCTGCCGGTCCAAACATCGGATATTCCCAAAGAAGAGCGGGACAATGCAGAGGCCAGAGGCCCTTGTGGTTTCTCTCCTTCCTGGCCCTGCTGACCTTACTATTCTCTGCCAAAGCCAGGAATCCCTTTGCTTGAGCTCAGAATACTGAGTCCACTCATAGCCCAGTGGTTTCAGGTTAAACATTAAGCAGAACTTCCTAAGGACAAGAGAGCAAGAGCAAGGTGACTTCCTGGGCCCCTGCTGCTAGGTCTAGTGGTGAAGCACGTGTCCCTGAATTGGGGACAGCCCTTCCTGGCACTTATCAGCAGGGTATTCCACAAGTAGTCGTGGGAACTCAGCTCCACCTACAATCGGAGACAGGTCTCAGCTCTACCTCTTAAAGGTGATGGGCAGAGAAGCAGCCTGGGGGATACAGGTGGAGACAGCGAGGACCCTGTGGGGGTGGGAGCAAGCCCAGAAGAGGTACCAGTTGCTCTGTGGCCAATGGCTCCTAATACTGCCACTGGACACAGCTGCTGTGTCCCCTGCCTCCCACACCCTGGGCCGTGTCCCAGGACAACCCAGCCTCTTCCCGGGCACGGAGTCATGCTACCCAGCTGGCCTGTCCATCCCAGGAAGGGCACTTAGGGGCAGGCCCCCAGAATCCATAGGCCCAACCAGGGCAGAACAGAAACCATTCTCTCTTCTCCCCACTAAAAGGCCAAGGCCAAAACTGCCTTCTTGAGACTCCCTGGGAGACTGGCCAGACCCGAGACCTCATGACAGTAAGGTCAGGAGCTGGAGTGGAACTGCAGAGGTGTACCCACCCTGGGGCAGCCAAGCCTACGGCAGGCAGGATCTTTCCCACGGTCGTCCCACATGAGGAAACTGAAGCTCAAAATTTCTCTGCTGGCTCAGGCAGAAAGAAGAGTGGCTAGGGAGAGCTGTGTGTTGGCAGTTTCTGGAGCCCACGCCCACCCCTTTCAGGGCATGAAAGTGCTAAGGCACGGAGGCTATCGGGTCAGCTGCACAAAGGCCACCTCCAAGTCCTCTGAATGGGCCTGGCTGGGTCCCCTCCTCCCTCCATCACATGGACACCAGACCTGCAGCCCATTCGTATCCTAGAACATTGCAGGGGCCGGGGAAATAGATGCTTGGAGGCAACGGCATTGTAATAAAGACACTGCTTTTATTTAGTTTGATATGTTTCTATACAGAATGCAGAAAACACATCTTAAAATCATATAGAAAGAAATAAAAACATGTCAGTGGTTGGTGAACACTTGAATGTGAGATTGGCTCTGTCTCACAGAGTCCAATGGCCATGGCCAGCCCGGCGCTCAGGAGAGGAGGCTGCCTGCAAGGGCATTGTTGCTGTTGTTATTCTGTTCACTGCCCCATCGCCTCCGGTTGCTGTGGCAACAGGCCATTCCGGGCCAGCCATTTCTCTGCGTGGCAGTGCCCGATGGTGGGGTTGCTAGGGGCAACGGAGCTGTTTGGAAGGCCTTTCAAAGCCCTCACCTGGAACACTAGGAATTGTTTATTTTTTGATGAGGTCATCAAAAATAATCTCACCAGGTCAGACCCCACTTGTGCTCCTGACTCTGGGGCAATGGGAAACTCTGGCTTGGATCAGGGCTGGGAGGCATGAGACCCAGTCACCAGAGGTCCACTGAGCCCTCAACCACAGGCTCCCCCACCACAGGGACACTGCTCGCTTGAGTACCAAGGGCTGGGCAGGGGAGAGAGGCTGGGCCCTGTGGGAAAAGGCGCAGGGGGAATGCCCTCCTGAGAAGGGCAGGCTGGAGACCCCCTCCTCTCTGACCAGCCCTCCCCTCCTGAGGCAGCACACACAAATCCTCTGCGAAACAGTCGATATGGCTTAGAAGTGGCTGCTCGGTGTGCAAAAGGAGCCTGGGTCCACCCACCGGCCTGATCACGGAAGGGATACATTATTGCAAAAGGCATTCCTCCCTAAAAGGTACCCAAAATAACTCTTAGACATCAAGAAAAGTCATGCTCAAAATGGTTTCTTCTAAAGGAGGAGAATCAAAGCAGAGTGGGCACCCCTGAGTCACGGGACAGAGATGCAGATGGACGGACGGACGTTCTGCTAAAAAAGGCAAAAGAAGCTCAGTGTAATTTGAGAATTTAAACCATTATGAAAAGGGGGGAAAAATCAAAATGAGCAAAGCCGTCAGTTCCATGGAATCAACACTAAGAGCTCGTACAAACTGCTGTAAGCATCACCATTTTTAATCTTTTTTTTTAATAAAACAATTTGAGGCTGTATAAAAACTTTAGTAAAAAATTAGCTTTGAGAGCCCACAGATTTCGACTATGAACTATTGCTGGCACTCCTCCCCCGCCACCAGACCTTTCCCAGCCCAAGGCCCAGGGCTGCAGTGCCAGAGAAGAGGGATGGGGTGGGTCAGGGTGGGGCTGTGGACTGTTGGGGCAAAGCGGCCAAGGTCAAGTGAGGAAAGAGCATCACATGACATAAAAATATTGCATCTTCACCAAAATGTCCCCCACTGAGTGTTTCAAAAACCATGATATTCCTTTCAGGAGGGGAAAAAAAAAAACACACAGAAGAAGGGTAAAAGAAATATGTTGATGTGGTCGAGTCCCTCGACCCCCCAAGCCACCCCCACGAGCAGCCGGCCCACCCTGGAGCACCTAGGTTGGGGGCCACAGCCACCACTGCCTCTTGGAGTCCCTTTTCCATGGAAATGAAGACCCCTTGGTGGTGGGCCACTAGCGTGCATGGGGTGGGGGTGTGGATGTCCACGGCCAAGAGGCCCCTCCAGCTTCCGGCCTCTGGCAAGAGCGGGAGAGCAAGCCCAGCACCAGGACCCCGGACCCAGAGCCACGGCCGGGAGGCCCCCAGGCAGGCTCTGCGGTATCAGAGCAACCAAGTTTACATAGTGTGAAAAAATAGGATTCCTTTGATAAAAAATACTGTCCCTTGGTCTTCTCTAAGTTTGAAACACCCTGGGAGCTTATTTTTAGCAAAGCAATTTCCCATACCCACCCAAAAATTATACATACAAGTTTAGGTAAACAGCAGATTAAATGTAAAAACTTAACCTTAACTTCTGAAAGTCCTTTGACTTTAATGTTTAGCTACTGTTTTCCATGTTACATCCTGCAGCTAGACACACGTGAATAGAAAAAACAGTACAGTTAGTGTTAAAGGCAAAACGCAGAGAGCCGGGAGGCCGCCCAGCACTGCCCGCGAGTTCATTCACGGCCCCTCGCTCCCTCCATCTACCTCTACTCCAAACAGTGCTTTCAGAGCCAGCCATCAAAACCGCAGCAAAGAATTTTCTATGAACAAACAAAAAAGCTGTTAGGCAAAAAACAAAAGTAAAAATGTCCCCAAAGTCTCTCCAGCTGCTTTGGGGTTTGGAGGACCAGAGAGGGCGGGCTCGGCCAGGCCTCGCGCGTGTAAGTGTGTGCTAGGTCAGGTGTCGGCTCCCAGTGGGCGATGGTCTGCAGGCCACCGGTCTCCACAGACAACACCGTGTTGTCTCCAGGGCCCTGCCCTACCCCTGCCTCCACCCAGGCGCTTGTGGGTTAAGGGGGCACGTAGGGAGGGGGCGACCGGTATGGGGTCATGTTCTTGGGACGGGAGCCCTTGCCCTCCATGGGGGCCGTGAAGGGTGGGGGGGGCTGGTAGGGAGGCGCGTTGGGATCCTCATCCCGCAGGGGCGTGTACTCTCCCACGGTGTCCTGGTTCAGAGGAGTGGTCTCGGGCACGCTCTGGTTGGGGTACTCAGGAGGGGGGAGAGGGGCTTTCTCCTCCTGCAGGATAAGTGGCATGCTGGAGGAGGGTGGGGGCTTGGAGTCATCCAGCTCGTCTGCAAAGATGATAGGCACCCCCTTCTTGATGAAGGTGGCCTGGTCCTCGAGGGTGAGCTTGCCCTTCCGCTTCTTGCGGTAGCAGATCATGGCAATGATGCCGGCGATGAGCAGGATGGCCGCGACCACGACCGCCGGGATGACCGTGTGCAGGTAGACATCATCCTCACTGCTCTTCTCGGGGTCCCTGTCCGGCACCTCTGTGGGCGGCGCCTCTGAGGGCACTCTCTTAGGCGGCGCCATGGGGATAAACTGCAGATGCCGGCAGCTGCCAGCACCAGTCACCGAGATGCTCATGGCCTTAAAGTCAGGCTCCAGGGCATTGGAGAAGGCAGCCCGCGGCTTCCCGTCATCCTCTGCGATCCTCCGGCTCAGCCCCGTGATCTGCTCCTTGGGGCAGGGCTCCAGGGGCAGAGTGTTGTTTGTCCACTCCACCACGATGGAGCCCCGGGTGATGTTCTGCAGGGTGACAGTGCTACAGTTGCGGTCCCCAAAGGCAAAGGCCAGCTTCTTCACCAGGGCGATCTTCTTGTGGATGTCATTAACCAAGGGGGCTGGGTCACCCACAAACTTGGCCTTGAACCGCGCGGGAGCCCTGTCCCCTTGAGGGCGCTTGTGGACGTGGATCTCAAAGGCATCCACAGCGGACAGGCCCCCCTTGTCCGTGGCATGCATGAAGTACTCGTGCTTGCCCACGTGGCTGCTGTCGGGCAGGCCGTACATGAGCTGGCTGTTGCTGTTGAACTGCACCCAAGACTTCTCGCCTACCAGCTGCTGCTCCCGAAGCTTCAGGGTCAGCTTCAGCTTGTCGGTGGTGGTGTCCTCGTTGTCATAGAAGGTGTCTGACGGGATCTTCACCTCGAAGTAGGTGCCCACCCAGGCATCCACCCTGTCGATGTGGTTCTTCAGCTCTGGCCGCTGGTTGGGTTCTCCTCCGCGGGGAACCCCACTGGTGGTGGTGCGGATGCGAGTAGGCGGGGAAGCGGTTTCCAGTCTGGTGATGGGAGCTTTGGTGGTGACCCGCGGCACCGGTCGGGGTGTCCGTGGCTTTTTGGTAGGCCTTCGAGTTGTGGTGGAGGAGTCAGTAGAAGGCGTGGCTGGTTTTGGTGTGGATACACGTGGCTTCTTGGTGGTAGTCGTGGGAGGGGTGGCGACGGCCGTGGGCTCCACGTAGCCAGGAATGGTCATCGTTGGGCGGATCTGGCCAGGAACCGTGGTGCCAGCTTCTGACACCCGAGTGGGCTGGATGGGGCCTAAGGTCGGGGTCTGAATAATGGCACCTCGAGTCCGAGTGGTGACTGTGGGCTTTCCAGGAACAGGGTCTCTGACTGGAGGAGCCAGCGTCTCTGTTGGAGGAGCAATGGCTGGGGATGTGGGGGTAGGCACGATCCTGGACGGTGGCTCCTGGATGGCCGTGGTGGGAGGCCCAATGGCAGTGACAGGTGTGGGAGTGGCATGGATCTGCCTCCGGATACGCTTGGGGAGAGGGGGCTTCTTGTTGGCGATATGCCAACCCACCACAGGGTAGCCCAGCTGGGCAGACATAGCGCCCTCCCTGGCAGGGGCCTCCACACCACGGATATCAGGCACATTGTTCTGGTTCAGGGAGCAGCCCAGCTTCCAAGAGAGCAGGGCCCCGTTCTCCACCACCTTTTTCGCATTGCCTGGGCCGGCCATGAAAGCTGACATGTCGAACAGTCTGTTGTTCACCACGGGGACCAACTTCATGTTGGGGAGCTCCACTTCGGAGAAGCTCCGCATCCTGTGCAACAGGTCAAGCCTTTGCTTCGGGGTCATCTTGGTAAGGTCAGCATCTAGAATGACCGTCAGGACAGTCACAGGCTCGTCAGCAGCACAGGCAGAGGACGCTGCCTCAGCAGGCTCTGGTGATGCCGCCCGCACAGACTGCGGCTCGCTGTGGTCTTCAGGGTAGACCTCGATAGAGAACACACTGGAGCTCTGCGGGACGTGGCTCCCGTTGGCCCCCAGCCGTGTGGCACTCACTGAAATGTAATGCACGCCCTTATCAGTGTCGAGAGGGAGGCCCTCCAGGGTGTGGCTCTGTGGGTCCCAGTGCAGCCAGGACGGCAAGGCCTCCTTCCCTGCCGCGGACACCTAGAAGAGACACCAGCATGAGTTAAGTGGCACTGTCAATGCCTAAGCAGACAATAATCACAACAGTTCCTCCCTGGCCTTGCCTAAGCTGTGCGACAGGCTGAAGAATTTCTGTTCGGGGGCACCTGGGTGGCTCAGTGGGTTAAAGCCTCTGCCTTCAGCTCAGGTCATGATCCCAGGGACCTGGGATCGAGCCCCACATCGGGCTCTCTACTCAGCAGGGAGCCTGCTCCCCTTCCTCTCTCTGCCTACTTGTGGTCTCTGTCAAATAAATAAATAAAATCTTTAAAAAAAAAAAAAAAAGAATTTCTGTTGGGAGAACCTGCTCTGCTCCTGGAGCTCTCACTCACCTGTCATGGAAGACGGGGGCTGCCAGACAGGCTAGCTTGGAAGGCGAATGACTGCCCAAGGTCACACTGCGGGCAGACAGCAGTGGTGGCACTCAAACACAAGTCCCATACCAGAGAACTCATGCCACTGGGCTCAAGAATGTTATGGGTCGGGACGCCTGGGTGGCTCAGTTGGTTGGACGACTGCCTTCGGCTCAGGTCATGATCCCGGAGTCCCGGGATCGAGTCCCGCATCGGGCTCCCAGCTCCATGGGGAGTCTGCTTCTCCCTCTGACCTTCTCCTCGCTCATGCTCTCTCTCACTGTCTCTCTCTCAAATAAATAAATAAAATTTAAAAAAAAAAAAAAAAAAAAAAAAAAAAAGAATGTTATGGGTCTCCATGACAGCAACATGCTTTGCCGCCTACTGGCCCGCCTGGCCTGCGGAGTCAGGTCCCAGCGTCTCCTCCCTCAGCACTCCTTTTCAACCCTGTCTCAGACTTCTCCCTGCCCTCTGCAGACACCACAGTTTTGCTTGAGTCATATACCCTTCCTGCCCAGAAGTGGATATGCATACAACCCTGGCTGCAAGGGACAACTCAGTATCCCCAGACGCCTCACTTACAACTACTCCGTCAGTGGGACATACATTCAAGTACAGTGGGACACATTTGGGTAGCAAGTACAGCTAGCCGTATCTAATGTCTAATGAACCTGCTCTTCAAACCTCAGGAAAAACTGCAAAACCCAGGGTGGGGAGCTGGAAACAACTACTCTAGAAGAGTATTTATCAAAGAGTCCAAGGAGCTCTGACTAAGGGAGAGTTCTTTAGTCAACTAAGTTTGGGAAATAGAGCCCACTTCTGTCCTTGGAGAGCCCAGGCCCTAAAGCCGGCCTGAGAAGCTCACTCCCTTATTCCACCCAACAATTTTAGGGTAGAAGTCCTTTTCCACAGGGACATGACTGGTAATAATCAAGGTATCCAAAGGAATGCTGCCAGAGAAACTTCTACCAACAGCTGACAAGAGGAAAGCAAGGCTTGCCTTTTGCCCAGGCCCTATCTGTGACTACTCTCACCTCTGGGAAATGCCTATTTCTGCCCCCAGTGCAAGAAAGGTGGCACCCACCCTCTGGTCTAACAAAAGTCACTCTCAGCTCCACGATCCTGTCCCATCAAGCCTAGACACAAACGGCATGTCTTACCGCCAGCCTCGGCCCAGGGATGGCCCTGCATGGCCACTGCTTATCAGCAGAGGGACACTAACATGCTTCTCTGCCTGCAGCAGGTAGGCCAGAGCCATGCCTGCTGGGCTCGCTAAGAGGCTCTGGTTCCTCAGGATTCCTTCTGCCAAAACCCAGGTGTCTGACTGGGAAGTAGACCCATACCTGACCTTCCCAGTCAGGAACTGCTGGCAAAGTCATGGCATTCTATCAGTCTTACCAGAGACTAGATACTCCCCTGTGAAGAGATTTCCTACCTCCAGCAAAAACCCACAAGAAGACATCCGACATTATTAGAAGTTACCACTACTGGGGCTGTCCTTCGGTGACTGCTTCTGAGCCCCTGAGATCACAGAGGGTCTGTGAATAGCTTCATTCATGACACCACAGCAACTCAAGGTGCATCACCACCTACTTAAGGCACCACCAAGAACCCCACTTCCTGTCGTCACCATCCACTGCAAACACAGCCAAATGGATTTGTCTTCAGATCCATGAAAAACACTAAATATAGTTCTCCTTTAAAATCTTTTTTAGCTACAAAAATAATACTTACTTTGAATGTTTTGGTTAAAGCCTATGTTTTAAATTTTTTCAGTTCAGTTATATTAAATATGAAAATTGTCACATCTACATATAAACATGTAAAGCAAAGGCTAACTGCTCTCCTTTTGAAAAAAATAGGAAGCAAAGCTGTAAGGCCCAAATTGAGGAGTCAGGGACCCACAAAGTGTTTTACAGTGCTAGGCTGCGGCCTGGGGTCCTGAGAGGCGGATAGGAGGGGAGCCAGGCAGCAGCTGGGTTCCCAGCCACCCAAGCATGTTTCCTCAGCGCACTCCATCCCAGTGGCCACCACTGGGACGACAGCACACCCAGCAGAGGGAGGGCCTAGAATGGAGAGCTCAAGGTGAAGTTTTCCCAGGAGAAGCCACCTGCAGAGAAGACCAAACAGGGCTGGGAGAGAGACCAGGAGAGGCTCTGGATGTGGGTGCCAACTGGCTGGCCAGGACCCTGAACATTCCTGAGTAGCCAGGCGGCTGTAAGTAGTCCTATATGCTCCATCAGCACAGATGAGTAAGTAGTCCCAGTGCTCTTCCAAGTCTCACCAGCTACACAAGGACACTTTCTAACAGAGAAAACCGAGAAGGGCCCCGCCTCCTCAAGCTTCCCAGCCCAGCTTAATTCCTATTCTGCTGACCCCAACAGCCACAGCTCTGCTGCCAGACATTTCCTAGGGAATAAGCCCAAGCCACTCTTCGGCCAAGGCTCCCACATGGCCAAGCTCGAGGACATACACTTATTTAAACTATGCCAAGTAACATTTTTACATGTTAATAACCTGTAACAGTCTCTCCAACCCACACTTCTGCCTTCCCTTCTACAGATCCCGGCCCCTCCGGATCCTGGAGCATTGGCCATGGCCTGGGCACAGGACATGTGTCCAACCCGGATCTATAAACCTGAAGCAGACAGTCCCCAGGGTCCTGAGTACTGCTCAGACAGGAAGGAAAGGTATCAACCTGAAAGTTCTAACACCATGCATCTCTGAGCATCTAGGTATCGGCACTGTCAGGCCCAGGCAGCACTTTAAGTGGCAGTGATTCTCTTCAATAAAGGGCCACAAGAAGCAAAACAAACACAAGCCCTACAAGGAACCCAGCCAAGTCACAAGCAAGCTGGCATCTCTGCATTTTCAAGGCCATTTGGGGAAAGCCCCTGAACTGGGAAGCCTGAACATGCCTAAAGGGCTGGCAGTGTCCACATTCCCTGAAGGATCCCACTAACTCCCTCCCTCCTAGGGCACTCAGTCGAGGGAATGTTCTGAAATGCAACACCTGCTCTACCCTGTCAAAGCGGGTGCCCCTCAGACCGGGGAAACTCCATACATCCTCCCAACCTTTCAAAGCTTCCAGACTCTAGAACGCTTTTCCTCTCAGGGCCTAAGTGCGAAGCAGGACATGAAAGCTCCTCCTGAGAGAGCTGCCCCCATGACAAGCCAGGACTCTTCCCTACAACAACAGCAGATGTGACAGGAAGTCCCATCTCCAAGCCTCAGTCCTTGGCTGAATCCTGGTTCCAGGCAAGCTGAGGCTTGACCCAGACTCAGCCCCGGTTTTCTCGTGTGTAAAAGGGGGGAAACGATGGCATCCTTGCACAATCGCTGGGCCAGGCACAGGCTGGGTTCTCTGCGGGGACCACCCCCTGCCCACTCCCAGGTTGAGAAGACCCAGTATGCATTGGAAGGCTGCTGCAGCAACAGGCTGAGGGTCCACCCCTCCTTCTGGCCTTGGACCCAGCACACAAACTGTGGCCTTTTCTCCTTGGTCATCCCCCAAAGCAGAAGCTCAAAGCATCAAAGGGAAGTGGGGAGGCCCCAGGAAGGGGAGCCAGGACTCTACAGGGGAACAAGGCCTTGGGACACTCGGGGACTTGCTTGACCGTTGAGAGCTATTTTCTGGGACTGGATGAAAACCCTGAGGTGCCTGGGGGAAGAGAGAACTTGCTGCAGGGGCAACCCAAAGACCAGCATTCACCTCTTCAGTCTCAAACGGATGTGCTCCAACCTGGCATGTTTGCACATGAGATTCCGACTATTCTTACAGTCTCTGGGTTTTATGCACACAAAGATTTCTGCCCTAGGTGTACCACCCACAACTGAGCCTTAATGGCAGGAATGAGAGACAAGAGGCAGGAATCAGAGCTCTGTGTGAAGTGCTCCTCAGCACCAGCACATATGTTTGGGGAACAAGCTGGTCCAGGTCATGGGACAGCCCCAGGGTTTCAGATCACTCAGCTCCCCATCACTAGATACCAACACTGTCTTGGAACTGGGGGAGGCAAGGCCTGCTGACCTTATAAAGCAGCCACCTTAAAGAAAAAGCCCTCAGGCTATCAGTGGGAACACCTGTAGGGGGGCAGAAGCTGCAGGAAAAAAGGTTCATTTAAGAAGATCACAGGCTCTAGCTCATAGGCTCACACAGAGCAAGCCAGGAATCTTTCCAATTTTAGCAAGCCTCAGAGAAGACATGCTTCTGAGAAGGCAAGCCCACCACCGAGGAAAATAAGATCTCCAACTGCCCCACACCCAGTTTTAGAAATCTTGATCCACAAAGTACATCCAAAAACTAAGAATCAAAACCACGAAACTTGGGCAGACCCATATGGAGCTCCAAAGACTACCCGCCCAGCAATGCCCACAATGAATCACCATGACCAATAACTGGGGAACTGCCAAGTGTGAAGGTTTTAGTCACTCTTTAGTCTATATCAGTAGATAACTAGTAACTGACTCTCTGTTCAGTTCTGGGCATTCTCTCCAACTGCCTCACTGCTACCCTCTCTCACACACAAAAGAATGTCAAACACAGGTTTGATAAAGATACATGATCTGTTCCAAACACCACACGACACAAGCAGCATGTCTCACCCCAAATCAGTATCCTTCTAAGCCTGGAGAGAGAGCAAATGGGCAGAGAACTTTCAGTACTTTATCCCTCACCAAAAAGCAAGTTCCCAATACCAAAACCAGATAAAGCCACCAAAAAAAAAAAAAAAAAAAAAAAAGAGAAGCACAGGCCAATATCTCTGATGAACACAGATGCAAAAATATTCAGCAAAATACTAGCCAACTGAATCTAACAATCCAAACAACAATCCAAAAAATCGTTCACCATGATCAACTTGGATTTGTTCCTGGGATGAAAGGTGGTTCAATATTAGCAATTTAATCAATGTGATATGTCATATCAATAGGAGAAAGGCTAGAAATCATTTGATCATTTCAATAGATGCAGAAAAAGCATTTGACAAACAGCATACATTCATGATAAAAAACCCTCAACAAAGTAGATCTAGAGGGAACACGCCTCAACACAATAAAGGCCATATGTGAAAAACCCACAGTGAACATCATATTCAATGGGGGAAAAAACTGAGTTTTGCCCCAAAGTTCAGGAAAAAGACAAAGATGTCACTCTCACCACTTTCATTCAACATAGTACTAGAAGTCCTAGCCATGGCAATTAGACAACAAAATGGGGAAAAAAGGCATCCAAACTGGATGTAAATAAGTAAAATTTGGGGTGCTTGGGTGGCTCAGTTAGTTAAGCGACTGCCTTTGGCTCAGGTCATGATCCTGGAGTCCTGGGACCAAGCCCCCGCATCGGGCTCCCTGCTCAGCGGGGTGTCTGCCTCTCCCTCTGACGCTCCCCATCTCGTATTCTCACACTCTCTCTCTCAAATAAATAAATAAAATCTTTTTTTAAAAAAAGGAGGTAAAATTTTTCCTACTGCAGATAACATAACACTTCATATAGAAAAGACTCCACAAAAAAACTACTAGAACCAATAAATGAATTCAGTAAAGTCACAGGATACAAAATCAATGTACAGATATCTGTTGCATTCCTATACACTAAGTAGAAAGAGAAATTAGGAAAACCATCGCACTTAGAAGTGTACCAAAAATAATAAAGTATCTAGGAATAAACTTAACCGAAGACATGAAACATCTGTACTCTAAGAACTATAGAAGACTGATGAGGGCGTGTGGACGGCTCAGTCGGTTCAGCACCTGCCTTCAGCTCAGGTCATGATCCTGGGGTCCTGGGATCAAGTTCCGCATTGGGCTCCTGCTCAGCAGGGAGTCTTCTTCTCCCCCCTCTACCCTTCCCCTCTGCTCATGATATTTTTCTCTCTCAAATAAATAAATAAATAAATAAATCTTTTAGAAAAAGGAGACACTGATGAAAGAGATTAAAGACAACACAGAGAAATGGAAAGACAGTCCATGCTCACAGATGAGAAGAATAAATAAATATGATTAAATATGGTTAAACTGTGTACACACCAAAAGCAATCTCCAGATTTGATGTAATCTCCATCCAAATACCTACAGCATTTTTCAATGAACAAACGTTCCTCAAATTTGTATGGAACCACCTGACTCTGAATAGCCAAAGCAACCTTAAAATAGAAAAACAAAACTGGAGGTATCACAATTTCAGGCTTCAAGTTGTATTACAAAGCTGAACAGAAACAAAACAGAAAACCCAGAAATAAACCCACAATTATATGATCACTTAGTCTTCAACACAAGAAAGAATATCCAATGGAAATAAGACAGTCCCTTTAACAAATGATGTTAGGAAACTGGTCAGCTATATGCAAAAGAAAGAAATTACACCACTTTCTTATACCATACACAAAAATAAACTCAAAATGGATTAAAGACCTAAATGTGAGACCTGAAACCATAAAAATCCTTGAAGAGAGCACAGGCAGTAATCTGTAACATTGGCCATAGCTACATTTTCCTAGGTACGTGTGCTGAGGCAAGGGAAACAAAAGCAAAAATAAACTATTGGAACTATGATCAAAATAAAAAGTTTCTACACAGTAAAGGAAACAATCTAAAACTAGAATGAAATCTAAAACTAAAAAGCAACCTAATGAATGGGAGAAGATATCTGCAAATGACATATCCATTCAAGGATTAGGATCCAAAATATATAAAGAACTTTTACAACTCAACACCCAAAAAACAAAGAATCCAATCAAAAAATGAGAGAGGGACAAGTAGACTCCACACTGAGTGCGGAGACCGACACGGGGCTCCATCCCATGACCCTGAGATCATGACCTGAGCCAAAATCAAGAGTCAGCTGCTTGACCAACTGAGCCACCCAGGTACCCCTCAGTGGTGCATTTCAAAGTGGCAAAGACTGCTGCCCTGGGATACCCGGCTGCTTAGGCCTCTAGAAGCCTTCTCTGGCAAAATCCCTGCCGTCCCTCAGACCTGGTTACTGGCTCGTGACCTTTCAGTTCCCCACTCCTCAGCCAAGTTGCAAAGCTGGGCCAACCTGCAGCTACCTATGGCTGGGTACCATATGCAACACCCTTGAGGCACTGAAACATGATGTGATCAAGGCATTCTCTGTGCAGGCCTACTATGTGGTCTCCTCTGCCTAGGGAGATAGGAAATGGTCCCTCTGGTGGAGTCTGAGCGTCCAGTCAAGTTTCAGAGGCCCCATGGTGCTGACTCACATCAGGGTGATCCTGATCTGGGCCCTGGACTACGACAATGAGACCAATTTACTCTGTGGCCAAGTTCAGCTTCTGTGAATGATGCACATGGACAGTCACATGACGGGGCTGCAGGGAAATGGCACAAGTCAACAGGAAGATCCTCTGGCTGGAGCTCAAGGAGCCAAAACTTTGTCCCCATTAAGATGAGGAACCATGGAAGTGGGTATAAGGGGCCTTTGCTTTGCTGGGTAAAGCAGAGCCATACCCATGAGAGACCATCTTTGCTGGACATGCAAGCCTCAAACCAGCACACGGCTCTTGCCATAAAGGCCAAGGCCACCAGATCACATGCTGAACACAACTTGTCCAGTCCAGCCAGTGCCTTCCAGGTCTGAGTTATGAAGCATTTTACCTGATGTTAACTGTGCTCATCTAAGAACAAAAATTTTCCCCCTCAGAGGGACAGCTAAGCATAATTATAGCCATTAATAAAATTCTCACAATCAGCCAGTGCCTCAATCCCAACACCATCTATTTTTACTTTGTCATATTTTTTCAGCCCTTGTCAGGAAAAAAAAAAATTTTTTTTTAAAAACAGAAGTCAAGTCCACACTTCAGTAAGTATTTGAGTTGATGGGTCTGGGCAAATGTCATTCTTACAACCCACCCCAAAGATGCCTTCCCTCGCCAACCCGCATTTCCCGGTGTGCTGTGTTCACAAGGGCTCCATTCAGAGCCAGGGAACACCCACTCGAGGCAGGAAGAAACTGCAGTTCATCTCATGCAGGCGGGGTTGCCACAAAGCTCTCAAGCATCCAAAGAAACGGTCCTTTCATGAGTTCCCCTTCCTGGCCAAAAAGAGTACCCATTGTTCTCAGGGGAACAATTGGGGGCCCACGCCAGCAGCTAGGAGCACAGTCCCAGGAAGGGCTGCTCCCAGTCTGCCGACATCTTGGGCTGAGGGAAAGTCCACATTGTCTCCAGCCTAGGAGGATAAGGGGAAGCAGGAATGAAAATTCAACCTTGCGGGCTCTACCAAAATGAGACATCTGAAGGGGCAGCCAATCATTTCCTGAGATGCAATGGTGTCTCTCCTGACCACCCTACAAAGGAGGGGTAAGAACGTCTCCAGGCACATAATCACCTTCCTCAGCCAGCCCCTTGGTCACTGAAGTCAGAGGAGAGGCACTTGCAGGGAGCTGAAGCCAATCCCGAGGGAGGCAAGAGTCAAGATGGGTAGCTTATACTGTGGCCAACTTGGGAGAGCCGATGATCTAGCCAAGAAAGGCCAACCTGGCTTTGTGGGACCCACCCACACAAACCCTGACAAGGAGGGAGGGTGCTCTAGGGTCCAAAGGCATCTGTGAGAGCAAAAGACAGCTGATGTGGGGTGAGCTCTGCATACAGCTATCCAGTCTGGTCCAAGGGAGCACATGCAAGGTCCACCTGCTTTTGAGTGTTCTAAGGCCACAGAAGAGAACAGAATCCCAAGGCCCAAGTCTCTCTGGAAGGTCATGCTGGCCACTAGGCCTGGAGGTATCCCACAGCCCCTGCTGGCATCATCAGGTCAAGGGGATCCATGTGGGAGTTAAGCCGGGGTCAGCAATAGCAAATCAATTCTCGAGGCAGAGCTAGAGAACAGCAAGGGAAGCAGCAGGTGCTGGGCAAGCTAATATTGAACAAGGGCCATCTGGACATGAAAGGGTGTCAGGCGTGAGGCAGAGCAGAGAATTCAGGACCTCAGGGCCACCTCCTCGGGTAGGTCCCCTCTTTTATTTCCTTGCGGCCTGGTGTATAAAGTACAGGGTAGCCCTTTGCGAAGCTGATGGGCACATTTGGCTAATGCAAAGCAATACGCCCTCTGCCACTGTGACTCCCAGAGTCACCACAACCTCCAGAAATAGGCAGCATAACCACACAGGTTCGATGCACACAGGTCAAATAAGGCTTGGGCAGGTGGTCAAGGCAGCTCACTCAGAATGAGACTGACTTTTCCATCC
Source organism: Mustela lutreola (assembly GCF_030435805.1). Lineage (NCBI taxonomy): Eukaryota > Metazoa > Chordata > Mammalia > Carnivora > Mustelidae > Mustela > Mustela lutreola. The sequence goes on along the minus strand of NC_081291.1, from coordinate 19,313,889 downwards.
CTTCAATACACTACTGATTGCTTCGTCTGTTCCAAACACTGACTTACTCCATCACCAATCTCCATGCATATCCCCTGACCAGTCACAGCAAGAAAGACAACCACACTATCAAATCGCATCTGGGGGCATCCGGGTGGCTCAGTCATTAAGTGTCTGCCTTCGGCTCAGTCACGATCCCAGGGTCCTGGGTATCGAGCCCTGCATCGGACTTCCCGCTTGGCAGGGAACCTGCTTCTCCCTCCCCCTGCTTGTGTTCCCTCTCACTGTGTCTTTCTGTCAAATAAATAAAATCTTAAAAAAAAAAAAAAAACCTTGTCTGATTTCAAGAGAGCACCACGCTCTGTTTGTGAATCCTCATTAGACAACTGGGCCATGGCCAAAATGGCTAGAAGACCAAGCCTTGCCCAGAACCAGGCTGACAGAAGAAATTCTATGCCAGAGGCCATGGTGGACCCTGAGCCAGGCATGTCCATGGGGCAAGAAAGAGGCCAGTATGGCTGGGACATGACATGCAAAAGGAAAAGGGGAGAGAGAGGAGGCCAGAGGCCAATCACGTGGGCCTCCATTCTAAGTGCAGCTCAGTAATAGTTGGGGGAAAGGGGGTGTGTTAGCAGATTTAAGCTTTACCAAGATAAGAACATCTCTTGCCTCAGTGCGGAAAACAGACTGAGAGGGGAAAAACAGAAAAAGGCGGGACGCCTGGGTGGCTCAGTTGGTTAAGCAGCTGCCTTCGGCTCAGGTCATGATCCCAGCGTCCTGGGATCGAGTCCCACATCGGGCTCCTTGCTCCGCAGGGAGCCTGCTTCTCCCTCTGCCTCTGCCTACCACTCTGTCTGCCTGTGCTTGCTCTCACTCTCTCTCTCTCTGACAAATAAATAAATAAAATCTTTAAAAAAAAAAAAAAAAATAGTTGGGGGAAAGGGGGTGTGTTAGCAGATTTAAGCTTTACCAAGATAAGAACATCTCTTGCCTCAGTGCGGAAAACAGACTGAGAGGGGAAAAACAGAAAAAGGCGGGACACCTGGGTGGCTCAGTCAGTTAAGAGCATGCCTTCAGCTCAGATAATGGTCCCAGGGTCCCCAGATGGAGTCCCCTATTGGGATCCTTGCTCAGCAGAGAGCCTGCTTCTACCTCTGCCTGCCACTCGCCCTGCTTGTACGCTCTCTCTCTGACAAATAAATAAAATCTTTAAAAACAAACAAAAAAAGGAACAGAGAGCGGCAGCCTGGGCAAATAAGTGGCAGCTCAGGTGACGGCAGTAGTAGTGATGGATACCATTTGGAAGTCACCTTAAAACACTCCTTGGGGGGGGGCGCCTGGGTGGCTCAGTGGGTTAAGCCGCTGCCTTCCGCTCGGGTCATGATCTCAGGATCCTGGGATCGAGCCCCACATCAGGCTCTCTGCTCAGGGGGGAGCCTGCTTCCTCCTCTCTCTCTGCCTGCCTCTCTGCCTACTTGTGATCTCTGTCAAATAAATAAATAAAATCTTTAAAAAAAAAAAAAAAACACTCCTTGGGAATAAGATCTGAGATATTCCTCACATACGTAAGAATATTGGGCAAGTCATTAAAAATCATCTTCCCAAAGAATACTTAAGGACTATGAGGAAAAAACTCAAACTACAGGGAATAAAAAAAGGTAGGTTTAGGGGTGCCTGGGTGGCTCAGTCTGTTGAGCATCTGACTCTTGGTTTTGGGTCAGGTCATGAGATCAAGCCCTATGTCAGGCTCTATGGTCAGTGGAGTCTGCTTGGGATTCTCTCTCCCTCTCCCTCTCGCGTTCTTTCTAAAGTAAATAAATAAATCTTTAAAAAAAAGTAGGCCCAGAAAGATGTCTAGTATAGGGTATATATAGGTATACATAAACAAGTATAAATATTTTTTAAGATTAAAAATAATTTTACTTATTTATCTAAGAGAGCACATGCACGAGCTGGGGGAGGGGTAGAAGGCAAAGGAGAGAATCCCCAAGCAGACTCCTCCCCCATCATGCAGCTTGACATGAGGCTCAGTCCCATGACTGGAGACCATGACCTGAGCCGAAATCAAGAGCTGAACATTCAACTGACTGAGCTACTCGGTTATCCCAAGAAAGAAATCTTTCTTTTTTTTTTTTAAGATTTATTTATTTATTTGAGAGACAGCACGTGCACCAGCAGGAGGAGAGGAGAGGGAAAGGGAAAGAAGCACTCTCCCTACTAACCATAAAGCCCAATGCGGGCTCACAACCCTGAGATCATGACCTGAGCCGAAATCAAGAGTCAGATGCTTAACTGACCAACTGAGCCACTCGGGCCCCCAGACTCTAAATAAATCTTTAAAAAAAAAAAAAAAAAAAAAGGAAGAGGAAGAAGTTACACTACCAGGTATTTATCCAAAGGGCACATACACAGATTCAAAGGGGCACATGCGGGGCACCTGGGTGGCTCAGTGGGTTAAAGCCTCTGCCTTTGGCTCAGGTCATGATCCCAGGGTCCTGGGATCGAGCCCCGCATCGGGCTCTCTGCTCAGTGGGGAGCCTGCTTCCTCCTCTCTCTCTGCCTGCCCCTCTGCCTACTTGTGCTCTGTCTGTCAAATAAATAAATAAATAAAATCTTTTTTTAAAGGGGGGGGGCACGTGCATCCCAACGCTTATAGCAGCAAGGTCCGCAACAGCCAAAATACGGAAAGAGCCCTGAAGTCCATCAATAGGTGAATGGATAAAGATGTACTTGCCCATCAAAAAGAATGAAATCTTGTCATTTGCAGCAACATGGATGGAACTAGAGTATTATGTTAAGTGAAATAAGTCAGAAAGACGAATATCATGATTTCACTCTTATGTGGAATTTAAGAAACAAAACAGATGAACATAGAGGAAGGGAAGGAAAAATACAGTAAGATAAAATCAGAGAAGGAGACAAACCATAAGAGACTCTTAACTATAGGAAACAAACAGTGTTGCTAGAGGAGAAGTGGATGGAGGGACGGGGTAACTGGCTGAGGGGCACTAAGGAGAGCCCCTGAGGTAATGAGCACGGGGTGTTCTATGCACCTGATGAGTCACTCAACTCTACCTCCGAAACTAGTAATATGCTGTATGTTAATTTATTTTAAATAAACAACAAAAACAAAATTTAAAATTTAAAAATTTAAAAAATATATGGCCAGTATGATCTCAGGTCTAAGATGTCTGTGTGTGTGATAGGGACACCTCCTCACAAACAGAAAATGGTAGAAGACTTCACTCTGAATGGTAGGAACAAGAGATTTTTCTTTCTCCCTTTTCTACAACACACATTTATATCTCATTATTATAATTGAGGGGGGAAAAACCCTTTTTATATAAAGATTTATTAAGCCGCTTTACATCCAGGGAAATTGAAGCTCCAGAGACCAAGTCACGCTTTCTGATCTGATTTCCCACCCCACACAATGCTGATGGCAAGACTGTCTGGAACAAAGAGTCACACATTTTCATCTGTTTTTCTATAGGCTGATCAGCTACTAAATGGTCTGCTTTCTACAGATAAATGTGCTCAGATAAAATCCTGTTTTCCCAATAAAATCTCTTTACTCCCCATAAGCCTGTTAAATATTTCTCTGCCAGATACAGCAAATACCCAGCTTGCTGCATTGATTCAAGGCACCTCTTGTCAAAACTAATCCACGTAAAACATTCCAGTGATCACTGGAACAAGGGCAACCACTACAGGGTTTGGACATTCAGAAGATCAAATGTGAAGGTGGCCAAGGACTGCACTCCCCAGAGTGCCACTCTTCTTTTTCTAAAAGGCAGACTAGCAACTAGCTTGCTGGGGCATTACAAAGATGACACGGAAAACTTCTGCAAACAACAACGAGCTCTGTGGACCTGAGCCAGGATTTTTAAGAGTATGACCACCTCTGACCTCAGAAGGCCACCCTGAGAACAAGCCATGACCTAAAGAAAAGGGGGCTGGGAGAAAATGAAGGGAGCACAAGGAAGGTGCAGGTAAGGAGCAGGTCTGCCCAGATCTAAGGGAAAATGGCACAGAGCGACCTCTCAGTGGGACGAGTGGCATAGTGTTTGTGACCATATCTAATCTAGATGCCTGGGGCTTGTGGATCAGAGAGGAGAAAGTTGGAAAGGACCCACCAGAGACTGTGAGTGCTTTGACCAGTGAGTACAGTGAAGTGTTGCTGTGCAAGTTACCAAGCCAGGCCTTAAGAGACTGGGAGTTTCCACTTCCTGTTTCTTGGAATACCCAATCCTGGAACCCACCTAACTGTGCCGTGAGGAAATTCAAGCAGCCCAGGGGACGGTCTAAATGGAGAGGAACCAAGGACCCTGACCAACAGCCCCAGCTAAGCTCCCTGTCCAGAGGCAGCACCAACTTGTCAGCCAGGAATAAGCCATTTTAGAAGTGGACGCTCTGGGCACCTGGGTGGCTCAGTGGGTTGGACTCTCTGTCTTCGGCTCAGGTCATGATCCCAGGGTCCTGGGATCAAGCCCCTCGTCGGGCTCTCTGCTCAGCAGGGAGCCTGCTTCCCTCTCTCTCTCTGCCTGCCTCTCTGTCTACTTGTGATCTCTGTCTGTCAAATAAATAAATAACATCTTAAAAAAAAAAAGAAGTGGACCCTCCAGACCCAGATGAGCCACTCTCATTAGTGCCATGTGAAGCAGATATGAGGTTTCCCGATGAGCTCTGACCCCCTGAATTCCTAGCCACAAAACTGTGAGCAAACAAACTGGGAGTTCTAAACCTCGAACTTTTGGTGGTTTAAACACACCAAGAGATCACCAGAACACTGTGTCTGCACATGTCTAAAGGCAAAAGAGACATAAAAACTACCATCACAAAGTACCAATCTTGGGATATTTTTAGTTCGGTTTCAAGCCATACCTCGAGGGAAGAATGCTTGCCGTAGGACAACTGTGGCCAAGAGCCAAATGTGGCCTACCACTTGTTTCTGTACAACCTATGATCTAAAAATGGTTTTTGCATTTTCAAATGATTGAGAGAAAATAAAATGAAAAGATTATCTTTTGACATGTGAAAATTATATGAAATTCAAATTTCAGTTCTAGCGTCCACAGGTAAAGTTCTATTGGAACACGCTCACGCCCATTCATGTACACATTATCTATGGCTACTGTTGTGCTACAATGGCAGGGCTGAGGAGTTTCAACAGAAACCACGCTGCCAGCAAAGCCTAAACTATTTACTATCTGGCCTTCTAAGAAAAAGAATTGACCTCTGCTCTAGAAGATGTTCCTAACTTGAGAAGTGCAGCCTACCTATCTTGTGGCCACCGTGCAAACTCACTCAGGATCCAGGGGAAATTCCAAGGACCCACAACCCCAGACAAAGGGATGGTGCTTCCTGACACAAAGGCTTCCTATTTCACCTGATTTCCATCTTGGGCCAACCAAGACACTCTTTTGTCACGTGGGTCTCAGATCCCCTTGTTCTCTGGATTGCTTCCCCAAAGGAGATGGGGCAAGGCTGAAGGCTGGATGCTAATACTCGTCCTTAAGTGATCAAACACATTAGTAAACATACAACACCAATGAGAGCAAAACTCCTATACTTACTTATACCATATTTTATAAAAATAGGTTCAAATCATTTCAAAGTTCTGTATTTCTTGGGTTTAATACCGTGGTTAATGAAAGAAGACCTTTTCCTGCACTTAAGCCTTTCCATCAAATCCTAACACAATGACCATGAAATTTTCCAAACCACAGATGTAAAGGCTTTTTAATGGTAACACCTTCAAAAATAGGAGAAAGAATAAAAGTTTAGGAAGCTATTCAGAGGTATCTGGAGACCCTCTGGTGAGAATCAGTGGTTGTCCCTCTCTTATGATAATTGCACAGGTTCTGGAAGAACTGAGCTCAGAATGTGGAACTTAGAATGGAAAGCTAAAAAAAAACCCAAAAAACATAAACAAAAAACAACTAAAGCCAAAATGCAGATGAGACTTCTTCCTCATTTACTTAAGCTTTACATCCATCTCACCTTGATGAGTTCTCCATTGGAGGCAACTGAATCCGCTGGAATGGTCACTCGAAACGAGCGCCCAACGACAGCCGTACCATCAGGAATGCCCACCACTGTGGGAACAGCCTCGTGAAGGTCTGAGAGCACTGAATGCATGGACGCCTCGAGCTGGTTCTCCCAGTCCCTGCCAGCCTCCGAAGGCCAATGGGACTGAGCCACAGTCACAGACAGCAGAAGGAGAAAGGTCCTCCCCCAGAGGGGGAGCGGCAGCGAAAGGCCTGCAGACATCCTCATCCCGGCTTGGGTCTGCTCAAGCCAACAGTCTTACTAAGAAAGGAGGCAAGTGACCTGGTCCCAGAGCTGGGTCCTCACCCTCTGCACACCTGCTCCATCCCAGGGCCTGAAAAAGAAGAGAGCAGACTCAGACTTTAGCAAACCCCATAATTTCCAAGTTGTACACAGGCAGTTACTACCCCCAAGTGTTGACAAAACATCTACCCTGAGTTAGATCAAGTCTCACCCTACGCTGTCCAGGACAGAGGAACCAGCTACATGTGGCCACTGAGCACTGGAAATGTAGCTGGCCCATTAAGGGTAAAATATACATTGAATTTTGAAAAGTTAGCAAAAAAAAAAAAAAAAAAAAAGGAATGTAAGATATCTCCTTAATACTTTTAAAATACCAATTACATACTGCAATGATATTCTTTTGGATATAAGAAATATTATGAAATAAAATATTAAGTAAATAATACACATTAACAAATGATAAATAAAGAAATGCTTAAGAAAACACAGGACCAAAATTAATACCTCCTTCTTATTTTTATTTTTTCACATGCCTACCAGAAAATACTAATGTGTGGCTCACATTATATTGCTATTGGGCAGTGCTGCTCTAGACCTAATTCCCAGTATACAGCAAACACAGCAGTCATGAAGACACGATGAGACGAATCTAGAATGTGGGACCTTCTACAAGATAACTGGCCTGGTATACCCAAATGCTGACACCCCTAAACACAGGGGGACTGTTCCAGATTTAGAAACGGCCACCAGATGTACTGTGTGCATCTTGACTGGATCTGGATTTACTTAAAGCAAAAAACTTAAAAACTTTAAAACACAGAAGCCCAGCTCCGAAAGAAATAATGGGGCCTCTGGGCAGGAGATTGGATTTATTATTAATTTTTTCAGGTGAGATGATAGTAGTGTGGTTGTGTAAGAGATTGTCCCTAATTTTGAAGGATTTAGGGATGAAGGAGCAAAATTCTCTGCATTTGGGGCGCCTGGGTGGATCAGTGGGTTAAGCCTCTGCCTTTGGTTCGGGTCATGATCCCAGGACCCTGGGATCAAGCCCCGCATTGGGCTCTCTGCTCAACAGCGAGCCTGCCTCCTCCTCTCTCTCTGCCTGCCTCTCTGCCTACTTGTAATCTCTGTCTGTCAAATAAATAAATAAACTTAAAAAAAAAAAAAAAAAAGATTCTCTTTTTCCTTCTCCCTCTGCCTCTTCCCCCACTAAAAACAATGCTTTTGAAGAGACTAAAAAACCAAGCATTTGCACAGAGAAATTCAGCAACTGTGTATTCCTCACATCCCAAGCACTAATCACAGGACTTGTTTATTAAACCCGTATTTACAAACTCAGTGCCAGTGAACAAAACTTATTTGGCCTCACTTGCTCCCCATCCCCAAAAGAGAGATTAGAACCCTGCACCTTGTCCCTCAGTCTCCTTACTTGCTTCAGCAGGCAGCTCAGAACACTTGCCCTAAGGCTGACAAGTCATACTGATGCACTGTGGGACTTGATGGGTGTCCCCAAGGTGACCAGAGCAATTTCCCATTCTAGAAAAGAAAGCCCTGCCCTAAACCAACCTGCCAAGGGGCCACATGATATTTTTTGACTGGGGTATGCAAAGTAAATGATACTGCTAAAAAAACCAAAAAACAAAAAACAAGGTCACCGAAGTGGGCAATGTACTATAAAGTCAATGCAAATCCAAGCCAATTCCAACAGGCCTAGGGTTGGGGTTTTTCTGGCTATTGATTTTCCCATTTCTGTTCCTACTTTGTTTTTGAACTAAAATTCATGAGACAGCCAAAGCCCAAGTAAAATAATTTTGAAGTCCGGGAGTCCTAGCTTACCAAAGACTTATCATGAAGGTATTTAAAGCAGCATTACAGCGGAAGGGCAGAAGTGGATTGTGGAAGCAGACAGAGAGCCCGAAATCAGCTTGCAAAGGAGCAGTTCATAGGCACCAGGACCAAGGGCCATTTATGCAGGAAATCAAGTACAATTAGGGTCCTCCCTCGCTTCTCCATTATAAATAAGTCCTGGGTGGATTAGCTATACAAGTGTAAAAAGCTGAACTTATAAAAAAAATTTTTTTTTAGACTTTTATTTATTTGTTAGAGAGAAAGAGAATGAACACAAGCGGAGGGGAAAGGCAGAGGGACTGAGCAGGGAGCCGATACGAAACTTGATCTCAGGATCCGAGATGATGACCTGCCATAAGCAGCTGCTTAATTGATTAAGCCACACAGGTGCTGCTGACTTATAAGTATTTTTCTATGAAAATAACTATTTTTTAAAAGATTTTATTTATTTATTTGACAGAGATCACAGGTAGGCAGAGAGGCAGGCAGAGAGGAAGGAAAGCAGGCTCCCTGCTCAGAAGAGAACCCAATGTGGGGCTTGATCCCAGGACTCTGGGATCATGACCTGAGCCAAAGGCAGAGGCTTTAACCCACTGAGCCACCCAGGCGCCCCTGAAAATAACTTTATAAACAGCAGTTATATCTAGCCCTAGTTTTTTTTTTTTGTTTGTTTGTTTGTTTGTTTTACATATTTATTTGACAGAGAGAGAGTGTGTGTAAGCAGGGGGAGTGGCAGAGGCAGAGGGAGAAGCAGGCGCTGGACTGGATCCTGGGATCCTGACCTGAGCTGAGGGCACTTAACTGACTGAGCCACCCAGGAGTCCCAAAATCTTAGAATACAGTAGAATGTCAGGATAAGAAAGGACTTCATTTAACAAGACATCAAAAAATAAAGCATAAAAGAAAAAAAACAACTGGACTTCCATATCTAAGAAGATGAGGTAGACCTATTTTTCTCCTAGTTTCCCACTAAACAGGACAAAAAATTCCAGAAATTATATATAAACACGAGACTCTAAAAAGTCAAGGGAAGAAGGCAGACCAGTGAGAGACCTCAAGACTCAAGGAAAGACAAAGTGGTGAGTTCTTTTTGCCTCAAACATCCCAGATTTGGAGCTGAAGATGCTGGCAACCCAGAAATGCCAACAGATGACACGAGAGAGAGTCCCAACAAAAGTCTGCTCTCTTTAGCCAGAGGAGCAGGAAGGGGGTAGCCTAGCAAGACAGAAAACATTTAGACAATAACAGCTCTATTCTAGCCACACACCACAGAAAAAACTATGGCCCCACTCCCACCCAAGCCAGCAAAGGCCAAATGGAGAGCCTCAGACTTCCACCCTCATGAGGCTATAACAAGGCTCCCTAATCCCCACTGGGGTGGTATCAGAGAAGGCTAAGTAGGACTTTCACCCCTACTGTCCAGTAACAACGTACCACCTGGCCTACTCCTCTAGTTCCTTGGTGTCAGTGGAAACCAAACCTAGACTCTATGCCCATCCAAGCAGTAACGAGGCGTTTCTCCCACTACCTGTGGGGCTGGTGTCAGAGAAGAACTAGTGTCAGAACGCTCACCACCGCTCATTGATAAAGAGGGCTAGGGAACGAGAATTCCCACCCCTACCCAGCAGCAGTTAACAAGGACTTCACCAGGCTTAAGGTGTCAAAAAAAGGCTGAGTGGGGCAAACAAACAAACAAAAAAATCAGACTCTTAAATAGGACTGGTAGTTGCCAAAGGGGAAGTTGGGGGGGGGTGGGGTGTGTGACATAGATAAAGGTGATTCAGAGGTACAAACATGGGGCCCCGGGGGGCTCAGCCCATTAAGCCTCCAACTCTTGACTTCAGCTCAGGTCATGATCTCAGGGACCTGAGATCAAGCCCCGAAATGGAGTTCCACTCTCAGGAGGAAGTCTGCTTCTCTCCTTCTCCCTCTGCCCCTGCCCCCCAACTTGCACTGCTCTTTCTCTTTCAAATAAGTAAGTAAATCCACGGGGGCGCCTGGGTGGCTCAGTGGGTTAAGCCCCTGCCTTCGGCTCAGGTCATGATCTCAGGGTCCTGGGATCGAGTCCTGCATCAGGCTCTCTGCTCAGCAGGGAGCCTGCTTCCTCCTCTCTCTCTCTCTCTGCCTGCCTCTCTGCCTACTTGTGATCTCTCTCTGTCAAATAAATAAATAAAGTCTTTAAAAAAAAGTAAGTAAATCTTTAAGAAAAAAAAGAGGTACAAACTTCCAGTTATAAAACAATCATGGAGATACAAAGTACAGCATAGGGAATAGTTAATAATACTGTAATAGTGTTTGGTGACAGATGGTGACTACGCTTATCATGGTGAGCACAGAGGAATGTATAGAGCTGTTGAATCACTATGTTGTCTGCCTGAAACTAAGAGAATACTGTATGTTAATTATACTTCAATTAAAAACAAAGGCTGAGTAAGGAACCTGGACTTCTACCTCCACTTTCCAATAATCAGGCAGTACCTCCCTCATCTGTCTCCTGCCAGAGTATTAGAAAAAGCCAGGAAAAATAATCAGTTTCAGAACAGAGACAAAACTGTTCAGGTTTCAATCAAATACCACTCATCAGGGGCACCTAGGTGGCTCAGTTGGTAAGGCGTCCGACTCTCGGTTTCAGAGCAGGTCATGATCTCAGGGTTGTGGGACTGAGCCCCACATCAGGCTCTGTGCTGGGCATGGAGCCTGCTTGGCATTCTCTCTACCTCTCCCTCCGCACCCCCCTCTCCCCCACCCTTTCTTTCCCTCTCCAAAAACAAAACAAAACAAAACAAAACAAAAAAAACACACTCATACCATAAACCAGGAAGATCTCGAACTGAATTAAAAGGCAATCAATAGATGACAATACCAAGATGACGAGGATAGGTGGAAAGTAAAAGAAGAGAAAAAGAGGGGTGCCTGGGTGGCTCTGTTGTTAAGAGTCTGCCCTCAGCTCAGGTCATGATCCCAGGGTCCTGGGATTGAGCCCTGCATCGGGCTACCTGCTCGGCCGAAGCCTGCTTCTCCCTCTCCCCCTGCTCGTGCTGCCTGTGTTCCTACTCTCACTGTCTCTCTCTGTCAAATAAATAAAATCTTAAAAAAAAAAAAGAACAGAAAAAGATATAACATGCACACATTAATTTAGAGAAAGCAAGAAAGGCTCTATCAATATCAGATAGAATAGACTTTAGAACAAAGACAATTACCAGAGACAGAGGGAAATGATATAATGATAAAAGGCTCAAGCTAACAAGAATAACAACCCTAAACGTACACACACCAAACAACAAAGTTATATGAAAACTGACAGAACTGAAAGGAAAAATAAACAAATCCACAATTTTAGTTGGAAACTTCAACACCACACTCTCAACAACTGAGAACAACTAGAAAGAAAATTAGCAAGGTTACAAAAGAATTCAAAAATACCGTCGATCAACATGATCTAATCAACATTAACAGCAGAACATACATTCTTTTCAAATGTCCATGGAACATAAATACAGATAAATCATATCTAGAGCCATAAATCAAACGCTAAAAAACTTAAAAGAAATAAAGTAACACTGAATGTGTTCTCTAACCACAATGGAATCAAATTAGAAATCCGTAACAGAAGGATAATAGGAGGGGCACCTGGGTAGCTCGGTCGTTAAGCCTCTGTTGTCGGCTCAGGTCATGATCCCAGGGTCCTGGGATTGAGCCCTGCATTGGGCCTCCTGCTCAGCGGGGAGTCTGCTTCTCCCTGTCCCCTTCCTCCCTGCTCATGCTCTCTCTCTCAAATAAATAAAATCTTAAAAAATTTAAAAAAATTAAATTTATATGGAAAGGCAAAGAAACTACAATAGCCAAAAAACAATTTTGTAAAAGAAAAAGAGGGATTATTCTACCTAATATCAAAACTTAGCAAGCTACAATAATCAAGACTGTATTAGTGGAGAGACAAACATATAAATCAATGGAACAGCACTGGGAATCCAGAATTTTTTTTAAGATTTATTTATTTATTTGAGAGAGAGTGTTGTTGTTTTTTTTTTAAATTTTTTTTTTAAAGATTTTATTTATTTATTCAACAGAGAGAGATCACAAGTAGGCAGAGAGGAAGGCAGAGAGAGAGGAGGAAGCAGGCTCCCCGCTGAGCAGAGAGCCCGATGCGGGACTCGATCCCAGGACCCTGAGATCATGACCTGAGCCGAAGGCAGCAGCTTAACTCACTGAGCCACCCAGGCGCCCGAGAGAGAGTGTTTTAAGCAGACTCTGTGCTGAACACTGAGGGGCTCGATTCCATGACCCTGAGATCCCAACCCAAGCCAAAACCAACAGTTGGACACTTAACCCACTGAGCCACCCAAACACCTCTAGAATCCAGAAACAGATTTAAACAAAAATACCCAACTTATATTTGAAAAAAATACAAAAGCAATTCAATGGGGGAAAATAGCTTCTTCAACCAATAGTGCAACCCAGATGTCCTTCAGTGGATGAATGGTTAAACAAACTGTAGTACATCCATACCATGGACTACTAATGAGCAATAAAAAGAAATAAACTATTGATATACTAGACCAAGTGAACAAATCTCAAGGGAATTGTGGTGAGTGTAAAATGCTAATCCTAGAAGTTTACATACTATATTTTTATACATACCTTACATATACATTATTACATATATTATATTTTTATAATATTCTTGAAGTAACAAAATTATAGAAATAGAGAATAGATTAGTGATTGCCAGGGACTAACGAGGCAGCTGGGGTGTCAAAGAAGTTGGTATAGCTCTAAAAGGGGCACAGGAAAAGGTGGGTTCACAATGGTCTCCAAATTCATAACTGCTTTATCTCCTAAAATAGGATATTACAAAAATACAAAAGAAGAGGAGTGACTGGGTGGCTCAGTCAGTTAAGCATCTGAATCGGTTTTAGCTCCAGTCGTGATCTCAGGGTCATGGGATCAAGTCCTGCGTCTGGCTCCCCACTCAGTGCCATGCACTCTCTCTAAAAAATAAATAAATCTGAAACAACAACAACAACAACAGAACATTAAGGCACGACAAAGCAGAGTAGCAGATACTAAGGTTATATATAATGTTAGTCTATGTTCTCTGCTAGAGACCTAAACACCGTGAAGGTAAAGGGCTGTCATCTCAAACTAATAAAAATCCTAAAACAGTTAAGTCCTGCTCCGTGTCTTCTTCACCACCTTCTGAGGACTGGAAAGCCCTGTCCTCATTCATGTGTCTAGCAAATTCTGAATGGCATCCAGATCTCAGCCCCTGGAGCTACTGCCCTGCCCCAACCCTACCCCACTGATCAACTCCATTTCTGTCTACCCCTACCCTCCTGGGCCCCACTTCACTCAAGTTCACATACTCCTAGTTTCTAGTTTCTAGGACAGCGCTTGCTCCCTAAAGGATCAGATAAAAAAACACATGAAGCTGCTCCACAAAGATACGAAAAGTGATTTGAGATTTATCTACCTTGGAAAGCCAATGAAGATATTTTATGATCTGGCACGATCGCATCCTCTCATCAGTGCTAGATAAATACTGGGTATAACACTGTCCTCCTTCCTGTTTCCACTACCTTGTTCCACCCTAAGGCCATAGGCAACCGGGTAGTTCTCATGGGATTTCAGACCCATTCCCCAAAAGGGACTTCTCCTGCCAGCCATCTGGCTGTATCACTTTTTCCCAGCACAGACTTGCCAAACGTGTTAAATGTCACACTTCCTCAAGGGGACACCAAATGACCACGGACTTAGAGGCTGGGGTCCTGTGGACATCAGCTCCCAAGAACCACTTAACTCTCTGTGACCGCTGCAGGGTCCCCAACCAGGAAGGGCAAAGAAGGAAACACCCTGACTCCTCAACACACAGGTTCATCGTACTCTCGGTAGAGGTCTTCTCAGATTTCTATCAAGTTCCCCAAGTTAAAGGTTTTTCTTGGAATTCGTGTGTGTGTGTATGTTTGTATCTCCCAGTTTCCTGTCTGTGCCTTCATACCCCTTTTATAGCTTATTTTATTTATCACTTAATTTTTAGAACTAAATCTTCTGTTTTATACTATTTTTTTAAGGATTTGATTTATCTATTTGAAAGAGAGAGTGAGAGGACAAGGAGGGGGAGCAGTAGGCAGAGGGAAAGGGAAAGGCAGGCTCCCTGAGCAAAGCCTGATGCCTCTGCAGGGCGCCATCCCAGCACTCCGGGATCATGACCCAAGCCAAAGGCAGACACTTAAGGATTGAGCCACCCAGGCGCCCGTTTTATACTATTCTAAATTGTAACTTGACAGTTTACTGTTGCACAGTGCTTCTCTTAATGGCCTTTTCTTTCTTACACATTGTAACTCTTATTTAGTTAAGTGCTCAGCTCAACTAACACCCTACAAAACTGGAAGCTTGGGGGGACAGGGGGACATTTGTCACTATCAGTAATGTATACTAAGCACACACACAGTTCCAGACACACACCTAATGAATTAATGGAGAGGATACAGAACTTGGTGTTTTTTTAGCTTCTTCCTGTGTCTTTACTCTTTAATTTACTTATTTTACTACTTCTGAGATCCAGTTGATCTTTTACTTTTCTAATCTGATTCTCCATTTAAAAATTCTCAGCTTAGGGGCACCTGGGTGGCTCAGTCTGTTGGGCATCTGCCTTCAGCTCGGGTCATGATCTTGGGGTCCTGAGATCCAGCCCCATGTGGGGTTCCTGGCTTAGCAGGGAGTCTGCTTCTCCCTCTCCCTCTGAAGCTCCTCCTGCTTGTGCTCTCTCATTCTCTGTCAAATAAATGAATAAAAATCTTAAAAAAAAAAATTCTCAGCTTATTTGAAAACAGCAACAGTATGAGACACACCCTGTCCTACCAAGAACATAAGCTCAGTCTGCTATCTGCGGACACATGACGACATGGGGTATCTGTTTCACGGGTATGACTAAGTGCCTCTACATTTAGCAAGCAGGCGATGTCCAGGGCACAACTCCAACTGCTATACGTCGGTTTTCCATGCCCCGGGGAGAAAAGATCTTTTGGAAACTTGGCAAAAAGCAGCCTGTGTCTTTCTGATGCTGGCTTCCTATAAGCAAGGGTCATATCTCCCCATGCAAGGAACTTGGCAGGCTGCATTCAAACGCCCAAACTAGGACATCCCATTGGAAGGTTTTTACATAGTCTCTTACTCACGCACTTGGTCATTCAGAGATGGAAGCACTCCAGAGATCCGCCTCCTCCTTTTTGCAGGGAACAAGGCCCTAGGAGAGGTAACATTCGACCATGGTCACACAGCCTGTGGCCAGAATACGGTGAAGGTGCTCAGGAAACAGAGACTCAGGCAGAATCACACAGTCTTCCTGACACAGCCACTCATTTTAATACTGCATATGTGCACTCTTATTATACCTTCTAGAAGACCAGGAAGTGCTCAGGGCAGCCCAAGAACATGTTACGTCTCAGCTGAACTCACCACTATCTGGCTAACAGAAGCTGACAAAGATGATCTATCAGAGAACACGTAACTTATTCCCTCTGTATCAGTACCCAGTCAGTGCCTGCCACTAAGTCTGAATTCAGTTCTGTCCTCGACCCCAGAGCAATACAACTCTGTGAAGAGGGGCCTTCCCAGTGCCTTAGTGAAGCCCCTGGCTCTCTAAACACATGTTCAACAGCCATGACAGAAAGTGTGAAAAGTGAACAATGCTGCCAGGCGGCAGTTCCACCCCTTAGTTCTAGACATCCCCCCGCCCAGGGGGGCAGGGAAACCTTAAAAGTATCAGAGCCGGGGGCGCCTGGGTGGCTCAGTGGGTTAAGCCTCTGCCTTCGGCTCAGGTCATGATCCCAGGGTCCTGGGATCGAGCCCCGCATCGGGCTCTCTGTTCAGCGGGGAGTCTGCTTCCTCCTCTCTCTCTCTGCCTGCCTCTCTGCCTACCTGTGATCTCTGTCAAATAAATAAATAAAATCTTTAAAAAAAAAAAAAAAAAAGTGTTAGAGCCTGCAAAGCCTGGACACAGCACAGCCCTTTGGGACACTGCTATCCCAGGGCAGGCACTCGGGCTGCCCTCTCCTTCTTCTCTTGGTAAAAGCCTGCACTCCTGCCCCAAGAGCCAGGAAAGAGAGCCACACGGTACCCCAGGTACCCATCGCACCCCTCCCTGGGTCAAGTGAACATTTAGCACCTGAGAGCACCACTGAGGCAGCACTTCATGGTGCTGGCTGTGGTCAAGAATATCTTAGCAAGGGAAGCCCCCACCGGGCTCCTGGGATATGGGTCCCCAAGAGTGAAAGGACAGTCTGGGATAGGAAGCCCAGGGGGCCCAAGACCCCAAGACTCATTTCAGGTAAGTGTTCTCACTCATAGGAACCCGATCTAGTTGGGGTTGGAGCTGGCAATCCCCTGAATCTCCCAACAGCCTCAACGATGCTTTCTTTCTCCAACTGTGACCCTGGGGACTCTTCAGTGATAGAGAGACACACACAGACACACAGACACAGACACACACACACACACACAAACACGTACGTCAAGTTTTCAGCAATGCCAAAAAGGTAGTGTCCTTTATAAACCAAATACTTAACATCCGCCCTGGAGGCAAGTGTATTTTAAGTTTACAAAGTCAAGAGACACAACTAAGGAATCAAAAGCAATATATATGACAGGCAAGAACCCCAAACTTCCGGGGGCCCAGTTCAGCAGGAAAGAAAGAATCCTTCCGGCCCTTCCTGTCACTAATACTAATCCCCAGCTATATATGACTAAGGTACATGCCTTGTTTGAGGGTGGGGGTTGGGGGGGCATATGTCCATGAGGCACAAGGCCTATTCTGTCTAGACAATCTAGACAGAGCTGGGGATTGCCAGCTCCTGGGAACTAGAATATTCCACCGGAAGCCCAGCTCCAGGAAAGCAAATCTCTTCTGCTCAGCCTGCCTTTCCAGAGCTGATGAGTGCCCCATGCACACAGGAAGCTCAGTCAATAAATGCTTTCCACACAATAAATGCAAGAACAAATGTGTATATGGCACCAGCTCAATTCATAGTAAACTTAATGTTTCCTCATATGCAGAAAAGCCCACAGGGAATGAAACTAAGACATCTTAACTAAAATGCTAGAAGAACAGCTCCCTACTAGTTTTTGCTTTCCAAGAATTAAAGAAAAATTGTGAGAGTCAATCCCATACTAACTACACAAAATGTGGCTGAGGCCGACGCAGCCCTCACCCCCAACCACTCCCAGGAACTGCTCCTCTCCAATAGCTAGGTTACCTAGAAACTGTACTTAAACTCTCAAACTGCTTCTTTTCGCCGTAGTAATTAAAACATTTAAGGAAAATGGGACTATCTTTTTAAACCAAACAAATAATAGAAGTCCATGTCTCTGTTTCAAATGGTTTTGAAAAAGTTAAAAGCAAACCAACTGAAACAACCGCTTTAAGTTCCATCTAGCAAAAATGCTCTTGTCCCGGGGGGTACCTGGGTGGCTCAATTGGTTGGCCATTTGACTCCTGGTTTGAGCTCATGATCTCAGGGTTGTGAAGCTGAGCTCCCCATCCAGCTCCTCGCTGGGTGTGAAGCTTAAGACTCTCTGCGCCTCTCCCTCTCCCTCCCCCCACCACGCTCATGCACATGCTTTCTTTCTCAAAAAAATAAATAAAATAAAATCTTTTGTCCAGACACTCAAAAGTTAAAATTAACTGTTAAATATCAGTCAAACATTAATATAAAAATTCTGGAGGGCTAACCAGTTTAAAACTGCTCAAACGGATGGCCTACAGGATGTACTCCCACAATGGAAAACAATAGTGTGAAGTCACTGTTTATTTGGGCTCCAAATACCATAAGACAGGCAGCTTTCTCTGCTTTGAGTTAAAAATGGGCCTTTTTCCCTCTTTAGCATCAGATGAGACAAGTGTTGAACCAAGTCGCCGGTGAAGATTCAAGGTGTTCCCTCAAAAGTGCTCACAGCTCCAGAGACAGCTGAGGACCCACCCGACACAAGGCAAGCCCCCACCTGGCCGGCATGCTGTGGGATACCACCAGAGGTGTGGGGCAGACCCCCAGAGACACCACCAGGGAGCTGGAGAACCCACCAAAGGAGTCTAGGCTTACATACACAGCAAGACACTTGAAGTAAAAATATGTGGAAGAAAAAAATTACTTCTGCGAAGCAAGCACTACATAATCATCTATTAGAAAAGCTGCTTCGAACTTTTCTCACTTGGAAAACTCTTGCAAATTCTCACTTATCACAGTTACCAAAAGGAGAGGTGCAGGAAGGGCAAGGGTTTCTGCTGATGGTGGTTTGGTTTTTTTCAACCAACGCAGGAAGGAAGCAAAGCTTTAATACCTAAGTACAAACTCACTCAGGTACAAACATGTCCTAGAGGAAGAGAAGGAAAAGGCTCAAAATCCCAGGGCTGCAGGCCATTCTCCACCAGACCGTGGTTTTTCATCTGGGTCTATTTTTCACATGTTCTGTGACAAAACTCACTGAGAAACAGTTCATTCTACACTCCACTGACCTCGGTATGCCCCTTGCTGTTAAACATTACTCGGTACTAAACTGCAAACTTAAAAATTATTAACATGTAAAAATCTGTTAGATGTTTTTTTACCACAATTTAAAAAAAAAAAAACTTTAATGGATAACAAGGTAAATTTTATTATGCATTTTAACCACAATTACAAATTAATATTTTTTTAAAAACACATTACTCGGGGGACCTGGGTGGTTCTATCAGTTAAGCATATGCCTTCCACTCAGGTCATGATCCCAGGGTCCCGGGATGGAGCCCTGCATCAGGCTCCCTACTTAGCAGGGAACCTGCTTCTCCCCCTCCGTCTCCCTCTGCCTACCGTCTCCCTCTGCCTACCGATCCGGCCCCCTTGTGTGCATATGCACGCGCTCTCTCTCTCTCTGTCAAATAAATAAAATCTTAAAAAAAAACACCGCACACATGTTACTCAGAGTCATACCAATCAGACTTCAGAAAAAACATTCATGAGGCTTAGGTCCTGTCCGAATCACCAATGCCCAGGCAGGGCCCTGAGAACAGAAAAGGGTAAACTGAGCCCAAAGACAAGGACCACCTGGCTGTAGCAGCTGGAGTGAGAGGTGGGGTAGGGCGGGGAGTAAATGTGAGAGATCGGGGGCCAGACTCAGCAGAATCCAAGAGAGAATGAATTACCACATCCGCGTACCCCTGTGGCATCCGAGAACCCAATTACAGCAAATTACAATTATCTCAAGGACAGCTCAAGAATAATTACACTTCAGTGCATATTTACCGACTACCTACCCTGTGCTAGGTGTGAAGCTTCATCTGCTATGCATGCAGCCTTCCCGCATTTCATACGAAAATATTCAATTAGGATTTGCACATATTACTAAGTCATAAAGCACAGAGACAATAAAACTAAAGTACTTATAAATCGGCAAATTTACAAACACAGAGTAGGTGCTTACTGGAAACTAAAATGTTTCCTTCTGACTCCACAGACTTGCCCTGGCTATTCGAAACCCCTCCATCTCAGCACAAAGGTAGAGCCAGACTATGTTTTGAGGGCAGGATGGTCAATGTCTGTCTGCATCAAGGCCAGATGCCAAGGGCTACCCAGAGGGGAAAGGAGGCAGAAGAGGTCCACTGCTGGGGTCTCAGCCACATGTGCCCTGCTGCCCTCTCCCCCAGGAGATCTTAGCACCAAGCAGGTGCTTGGTCTGCCATCTGCCGAGTGTGAGTTTCCACCAAATCCTTGAAATGATTGACTAAACACAAAAGCAGTCATCACATCTGATTTCACAGGTTAAAAGTTAAAAGCTGAGTTTCCTGATATATTTTTCCATTATCCTATAAAAGATTACAAATAAGGGCCATCACTCAAAACTAATATGTTAATCTGACTTCGATGAACTAAGTTGAGAAAAAGCGTGCTGACTGCTGGCCTTCCTGACCTAATTGGCTAATTAGACTCCAAAACAGAGGAGTAAGGGGAAGCAGGGGAGTGGCCCCAGCGCTCCCTGCCCCCTAGTCAGGTCTCTCCTTACCCCTTACCCCAGCCCTCGGCCCTGCCAGCAGCCTCACAACACAGACGCCACAGAGGGGTGTCCTTGCTCTGGTGAATGGGGGTTCTTGCACCTTCACCGGAAGGCTGCCACTGCACCCCATGTTTATCCAGGCACATACTTCGACCTTCAGTATTTAACGGTGCGATCTGCTTTGGCTACATTCTTGTTTTGGGCCACATTCTTAAGGCTCGACCGTCGAGAATATTTCAACCATGCCAGAAACTGCCAGACCAACAAACATTGTTTATAAAAGGACAAGACACAACTAGCACCCACTCGTTTGCTCAGGCTTTCTTGCTGGCTGAATTCCTTCCCTCCCACGTACAGCTCTAATTGGCCCTTCTACCCACCTCAGCCTTGCAACAACTATAAACTCTAAATCATTACAAACTTCTCCGGTAGGTTTTAGAGGTATGCTTCTGAAGGCTGTAGAGAAAGAGCCAAAAGACGGCCTTGCAAACTCTTAGAACTCCTGTTCTGCAAAGCCATGGCTGTGCTGTTTTCAGGCAGTGAGGAGGAGGCAACGCCAATGCAGAGCAGGACAAGGTCGCCTGACGCACTGACCTCACAATCAGGCTTCCCTAGAGTGGCACCTGAGAGCACCAGCTCCCAATCAACAGGCAAAGGCAAAACTCCTGGGCCGGGTCCTGCCAGCACCTGCATTGCTAGCCTTACCCAGAAGAGGATGCTGGGTTGCTCCTCAAGGAGATTCAGAGAATCTAAATCTCGTTTCTCCTCAGATTTAGGGAAATGTGTCCAGTTCGGGCACCTTCACACCAGGTATGCTGGATCTCCTCCCATCTGATCAAGAGTGCAGGTCCAGGGCTCTAAGTCAGCTGGGCAGCCAACTCATTATTCCCACATGGGTCATGAGCTGCAACCCCACATTGAGTGAGCAGGTCACATTTTTTTTTTAAAGATTTTATTTATTTATTTGACAGAGAGAGATCACAAGTAGACGGAGTGGCAGGCAGAGAGAGAGAGAGAGGGAAGCAGGCTCCCTGCTGAGCAGAGAGCCCGATGCGGGACTCGATCCCAGGACCCCGAGATCATGACCTGAGCCGAAGGCAGCGGCTCAACCCACTGAGCCACCCAGGCGCCCGAGCAGATCACATTTTACACACACACACACACACACACACACACACACACAAAATGAGTACACAGGCACCTTGCCCTTCCCAGTCTCCACACAGTTATCTGCACCGGGAAGTTGACTACTTAAAAGACCGCTTTTTTTCTTTTTTTTTTTTTTTAAGATTTTATTTATTTATTTGACAGAGATCACAAATAGGCAGAGAGGCAGGCAGAGAGAGAGGGGGAGAAGCAGGCTCCCCGCTGGGCAGAGAGCCCGATGCGGAGCTCGATCCCAGGACCCAGGATCATGACCTGAGCTGAAGGCAGAGGCTTTAACCCACTGAGCCACCCAGGCGCCCCAAAGGACCTCTTCTGTAAGCAGAAAATTTACCTTTGTCCTCTCACTGTACGCCAGTCCACTGAATCTTGAAGTTCTGGGGTCTTTCTGTCTTTCTTTCTTTCTTTCTTTCTTTCTTGTTTTTAAACCTTAAAGCTGTGTCTTAAGAATAGACCTAATTAAGAGTCAGGGACCTCTTCTTTGCATTCTCTCATGCACAGATCAAGAGGACACTATCAGAGATTTCATGGCAACATAGACCTCCTAACAGGCCAGCCAATCCCTCTCAGAGCCATGGGGATAGTCACTTGCCCTACCTGCTCAGAACTTTCGTGGTAAGAGGAAAGACCAGGAATGTAGAGGTCACAGGCAAGAGAGAGAGAGGAGGGGGAGGGAGGCCGAGAGCTCTGATTCTATCTCCTCAGACTAACTGCCCTGAAGAGCTTGACTGATAAAACAGAATCTGGCCTTTGTTCCCCGACTAGTCCCTCCACCTCAGTTATCTCTTGATAAGATTTCTGATGCGAGAGTGGGAAATGCAAAGATAAAACAGTCAAAGCAACAACCGCCAGGGAATGGGAGGGAGATTGCCCCCCACACCGCAGCCGAACCGTTCATCCTGAGGCAGTTCAGCCAGGCCGCATTTCTTACCTGGTTGAGAAAACGACCACAAAAACCATAGCCCTCACTCTCTCTCTGCTGATGCCTCTGCAGGAACACTTCAGGATCTCACAGATTGTTAGAAGCCAAATGAAGTGTCCCACCCAGCAACCTGCTCTCAGAAAGGCAGAGGGAGCAAACAGGAAGCCACAGGTTCCTTAGAGAGGATTTTCATCCCAAGGGAGGGAGAGGCCCTCCAGTCCTCTGCCGGCCTCGGATCATTAACCACGTTCAACCAATGCTTTAAAGGAAAATCCAGATTTCCTTAGCACAAAGAACTAAAAATACCGCAAATTCATCAGTTACCAGTTTATTTATGTAAAGAGCTAGAGTTTTGTCTTTTTTAAAAAATAATCAAGCGGGACACCTGGGTGGCTCAGTTGGTTAAATGGCTGCCTTCGGGTCAGGTCATGATCCCAGTGTCCTGGGATCGAGTCCCACATCGGGCTCCTTGCTTGGCAGGGAGCCTGCTTCTCTCTCTGTCTCTGTCTGCCACTCTGTCTGCCTGTGCTCACTCTCGTTCTCTCTCTCTGACAAATAAATAAATAAAATCTTAAAAAAAAAGAATATTCAAGCTCTCATAATCCACAGACATCTCAAAAAGTCACTCAGGCTCTCTACATGCACAAAGGTTACGAAAGCAGGAAGTCACCCTGCATGCTCTTGACACCAGAGTTTCCACCTCTCAAACCCCAAGGGTTAGTGAAGCTGCAAATTGGAGCAGAGGTTTCTGGGACGGTAACACTATAAAGTAAGCAACTATAGGTAATTCACAGAAAGCTAATTTAAAGTCTGCAAATCCACTTTTTTGATTATCTGTAATGCACCCAGGGATCTCCACTATCTTTTGCCCTTACAGACTAACTGCTTAGTATTGAATTTGTCACCGCCCGAGGAGCTAAGGGAGTGAGTGACAAGGTTCACCTCCGTGACTCACTAAGCACCTCGCACAGGACCAGTGTACACCGGTCTGGTACTGGTTACTTCCCCGTGGCTCCACCCCCGTTGGAGGCACCACAAGGAGGACAACCCGGACGGCGGCGCCTGGATACCAAGACCTGCAGATGGCCAGTGCACAGCACTTAGGGCCTCAACACAGTGGCCTTTAAAGAAATCATTTCCGAAACACTCGAGACTGCACATGTTCTAACTGCATCTACCCCTCGACAGGAAAGAAGCAGTCCTGCCCAACAGAACCTCAGGTGTGACTGTCCTCTGGGTATGGAGCAGGCGAGAGGTCAGTGACTATCCAAGGTCCCAGCACTCCAGAGAACAGAGGAACAGAGGCTGTGATGGATCAACAGCGATTTTTTTGGCCAACAGAATTTTTAAAAAATTGTTTTATAAATCTAAGTTCATTCTCAGAAGCCCTTTTTTCTAGGCAAATACAGAATAAAATAACACCAATCACAACAATGATCAATAGCATGGACACATATTACTTTGGACAAATGGCAAATTAAATAACGATACTTGGTATCTATTTTGCTCTTTAGATGAAAGACACCAGATTAATATTACAGAAACACATACTCTTTGCTTTCGCAATAATTACTTTTCTTTCTCCATAAGCACCTTGCTCTAACAAGAACATACATGATAGGAATATGTTCTTGATAATTTTTATTCAACAAATTTGGACCACCTACTCAGTATCAGATACTGTCCTACCTTCCCCTACCTGCTTTTTAATTCCAATCCCACTCCATTTGTTTTACTCTCCACAAATGAAGAACAATATAAAATGAAAATGCTTACTTCTTACTTAGAAGATTAAAATCTCAAAAAAAAAAGTATATGAGCTTCTCTTGTTTCCCAATAAAACTTGCCCCACTAGACTGAGTGTCCACTGAGGGCCAGAACGAGCCCTAATTCACCTGGGTCCTGGGCTCAGACTGGTTCAATGGGAGACAAATAGCAAAGCTTGGACAGAGTGGAGGAGAATGTAGGTCAGCATCAACCAGGGAACACCAAGACCTCAGAGTATGGCCTCTATTTCCTAGACAAGTTGGGAAGGAAAGGGACAGAAGGATGCAGGCAGATACCTACTTTCGCTCAGTCTTCCATGGGAGATGGGCCCACTGTCACCACCCATTGATGTGAGTCAAGACCCAGCCTTTCCATCAAGTTGAAAAATAGGTTAAAGACCTGAGAGAGTGTGCACTCGATCCTTACCCCCTTCCCACCTCCAGGGTGCCTCCTGCCTCACCTGTCATCACTGCCCCCCACCCCCAGCCTTGGCCAATGCCTTGACCGTGACTCCTTGCTCACACCTGGCCTCTGGTCACTCTGCTCTGGGCTCCTCCCCTCCACAAACCTTCAGGTTCTCTACTTACCTTCAGGACTGGGCTCCAAGTCCTTTTCTCCCAAGGACTGCTCTTCTTTCGACACTCCAAGAGTGCTTTTCCTCCTACCCAAGCATGTCCAACCCCTGCCACTCATTTAACGAGCCCACTCCATACCACGCCCTCCTTAACACAGAGCCACAGATGTTCCCACAGCACAATTAGGCTCCACTTAACCCAGACTGCTCACTCCCACGGCAACCCAACCCTTCAACGGAACAGGTGTTCGACAAGCACAAATCAAGTGTTTTAGCTCAAACGTGGCAATCCACCGAAGTGAATGCCTTCCCTTTGCTTTACTACTTCACAAAGAGTTAGACATCTCCAGGGTCAAGAGTGAGACTTCTCAGGAAGAGGGAAGCAGAAAGCACCCCTTTTTGCACTGGCCACCCAAGGCCAATCTAAGCTTGCTTCCTCAGGGACCTTATCCCCCTGGTTTTAACCTGCACTGAGCTGCCATAATGAGGAGGATCATGTTCTGGATGCAACCCCTTAAGACTGGCACGTAAACCAGCACCCTCACAGCAACCCTACAGAACATCTCCTTTATGACATGAAGAAAACAGAGATCCACAGCCAGTAAGAGGCAGAGCCGGCACCCGGAGCCCAGTTCACCAGATTACCTTGCCCAAGCCACAACTGCCATCACATGGCTCTTGCATTCCAGGCAGCTCACGGCAGCTGCCTGTGGGATCAGGCCCACCCTCACTGCCTGGCACAAAAAGAAGTACTTATAAGCGTTCATTAAGTGGATTTTTTTTTTTCTAGCTCCCTCTCACCCTCCAGCTCCCAGTCTCCAAATGCTGCTTCCTCCAGGAAGCTGCCAAATGCAGCCATCCATTATCTAATAAGCCCTTCGACACACCTTTCCTATTTCGTTAAATTCTCAGCTCTGATTTCCCCATGTAGTCGAATGATGACACAGGGAGGCCACGGTCAGCCCCACGTCTTCCCATGACACCGGCACCTGCCTGGGGGAGAACTATGTCAAGACCACCTGAAACACAGGGTACATGTGCTCCACTGCCTCAAGGGACACTGCACCTTTAGTTCAAAGCCCTGACCAGTCATGGGCACTGCCTGCAGAGCTGGATTTCAGGGTCCCTGGTATCAACAGCTGGAAATATCCTTCCTCTTTAGAGATCATTCAGTGGTTCTGATCATTTCCCTACCAATTAAGTAGCAATACATTCTTTTTGAGCAGGAAGGGAATTCATTCTTTTATGTTGTTGCTGAAGTCCAGCTTACTCTGCTGATAACGTGTTCACTTGTTCCACTTGACAACAAAAATCAAAAACTGGACACGGTGAAACTCCTTTATTCAACTGCAACATGATTAAGCAACTAAATACAACGTTAGTTTTAGCAGACTTTCAATAAATAAAAAGATGTATCATGCATCTATATCTTGGTTTCTCAATACCATGTCAACTAAACGGCACCACAGCTCCTTGTGGAAATGGCTGGTCTCAGGCTGGGGTCAAGGAGGCTGGAATATCTAGTTGCATGAGAAAGTCAGGGAGTGCTCAAACAATGATGCAGACATGTCAAAAGAACACAGAAGGGACTCCCACTGCCAAACCGGGGACAACCTGGACATCAAAATAATGACAAGAATCACAATGAGGGGCGCCTGGGTGGCTCAATGGGTTAAAGCCTCTGCCTTCGGCTCAGGTCATGATCTCAGGGTCCTGGGATTGAGTCCCACATTGGGCTCTCTGCTCAGGGGGGAGTCTGCTTCCCCCTCTCTCTCTACCTGCCTCTCTACCTACTTGTGATCTCTCTGTCAAATAAATAAATAAAATCTTTTTAAAAAAAAAGAGAATCACACTGAGTCAGCAATATGAACTAATAAACCAATAACCCAATGAATAAATAAATGGGGGAGGCAAGAAAACTCTTCTTAGAATAAGATGACACCAACACAGAAGGAACGATCTTAGAAGGATCAACAGATGCTGAAAGTAGAAGGTCAGAGTTTAACGAAAAACAAGGTATCTACACAGTCTCAAAGTGTCCCACCATAAACTACTCACTAATGGCAAAGCGGAAAACAGCAACTTTAGAGTAAACTGGTGGGTACCTTCTTAATCAGTGCTGATCATTAGAACAAGCTGCATCTCAGGGCACCTGGGTGACTCGGTTGAGTGCCTAACTCTTGATTTTGGCTCGGGTCATGATCTCAGGGTCATGGTATCAAGTTCCATGCCCTGCATTGGGCTTTACGTTCAGTGCAGAGTCTGCTTGGGATTCTTATTCCCTCTCCCTCCGCCCCTGCCCATGCGTACGTACTCTCTCTCTCTCTCAAATAAATTTTAAAAATCTTTTAAGGGGGTGGGGGCGCACCTGGGTGGCTCAAGTCGGTTAAGCAAATGACTTGATTTCAGCTCAGGTCATGATCTCAGGGTCATTAAATGAAGCTCCACATCAGACTCTGCACTCAGTGCCAAGTCTGCTTGTCCACCCCCTCCTTTCTGTTTTCTCCGCCCCTACTTTCTCAAATAAATCCTTAAAAAAAAAAAAAAAAAAGAGGAACACCTCCTCTCTCAGGACCTCAATTCTTTCCTGGCAGAGCAGGGATATTCATCAACAGTTGTGAGGCAAAGTTAGCACATGAGCTCTGTAAACTTGACAGCCTATGTAACCTTAACCCCACCACTTACTTCACACCCCAGCACTCTGCCCACTAGCATTCCAGGGTCCAAGCACCGAACTCCCAGACTGCATGATTCAAAACACACGTCCCACTAAGCCTCCGAGCCCTCCAAGTTTATAAAGGGGAAATGGAGGTATTTTAAAAGCATTTCCTCCAGAAACACTACGAACACAAAATACACACAAAAAAAGGGCTTTATTTGTTTTAAAAGTGACTTGGGTTATAATGGAAGAAAATGTCACACTGGGGCCTGAAATTACTACATTGGGCTATGTTTGCTTAAGATTAAAAATAGTTTCATCTTCCCTTCCCAGAAGCCCTCCCTCCCAAAAGAAAAAACCCTGACTAGACCATCACCAAGACCAGAAGTACCAGAGCAAATCTCAAGATCTACACAAGCTTAACCCAGTGTTTGTCAGCATCACATTCCCCACTAACAATTCCCAACCACAACTTGGAAGACACACAGCACGCCTCACAATGATGCCATCGGCTGTCTGGTCCTTACCTCCGGGTTTAATGCAATAAAAGTAATTCATATGGGGGCACTGGGGTGGCTCAGTTAGTTAAGCATCCAACTCTTGGTTTTGGCTTAGGTCATGCTCTCATGGATAGCAGGATGGAGCCCTATAATAAGCTCCGCACTTGGAGGGGAGGGGGTCCTGCCTGGGGATTCTCTCCCTCTGTCCCTCCCCTCTAAAAAAAACAAGTAATTCATATGGAGGTAAAACAAATTCCAGTAATACAACAGAGCACAAGTGAAAAGCAGGCTTCTTTCCCAGGCCCTCAGATGAGCAGGCTGGGTTTCTTCAGTAGCTGTCTGCAAAAGGCATATTTAATGTGTCTCTAAATCCATAAACAAGTACATTTCTCTTTAATTCATTCTTTTTTTTTTAAAGTAGGTTCCATGCTGGACTTTTTTTTTTTTTTTTAAGTTCTCCACAAATGAGACATTTACTGTGTCTCTAAATCCATAAACAAGCACATCTCTCTTGAATTCATTCACTTTTTTTTTAAAAGATTTTATTTATTTATTTGACAGAGAGAGATCACAAGTAGGCAGAGAGGCAGGAAGAGAGAGGAAGGGAAGCAGTCTCTCTACTGAGCAGAGAGCCTGATGTGGGGCTCGATCTCAGGACCCTGAGATCATGACCTGAGCTGAAGGCAGAGGCTTTAACCCACTGAGCCACCCAGGCGCCCCATTCACTTTTTTTTTTTTTTTTTAAAGTAGGCTCCCTGCAAGCCCAACGAGGGGCTTGAACCCAAGAGCCTGAGATCAACACCTGAGCTGAAATCGAGTCAGATGTTTGACTGAATCAACCTCTCTTTAATTCTTTTTTTTTTTTTTAAGATTTTTTTATTTGAGAGAGATAGAGCACAAGTGCATGAGCATGATTGGGGGAAGGGAGTGGGAGAGGCAGTGGGAGAAGCAGACTCCCCACTGAGTAGGGAGCCTAACCCAAGCCTTGATCCCAGGACCCTGAAATCATTCCCTGAGCCAAAGGCAGAGGCCCAAACAAATGAGCCACTCAGGCACCCCTCTTTAATTCATTCTTTTTTAAATAAGATTTTATGTATTTACTTGTCAGAGAGAGAGAGTAAAACAGGGGGTGTGGCAGGCAGAGGGAAAAGCAGGCTCCCTGCTGAGCAAAGAGCCCAATGCGGGACTCAATCCCAGGACCCTGAGATCATGACCAGAGCTGAAGGCAGAGGCTAGCTAACCAGCTGAGCCACCTAGGCGACCCTCTTTAATTCATTCCTAAAGCCCAAATGAAATCACGTATTTCATAATTATTGCTTTTTAAATTTTACTAGAACTGGGAGACGTCAGCCCCAGTGGCTGGACCCACCTCCTGACTGACCCTTGCTGCTTGTAACACATCTAAGTGTCTATAAACTGCCTGTTTTGCTCTCAAGGATGCTCTCACTTTTTTTTTTTTTAAGATTTTATTTATTTATTTGACAGACAGAGATCACAAGTAGGCAGAGAGGTAGGTAGAGAGAGAGAGAGAGAGAGAGAGAGGAGAAGCAGGCTCCCCGCTGAGCAGAGAGCCCCATGCGGGACTCGATCCCAGAATCCTGAGATCATGACCTGAGCCGAAGGCAGCAGCTTTAACCCACTGAGCCACCCAGGCACCCCAATGCTCTCACTTTTATACTTGCTTTCTTCTGGGAGGAAATCAGAGCACAAAATCCTAGATGTGGATTTGTTAGGCCCAAGGTTATATATATTAGAATTGATAGATATTGCCAAAAATGCCTTCAATTTACATTCCTGCCTGAAGAGATGAGTGACTTTTCCCTTACTTTCACTAGAAGTGAGTTATTGGCAAACTCCTTCATTAACAGCATAAGAAAAGGTGGGTGGGACAGGCTGAAACAGAGAGCAGCCCCTCTCGTATTGCCGGACTATGGGCCATGACGGGCGGCAGGTATCATAAGTGCAGACTGGGAGTAGTGGTACTTTGTGGTCAGGCAGCATGACAGTATGGGAGGGTGAGCATCCTGATGACTAATGAATCAAAACATGGTGCTATGTTTTTCTAGTCAGACTCGACTACCTCAGAGGAAAATTGCTATGGAGAATTTATGGGTGAGTGACTCCAAATAATAAGGTATTTGTAGTGTTCTTTGCTCCCATTGTTTCTTCCCTGGACCAGCCCTCTGAACCAGGCCACCTTCTGGGCCCACCCCAGAACAACTCCAGTGCTGAACACAAGGACTGGGGAGGGAAGCTAGAGACTATTATGGGCCCCCAAGTCTAATCTTCATCCTGTGATTTCACTGTTCTGAAAAACATTAACCTTTCCTACCTCTTTGTGTCCAAATCTAAGTTTGATGCCTGTTGTCCTTCAACTAAGGAGTAGGGCCTGACAGGAATGCTGGAGCCCATCCGTCCTGTAGGTGGCACCCTCCACTCTTGGGGCCCTGGGGGAAGAACCATCTATCCCAAGCCAGGGCAGCCATCGGGACAGGCTGTCGGGCACCCAAGCACAGAAGTACTCCCCAGCCCACACTCAACTTTCTCTAAGATCGGCCTAACTTATACACATGAACAATCAACCCAACAGAAAGTGGTGCTCACAACAGAGAATGACATTCCAAAGTCCTAACGTGACCTTCCCAACTCTCTATCATGCTAGTTCCTGGTTCGAAGGCTGCCTGGAAAGACCACGGGACCTAGGCAACTTCACCACGATGAGGAGTAACAGGAACTAGGAGGCATACCTTGCCGTGAGGACCATGATACAAACCGTGGACAACACCAGGACCAGAGAGAAGGAGCATGAAGCCCTTCAGC
Source organism: Mustela lutreola (assembly GCF_030435805.1). Lineage (NCBI taxonomy): Eukaryota > Metazoa > Chordata > Mammalia > Carnivora > Mustelidae > Mustela > Mustela lutreola. The sequence goes on along the minus strand of NC_081291.1, from coordinate 19,283,338 downwards.
AGATGTTACATTATCTTCTAGAGCCATACACCAAACCACTGAGGGATGAAATGACAGGTGTCTGAAACATGGTTCAAAATTATGTGGGATGGGGTAGTGGTTGAAAGTGTGAGTAGAGATTCACTGTTCCAGTGTTTGAGTGTACTTGAAATTCTCCAAGTAGTAAAAAGTTCAAAAATAAAATAGAGGGGCGCCTGGGTGGCTCAGGCGTTAAGTGTCTACCTTCAATTCACGTCATGATCCCAGGGTCCTGGGATCAAGCCCCGCATCAGGCTCCCTGCTCAGCGGGAAGCCTGCTTCTCCATCTCCCATTCCCCTTGCTTCTGTTCCCTCTCTCACTGTGTCTCTCTCTGTCAAATAAGTAAATAAAAATCCTTGTATTTTTATAAGAGGCATATATACAAAATTCTTCCCAGTAATTAAAGTATCAAATATATCCAGCAATTCATTCTTAGGTATACACCAACAGAAGACATGGACAAGAATATTTGTATCTGTATTATTTGTGATATCAAAAACTGGACACAGCCCAAATGTCTACCAACAAGAAGAGCAGTAAATTGTGATATATTCATATGAAATACTATACAACACTCTTTTGTGTTGTATATTATTCTGTTGTACAGAACCACACAAATGTCAGAGACCTAATGTTCAGCAAGAAAAAAGCAGACAAATGAGAGTACACACACACACACACACACACACACTCTATCACTCCACTTACAGGAAGGTCAAGAGCAGCAAAACTAAGCCCAAGGACAGAGGTCAGAAGAGCGCTTACTTATGGTGAGATGCTGACTGGGGAAAGGCATGATGGAACCTTCTGGAAATGTTCTCTATCTTGATCTGAGTGGTATATACATATGTAAAAGTGTGCTTAGCTATACATTTATGATTTATGTATTTTGCTACATGTCTAAATTATGCTTCGATTTTTTACAAAACAGTGACATCAAAAACAAAAACAAAAAACTCCAAAGCTACTAGTTACCAAGAGATTTGGTCAAACAGCTTTATCTATAAAAGAACATACTTTCAAAGCCTGAAGAATGAGAAAACTCAGCTCTGGCCCAGGATAAATTGGCCAGGGCCTACTACTTGCTGACCCCCTGAGGTAAAAGCAGGGCTGCTCTCTAAGTACTTTCACTGCTAGCTGATCACGGACACCTGAGACACCAGAGCAGCCAACACTAGGAAACAGCTTTCACTCCTGCTTTTCCACACTAACCAAGCAGCCATAGTTGTGTCTCACAAAAATCTGAGTAATACAATTTCTTCTTAAGATTTATTTATTTATTTGAAAGAGAGAGAAAGATAGTGCGAGTGCAAGGTAGAGGGGCAGAGGGAGAGAAAGTCTTAAGCAGACTCCTTGCTGAGCATGGAGCCCCACACAGGGCTGGATCCCACGACCACCGCCTGAGCTGAAACCAAGAGTTGGATGCTCAACAGCCTGTGCCACCCGGACGTCCCCTGAGTAATTCAATTTTTAAATGAAATGGTAAAGATCTCTCAGACAGGAGATTCGGCACTCCCCTCACCGCCATGCTGGATGCCTGACACCCACTCCTCTGGGCAGCTCCTGAGCATTGCTAAGCAGCTTCTAGAAGCAGCCCTTCCTCCCCTTCCTCCAGCACAGCCCACACTTCCCTGACTCTGGAATTCCTTACATTCTCCTCCCTAAAGGACAGCCCTCAGAAAACTTGGATTCAAACCAAGAAAACCTCCTTAGGTCTACCTCCTTAGGCCTAAGCAACCTTAGTGGACAGACACAATGCATGCAAAAATCTGAATTTACTTGGCTTCGAAATTACTTCTGTATAAAATAAATGAAATTTGGAATGTGTGAAGTAATAAACAAACACCACAGACGTATGTTAAGCGTCTCAGCACCAGGGGGAGGCCAGATAAATCCTGGTACAGTACATGATACCTCTCCTTGGGGGCAGTTCCCACTGGTAGGGCAGTGGGCTCAGCATATAGTACATACGAAGGTTTAGCCTAGTCACCAGCACAGTCCTTTACCTCCAGATCCTCACAGCAATACTGGGTCAGGCAGCAGCTGTCTGAAGTAAGCACAGAGTTGCCCTCACATCAGACACATGCTTGGGCTGCCCATCAAATTCTGGGATAAGCTGGGTGGGGCCCACAAACAAGAAAGCCAGGGCCAGCTGACAAGTTCCCAGGCCTGAAGCCTGGGCCTCCTCTCACACTGAAACCACCCCTGGCCCTCCACATGCCCACATCCTCAGCCACCTGCCGGCACAGCGCAGCACTGGCAGCTGACACACTTCCCTATACTGAAAGGCAGGTTTCTGTCCCCAGAGCTTGAGACTAGTAGGTGAGGCCATGACCAGGGCCCACATGAGCCTTCCACTGCTCACCCACCACAACGGCCTAATGGCACTGATGAGAGGAAAGACTGGATTGTAGCCATTCTCTAAGCTCTACCCATTTCTCCGTTTCCTTACCATTTTAAGTGGGTGACCAAAACGTGCCCTACAACGAGAAGAAAATCCTGGGAAACAGCTTCCAGACACAGAGAGAATTTGTAAAACACAACACTCATAGGACAAAGTACGAGGCAACCATTTAAATCATCAAGACCAACATCTTCAGTTTACAGATGAGTAAAATGAGGCTTCCACAGTCCCTGAGATGGTGAGCAAACAAACAGGAGGAGAATCCCTCTCCTAAGCCTCAAATCTTTTTCCCATCAGAACACCACAGAAACACAGGGAGAAAGGAAGGGAGGAAAGCTGAAGAAAGGAGACAAGAGGGACAGATAAGGAAAGGCAGAAGCACCATGAGTTAGTGGGGAGGGCCTGCAAAGTGGGTGGTGCTGTGAGCCCCTCCCGGTGAATTAGGCCAGAGGAGATACCCCGGCTCTTCCTCTTGCAACACCCTGTCACACCAGTCCCAGAGAGACTGGTTTGGCGAGGACTGCAGAGCCACTGAGAGGCTGGGCTGGGCTGGGCCTGGCCTCTCCTCATGGAAGCGGCGCTCTGGGTACCAGCTGTGAGCAGCATATAACAAGAGGAAAGCTGCCCTCCGGAGGAAAGATGCAGACCACCCCAGCTGTGCCAGAGGGTCCGAACCTGAGGATCCATGCCTTTGGATCCAGCCACCCATTCACAGGAAGTATGAAAAAGATCGTGCCCACCTGCACCCTAAGACACCATCAGCTACACCTGGACTGTGGGAAGACTCCCACATGGTGTCTAAGGGTCCAGGGGCTTGAGCAGGTAATTGCAAGGAAAGGGACAGAGGGAGTATCTATAGATCAAAGAGACTTAAAAGATATATGAAGTTTTGGTTTTGTTTTGTTTTTTTAAAGAAGATGGTTATTTGGGCTCCCACTTTTTTTTTTTTAAGATTTTTTATTTATTCATTTGACAGAGAGAGATCACAAGTAGGGAGAGAGGCAGGCAGAGAGAGAGGAAGGGAAGCAGGCTCCCTGCTGAGCAGAAAGCCCAACTCGGGGCTCGACCCCAGGACCCTGAGATCATGACCTGAGCCGAAGGCAGAGGTTTTAATCCACTGAGCCACCCGGGCGCCCCAAGATATATGAAGTTTTAAAAATGGACAAAATTAAACTACAATGTCTAAGGATACACATTTGGGAGGCAAAACCAAAAAGAAACAAAAGGAAATGGATACAAAGGTACGTTAGGGGTCACTTTTGGAAGGAAGGAGAGAAGGGGCTGTAGCAGGGATGGGACCCACCAAGGGCACTCTAGTGGGGCCAGCAAAGTTTTATTTCTTGACCTTGTAATTCACTAAGCTATACTTTTGGGGGGGGGTTCCTTGTTTTCTCTATTTTTGTTTTATTTTATTTTTAAAATTTTTATTTATTTATTTGAGAGAGAGAGACAGCACGAGAGGGAACACAAGCAGGAGGAGTGGGAAAGGGAGAAGCAGCCTATCCGCTGAGCAGGAAGCCCAATGTGGAGCTCGATCCCAGCACCCTGGGATCATGACCTGAGCCAAAGGCAGATGCCTAACAACTGAGCCACCCAGGCACCCCTTTGTTTTATTTTATACTAGGCACAGTTTAAAAACTTTTTAAAAATTTAAAAAATATATACAAAGACCCAATTATTATGTCGCACACCTAAAATTAATATGTTATATGCCAATTTTTTCTCTATTAAAAATAAAGGATTGATTTTTTTTCCCCTACACACACACACACACACACACACACACACACATATTTTTGGGGGCACCTGGCTGGCTCAGTTGATAGAACATGCAACTCTTGATCTCAGGGTGGTAAATTCAAGCCCCTTATTGTGTGTGGAGCCTGCTTTAAAATATAAAAGAAAATAATAACAAGATGAGGTAAACATAAAACCAAACCAACCCTGGAAGAGCCTGAAGACTATGTAAAGCAGCACTTGCAGAAAGAGAACCCTGCCAGGAAGGGTGAACACAGAGGGCCGCGCCACGGGAAACTAGGCGCATACCTCTACATCTGGGGTTTGGCATTAGGAACCCCCAATCCATTCCCTTGGTCCCACACTCTCCAACAGCTGTTAGGTATTAAGCTGACATTGCAGCCACCTGTGTGGCTCCTTGAGCCATCTCTCAACTGGTTCCCAGGAACAAAGTAAAGGTGTGCTGCTTATTTTTAAGTGGGTGACCAAAACGTGTCCCCTCCAGGCATTATTCCTTCCACTGCATATTTTCCTGCTCCCACAGCCTGAAGGGCTTTAACGTGCTTCCCTGCTAAAGCACACCAGCACAGCCTTTCAGATTCCACAGTTCAACTCTGGCCTAGCCCAACCTCACCGCTTCAGTTTCTGTTCAGAAGCTATCTCTATTTACACCACCATGAATCCATCATTTCAAGGCTGGCCAAAGTCTCTGCACACATCTTGCATCCTTACTGCTAGCTGGCTTGACCCCACAGTGGTTTCTAGTCCCCAGCTCTCCCTGTCCCCTGTGCCTCCTACGTCCTCCAGCTGACTTGGGGATTAACCAGAACAAACCTAACAAAGTTCCTCCTCACTGTTATCTTCTTCCTCCCCTCCCCTCTCTTCTGCAGCTTCCTCAATTATCCCCCAAATACCTCACACATCCTTATCCAAATCACCACCAAACCAAGAGGGCTCCCAGAGGTCACTTTAACCACTCTCTGAAACACCATTTTGCAGGCCCCACCAGGATCACCTGAGGCACAGCGTCGGGGCCAGGAACTAGTTCAACAGGTCACAGACACATCTGTGTGTGCCCAAATGTCAGCCTAGTTTTGAAAATAATCTAGAACTGCAGAAATGGCTAATCTCTGCGTTGGACACCTGAAACAAATGTACCACTATGTGTCAACTATACTTCAATAAAAATCTCCTCCTCCTCCTCCTCATCATCATCATCATCCAGAACTGCCTCCCAGGCTCTCCAGGGTCCTCTCCCTGATCCCTCATACTGCCCTCTGAAACAGGCCTAGCCTCCCACTCCCCCTTATGATGAATCAAAGGCACACGAACTGCCTATGGTCACTTCCCAGGAATGGTACCCTTAGCCTCTCCAAACACACTTTCTTCAGAAAAATACCAATGGAGAGGAAATAATCTTTACTTCTCTTCCTTCTTTTGCCTGGTTGGAGCAGGGCCCATACCGGTCTCACCCACCACTAGATCCAACCCTGAAGCCTTGCACAGTGCCCAGAGCAAGACAGGGACTAAAAGAACACCTGCTGAATGAAGGAACAAATTGCTGAAGGCCAGCACCAACAGGACCTGCCCGCTGCGTGCCGGCAGACAGTCCTGTCCACAGTCCGTAGGCTAGCCTATCTTGTAAGACTGCTTAATAGTCAGTATTTAATCTTACACACTCCTAGATCAAATTCCTTGTCTTTAACTTTTTCCAATAATAAGCACACATTCATAAGGTGTGCTAATGCACACAAAGCACAGTAAGGACCTGACACGAAATAGACACTTTAAAACAGACATACAAAATACAAATAAGCCAGTCACCCATCATTTCATGAGTGTAATATTTCTGTGCTTCAGACAATCTACATGAGCAAAACTAGCTAAGGAACGTGGGTGTCAACTCTGTACACCACTGGGTGTTCGGGCTGCTCCACCTCAGATGCAGATCTGAAATAAAACTCCAAGGTCAATAATCCCCTGACAATTAACAGGAAATGGACTTGCTTCCACATTGGGGTTCCTTCCGCTCTACTGATCAGCTCCTATACTGTGGCCTCCTCTGGACTGCACTGGTTCTGCACAGTCTGGGACAACTCCCAGACTGGGAGCAGCCCTATGCACTCTGCTTCCCCTCTGGCCTCTTAGAGGATTTAGAGTGAGCATTTACAGCTTTATTTTCAACTTCCCTCTAGTGGTATCGGGTCATTTTCTTATCTGATAACAACCAACAGCTCTACCCTCATCTGCCTCTAACACAAAGGTCAGAAACCAAACGCCTCTACTATCTGGAAATCACCTGGAGACTTCCCCAGTGGAACCCAGAGGCAGCCCCCACCCAGCACAAAATCGTAAAACACAATGCCCATGTCACCTGGGGGCTGGAAACCAATTTTTGCCTTTAGGACAATTAATCCCTGCTTCGAAGCTGGGTACTGCTGCCTGTACCCTCATCACACTCCAAATATTTGTGCTCAAGGAAGCCGAAAACAGTTCTGATTTCCAGGGAGGATGCTGATTTTACAGAGTAAGGTTCAGACATTCCATTCTCAGTTCTTCCTAGGAACCAAAAAAAGGGGGAAATTCTTGTTCTAAAGAATTCCAACCCTATAGCCCTGGTGAATTACATGTTCCAGGTAAAGCATCTCCTCCTGCCAACATATGACCAGGGGCACCCACTTGCTCCAGGTCTCTTACAGTGCATGCTAGCTGCAAAGTCAGTTTTAGAAGTTACCCAGTCAGGAGGTCAAATGATCACGTGGGGAAAAAATCAGTACAGGTCTGGTCCTTTGAAAACCTAGGACTTTTACTCTAAGGCATGCCCTGTTAATAACTACAAAAGGTATCAACACTACACAGAAAAAGAAAAAGCACTTCCGGTCACTCAACTCATATGGCAACCTTGCTAGTCTATGCTCCTCCTACTTCGCTAGTGAGATTCAAGAAAACAAACTGGACACCAACAATCTCCAAAGACATTCCTTAAAAATCTAAACAGTGCTGGGGCACCCAGCTGGCTCAGCTGTTGGAGCTTGTGATTCTTGATCTCAGGGCCATGAGTCTCCACAGTAGGCATAGAGATTACTTTTAAAAAGTCGGGGGAGGGGTGCCTGGGCGGCTCAGTGGGTTAAGCCTCTGCCTTTGGCTCAGGTCATGATCTCAGAGTCCTGGGATCGAGCCCCCGCATTGGGTTCTCTGCTCAGCAGGGAGCCTGCTTCCCCCTCTCTCTCTGCCTGCCTCTCTGCCTACTTGTGATTTCTGTCAAATAAATAAATAAAATCTTAAAAAAAAATCTAAACAATGGTAGTTAGTTAACAGAGAGACCTTGGTCCTCAGACTATTTCAGTTCTCTGCTCATCTTGACAGGGACCAATGCCTCCAAGGACCCCTGCCCCAAAAAGACACCACAGCTCCTCCCAAAGCTCAACAGTAAGTGAGCAGTCAAGGCAGAGCTGTTTTCATGGAGGTACCCCTGGGCTTGTGTCTATGTTTGTTTCTATCAAACACCTGCTACATATAAAATCACCTATCACGGTATTTGGGTGTCTCGTCAGTTACACATTTGCCAGCTCAGGTCAAGATCTTGGAGTCCTAGGATGGAACCCTGAAACCCAGCTCCGCTCTCAGCGGGGAGTCTGCTTCTCCCTTCCCCTCTGCCCCTCCCCCTGCTCGTGCTCCCCTACATGATCACACTCTCAAGTAAGATGTTTTTTTTCAAATAACTAAGATCTTAAAAAAAAAAAAATCACCTATTACATATGTAATTATAAAACACAATAATAAAAAACACCCCTAAACCCCTAATTCACCCTAAGAAACATAACCAGCTTTTAAGTATTAACCAGAAAGGAAGAGGACAAATATAATATCAACAAGCAGCAATTATGGAGTGGTGTAGAATACATGACCAGCCAGCCAATCTTGATTTCCTTCTTTCTTTTTTTTTAAATTAATTAATTATTTATTTATTTTAAAGATTTTATTTATTTATTTGACAGAGAGAGATCACAAGTAGGCAGAGAGGCAGGCAGAGAGAGACAGGAGAAAGCAGGCTCCCTGCCAAGCAGAGAGCCCGATGCAGGACTCGATCCCAGGACCCTGAGATCAGGACCTGAGCCGAAGGCAGAGGCTTTAACCCACTGAGCCACCCAGGCGCCCCCTTTCTTTTTTTTTTTTAAAGCTTTATTTATTTAAGTGATCTCTATATCCAACATAGGGCTTGAACCCAAGACCAAGAGTCAGATGCTCTGACTGAGCCAGCCAGGTGCCTTCTTAACAGTCTATGGGGAAGATATTCTATCCCAATTTTACTGAGGAAGAGAGGTCAAAGGCCTTTCTTAAGGCCACATTAGGATACAAGGGTCCCAGGGGACTCAGTACATCTGGTAGCTTCCTTCTAAGACCCACATTTCTACTGCCGAGGATACTCCGTGTTTTCACCGTTAAAACTCATCATCATGCTTGTGCCAAAACTCTTGCTGGTGTTGCCAAAATGCAATGACCCTCAGTGAGGAGACCTCACCTCTCTGGAAGTCATGACCCAGAACACTATGTATGACCGGGCACTGTCTGAAAGAAGTCCTCCTTCAAAACTCAATGCCACCGTTCGCAGTGGGAGCTCAGCCTGGCAAGTACATTTTATTCCTTTATTTGATAAAAACAAAATGCCACTCCCAATCCTAAAACAGAGAGAAGAAATGTATCATTCCGCTCCAGCAGAAGGATAAAATAAGCTAGATCCCCCCCCCCTAATAAAAGGAAAAAAAGAAAAAGGTAGGAGGAAGGCAAACACCCAGGGTAGGGCTAGTGCCAGCTGTTCCTTTCATAAGACACTTCCACAGAAGACAAAGAAATCATACATATTGAAGCATCAGGGGAAGAATGCATTTTTTACTCAGATAATCAACAATTTACAGGACCATTCCAAAGTCTCCCTAATCTGGGTTTTAGAGGAACACATTTCTCAGCAGCTATCCACGCAATCATACAGACTTCATGTAGAAAAGCCCTCAGCAGACTTCAAGAGAGTCTGCTCAGGCCTTCTGCCTCTTCCTGCCTCACCAGCTCACTGACTTACTCCTCACAGAACCTCCTAAAGCACAACAGCTGACCACACATCTGTCTTCCTGTCTGACGCTAACACCCCTGAGAAAGGCAGCTCTGTCTGTCTACTCACCAAAACTGTAAGTACCACAGACTTCTTTTTTCCAGGGGCACGCTGGCCTGGGGTCAAGAGAACTGCCTGCTCGGTCAGGAAGGCCGTGTGATAGCAGCAGAGTACCCATATCCAGATGGAATTTTTTTTCTTGAAAAGCTAAGTCCCTCTGGCTTCCCCTATCTGGAGAATCACATTCTGGCATCTTCAACGAGTTCTACGGTTGATTAAGGCTAAAAACAATTTTTTCCAGCTTTACTGAGATATAATTGAAGGCCAAAATAAAATTTTTTCAATTTATAAAAAATAATTTCATTCACAAATAGATTAATCCTCTGTTTCCCAGAGGATTCCAAACATAAGGGGCCTGGAGGGAGCGCCCAGCCTCCTATGACCAGGCACTAAGCCACCCTTGGGAGCAGCAGGCCTGTTTCTCCAAATATGGCCTTAAATCTGCTGCAAGAGTAAGCTCAGGCCTGCAAAGGGGTCCGCAAGAATGTTTATTAAGACGTGACAAAAGGGATGCCTGGGTGGCTCAGTTGGGTAAGCAGCTGCCTTCGGCTCAGGTCATGATCCCAGCGTCCTGGGATCGAGTCCCACATGGGGCTCCTTGCTCAGCAGGGAGCCTGCTTCTCCCTCTGCCTCTGCCTGCCATTCTGTCTGCCTGTGCTCGCTCTCTCCCCACCTCTCTCTCTGATAAATAAATAAAACCTTTAAAAAAAAAAAGACGTCGGGGCGCCTGGGTGGCTCAGTGGGTAAAGCCGCTGCCTTCGGCTCGGGTCATGATCTCAGGGTCCTGGGATCGAGTCCCGCATCGGGCTCTCTGCTCAGCAGGGAGCCTGCTTCCTTCTCTCTCTCTCTGCCTGCCTCTCAGTGTACTTGTAATTTCTCTCTGTCAAATAAATAAATAAAATCTTTAAAAAAAAAAAAAAAAAGACGTGACAAAAGAGGGCAGACCTAGGGGCAAACAAAGCACAAGGACCATCCCTCAGAACAGTCCTGAAAGGCAGGGCCACATGGAAGGGACTGTCTGGCGGGCCCTCACGACCAGTAACCACAGCACACAGGGTAGAGGCCACAGCAGACCTGACACAGCCGTGGAGGGCTGTGCCTGCGGGCACGGACCACAATGGGCCCTATTCTCCCTGAAAGCTCATGGCAGGAGGGGAGAGGGGAGGCGAGGACATTCCTTCACCCCCTCACACAGAGTAAAAGGGCACAGGGAGCCCAGGGCGCCAGAGGCCAGCATAAGAAGAAAGCATGAGCAGCCATTTTCCTTCCCAGCTTTCTGAATCAAACAGAAACCCCTCCTAAAAACAACCAGAAAGAGAGACCCGAAGTGCCATCTGATTAAGGTGGCCTTCAATGGGGCTTACACAAGAGTCCCCTTTCTGGTCAGCAGTGCCCAACCAGAAGGGAAAATAACTCAGAGCTTTGAAGGGACAAGGGACCCCACAGGACCTGTCAGCTCAGGGCTGGCACTTCAAGCAGAAGGATCGACTTTCTTCCTGGCACCAGGGAATCCAGCCACTTTTTAAAGTACTTGAAAACTGGAAAAAGCACATCTTCAGACTGGCAAACACAGTATTTTAAGTCTATACCGTTGACCTTTCTGACAAAATATTGTGATCTTCTCCAGGTAAGCAGAAGCAACAGCTGGTAGCACAAATCCAGAAGAGAGAGGGAGACAGGAATCCTACTGTTATCTATTTGTGACTTTAATGAATTCTATTTTGAGATCTTTAATAAAGAGCTTCTCTTCTAGTCTCCTCCCACCAAATTTCTCTACTCGGGCAATTCAATCTACCCAACACTGCTCAGTCTAAAAATACTAAGACACTTCTTCAGGCATGCTTAACATAACAGGTAGAGCAAAGCTCTCTACACTTCCTCATTTTCCACGAGACTCAGAATCCACCCCTGCTCAAGGGCTACTCATCAGACTGATCTCCGTTATTAAAAAAAATCCAGTGAGCAAGACTCCCGGAGGCCAGGGTAGATCGGAGGCAAAGACAACCTACCAGCCCAAACGGGATTTTTACAGTGAGGAGAAATGCACATTTTATGGAGGTATTCCATAATACAACAAAGGCCCAGAAAATGGATAATGTCCCAGGTTCTGATTAATAGCGAAATTAAAAGGAAATGCTATTGGAATTCCATTACTGACACTATAATTTTTCCTGGCAAAAACTGGCTAGATAATCAACCCAGTCCCGGAGAACAACTGAGCTATGTAAGAGAGGCGTTTAGGACAACCAAGGCAAAACTGGGACAGCCTTGGGAATCTTAAGTAATCCCGCATCTACCACTAGCATGTTTAGGGGGGAAATGCTCCCAGCACAGAGAAAGGTGAAATAGAAATGACTGGATCATTTGCCAAAACAAACATCTTTCCAAGTACACTAATCAGTTTCAAAACACAGAAACCAACTATAAGAAAGAAGTCTGGGGGCAGCTGGATGGCTGTCAGTAAGCATGCGACTCTTGATCTCAGGTCATGGGTTCAAGCCCCATGTTGGGTGCAGAGCTTATAAAAAATAATAAATTAAATAAAATTATAAAGAAAGAACGCTATATGAACTGCTTCTTATTTATAGATTTCCTTACTCCATATACAGAAATTCAATACCTGTAGAAATGAAGAGCAAGTGCCAAACAGGGGACCAAGCTGGGCACTGGCCACTACTTCCCTGAATAGGACACATCCTTCCAAGTGTCTCACTTGTCCTTGAGCTCTCCTTAACTGGCACCCTCTCCCATACTTGGGGTATCCAAGGGCTGTGAATGCCTTAGAAGAACGAATCTGAGGCTACCCACACCCACAATGATAGAGAACATGGAGTCTGAGCCTCTGCATGGCTATAGAGACAGCAAAGCTATGCAAGTCAAAGAAAAGGGACTAGAGAAAACACACACCATACTTAAAAATAAACGCCAATACAAACCTGCCTCACTTGACATTATAGGTGTGCTCCTGCAAGACTCTAAGTCACGTCTCACTCTTTTCAAAAACTTTGTATTTAATATGGTGATAAGAGAGATTATAAAAACAAAACAAGGGGCACCTGGGTGGCTCAGTGGGTTAAAGCCTCTGCCTTCCGCTCCGGTCATGATCCCAGGGTCCTGGGATTGAGCCCCATGCCAGGCTCCTCTGCTCAGTAGGGAGCCTGCTCCCCCCCCCACCCTCTCTGTCTACTTGTGAGCTCTCTTGTCAAATAAATAAATAAAATCTTTAAAAAAAATTAAAACTGATGTTCCATCAGATTAGTGAAAAATTTAAAAAAAAAAAAAAACCTAAAGCCCAAAGATGTTAATAGCAACATTACCTATTACAATCAAAGTAAGAAACAATAATCTAAGAACTAGGGATAGGTTAACCATTAGAAATGTCACATCTCTAGAAAACAGCTCATGCGATAATGCTAGGAGAAAAGCAGGATGAAAATGAAATCTATCCTCTAACCTAAACTCAGTAAAAGGGCTGCCCAAGGTCTACTGGAGGATGGCCGGGTCTCAGAGGATAATGACTATTCCTAGGGAGAACTAGGGATTAAGGGGATGGGTGGAAGAAAGCTTTCCCCTATATAATCCTTTTGAACTTTCTGAGTTCTTACCATGTGTTGGTATTTCCTATTTTTTTTTAAATATTTTATTTATTTATTTATTTGACAGAGAGAGAGAGAGAGAGAGATCACCAGTAGGCAGAGAGGCAGGCAGAGAGAGATGGAGCAGAGAGTCCAATGCAGAGCTCGATCCCAGGACCCTGATATCACGACCTGAGCTGAAGGCAGAGGCCTAACCCAGGTGCCCCGGTATTTCCTATTTAAAGAAAGACTGGGGCACCCAGCTGGCTTAGTCGGAAGAGCATGGGACTCTTGATCTTGGGCTTGTGAGTTCAAGCCCTACATGGGGTACAGAGATTACTTAAACAAATAAAACTTTAAAAAAAGACTAAAATTGGGAGACAAAGGATTTTTCTTGTCTACTTTTTATTTTCCAAATTTCTTTAAAGATTTATTTATTTATTTCAGAGAGAGCGAGCGGGGAGGACCAGAAGGGAAGGGAGACCAGCAGACTCCATGCCATGCTCGGAGCCCAAAGCAGGCCTCAATCTCAAGACACTGAGATCATGACCTGAGCCAAAACCAAGAATTTAACCAAGTGAGCCACCAAGGCACCTCTCCAAATTTCTTATTTTAAATATATGCATTACTTTTTTTTTTAATTTAATTTTATCTATTTATTTGACAGAGAGAGATCACAAGCAGGCAGAGAGAAGGGGGAAGCAGGCTCCCCACTGAGCAAAGAGCCCGATTTGGGGCTCGATCCCAGAACCCTAAGATCATGACCAGAACCAAAGGCATAGGCTTAACCCACTGAGCCACCCAGGTGTCCCAAATATATGCATTACTTGAAGCAGCTTTTTCCCCACTCAAGTGTTTTAAAATTCCATAATCATTTTAACAAGTATGGAAGTATCCATCATTTTTCTTTTGCAGAAATCTCTGAAATTTTTAAGTACCTTACCTCACCTTCTAGTGCTAGACTGCTTTAAAAGCCTTATCTTCCTGAAGAGCAGAGGCCCTGCAGGAAAAGAAGGATCCAACATTGGTGAATGCCCACAACCAAAATAGAATTACACCAAAGGAAGTGGAGAATGCCACTCAGTCTCCTGTTCACCCCACCAATCAGTCACCCTTCTTTGTCAAAGACTGACAAAGGAAACTAAATGTTTTCTGTAGAATTAATCCAGGATCAAAAATTATAAACAATTTCAAAGATAAAAAATAATTCTAATAGGGGCACCTTGCTGGCTCAGTCAGTAGAGCATGAGACTTTTGATCTCAGGGTCATGAGTTCGAGCCCTCTTGGGCACAGAGATTACTTAATAAAAAATATTAATTAAAAAAAAAAAAACAGGGGTGCCTGGGTGGCTCAGTGGGTTAAAGCCTCTGCTCAGGTCATGATCCCAGAGTCCTATGACTGAGCCCCATGTCGGGCTCTCTGCTCAGCAGGGAACCTTCTTCCCCCACCTCTCTCTGCCTACCTCTCTGCCTACTTGTGATCTCTCTGTCAAAAAGTCTTTTAAAAATTTTTTAAAAAATTAAAAAACAACTCTGCGGTGCCTGGGGCGCTTAGTAGGTTAAGCGCCTACCTTCAGCTCCTGTCATGACCCCAGGGTGCTGGGATCCAGCTCTGCATCAGGCTCCCTGCTCAAAGGGGAGCCCTCTCCTGCTCCCCCTGCTTGTGCTTGCTCTCTCACTCTCTGTCAAATAAATAAATAAAATCTTTTAATATATAAATGAATAAAAATTTTAAAATTCCAATATCTAAAACTTAAGACAGTGATATTTTAACCTCAATGCTATTAAATGCACACCATGATGTGTAGCACAAAGACATTCAGTCATAAAAGTGATTTTTTTGTATTCAGCCGATTGTTCCCACTAGAAGACTACTTTTAGGGGTGCCTGGGTGGCTCAGTGGGTTAAGCCTCTGCCTTTGGCTCAGATCATGACCCCAGGGTCCTGGGATCGAGCAGAGAGCCTGCTTCCTCCTCCCTCTGCCTGCCTGCCTCTCTGCCTACCTGTGATCTCTCTCTGTCAAATAAATAAATAAACTCTAAAAAAAAGAAGAAGAAGAAGAAGAAGATTACTTTTAAAATAGTTTAAAAAAATTTTTTTAAATAAATAAAATGTAAGTATAAATTGGGGTGCCTGCCTGGCTTAGTCAATAGAGCAGGTGGCTCCTGATCTCAGGGTTGTAATTTCAAACCCCAGGTTGGCTGTAGAGATTGCTTAAGTAAATAAACTTATTTTTTAAAAAAAAATTTTTTTTTAAATAAAAGTACAAATTAAGCAAGCATACCGCTGAAGTTTTATTCAGATTTACTTCACTCCCACAGAGAACTCAGAACAGGTTCACCAACTTAAATACCTTCAGTTTATGATACTGCTCCACGGCGTCCCATCGTCCATCTCCCTACCCTGGACCCAGTGCAAAGCTAAGAAAATGCTTAGCAATCAAACCCAAGAAATAGGAAAATAGGAAACCCTATTCATTAAAGCTAAATTAAGCCCTCTGGCTGGTGTAATTTTGTAAACTACTCTAAAATCCTATTTATAGAAATTGCTATCTGAGCAGTATTACTGACTAATGATCAGAGTGAAACAGGACATCAAAAGGCAAAGCAGGTTATGTGACTCATAGGAAAACTGCTTTCAAGTAGTACCCAAAGGCATGGACACAGAAAAACCTACTGGGAAATGACCAGATTAATCACATTTATATTCAAAACCACCATTACCTTACTCCAGGCCTGGAGTGTCCATACAGGAAAAGCAGAAAAAGATGGGGGCTGAAGAACCAACAGCACAGTAACACTAGCAAAGACACAGAAACACTCTTTAATGGGGGAGGAGGAAGAAAACTTATTCCAGAAAATGATGGAGAAATCCTTGACCAATACACAAGATACACTGAAGAACACATTACCTGAATTTATTCTCATTTTGAGTACCCTTGAGGTTAAATACTCTCTAGTCCCCATGTGGACCCCTTCAATGTTCAAACTAGCATTTACTTCTCTGATACTCTGGAAGCCTCCAGCCCCCAAAGAGTCACACTCCACAGTGGCTCCAATCTAAACAACACACCCAGAGAACCTGGATATTGAATCAAACTTTTCATCACTGACTTCCTGTATAGGCTAGAAAAAAAAACCTCATAAGGCAGGGCGCCTGGGTGGTTCAGTCCTTTGAGCGTCCAACATTTTGGTTTCCACTTTCGGTTTTAGGTCATGATCTCTGGGTCTTAAGATTCTCTTCTCCACCCTCCTACCTCTGCCCCTCCCCCTCTGCTGTTCACACAGTCTCGCTTGCTCTCTCAAATAAATCAATCTTTGGGGGGGGGCTCACAAGGCCTCACTCTTATTCTTGCCCATCCACTAAATGGATCTAGCACCACTTGCCATTCCACAAGGCTAGTTGTACACCCCTTATCAAGAAGAGTATGACCAAAATAAAAACTCAAAAAGGCAAGCGAGGTAAAGCAGGTCCAACTTCACACTATCATGGTCCACCTTTAGTATTCTGCATGGGTCAAGTCGGCAAACTAATGACAATTCTTTCAATGAATCCACTTGAAAGCCACACCATCCTTGCTATGATTCTGAGTCTCCCAAACTGCAGACATTTTATATATACATATGTGTGTGTGTGTATGCGCACATATGCACACACACACTTAAACACAATTTTTTTTTTAAACAGGCTCCATGCCCAGCATGGAGCTCAACATGGGTCTTGAACTCACCACCCTGAGATCAAGACCTGAGCTGAAGTCAAGAGTGAGACACTTCAGAATATAAAATCAAGGGCACCTGGGTGGCTCAGTGGGTTAAGCCTCTGTCTTTGGCTCAGGTCATGATCTCAGGGTCAGGGATCGAGCCCCACATCGGGCTTTCTGCTCAGCAGGGAGCCTGCCTCCCCCTCTATCTCTGCCTGCTGCTCTGCCTATGATCTCTCTCTCTCTGTGTCACATAAATAAATAAAAGCTTTAAAAAAAAAAAAGGAATATAAAAATCAATGCACAGAAATCAATTGCATTTCTATATACCAACAGCAAGACAGAAGAAAGAGAAACTAAGGAGTTTACAAATGCACCCAAAACCATAAGATACCCAGGAATAAACCTAACCAAAGAGGCAAAAAATCTGTACTCAGAAAACTATGAAGTACTCATGAAAGAAACAGAGAGACACAAAGAAATGGAAAAATGTTCCATGCTCATGGATTAGAAGAACAAATATTGTGAAAATGTCTATGCTACCTAAAGCAATCTACACATTTAATGCAATCCCCATCAAAATACCATCCATTTTTTTCAAGGAAATGGAACAAATAGTCCTAAAATTTATATGGAACCAGAGAAGACCCCAAATAGCCAGAGGAATGTTGAAAAAGAAAGCCAAAGTTGGTGGCATCACAATTCCAGACTTCAAGCTCTATTACAAAGCTGTAATCATCAAGACAGTATGGTATTGGCACAAAAACAGACAACTAGATCAATGGAACAGGATAGAGAGTCCAGAAATAGACCCTCAACTCTATGGTCAATTAATCTTCGACAAAGCAGGAAAGAATGTCCAATGGAAAAAAGACAGTCTCTTCAACAAATGGTTTTGGGGAAATTGGATTGCTGCATCCAGAAGAATGAAACTGGACCATTTCCTTATACCACACACAAAAATAAGACTCAAAATGGATGAAAAACCTCAATGTGAGCCAGGAATCCATCAAAATCCTTGAGGAGAACACAGGCAGCAACCTCTTAGACCTCAGCCACAGCAACTTTTTCTTAGACACATCACCAAAGGCAAGGGAAGCAAGGGCAAAAATGAACTATTGGGACTTCATCAAGATCAAAAGCTTTTGCACAGCAAAGGAGACAGGCAACAAAACCAAAAGACAACCGACAGAATGGGAGAAGATACTCGTAAACGACATATCAAAGGGCTAGTATCCAAAATCTATAAAGAACTTATCAAACTCAACACCCAAAGAACAAATAATCCAATCAAGAAATGGGCAGAGGGGGGCACCTGGGTGGCTCAGCAGGTTAAAGCCTCTACCTGCAGCTCAGGTCATGATCCCAGGGTCCTGGGATCGAGCCCCACATCCGGCTCTCTGCTCAGCAGGGAGCCTGCTTCCCTCCTCTCTCTCTGCCTGCCTCTCTGTCTACTTGTGATCTCCCTCTCTGTCAAATAAATTAATTAAAAAAAAAAAAAAAGAAAGAAAGAAAGAAATGGGCAGAGGGGGGCGCCTGGGTGGCTCAGAGGGTTAGGCCTCTGCCTTCAGCTTGGGTCATTATCTCAGGGTCCTGTGATCGAGCCCCGCATCAGGCTCTCTGCTCAGCAGTGAGCCTGCTTCCCCCTCTCTCTGCCTGCCTCTAAGCCTACTTGTGATCAATCTCTCTCTCTCTCTGTCAAATAAATAAATAAAATCTAAAAAAAAAAAAAGAAAAAAAGAAATGGGCAGAGGACATGAACAGACACTTCTGCAAAGACGACATTCAGATGGCCAACAGACACATGAAAAAGTGCTCCACATTACCTGGCATCAGGGAAATACAAATCAAAACCATAATGAAGTACCACCTCACACCAGTCAGAATGGCTAAAATTAACAAGTCAGGAAAAGACAGATGATGGCGAGGACACGGACAAAGGGGAACCCTCCCACACTGTTGGTGGGAATGCAAGCTGGTGCAGCCACTCTGGAAAACAGTATGGCGGTTCCTCAAAAAGTTGAAAATAGAGCTACCCTACAACCCAGCAATTGCACTACTGGGTATTTACCCTAAAGAATCAAATGTAGTGATCCAAAGGGGCACATGCACCCGAATGTTTATAGCAGCAATATCCACAATAGTCTAACTATGGAAAGAACGTAGGTGTCCCTCAACAGATGAATGAATAAAGATGTGGTGTGTGTATACACACACACACACAATGGATTATGCAGCCATCAAAAGAAATGAAATCTTGGCATTTGCAACTACGTGGATGGAACTAGAGGGTATGCTGAGCGAAATAAGTCAATCAGAGAAAGACAATTATCATATGATATCATATCATATGAGGAATCTGAGAGGCAGGGTGGAAGGTTTGGGGGGTAGGAAAGGAAAAAAATGAAACAAGACGGGATCCAGAGGGAGGCAAACCATGAGCGACTCTTTAATCTCACAAAACAAACTGAGGGTTGCTGGAGGGGTGAAGAGGTAGGGATAGGGTGGTTGGGTTATGGACACTGGGGAGGGTATGTGATATGGTGAGTGCTATGAAATGTGTAAGCCTGACAATTCACAGACCTGTACCCCTGGGGCAAATAATACATTATATATTAATAAAAAAAATTTTTTAAAAAAGGTCAGACACTTAAGCAAGTGAGCCACCCAGGCATCCCCAATTTTTTTAATTCATTTTTTTTTTTATTAAGTAGGCCCCACGCCCAGCATGGAGCTCAATGCAGGACTGGAACTCATGACCCTGAGATCTAAACTGCAAACATTTTAAAACATACTAGTTCTCTATCCACCAAGTGGGTCAACAAATCATGGCTTCTCCTCCCTGAGTAAATCCCTTTCTTGCCATCTCTTTCAACCACCCTTTCTACTTCCTTCTTTATACCTTTACCTTCTACCTCCTTCAACTGCACTCCTGCAAGACTCAAAACTAGGGCACAAGCACTATCCCACTCAGAACTTCCAGGGACACCCCACTGGCCCAGCTCAGCCTTCAGGTCAGATTTTTGCCCCACTTTCCCCAAGGGACACTTCCTTTGGCTTTACTCCTTGGTCCTCAGGCATGGGCTGATCTTTCGCTCCTCCACCTTCTTCGGGTCACCCAAGGACAGCCTGCCTGCCACAGACTAAGCCTTCCCCCCCATTTTGCTGTCTAGGTGCCCCATTTATTCCAAGTCTCTCAAGTCCTCACCAGTATTTGGCTGATGCTGTCTTATATTCCACTGCCACCTCCTGTCCCTTCTATTCAATGGTAGATCCCTGATGATACCAGCACCATTCAGGTGCCTAATGTCTGCTGAACAGTCTCATTTTGAACTTTCCTTTTCTCTCCTCACTCACCTGTTGAACAATGTCCTTGTTTAGATCACCTACCTCCTTACTAGACCACAGCAGTAACCAACTTGCCTCCAGTCCAGTATACATTCTCATAATAGGGGCTTTTTTAAAAAATATATATTTTTTAAGATTTTATTTATTTATTTGACAGACAGAGATCACAAGTAGGCAGAGAGGCAGGCAGAGAGAGAGGAGGAAGCAGGTTCCCTGCTGAGCAGAGAGCCCGATGTGGGGCTCGATCCCAGGACTCCGGGATCACGACCTGAGCCAAAGGCGGAGGCCTCAACCCACTGAGCCATCCAGGCGTCCCCTAAAAATATTTTTTAATGTTTTTAAATAAACCCTATGATATGCCCAGCATGGGGATCGAACACACAACCTCAAAAGCAAGAGTCCCACATTCCACTGACTGAGCAAGAGGCACCCCAAGGTCACTTCTTAAAACCACCACAGCTGGGTGCCTGGGTGGCTCAGTTGGTTAATCGACTGCTTTCAGGCCAAGTCATGATCCTGGAGTGACGGGATCAAGTCACAGATTGGTGGGGGGTTGGGGGGGGAGAGTCCCTGCTCAGCAAGGAGTCTGCTACTCCCTCTGACCTTCTCCCCTCTCATGCTCTCTTTCTCAAATAAATAAAATCTTAAAAAAAAAAAAAAAAAAAAAACCACCACAGCTGTGCTCCAAGTTCCTTCTGGTTCCAACCCAACCTTCGAGAACATATAGAAAAGGTGCCCAGTCTTCTCTTTCAACCCTTGCCTCTGCTCACTTCTTTTCCTTCCAGAGTTGAGACCTTCCTGCCATCAACTCCTTCACCAATCAAACCACTACCCTTTCCTGAAGGTACAGCTCAACTGAAGTCCCACCCTAAAGCCTGCCCTCCGTAGCCTAGGACCCAGGCTCCTCAGCTTACTTCAGCATTGTGCCCAGAGCACCAGTAGAGGTCCCAAGAAGGGTCAGACAAACCCTAGTTTCTGAGAATGGTCCCTCACAGCATGTTCCTGGAATTCTTTTTTTTTTTTTTAAAGATTTTATTTATTTCTTTTGACAGAGAGAAATCACAAGTAGATGGAGAGGCAGGCAGAGAGAGAGAGAGAGAGAGGGAAGCAGGCTCCTCACCGAGCAGAGAGCCCGATGCGGGACTCGATCCCAGGACCCTGAGATCATGACCTGAGCCGAAGGCAGCGGCTTAACCCACTGAGCCACCCAGGCGCCCCTGTTCCTGGAATTCTTCGTGGAGTCCCTGATCACTTCTCCCATACTGCCTTGGCACTGTACCCACCACCAAACACCTGGGCTTGGCCTTCACCAGAGAAGCACCCAACCAAGGCTACCATCATCAGTCTGATGCAACACAAACTCAGGTGGGCACAGTCAAATGTTCAACCTGTATTCAAAGCTGGACTCTGCCACATGATGACAAGTTGTGTGACCTTGGGAACATTCCCTCATCTAGGACTCTGCTTCTTCAGTCAACATAAAGGATTCTCATAACCATTAGCAATAGCGCACACAGAACAGAAACAGAAAGCCCATGACTGTGGCTGACACAGTCTATCACATCTCTGACCTAGAAAGCAAGAAAGGCCAGAACAACTGTAAGGTAAAGGATTGTACATACTCTCGTCTGCATCAAGAATGAACACACCTGTTAAAAAAAAAAGAACACACCCCTACTCTGAGACCAGTACAACAGCCCTGCCCAACAGGAAATGCAATGCCTCAAGTTCGAGAGATAGGATTTTTAACAATCATATGCCACCTGGAGTCCAAGTGGCTCCAGGATCCCCCGCTTACCACACCATTCTCAGTGTTTTAACAGACACCAGCGAACTCACACAAGATAGAGTTAAATCCTTGGTCATGTTACTCTTCTGACCCACACATTCCTGAATACAGACTTCTTCTCCTTGTCCCCAACCTCCCCCCACACAACCCCAGCTTGACATTCCCTCTGCTCAACCTCTTCAGACTCTCAGCTGGCTCCTCCTCCCACCTTAGCTCTCCTCTACTGGCAGACCTCACAGCTGGAGGTCCTGAACCCCTCCCCCTCCCTGACACCACCTATGTGGTCACCAGCATCTTTCTAAACACCACCATCCTTCTAAACACAGGTCTGGACCATGCTACTCCAGTAATTGAAAAGCCTTCTCAGACTTCTGCACCCTGAAAAAGTCTGAACTCCCCAGCACAATGGGCCTAGAGAAAGGCCTAGAAAGGCCTAGGGATCCCACTGGCCAAGCTGGAGGACTCACAGGTGCTATTTTAGGAGCTCGTGTACGTGTGATTCCCTGCATCCAGACCTTGCTGCCCCCCCCCAACTAATTCTTGCTGGCCCTGCAAGCCTCAGCTTAGGAATTCCCTTTCCTCAGGCTCCCAAAGCACCATGTGAGCACACTTACTGGGCAGATACTATCAATCACAGGTTCCCTAATTCCCACTGTCCCTGAAACCTCCTTAAGGGCAGAACCAGCCTCTTTTACACAAGTCCCCTGAACCTACCACAAAATTAGGCAAGTAGGCAAATATTCATTAAATGAATGAATGTACTTTGTCATATCAACTTTTCCAAAACAGTAAAGACTTGCTCTCTTCCTCTTTCAACCAAGGCTCCTATCAACAAGAGCTTTCATGTTCCAGCTGGGTGGTTGTTGCCCGTACAGTACTGCTTACTCTTCCTTTCATACAGTATCCCACAGGCTTTGAACAGGCTCACACTATGCACCTTCATCTTTCCTCAAATCTGCTTTCTCCAAGAAATGGCTCCTCAGCCTCCTTTAAACATGCAGACCATGAGCTCTTATTCCTTGGCTCCACAGCAAACAAAGTTCAATTCAACTTCTCTGGAGTCCAAATAGAGATCTGTATGCCTCCAAGGTTGAATCTTTTTAAAAACAGGGACATTCCAAAATTATCATGTCTCTAAACACTCACCATAGAACAACCTGATAAAGTTACAGTATCCCATCTACAGCAGACTCAAAAACACCTGGTAGCAAATCCAACTCTTTATCTGGGCTCATGTCCTATAAACACTACCCTCCCTGAGCTGAGTCTGGGTTCCATGCCAGGAATCGCTTCTCCTCGCTTATTTAGGGAAATAGCAGGCCCGGCTCTTAAGTTAGAACTTCAGGCTATCAACGTGCTGTCCCAGGCTCTAGCTTCCACCAAGGCAAAAACTTCATGCTCATCATTAAAACTAATTCTGAAGTCAGTTTACAAACCTAAGAGCCTCACATGCCATAGAGATTAAAATATGCATTTCTAATAAGCACTTAAGTTTGTATGAAATTAACTTGGAATTTTTGGCAGGATTCTAAGCAGAGAGAGCATTTTCTCTAGAGACACTTTACAAATACACCAGCCGGTGAATCCGGTTTTCCAAACACCAAGTAAAAAGGTGAAAAGGCAGGAGGCTTCCAAAGAAGCTCGAGTTGGGGGGGTGGGAGGGTGACCCCAAGGCTCTCGGAGCAGCTCAGGTCCCAGCGGCTGCGGCGCCCTTCCCCGCCTCCTGCGGGGGGTCAGTGCCCCATCCTCCGGCTTCTGTCCAACTGGACCGCGCGACGACCCTCTTTGCAAGCCCAGCGGGAGGCCCCAAGGCCGTACACGCCTGTGGCCAGAGCGCAGGCCCCGCGTTCCCCGGAGCGCGGGCCGGGCTGAGGCCTGGCCCATCGCCGCGGCGCGGAGCCCGGGCCCGGCCGCGGAACGCCCTAAGCCTTTGCCTGAGGGGCCGCGAGGAGGGGGGCAGCTCTCCCCGGGCCGTGCCGCTGCCTCACCCGCAAGGACGTCGCAACCGTGTCCCCATCCCGGGCCAAACCGCGAGCAGCAGCAGGTGTTCCTCGGGAGGCTCGGCCGGCCACGGGGATGGGGGCCTGGGCTGCTAGGCTCGGCGGCAGGGGACGGGCGGCGCACTCACCGAGCGCCGGCGGGCGGGCCGCGGCAGGTGCTTGCTCCTCCCGGCCGCAAGACGCCACGCCGCCGCCACCGCTCCCCGGGGACTCGGCGCCAAGCTGCCGTCGCCGCCGTCGCCGCCGCCGCCGCCACCGAGCCTGAGGACCGCGAGCGCCGCACCGCAGCCTCCGCGCGAGCACGTACCGGGCGGTGAGAGGGCGCCGAGCGCGAGGGCGGGGCGCGCGGCCGGAGCCTAGCAACCGCCTGACACGCGAGTGCCGCAGCCAATCCCGCCGCCAGCTCCGCGCGGCACCGACCAGCAGTCCGCGCGACGCCCGCTTCTGCCTGCGTCCGCCGCCCCGCAGCGCGCCGCACCCGCGCGCAGGCCCCGCCTCCACCCGCGCCGCTTTGCTCATTGGCCCGCCACGCCCCCGCCCGAAAAGACACGCCCCTCCCTGGAAGCCCCGCCCCACGGAGGCCGGGTCCGTCCCCCCGGACACGCCCCGGCCGGTACGGGTTGCCCCCAGTCCTCTGGCCTGGCGGTGGGGGAGGGGCACCCCGCCCAACCTCAGGCCTTCCGGCTGTGAGACTCGTCCAACCCACCCAGGGTGGTCGGGCTCGGGAACTAGTTCTGCCACAGAAGGCCACCTATCGTTTGGATCTCCTGATTTCTTTCGAATGCAAATCAAGCGGTATTTCTAAGCCTTGAAAACGGTCAGGAAGGGTCCTCTAAATCGCTACACGGATCGGGAAACTGAGGCGAGGGCCGGAGGAGCGGGAAGCTGGCCTCTCTCCAAAGGCCTAGCCCCTAGCAGGCGAGGTCGTCCGGGAAGCGCCTCAGGCCTGACCCTGTCCCCTTCCCCTGCCCCCAACTCCGGAATCCGATGCCTCCTCTGGCGCCAGAAATAGCTCTGACCCGCTGGCGCTGGTCACTCACTACTTGTAGCCTGCATTCTTTCAGGGGGTGGGGGAGTAAGGAGCGGAGGTTACTGCTGAGGTCCTTCTCCCTTCAAGGGGAGGGTCCTAAAGGGGCTCTCGCTCGTCGCAGGGCTTACCTATGGCCTCCAACCCCAAATGCCCCAGAGACCTGAAAAATCACTGGGTGGATCTGGGGATGGGATCCATGATGGACTCTGTTCACTTTCGCTCCCAAATCCTGCTCAGGATGTGTCCATTCCCTCCTGGGCCTGTGTCCAGGTTGGAATTCCAACCCAGAACCTTTGTCAGAGAGCACATTCTGAACACAGAGCTGGCTGCTACCTGCTGGGCTGTCCTCCCTGAATCCATACAGGTGTGAGTCTCCCCTGCTTGCTTTCTCCCCATTCCTTAAGGAGTGTCCTGGAGAAACAAATTTCAGAGAGCCAGAAGGAAAGTCATCTTCCAAATGCACATAGCTGTTTGTGACTTTTTTTTTTTTTAAGATTTTTTAAATATATTTGACAGAAAGAGAGAGAAAGCACAAGAAAGGGGAGTGGGAAGAGGGAGAAGCAGACTGCCTGCTGAGCAGAAAGCCCCAGGAGGAGCTCTGTACTAGGGCCCTGGGATCATGACCTGAGCCAAAGGCAGACACTTAACCAACTGAGCCACCCAGGTGCCCCTTGATTTTTTTTATTTATTTATTTATTTATTTATTTATTTATTTTAAGTAAGCGCTACATCCAACATGGAGCTCGAACTCACAAGCCTGGAGTCAGGAGGCTCATGCTCTTCCAACTTCGCCAATCAGATGCCCCTTGATTTTTTTATACTTAAATGCATAGGCTCCAAACTTCATTCACACAGACTAGAAAAGGAACTGAAATCCAGGGAAAAGGCCTCAAACCATCTTTCAGATGTTAAAACTAAAAAAATTATTAGTCTCTCAAATCCAAATTTAAAATTCTGCTGCTTTGAAAAGTTAAGAATGTGAAAACTTACTTGGGTTTCTAAATAAAATATATTCTCTCATTCACTTCTTTACTAAGTTTCCTTACACACCCCACCCCCAACCCAACATACACCAGGCACTGCTTTGCGACCCCTAGGTTCTGCGGGGTATGTTAGTGCCTGACTGTATAGTTATATACATATGTTTTTCCAAAACAAAAGATATCAGTGGGTACTGGCCTCCTAAAGTACTTCCCTCCTACCATCTGCACAGAAGCTGCTGGCCACTTCTAATCCTCACTGATCATCCATGGATCCCAGAGTAACTTCCCTTCTTCCTTTTTAGCACTGGTCTTCCTAGATGAAGCACCAGGCCTCATTCTGGCCTCCAGAGTCCCAGTGCCCCATGCTTAAGCAGCCCCCAGATTTCTGACCAAGGAAGGGGCCTCAACTGGTTGGTACCAGAAGGTGGGATAGTCCTGGAAGGAGGGAACAACAACCAGAGTGTGCCTGAAGCCCTTACAGCCAAATCCTTTCCAGTCCTTGCTTCTCTAGGTTTGGGGTTACTTTGGAGGCTCTGTGGCCCCCAGGCTGGCCCTAATATTGTCCCCCCTCCCTACCCCTTCACTCCTGGCAGATCTCACATGTTTTCTTCCCCCCAGCCCAGAATGGCTCTAACCTCTGGATGTCATAACAGGCTTTTTTCATTTTTGTTTGAAGTTGGAGTTCTCTCCATCCTCCCTATTCCAGGCCCTAGAAGGACGAAGGCCTGGCTGGCCAGAACTGACCAGCCTTCTGGGGCCTAATTAGCCCCAGCTGGAACCCAAGCAGCTCCCACAGAGCCCATAGGTAAGTAAAGAGGGAGGTGGACAGCCAATTTCATGGGCCCCTAAGTTAACCAGGGGCCATAAAGGGAAAGGCCTGTTATTCTCTATAGTCCTGGAATTCAAAGCCTTTCTCCTCCCACTGCATAACCCAACCTAGTGTTCAGCACGAGGTCCCCAATGACTCACCCTTGGGGGCTATTCTAGAATCCCAGGAGGGCCTAGGCCACCTGGGATGGTAATCACAGCCAGTTGGAGGGAATAGCCAAAAGTGAGGCCCAGGAAAACACCCAAGAGGAACTGCCCATGAGGCCCATATGGTATGGGCTGGGGGAGAAACTAAGAATAGGACTCTAGGGGCGCCTGGGTGGCTCAGTGGGTTAAAGCCTCTGCTTTCGGCTTGGGTCATGATCCCAGGGTTCTGGGATCGAGCCCCGCATCGGGCTCTCTGCTCAGCAGGGAGCCTGCTTTCCTTCCTCTCTCTCTGCCTGCCTCTCTGTCTACCTGTGATCTCTGTCTGTCAAATAAATTAAAAAAAAAAAAAAAATAGGACTCTTTAGACCTACAGCCTTCAACTCTCCAGGCCCTTCAGCCTCCAAAGCTTCCTCCACTTAAACCCCAAGCCAGAGGCTCCAGAACAATGATCTGATCTGGGTTTGTCTCCCCCACTGGAGCATGAGCCTTTGAGGCCAGAGACCAGTCTGTTTGACCCCATATTACAACCACCACCTAACTGCCTGCACATCGTAGAGGCTCCATTTCTGTTTGAGAAGGAAAGAATGAGATGTTGCCTGCCTCACTTCCTGGTTGGTAGTCACCACAAATGTCCCAAGCCCTGTGCAAAGCCGAAGGCAAATGCCTCAGTGTTTACCTAGGGCTAAAGCCTTGGTTCCAGCTCAGATAAAATCCAGCAGATACCAACATGGACCAAACTTTCCTCTGGTTCTAGGATTGATTCCAGGACTTTTTCTCTGGCATATTCCCAACAAATTGAAGGCTAAGGGCTGGTGCCCAGCTTCAGACTCTTCCAAGGGAAAGGAGGTTCCTGCCACTGCTGCTCCCCCGGGCCCAAGGAAGAGGGGCAAGGGGCAGGGCTAGCTGAGGATGGAGGCTTCTGACCCAAATGCCCAAGCAGGGCCAGCCAAGTCAGGGCAAGGGAGGGGTCCCTTTTGTCTGGATTTAACAGAAGGAGGATTGTCTGGTAGCTCTGGCAGAAAGAAAGGGCTGATAAGTTCATCCGGAAGAAACTGCCAGTAGGCGTGTTTGCGGGTCACCACCAGCCTTCCCAGAAGCCAATTCCTTCTCTTGCGGGGCCCTCCACTCCTGTACTTCCACTAGACCCCTTTCTACATGTCTGGCACAGGCCCTTCCTCCAGTCAGCCAGCAGGTTCCACACCTGTCTATCTACAGGTATCCAATCCCCTGGGGACAGAAACCCCACAGCAAGAATAAGTGTTGAGTGAATGAATAAAAATCACCTCTTCCCCTTGGGTGGACACTAATGTCTCGGCCACATTCCACTCCCTGCTAGCTCTGAGATAATACAGTCCTCCAAGGCTGACTTTGGGCGACGGCTCCTAAAACACAGAGTTTACGGCCTTGAACACTGGACTAAACACCAGATTATGTCTGGTCTCGGCCAGGCAGCCCGTGAAAGCAAGTAAACCGAGGGTCCTGTTTGTTCATTCTCTTCAGTCACTGACCAGCCAGCCCCAACCCAGCAGTGGGAGAAGTTACCTATACCGTTCTGGTTCAACCAGATTGGCAGTCCCTCTCTGCTCTCAGTCACGTGTCTGGTCTGGCTCGGGGATCCGCCACTGACTTCTCTAGGACAGAAACACCTCTTCCTCTCAGAGCGGGCCTAAGATCTGGGCCTGTTTGTTTCATCAGCCTGGGTTCCCCTTAGCATCCTTTAGTCAAGAGACATAAATGGGTTTCCCAACAATCACTGATTCTCATTCTGTTATCATGGCTGTTGGGTAAGCCCTTGGAACACTAGAATGTGTTGGACCCAAACCAACGGTCTTAATCCTAGGCTGAGTGCTGACAGAAACAGGCAGGGCCTCTAGGAGCCCTCACCTGTGGTCTGATACTCCCCAACATTTCTGGGAGCCAATTTGAGGGAAGCTACTAAAAGGACAAAGAGTGAATATTAGCCCCTCAGCCAAGCTTCCCATTGTGTCCACATGAAGAATAAGTCCCCGCTGGGACCAAGAGCCAAGTTCACTTTGTGATCGTTCATAAGCTGTTTGCCTTCCCTGAACCTCTTGGTCAACCCATCATCAAGTGATGTGTGTGGGCTTCAGACCTGCCTGCTCACGGAGAGTGACAGAAGACCACTTTATGTGGCTGAGTCCGGACCAGGATGAAACACCCACCACACGTTGTCAGTCCACAGATATTTACTGAGTCTGTTGTGCGCTGAGAACACAGGGAGGGACGAAAGGAACAAGCACTGCTGTTGTGGAGCCCAAATTCAAGTGTAACCAGATAGAGACTAAATAAGTAAGTCAACCACGGGCTGGGATTAGTAGGGAGTAAGTCAGTGCCCTCAATCAGGGGATGCGAGGGCAGGACAGGGGCTGCTCTGTGGTCCAGTTCATCACGGAAGTAAGTCCTGCAGGAGGTGAAGGACGGAACCCTGGGGTTTTCAAGGGAAGGAATAGCACAAGCCTAGGGAATGGCCGTGGTAAAACAGAGGAAGGAGTGGGCAGGCAGATCTGAGGAACCCCCGAGTTAACCATGGCCTGAGCAGTGAATGGAGGAGTGAACAAAGGACAAAACAACTAGTGTGACGATAGGCGCCAGAGCTGGATTTAACCGGACTGGGGGGCTTTGCCAGGAGCACAGGATCCCAAGAGCAAGGGGCATGGAAGCTGAAGGGTGCGAGCAACCAGGAGGGGAGTGGGAATGGTGCCCTCGGGCCTCCTGGAAGGAATGTGGTGGGGTGAGGAATGAGGGGGCAGCAGCCTGGCCCCAGCCCTGGAGCTCCCCTGCCTCTGGTAGGTGGGGAAAGAGAGGTGAGAGAGCAAGCAGGGGTAGGGACAGAGATGGGGTCTTGTGTGGGAGGGACAGCAGGCCCCACAGAAGTCAAGTCAGAACAAGCATTTAGAGACAACATTTCGCAGTTTCTTTGCCTCCACCTTCCCCTGGAATGCAGAGAAGTGGCTCCCCTCCTCCCAGCTCCAGAGGAGGAAGGAGACGGGGAGGGAATATCCATTCCCTTGGGCTGGGGCAGCTCCTAGTAGGTTTTACAGGTTGGGGTTTAGGAGAGACCCTGCAGAACCCACCAGAGAACAGAGCACCTACCGCCAACTCCTGGCTGGAAGGAAGTCCATGGACTGGGCCAAGGTGGAGGTGGGAGAGAGTAGGGGGATAGTGGTAAGTGTGGAGGAGGTGGAGGATCCTGCCTAAGACAGGGTCCAGGGCAGTCCCCTACCCAACTCCCCTGAGGCTGCTGCCAGACACAGGTGCAAAGAAGGCAGGTAGGGTGACAGGTAGGGTGTCATCTGGCAGGCAAGGGAGGCCTTGGTCAGCTGATCCATCTCCCTCCTGCTTACTGCTCAAGGCCAGTGACCTTCAAAGGTCCCTCCCTGCAGTTGCCATTTACCCAAGCTGGACTGAGGTCCTGGCTGGGGTCACCCATGAATGAGCAGGAGAGGGTCTATGTCCATCAGTAGGCTGAAACTGACAAGGGACCCCAGAGACCAGGAAGACCTGGAATGGGAAGCACTGGAGGTTGGGTACAGTATGGGCCCTTGAGGTAAGAGAGACCCCAGCTCGAAGCCAGGGCTCTGAACTTCTGGGTGTGGGCATGGCTGGCAGCAAGCATGGTGATGGCTCCATGCAGAGGCATTGACATGTCCCATACCAAAAGATGATGGGTAGAGAGTTTTTCCAGAAAAGGTGAAAACATTTCCTTCCTTCCTTCCTTTATTTTTTTAAGAAACGTTTCAACTCTGCCTCCCCCAGCCCCAGCCCCGTGTTCCCGGGCACATAAGTGAATGTGGCAGCTGGCATAATACAAAGGTGGGGACATGGGGGTGGAGGGAAGGCTGCTTCTGAAAGGGATATCCTGGACCTCAGAGCCAGGGCCCAGCAGCTGCTCGTTTCATGTTGGAGGGGCCCCAGAAAGAAGGCTGGCCTCAACTGACCCCCTACCTTCCTTCTGCCAGAAACTTCCTTGTATCCTGCTTCCTGGGACCCTCAGTGATTAATTCAATGTCAGCAGCCCTGCTGTTGAGGTAAACAGAAAACTGGGCCTCTTTACAGGCTTCTTTGCTGCACCCACAAATAATAGGACCAAGCTCACCCCCACTGAGTCCCCTCAGATCACAGGAGGCAGGGCCTGAGGGTGCCCCAGGCTTCCTTGCACTTCAGGTGGGTGGGTACTAGTGGGAAGTCCAGGGTTGAGGCCCTGAAGGCTTGGTGCACACAAGCAGGGGCCCTGGCTCCTGCCTCTGACTGAATGGGCACTTGGGCAAACCCCTTTCCCTCTCCAGACGCTTTCCCTTTCTGACCCTTGTGGGCCAAAGTTTTACAAAAGGCCCGTAGTTGTTTCCTCTCCTTCCTAGAAGGGCCTGAACACAAGTGCATATGAGGAGCTGAGGAGGAGAAGAGAGGGAAAAAGCAACCCAGGGACTTGTGTGGGCTGGGGCTCCAGAGAGGTCCCACGGGAGACAATGCACCCCTTGGAGAAGGATGGACTTCGGGAGAACCTCTGGAAGGGGTTTGGAGAGCACTTGGCTTCCTCCCTAGCTCCCTTCTCTACCCTAGCATTTCCTTCCCTGAGGAATTCCAGTTGCATCGAAAGGCAAGGGGCAAGCAGATGCTCCCCTTCCCCTCTTCCCCCCCCACCCCCCCAACTCTTCACTGGCTGTCATTCTCCATTCCCACGGCCCAGCAACCAGGGAGCTTCCTCACCTGTTGCTGCCCCGCCTGCCTCCCTCTTCCGGGCCCACAGCTGTTCCCTGACAGCTGGACCGCTGTGAGGCTCTGCCTCAGGCTGAACTGCCAGGACCTTTTCCTCGCCTGTCTTGATGGCCCCAAGGCCCACCCACAACCCTGCCTTTCAAATGTCCCTGACCCTTGGTCCTGGAGACCCACCACAGCTGTGGGCCACCTGCACCTTTGCAAGAAGCAACAGCTGCCTTTTCTCCCAGGCTCCTCCAGGGCCAAGGTCCCCTTGCCTCCTGTCAGCCTGAGGGTGAGGTGCCTGCCCCCTATCCCGCATATCTCCCTTGACTTCTCGGGCCTTGGTCTTCTGAGGATCTTCTCCCATAAAACAATGAGAGGGGGCTTCGGGGAAGAAGGACTGTGGGGCCCTGTCCTCTGCTGGAGGCCGCCTTCACACTACCCACTGAGCCGGTCCTCATGTGGGAGCAGCCAGAGCCGACTTACAGACCAACCTACCTGTCCTACTCGGGACGCTGCCTGACTTCCTACTGCTGGAGGACACGGACTTCCCCCTCCCCTAACATCCCCTTCCCCTGCCCAGCTTGACCGCTCCCATATAATACCTTACCTCCCACCTCTCCACCCTGTATCCTCCCCATACATCTCCACTTCTGCTTCTCTCAATACCTATTGCCAGTTCTTTTGCACCCCAGTTTTTATTTTTATTTCTTAAGTAAGCTCTATGTCCAGGGGTGCCTGGCTGGCTCAGTCAGTAGAACTGGGGACTCTTGATCTCAAGGTGGCAAGTTCACGCCCCACACTGGGCATAGAACCTACCTTTTGGGGTAATATTTATTTATTTAAGTAATCTTTGCACCCAACGTGGGCTGTGAACTCACCACCCTGAGATCAAGAGTCCCCAGCCAAGCACCCCATACCCCAGTTTTTCCTTTGCGCGTGACCCGAGTGACAGGGAACCTCTTTCAGTTGCTACAAAAACGCCAGGCATCTGCCAGCTCCTCTGGAGCCCTCCCACATGCAACCCTTCTGCCCACAGCATTCTTTTTCCACTTAGCCTACCTCATTCCTACTCACTGCGGTCTCAGTTTCTGGCCTGGGCAGGTGTCCCTGCTCTGGATCCCTGATGAGCACCCCATATTATTATGTCAGATTTAAAATTTATCCCTAGGGACACCTGGGTGGCTCAGTTGGTTAAGCCGCTGCCTTCAGCTCAGGTCATGATCCCAGCGTCCTGGGATCGAGTCCCACATCGGGCTCCTTGCTCCGCAGGGAGCCTGCTTCTCCCTCTGACTCTGCCTTCCACTCTGTCTGCCTGTGCTCGCTCTCGCTCGCTCTCTCTCTGACAAATAAATAAATTAAAAAAAAAATTCTTTAAAATTTATCCCTAGCACAGACTGGACGATCTGTGTCAGTCTACACGCCCCCCACCACCACCAACAACAACCCCTCCATCCCAGGAACCTCTCCAACTTGAGGCAGGGCCTGGCATTTAAAATGTACCTAATAACATTGGAATGAATGAATGAACATTTGATTGGAAATGAAGTCTCCTGGAGCCTTCTGGAGAAACTTCCCCATGAGTCCAATTGGCATTTCACTGCCCAAACTCCAGAAGCCAACCACCTTCAGGATTTCCAGCCACCTGCAGAACAAATTTAAGCCTCACCCTATACCACTGAGGGCTGTCGGGACCTGCCCTAGGCTAGTCAAAACCCACCAGTCTCAACCCTTCTCTCCAACTCCCTGCAGAATAACACCTGTAAGGGTCCCTCTTCTTCCACCTACCCAAATCCTGCTTATCCTACTCAAGAACAACACCCACAAGCCTTCCTAGCATCTGACTTCCCATCATCTCTAGGAGACCCCAAGCTACTAGAGGGCAAAGACAGCCCTTGATAATAACATCTACCTTCACTGGGTTCTTTTCTTACCCTTGGACACACAAAATTTCTCCATGCCCCCAGACAACGTTGCATGGCAGTTATTGGTCCCATGTTGCAGATGAGGAAACTGAGGCCCAAGATTTAAGTCACTTACCAAAGATTATGTAACACAGGAAGTGGCCAAGCTGTGGCTCTGTGTTCACTTTTACAGCCTTCACTGTGCCTGCCCCCAGGGTAAGGGACTCCACTGGCACTTGCTGAATGAGGGAACAAATAGATACAGTTACATCGAAACTTCAAGTAGCAGGACACAGGAGCCCAGAATACAGAGGCTTGGACTCAGGAGAGGGGCTTCCAGACATGGAAGAAACATGACCTAGTCCCTGACTTCCCTCCCCACTTGTGCACATAACCAGTGGCCACTCGGCCTCTCCTTGGCAGAGTCTTGACACTGTTGATCTGTGAGAGTAAGTCAGGACCCAGTAGGGGAGGGAAGAGGTTGCAGGATAACTTCAGTGGGGAAGAAAAGGCAGAGGCCTCCAGGTCAGCCAGCCTATTTCAAAGAGCAGCAAAAAGTCCTGGGGGCCAGTGGTTGGACAAAGGTATTCTCAGGATAGCCCAATTATAAATTTCTGCAGGATTATTAGATTACAGAGTTCCGGCATGTAATCCAAGTTCACTTCAGTACTGAACTGGAAAAGGGTAAGGAACTGGGTGGAGGGCAGGGAAGTGGGAAAGTCAAATCACAAAGCCCTTTCTTTACTGAGCATCTACTCTGTCCCCAGACATGCAAGAAGGCCCAAAGCAGAAAAGTAGAAGTCACAGCTGGGAAACTAAGAAGCATGTGTTTCGGCTCTGCAGGGGGGAATGCTGCACATAGGAATCAAGGTGTGTGGAGGGGAGTCAAGCAGCCTGCCTGGGCTGAGGTGGCCAAGTGGAGGAGGGGTCCCTGCAGCTGAGTCTCTGGGGAGGGGAGCCGCTGAGTTTCCTGTTGGCTTGCTAAATTCCCAGGAGGGGTTCAGCAGTAGCCGAGTCTGTCTAGGCCTGCCCAGATGGACAACAATCGGGCAAAGGTGACTGCCCAAGCAGGCCCTGACCAGACCTCTTAGACTTTGCTGGAACTTGCCTGGCTCCGAGCAGAACAGCTCTGAGTGAGGGCCAAGTAGGGGGAGCCCAGGGAAGGAGATAGGGGCACTAACAAGATAGGCAGCTGGACCTGCATTGCCCAACACTAGAGTCATCTGTTCCAGATTCCTTTCATAATGGGATAAAATGTACCAACAGTGAAGCCCAGAGTGGGGCCTGGTAGAGCCCAGTGACTACAGTGGCAGGACAGTTGCGTCCCAGGAAAGCCAGGGAAGCACACACATTCCTTGGCTTCCTGTCCCCAGCAGCTGCAGGAAACTGTTCCAAACTCCCAGCTGTGCCCAGCAGTCCCCATGGACAGGAGAAAGTCTTGTTTCTTGCCATGCCTCTGATTGGACACAGAGAGTCTAGGATGGTGTGGCTGAGTACCCAACAGCAGGCCCCAAGGGAGAAGGTGGGGCTGCCAGTCAACATTTGGAGAGGCAGCCTTGGTCCTGTCTGGGACTGAACCTGGGAAGGGGGTACCATGGATTTCATTCCCCGTGGCCAGGGTCCCCAACCTTCCTTACCTCCGTAATCTGAAAAAGCTATCAACACTTTCCCAGACAAACACTCCCCCCACACATAATCTTGCCTATAATTCAAAAGGGTCCTAAACATCTGGCAGTGCTCGGAAGGACTCCAGGCTAGGAGCCCCTGGAGTGTGCTGAAAGTGGGTGAAATTCCAGTCTCTTTCTGCCTCTACTGGCTGTGAGTCTTGGGCCACCTCCTGGCCATCTTGACTTGTACTGCCCTCTAGAGCCTGAGGAGTTGACTAGGGGAGCTTCAAGGGGCCCCTCAGCTCTGCCATCTCCTTGGAGCTATTTCAACCCATCCTACTGGAGACTATAAAAGAAAGAACAGCTTTAAAACCAGCTGAGAATCTAGACCTGCACTCATCAGAGGTGGGCTGTCCCACTCACACTAGGCTTCCCCAGATCCCCAAGAGCGTCTGCCGCCCAACTACCTTCTACCCATGCAGATGAATCTGGCGGTCAATAGGTGGGCCTCTGGGAGCTTTTGACGTTCTGGGGTTTCAATCACATATACACTTATCAACACACCTTCTGTCATTCACCACATTTACCAAGCACCTACTGTGTATCAGGCCTCGAGCTCCAGGAGGCACAAGTCCAAATCACGCCCATAGTTCTGGGTCCTGCCTGAATCTCATGTCCTCCCAACCTTTGACCCTATGCTCCACTTCCCCAGTGCAGCCCTCCCAATTGGTTTCATCTTGAAAGGGAGTCTTTCTTTCACTAATGTGGGGCTTTGGTAAACTATCCAAGTGTGGCTACCTCTAGGCAGAGCCTGCCCTTTTTATTCATTTCTTATTATCTCCTGCTGCCAACTGGCAACTTTGAATCCATAATAGGAAGTAAGGAAAGAACTCCTGCTTGCCCTAGGATCCAGAGGACCTTTAACAAAGTACCCTGGCTAAATCCTGGCAAGAGTATGTTGGATGTGGGGTGACTGGTTGGCTTAGTTGACTAAGTGGCTGCCTTCAGCTTAGGTCATGATCCCAGAGTCCTGGGATCGAGGAGTCTAATTCTCCCTCTGTCTGCCTCTACCCCTACTGGTGCACGTGTGCTCTCTCTCTCTCTCTCTCTCTGACAAATAAATACATAAAAATCTTTTAAAAATTTATAGGGGTGCCTGGGTGGCTCAGTGGGTTGAAGCCTCTGCCTTCGGCTCAGATCATGATCCCAGGGGCCTGGGATCAAGCCCTGTGTCTGGCTCTCGGCTCAGCGAGGAGGCTGATTCTCCCTCTCTCTCTCTGCCTGCCTCTCTGCCTACTTGTGATCTCAGTCTGTCAAATAAATAAATAAAATCTTTTAAAATTTCAAAAAAATTATTTAAATAATTTAAAAAGAGTATGTTGGATATGTCTCTGGCCATTTTGTTCAGAGTGTTTATCACTACCAGACATCATATGTAAACTATTTTATTTGTCTTATCTTCTCTACTAGAATGAAAACTCTATGAGGGCAAAGATTGTTTACTGCTGTATATTTCTGTGAAAAAAATGCTCAATTGGGGAGCCTGGGTGACTCAGTCAGTTAAGCATCTGCCTTTGGCTTGGGTCAGGATCCCAGGGTTCTGGGATCCAGTCTCGCATCGGGCTCCCTACTCAGCCGGGAGTCTGCTTCTCCCTCTCCCTCTCCCTGCAGCACTGCCTGCTTGAGCTCTTTCTCTCTCTTGTTATGTCCAATAAATAAATAAAATCTTATTTTAAAATGCTCAGTAAGGGGCGCCTGGGTGGCTCAGTGGGTTAAAGCTTCTGCCTTTGGACAGGTCATGATCCGAGGGTCCTGGAATCAAGCCCTGCATCGGACTCTCTGCTTGGCAGGGAGACTGCTTCCTCCTCTCTCTCTGCCTGTCTCTCCGCCTACTTGTGATCTCTGTCTGTCAAATAAATAAATAAAATCTTTTTTAAAATACTCAGCTAATTTTGCTAAGTAAGAAAATTCATAAGGTTGAGACCAGATTCTATACACAACGTGGTATACTTCTGCCAGACTTGAACCCCAGTACAGCAACTCACTGACGGTATGGCCTTGGGAAAGTTCTTTACCTTTCCACTGAGTTTTCTTTTTCTTTCTTTTTTTTTTTTTTAAAGATTTTTATTTACTTATTTGAGAGCAAGAAAGAGAACATGAGTGGGGGAAGAAGCAGAGGGAGAGGGAGAAGCAGGCAGCCTGATGCAGGACTTGATCCCCAGACCCTGGGATCATGACCTGAGCTGAACGAAGGCAGATACTTAACTGAGCCACTCAGGTGTCCTCCACTCAGTTTTCTTCCTGCAATATAAAAATACTTCTGATTTCTACCTTAAAGGGGAGTGGGTGGAGTGAAGAACACGAACATCAGGAGAACAGTGCTTGGCACATAGTAAATGCTAAGTAAGTGCCAGTGATTATTATTATCATCATTACTATTCTTTTTTTTTTTTTTTAAGATTTTGTTTATTTATTTGAAAGAGATCACAAGTAGGCAGAGAGGCTGGCAGAGGGGCAGGGGGAAGCAGGCTTCTTGCTGAGCAGAGAGCCCAATGAGGGGCTTGATCCCAGAACCCTGAGATCATGACCTGACTAAAAGCAGAGGCTTAACCCACTGAGCCACTCAAGAGCCAATCTTCATTACTATTCTTATCCTGATTTGTTTGTTCAACATTGCCAGGAGCTTTCCCCACGTAGATCAGAAAGTTGATTGCTATCAGAGACCCACTATGCCGTTGGACTGTGGTGCCATTCACTCAGGACAAATTTATACATACTCTTTCTGGATCCCCAAACATTACAAGCAAGAACAACTTGTGTATGTGAGAGAGAGAGAGACAGAGTGTGTGTGTGTGTGTGTGTGTGTGTGTGTGTGTGTGCAGATATACACACACAGAGCACAGTATTGGAGGAGGTTGGCTTTCAGCAGGTTCTCAAAAGGCCTAGGTTGAACAGAAGTTTAGAAGGACTGGACAGAAAGTTGGCTTGCAGGAGGCTCTTTCCGGCAGCTATTTCCAGAGTTCAGGTATGGATCATGCAGGTGAGAAGCCCATCATGGTCTTGTTTCTGATTATCCATGAGATTCTCAATACCATAGTCGTATTGGGGGACACCTGGCTGGCTCAGTCAGAGAGCATGAGACTTTTGATCTCGGGGTTGTGAGTCTGAGCCCCACATTCGGTGTGGAGATTACTAAAAAAAAAAAAGTTAAAAAAAATAGCTGCTGTGGTGATACTGACAATGTCTAGAAAAGACCTTTGGCAAGTTGAGGGTCTAAGGCTCAAGTGAAGAATACCATTCTGGGCATCCAGAACCCACCTCCAGCTTGTGCCAGTCCCACCAGCCTGGATGGGAGAAGCATGATTCTAATGGAAGCATGACTCACTTCCCAGCAGGTGGCGCTGCTGCCCTGCGTGTAAGGGTTGCAAGCTTGGCGCTGTTCCCGTAAGGTTAGTACCTACACCAGGCCCAGAAGACAGTGCCAAGGAGGGCAAAGCCATTTCATTCTCTCATTAATTCAGCAAACACTAACTTTAAAAAATATATTTTATTTATTTATTTGCGAGCGAGAGAGAGTGAGCACAAGATGGGCAGAGGCAGATGGGGAAGGGGACTTCTGCTGAGCAAGAAGCTGGACACCACCAGGCTCCATCCCGGGACCCTGAGATCACAACCTGAGCCAAAGGCAGACACAACCAACTGAGCCACCCAGGCACCCCTCTTTTTTTTTTTTTTTTTGAAGACTTTATTTTTAAGTAATCTCGAGCCCGCATGGGGCTTGAACTCACAACCCTGAGTTTAGAGTCACATGTGTCACCGACTGAGCTAGCACTGCTCCCCAGCATTATATTTCTAGTGAACAGGCACCCTCTGTTCCAGAGCGTGAATCAGACAACATACAAACTAATATATGTGCAACACGATGTCAGATGGGGAGTTCTTGGGGCTGAGAAGTGACAAATGAGCAGACAAACAGGAGGGAATAAACACGTGAGCTTGGGGACGATGTGGAGGCCAGTGTGGTCAGAGTAGGGGATTGAGGAGTATAAGAAGCAGGCCAGTGGTACAGTGTGAAAGATCATTGCTGGGCCACCCGGGTGACTTGGTTGATTAAGCATCCGATTGTTGATTTTGGCTCAGGTTGTGATATCAGACTGCTGAGATCCAGCTGAGCCCCACCTCAGGCTTGGGGCTCAGCAGGGAGCCTGCTAGACATCTTCTCTCCTCCCTCTGTTTCTTCCCCCCCAACTCTCTCTCTCTCAAATCAATAAAAGGGGTGCTTGAGGGCACCTGGGAGGCTCAGTGGGTTAAAGCCTCTGCCTTTGGCTCAGGTCATGATCCCAGCATCCTGGAATCCAGCCCCACATAGGGCTCTCTGCTCAGCAGGGAGCCTGCTTCCCTTCCTCTCTCTGCCCACCTCTCTGCTTACTTGTGATCTCCATCTGTCAAATAAATAAATAAATAAAATCTTAAAAAAGAAAAGAAACTACTTTAAAAAAATAAAATTAAAATTAAAAAGGGGTGCTTGGGTGGCTCAGTCAGTTAAGCGTCTGCCTTCGGCTAGGGTCACGATCCCAGGGTCTTGGGGTGGAACCCTGCATCAGTCTCCCTGCTCAGTGGGGAGCCTGCTTCTCCCTCGCCCTCTGCCTGCCTTGCCCTCTGCTTGTGCTCTCTCTCTCTGTCAAATAAATAAATAAAATATTTTAAAAAAATCTTTAAAAAATTAAGGATATGCATTCTCCTATAAGCATAATACTGCAATCAGAAATAAACCCTAGAGGGGCACCTGGCTGTCTTGGAGGAGCAAGTGGCTTTTGATTTTAGTTCAAGCCCCATGTTGGGTGTAGAAATTACTTAAATAGGTAAATAAACAAATAAAAATACTTTTTAAAAAGTTTTTATTTATGGGGCACCTGATTGGCTCAGCGGGTTGAGCCTCTGCCTTTGGCTCTGGTCGTGATCTCGGGGTCCTGGGATCTAGCCCCGTGTCAGGCTCTCTGCTAGGTGGGGAGCCTGCTTCCCTCTCTTTCTCTGCCTGCCTTTCTGCCTACTTGTGGTCTCTCTCTCTCTCTGTCAAATAAATAAATAAAATATTTTTCTAAAAAGTTTTTATTTATTTGATTTGTTAAATTTATTTGACAAAGAGAGAGAGAGAGCACAATTAGGCAGAGCAAGAGGGAGAAGCAGGCTCGCCACTAAGCAGAGAGCCTGATGGGTGGCTCGATACCAGCACCCTGGGATCATGACATGAGCCAAAGGCACATGCTTAACTGAGGCACCCAGGCACCCCATAAATATACACATTTTTTAAAAAGGAAATAAACCCTAGAGTAGTGAGTCTCAACATTTTTAATCACAAAACAACATTACACTCTTAAAATTACTGAGGCTTAGGAGGGATTTTATGTGAATGATATCTATGGATGTTTATAATAGAAATTAGAACGGAGAAAATTTAAACCATTTGCTTATTTATTTTTATTTTATTATAATTAAATTAAATTAAAATAATTTAATTTAATTTTCTTAAAGTGTATACTCATTCTCTCTCTAAAAATAAAATAAATTTTTTTTTAAGATTTTATTTATTTATTTGAGAGAGAGAGACAGTGAGAGAGAGCATGAGCAAGGAGAAGGTCAGAGGGAGAAGCAGACTCCCCATGGAGCTGGGAGCCTGATGTGGGACTCGATCCCAGGACTCCGGGATCATGACCTGAGCTGCAGGCAGTCGTCCAACCAACTGCGCCACCCAGGTGTCCCTAAAAATAAAATAAATTTTTAAAAAAGAACACTTGGGACACCTGGGTGGCTCAGTCATTAAGCGTCTGCCTTCAGCTCGGGTCATGATCCCAGGGTCCTGGGATTGAACCCCACATTAGGCTCCCTGCTCAGTGGGTAGTCTACTTCTCCCTCTCCCTCTCCCACTCCCACTGCTTGTATTCCTTCTCTCTCTGTCTGTCAAATAAATAAATAAAATCCTAAAAAATAAAATTAAAATTAAAAAAAGAACACTTGTAAAGGTAATTCAGTAAGTATGAAAGCCAGTATCATTGTATTTTTACTTTAGTCTGTAATTTCTCTTTTTTTTTTAATCTCTTTTTTCTATATGATTTAAAAGGCAGAGCTGGGGCACCTGGGTGGCCCAGTGGGCTAAAGCCTCTGCCTTTGGCTCAGGTCATCATCAGGTCATGATTCCGGGGTCCTGGGTTCGAGCCCCACATCGGGCTCTCTGCTCAGCAGGGAGCCTGCTTCCCTTCCTCTCTCTCTGCCTGCCTCTGCCTACTTGTGATCTCTGTCTGTCAAATAAATAAATAAAAATCTTTTTAATAAATAAATAAATAAATAAATAAATAAAAGGCAGAGCTGCCTCTGCCTTCAGCTCAGGTCATGATCTCAGGGTCCTGGGATCAAACCCCACATCAGGCTCTCTGCTCAGCACGGAGCCTGCTTCCTCCTCTCTCTCTCTCTGCCTGCCTCTCTGCCTACTTGTGATCTCTCTCTGTCAAATAAATAAATAAAATGTTAAAAAAAAAAAAAAAAAGAGGCAGGGCTGCTTTGGTCAACTCATTTTTGATAAAGCAAGAGAGAATGTCCAGTGAAAAAAAAGACAATCTCTTCAACAAATGGTGTTGGGAAAACTGGACAGCCACATGCAGAAGAACGAAACTGGATCATTTCCTCACACCACCCACAAAAATAGACTCAAAATGGACGAAAGACCTAAATGTGACACAGGAAACCATCAAAATCCTAGGGGAGAACACAGGGAGCGACCTCCTTGACCTTGGCCACAGCAACTTCTTACTAGACACATCTCCAGTGGCGAGGCAAACAAAAGCAAAAATGAACTGTTGGGACTTCATCAAGATAAAAAGCTTCTGTACAGGGAAGAAAACAATCAACAAAACTAAAAGGCAACCTATGGGATGGAGAAGATATTTGCAAATGATACTATGGGATAAAGGGCTGCTAACCAAAATCTACAAAGAACTTACTAAACTCAACACCCAAAAAAACAATCCAGTCAAGAAATGGGCAGAAGACAGGAACAGACATTTCTCCAAAGACATATAAATGGCCAACAGACACATGAAAAAAATGCTCAACGTCATTCATCAAAGAAATACAAATCAAAACCACAGTGAGGGGGTGCCGGGGTGGCTCAGTGGGTTAAAGCCTCTGCCTTCAGCTTGGGTCATGATCCCCGAGTCCTGGGATCGAGACCCTCATCAGGCTCTCTGCTCGGCAGGGAGCCTGCTTCCCTCTCTCTCTCTGACTGCCTCTCTGCCTGCTTGTGACCTCTGTCTGTCAAATAAATAAATAAACTCTTAAAAAAAAAACACACAGTGAGATACCACTTCACACTAGTCAGAAGGGCTAAAATTAACAAATCAGGAAACAACAGATGTTGGTGAGGATTTGGAGAAAGGGAAAACCTCTCACACTGTTGGTGGGAATGCAAGCTGGTACAGCCACTCTGGAAAACAGCATGGGGTTTCCTCAAAAAGTTAAAAATAGAACTATAACCCAGCAATTACACTACTGATTCAAAGGGACACATACATCCCAATGTTTATAGCAACACTATCAACAATAGCCAAATTATGAAAAGAGCCCAAATGCTCATCGACTGACAAATGGATAAAGCAGATGTGGTATATATATATATATATATATAAAATGGGATATTACTCAGCCAACAAATGAATGAAACCTTGCAATTTGCAATGACATAGATAGAACTAGAGGGTATTATGTTAATTTTATTAAACAAATAATATTAAAATAGTATTATTTTATAATATGTTATTTTATAAATAATATATAGCATATAATTTTATTAAATATTATTATTAATAAAAATTAAGTTTAATATTAAATAATATTAAAATATTGTTTTTGTCAGAGAAAAGCAAATACTGTATGATTCCACTCGTATGTGGAATTTAAGAAAGAAAGCAGATGGACATAGGGGAAAGGAAGGAAAAATAAGATAAAAACTGAGAGGGGGAAAAAAAAAAACTGAGAGGGAGACAAAGCATAAGAGACTCTTAACTTAAAAAAAAGAGAGAGACTCTTAACTACAGAGGACAGGGTGCCTAGGTTGCTCAGTCATTAAGCATCTGCCTTCCACTCAGGTCATGATCCCAGGGTTCTGGGATAGAGCCCTGCATCTGGCTCCCTGCTTCTCCCCCTCCCACTTCCCCTGTTTGTGTTCCCTCTCTCATTGTGTCTCTCTTTGTCAAATAAATGGATTAAAAATATTTTTTAAAAATTATAGAGGACAAGCTGAGGGTTGCTGGAGGAGAGATGGGGAGGTTGGGCTAAATGGGTGATGGGCATTAAGGAGGTACTTGTGATGAGGACTGGGTGTTATATGTAAGTGAGGAATCAT
The DNA here is from genome assembly GCF_030435805.1 of Mustela lutreola. Taxonomy (NCBI): domain Eukaryota; kingdom Metazoa; phylum Chordata; class Mammalia; order Carnivora; family Mustelidae; genus Mustela; species Mustela lutreola. Next base: position 19,239,983 of record NC_081291.1, on the reverse strand, counting down.
TAAATTCTACTCCTAAAACCAATACTACACTACCCGTTAACTAACTTGAATTTAAATAAAAACTTGGAAGATAAACATATAAATAAATAAAGAGCAGGGCCCCTGGCTGGCTCAGTTGGTAGAGCATGCAACTCTTAATCTAAGGGTTATGAGTTCAAGCCCCACATTGGGTTTAGAGTTTACTTAAAAATAAAATCTTGGGGCATGTGGGTGGCTCAGTTGGTTAGGGATCCCACATGTGATTTCAGCTCAGGTCATGATCTCATGGGTCATTAGATCGAGCCCAGGGTTGACTCTACACTCAAGGCAGAATCTGCTTAAGATTCTCTTTCTTTGCACCTCCACCCAACTCACATTTGTGTGTGTGCTCTCTCTCAAATAAATAAATCTTTTAAAAATATTTATTTTTAAAAGAACAAATGCATAAAACAATTATAAATTTATGTTAGCAGTCATAAAGCATATAAAGATATATTTTTTAAAGATTTTATTTATTTATTTGACAGAGAGAAATCACAAGTAGATGGAGAGGCAGGCAGAGAGAGAGAGAGAGAGATAAGCAGGCTCCCTGCTGAGCAGAGAGCCCGATGCGGGACTCGATCCCAGGACCCTGAGACCATGACCCCAGCCAAAGGCAGTGGCTTAACCCACTGAGCCACCCAGGCGCCCCTAAAGATATTATTTTTGATAATAACAATATAAAGAACAGAGGGGTAGGAACAGAGATGTATAGGAATAGATTGCTTAGAAATTTGTTGGAACTAAGTTGGTATTATTTATTTATTTTTTAAGATTTTATTTATTTATTTGACAGACAGAGATCACAAGTAGGCAGAAAGGCAGGCAGAGAGAGAAGGGGAATCAGGCTCCCTGTTGAGAAGAGAGCCCAATGCAGGGCTCCATCACAGGACCCTAGGATCATGATCTGAGCCAAAGGCAGAGGCTTTAACCCACTGAGCCACCCAGGCGCCCCTAAGTTGGTGTTATTTAAATGAACTTGTTATAAATTTAAGATGTCAATTATAATACCAAGTTAGCTATCAAGAAAGTAGTTTAAAAATATACAAAGGGCACCTGGCTTGCTCAGTTGATAGAGCAGGATACTCAATCTTGTGGTCATGAGTTCAAGCCCCATAGTGGGTGTAGAGCTTACATAAAACAAAACAAAACAAATATACAAAAATATAAATAGGGCGCCTGGGTGGCTCAGTGGGTTAAGCTGCTGCCTTCGGCTCAGGTCATGATCTCAGGGTCCTGGGATCGAGTCCCGCATCGGGCTCTCTGCTCTGCAGGGAGCCTGCTTCCTCCTCTCTCTCTGCCTGCCTCTCTGCCTACTTGTGATCTCTCTCTGTCAAATAAATAAATAAATAAAAATCTTTAAAAAAAAAAAAATATATATATATATATATAAATAAATACAAAAAAGGAAAGAAGGAAAACAAAGTAGTACACTACAAAAAATTTAACTAAATTTTAAAAAGCCAGAAAGGAAGGAATTAAGGAACAACAACAACAAACATACAGAATGCCTACAGCTAAACTAAATGTCACAAGTAAATCCTTTATCAGGAATCACATCAAATGTAAATGAGTTAAACCTTACTAGTAAAAGTTTAGAAGATTGGAATTTAAAAGCCCAGATCTATCTATATGCTATCTGTAAGAGACTCATTTTAGATAGAAGGACACAGAGAGGTTGATAGTAAAAGTGTAGAAAAATATACTCCATGCAATTAGTAACCAAAAGAAAGTTGGGCGGCTATGTTATTATAAGACAAAATAGACTTAAGTCAAAACAGCCTATAAGGGACAAAGAAATATATTTTAATATTTATGTATTTAAGTAATCTCTACTTAAATCTCTACCTTAATCTTAATCTCTACCCAACATGGGGCTTGAAATCACAACCCTAAGATCGAGCCACATGCTCAGCGTGCCTAGGTGGCTGAGGCGGTTAAGTGTCTGCCTTCAGTTCAGGTCATAATCTCAGGGTTCTGATATGGAGCTTGGTGACTGGCTTCCTGCTCAGTGGGGAGTCTGCTTCTCTCTCTCTCTTTCTCTCTCTCTTCTCTCAAATGATTAAATAAAATCTTAAAAAAAAAAGTCACGTGCTCTACAGACTGAGCCTGTAAGGGCCCATTTATCCAGAGTGATTCCATCTTGGATTAGTCATTTTGTTGTTTATGCAATAAACCTAAACTGTCCCTGCCCGGCCCCCCAGGGACTTACTTAAAAACAAGTCCAGGAAACCAGTCCCAGGTAACAAAGCCCAAATACAAGGGTTCAGTCAGGCCAGGTGGAGACATCCAATGGGGCGGAGGGGGGGGGTGCATATACTGTCTCCCTATCTACCAAGGAGTATGGGCCCACCTTTAGGGCGCCAATTCTGACCAAGGTGATAGGTTAGTTCAAATGTCTACTAGGGTAAATTGTAATTCAATTGGTCATTTATGTGTGACCTAGCATGACTGTGTAGCTTTCTCTGTGTGTTATAATCTCATTGGCCACCTGTGCGTAGTCAGGCCCAACCACATGGCCTTTGCCCTTAAAAGCTAGTCTGTAAAGCAGAGAGGGATCACCCTCTCTGTAAGAGGCTTGGCCCCGGCTGGTCTGTTTGATTCTTGAAGCTTGGTGTGAAGTAAAGCTTTGCTTGACCTTCACTTTGTATCAGTCTCGCTCGCTCCTTTAGTCACGGACCCGACACTGGGGGGCCTTTCAAGCCAACCGAGCAACCTAAAGGAAGAAATAATATATTTTTTAAAGATTTCATTTATTTATTTGACAAAGATCACAAGTAGGCAGAGAGGCAGACAGTTGGGCAGGGGGGGAGGTTAGGAGGTTCCCTGCCAAGCAGAGAGCCCAGTGTGGGGCTCAATCCCAGGACCCTGAGATCATGACCTGAGCTGAAGGCAGAGGCTTAACATACTGAGCCACCCAGGTGCCCCAGGAAGAAATAATATTGATAAAAGGGACAACACAGTAAGAAGATACAATTATAAACATATACACATCTAACAACAAGGCCCAAAAATACATAAAACAAAAATTAACAGAATTGGACAGAAAAGTAGATAGTTCTATAATAATAACTGGCAGCTCCAATCCTTCACTTTCAATAATGGCTAGAACAACCAGACAGAAGATCAACAAGGAAATAGAAGATTTAAACAATGCTATAGACCAAAGTAGACCTAACGGTGTGAAGATTATGTAAAAATAAAATCTTAAGGGAGCCTGGGTGGTGGCTCAGTCAGTTAAGTGTCTGACTCTTTTTTTTTTTTTTTAAGATTTTTTATTTATTTATTTGACAGAGAGAGATCACAAGTAGGCAGAGAGGCAGACAGAGAGAGAAAGGAGGAAGCAGGCTCCCCGCAGAGCAGAGAGTCCGACGTGTGGGCTCGATCCCAGGACCCTGAGATCATGACCTGAGCCTAAGGCAGCGGCCCAACCCACTGAGCCACCAGGTGCCCCAAGTGTCTGACTCTTGATCTCAGCTCAGGTCTTGGTCTGGGAGGCATGACTTCACCCCCTATTGGACTCTATGCTGGGGGTGGAGTCTATTTAGAAAATAATAACAATAAATTTTAAAAATAACAAAACTTTAACCAACAAATAAACAAAATGCTCTGTGATGGTTAATTTTTATGTGGGCCACAGAATATCTAGACATTTAGCTAAATATTATTCTGGGTGTGTTTGTGAGGGTGTTTCTGGGTGAGATTAATATTCAAATAGACCGAATAAAGCACATTTCCCTCTCTAATATGGGGGGGCTTCATCCAATCAATTGAAAAACTGAAAAGAACAGAAAAGTTTAGTAAGAGGAAACTCCTCCTGCTTGATTGAGCTGAAACATTGGTGTTCTCCAGCCTTTGGACTGAGACTGTAATATCAGCTTTTCTTGGGTCTTGGTCCTGCTGGCTTTGGACTAGAATTTATGAGATCAACTTTCCTGATTCTTGGGCTTTCAGACTTGAACTTGAACTGTACATTGACTCTTCTGGTTTTCCAGGTTGCCTTCTGCAGATCTTGGGGAGGTCTCAGCCTCCAAAACAGCATGAGCCAATTCCTTATTCTCTTTCTCTCTCTCTCTCTCTCTCTCTCCATCTACATATAACACAACATGCTCAGAAAACAAAAACAAACCATGGGGTGCCTCGCTTTCTCAGTCAGTAGAATATATGACTTTTGAACTCGGAGTTGGAAGTTCTAGCCCCACATTACATAAAAATAAAATCTTTAAATATGCTCATCATTTCTCTTTAACTTTTAATTTTTTATTTACTTTGTTTTTTAAAGACCTTATTTATCTATTTGACAAGAGACCCAGAGAGAGAGGGAACACAAGCAGGAGGAGTGGGAGAGGGTGAGGCAGGCTCCCCACCCAGCAGAGAGCCCGATGTGAGCTGGATCCCAAGATCCCAGGACCATGACCTGAGCCAAAAGCAGATGCTTATAACAACTGAGCCACCCAGGCACCCCAACTTTTCTTTTTTTTTTTTCAATTTTAATTCCAGTGCAGTTAACATATGGTGTTATATTTGATGTAGGAAACAAAGGCAGGGTGCACAGGGTAGGGGGTGCTCAGTTAGTTAAGCATCTGCCTTTGGTTTGGGTCATAATCCCACGGTCCTGAGATCAAGTTCCACATAGGGCTCCCTGCTCAGCCGGAGGCTTCTGCCACTATTCCTGCTTGTGTTTGTGCACTCTCTGACAGATAAATGCATAAAATCTTTTTTTTTTTTTTAAGATTTTATTTATTTGACAGAAATCACAAGCAGGCAGAGAGGCAGGCAGAGAGAGAGAGGAGGAAGCAGGCTCCCTGCCAAGCAGAGACCCTCCATCCCAGGACCCTGAGATCATGACCTTAGCAGAAGGCAGAGGCTAACCCACTAAGCCACCTGGGCGCCCAGTCTTTTTTTTTTTTTAAGATTTTATTTATGTATCTGACAGAGATCACAAGTATAAGGTTTTATAGACGAGATAAACGTGACACCAGGCGAAGTGGGTGCAAGGCAAGATTTATTAAAGGCACTCTCCCGCGAAGTTTCAGGGCTCAGGAGAAGGGGAGCCAAGAAAGTTGCCCTGAGAGGAGGTGGGAACCCACGGGCGAAATTCCTCGACTCTTGAAAGGGGAGTGGGGGAAGTCGCACTGGGAGGGAGTTGGGAGGGGTGTCTTTTATCTGTTTCCAGCATAAGTATCAGGTTACCTATGGAGACATGACCTGGGGTGGGACCCTGAGGTCATTTCTATTGTTCCTCCTGCACTCCCGGAGCCTGCGACCTAACAACATGTATGCAGAGAGAGAGGAAGGGAAGCAGGCTCCTCCCTGCTGAGCAGAGAGCCAGAAGCGGGGCTAGATCCCGGAACCCTGGGATCATGACCTGAGCGGAAGGCAGAGGCTTTAACCCACTGAGCCACCCTGGTGCCCCAATGCATAAAGTCTTTAAAAAAAAGTGGGGGGGAATACTTGGGTGGCTCAGTTGAGTGAGCTTCTGCCTTCAGCTCAAGTCCTGATCCCAGAACCCTCGGATGGACTGAGTCCCACATTGGGCTCCTTGCTTAGCCAGGAGCCTGCTTCTCCCTCTGCCTGCTGCCCACTCCCCATACCCGCCTTTTGTGTTCATTCTCTCTCTCTCTCTGGCATATAAATAAATAAAATCTTTTTTTTTTAAAGTGCTCTTGGAACTTCCTTTATCTTTACTTCTCCCAACCCCAGGGTATACAATCACTTGCTCATCACAATCCCCAGGCATGAGGGAGTACTAGGCAGCAACAGGCAGAAACCCTGCCTCGGGGTCCTGTCCCTGTGCTTTAATAAAACCATTTTGCACCAAAGAGGTCTCAAGAATATTTCCTTGGCCATGGGCTCCGAACTCACCAACACAACACAGCAAAGTCCAAAAAAACTAAATTCATATTGTCTTCCTCTTTCTTTTTTTTTTTTTTTTTTTTTAAAGATTTTATTTATTTATTTGTCAGAGAGAGAGCGAGCGAGAGCGAGCACAGGCAGACAAAGTGGAAGGCAGAGTCAGAGGGAGAAGCAGGTTCCCTGTGGAGCAAGGAGCCCAATGTGGGACTCGATCCCAGGACGCTGGGATCATGACCTGAGCCGAAGGCAGCTGCTTAACCAACTGAGCCACCCAGGCGTCCCTGTCTTCCTCTTTCTTTAACATTAATATTGTCTTCCACTTTCTTGAACATAGGGAATATCATGTTTGAGTTTTAATGTCCTTGTCTATTAACTCTAGAATTAGTTATTTCTGGGTCTGTTTCTCTTGTTTGATTTTTCTTTTCATTATAGGTCATTTTTTTGCTGCTTTACATGATTGGTAATTTTAATTTTTTAATTTTTATAATTTTTTAAGTAGGCTCCACGTCTAATGTTGGGCTTGAACTCCCAACCCTGAGATCAAAAGTCAGATGCTTGGTGCGCCTGGGTGGCTTAGTGGGTTAAAGCCTCTGCCTTCGGCTCAGGTCATGATCCCAGGGTCCTGGGTTGGCGCCCGGCATCGGGCTCTCTGCTCAGCAGGGAGCCTGCTTCCTCCTCTCTCTGCCTGCCTCTCTGCCTACTTGTGATCTCTGTCAAATAAATAAATTAAATATTAAAAAAAAAAGTCAGATGCTCTATCAACTGATCCAGCCAGGTGCTCTGTGACTGGTAATATTTAATTGGATGCCAGACTTTGCAAGTTTTACCTTTTTAAGTGCTGATACTATTGCGTTCCTATAAATATTTGTGACCTTTGTTCTTGGATACATTTAGGCATTTTGATCATTTTGAGGCTCGATTTTAAGCTCTTGTTAGGTGGTGTCTGAGCAGATTTTAGTCTAAGGCAAATTTTTATGCACAACTGAAGCAATATCTAGGCACTTTGCACAATGAATTAGTGATGGAGGCAGACTGGGTCAGAAGACTCAGAAGGGGTCCTGCATGACTAGCTAAGAGGGTCTTGGCTTCATGAAGAATGGAAAGCAGAGTTTACTGAAGATTTATGTATATAGAATCATACGGACAGAGTGTCCAGGAGACTTGGAAAGAACATGAGTCTCATTTTTGCTTGAGGCCTGGGGTTTTTATTGGAGATTATGGTCTGGTGCATGTGTCCTTTTAAGCATCAGGAACTGGTCAGAACAAGGAGAGGATCCGGATGCTCTTCAGAAGTCATTTATTTCCTGAAGTTAAGCGTCTTGGTGTCAAGGTGTTGGGAGTCAGTGGTCTTGGATAATGTTTATGATGACCCTGCCCCATCACTCCTTAGATGTGATCTATTGCGCCAGAAGACTCTGAAGATATCACTATCTCTCTATCCCTTACAAGGAAGACATATGCTATTTGAATTACTAGGTATGTGTAGAGTAGGGTGAGGTGCTCATTCTAGTAACAACAGAAGCCAGAGCAGAGGTCCCAAAGATACAAATGTAGTGATACACAAGGAAACCTGCACCCCAATGTTTATAGCAACAATGTCCACAATAGCCAAACTATGGAAAGAGCCCAGATGTCCACTGACAGATGAATGGATAAATATGTAGAATGATGAGAGACTATGGACTCTGAAAGTTTCATAGGGTTTTGAAGGGGCAGGGGGTGGGAGGCTGGGGTACCAGGTGGTGGGTATTATAGAGGGCATGGATTGCATGGAGCACTGGGTGTGGTGCAAAAATAATAAATACTGTTATGCTGAAAATAAATAAAAATTAAAAAAAAAGAAATACCACAAAAATATGTAATACACACACACACAGAGAGAGGGAGAGAGAGGGAGAGAGAGAGAGAGAGAGAGAGAGAGAGGAATATTACATAGTTATCAAAAATGAAATTTGCCGGGGCACCTGGGTGGCTCAGTGGGTTAAAGCCTCTGCCTTTGGCTCAGGTCATGATCCCAGGGTCCTGGGATCGAGCCCCACATCGGGCTCTCTGCTCAGCAGGGAACCAGCTTCCCCCTCTCTCTCTGCCTGCCTCTCTGCCTCCTTGTGGTCTCTCCCTCTGTCAAATAAATCAATAAAATCTTTAGGAAAAAAATGAAATTTGCCATTTGCAGTGATGTGAATGGAGCTACAGAGTATTATGCTAAGTGAAATGAGTCAATCAGAGAAAGACAATTATCATATGATCTCACTGATGTGTGGAATTTAAGAAACAAATCAGAGGATCATAGGGGAAGAGAAGAAAAAATGAAACAAAATGAAACCAGAGAGGGAGACAAAGTATAAGAGACTCTTAATCTTAAAACAAACTGAGGTTGTTGGGGGGTGGGTATGGTAACTGGGTGATGGATATTGGGGAGGGTATGTGCTATAATGAACACTGGGTGTTATATAAGACTGATAAATCACAGACTTGTGACCCTGAAACACATAATACATGTATGTTAATTAATTGAATTTTTTAAAAAAGAAAGCTAAAGCAAAGGGAAAAAATGGCTATTTTTATGGGGTCTTCAGCTTCCCTGTCTCATTAGCATTTTGTTTTTGTTCGTTTTTTTTAACTAATGGTTGATGGGAACACAAACTTTCTGGGTCAAAATAAGATTTGGTGTTATCACCTTTTAATTCTTTTGGGTAGTTCTTTGTCTGGTTGTCTGGCCTTGGGTAGTTTCCTCAAGTGCATGTGCTGATCATATTAAGCTGAAACCTCAAGGGGATCCCCCCTAGGGATCTCTGGAGTCATCTCTCTCTGCAGTTCTGTCCTGTCTAGCTTCTAGTCATCTTTGCCTCCCCAAACTCCCAGTTTTGTCTCCTCAACACAGACTCCTTCGCAGTTCTTCCTCATTTTATTTGGAAATTCTTTCCAGACGGTAAGCTGGGATAATCATTGAGTGTTTTTTTGTTGTTGTTTCTCCTCTTTTAGGGATCACTGTTCTGTGGTGTCTGATGGACAGTGTCTAAAAATGATTGTTACACATATATTTTTTTAAAGATTTTATTTATTTATTTGACAGATAGAGATCACAAGTAGACAGAGAGGCAGGCAGAGAGAGAGGAGGGGGGAAGCAGGCTCCCCGCTGAGCAGAGAGCTCCACGCTGAGCAGAGAGCAGAACCCCTGTGGGGCTCGATCTCAGGACCCTGAGATCATGACCTGAGCTGAAGGCAGAGGCTTTAACCCACTGAGCCACCCAGGCGCCCCTGTTACACATATTTTGTGGGCTTCTTTAGTTGGCTCAGGTCGGCAGGGGGATAAATCTTTTTCCCCAATTACTCCATTTTAGGTGGAAGTAGAAGTCCCTAAAATAGAACAATTTGTTCATTTGGATTGTATTTATTGAGCACCATCTATGCCCAGCATGATGCTAGGAGATGTGGGATACAAGGCAACAGACTAAATTCCTGCTCTCTTACCTCGTGTAGCCCAGTGTGGGAGACAGGCTTTGGGGGGATGATTACAATAAAATGTGGAAAGCCTCTGACAATGTACAAGATCTAACTTAGTCCAGGAGATCAAGAAAGTACTCCTTAAAAAATCAAAATCTAAAGCAAGAACTGAAGGGTAGATAGGTGATTGGTGGTAGGGCAGAAGTGATCTAAAGAATGTTCTGTGAGCAGGCTAGAAGGAAAAGAGAGAGCACCACGTGGGAGGAACTCAAGTGAAGGTAGCAGTGTTGGGGAAGGGGACTGGTTTTCTTTTTTAAAGTTATTTTTGTTTTATTTGTTTGTTTTGTGATCTCTATGCCCAACTTGAGGCTCAAATTTACAACCCAAGGTGGAGAGTCATGTGCTCTTCTGAATAAGCCAGCTAGGTGCCCCCCAGGGAGCAGGTTTTAAGTAGCCTGAGGTAGGGGCTATTCATGCCTTGGACTCATGGACTTACCAAAGAGCTTTTGGATTTGACCTTGAAGCAGAAGGATTCCAGGAGGATTTCACACTGAAAAGGTTGTCTGGCCACAGAGTAGGTAATGGATTAGAGGGGCAGGAGTGGAGGTGGCTATTTACCAGGAAGATATGAGGCAAGACCCATCTGCAGTGAAGGACCACACAGGTCTGTGTCTGCTATTGTAACTGAATAACATGAATTTGCTCCTTGATGAGTCACAGAAACTACACCGGGAGGAGCTGTTACACAAAGGAAATATTATGTGCAGCAAAGAAGGAGATCACAGGAAATAACTTCCAACCTTGACTCCCAGAGAAAGGGTGAATAGGTTCCCTTTAATCAGGGTTAGGATGAATATTTATATACTGACTTATTTTATATATTTTTTAAATTTTATTTTTAAGTAATCTCTACACACACTGTGGGGTTCAAACACACGACTCTGAGATCAAGAGCCAGATGCTTTTCTGACTGAGCCAACCTGGTGCCCCCTAGGGTTAGGATGGATGGAAATGGGAACCTTGGGGTACTGGCTGGCTTGGTCAGAAGAGCATGTGACTTTTGATCTCAGGGTCTTGTGGTCTTGTGTTTGAGCCCCACAGCAGGTGTAGAGATTACTAAAAATAAGTAAATAAATGAACTTTAAAAAAAAAGAACAAGAAATGGGAGCCCTGTCATCGGATGGAGAAGTAGGCATAAGGTCATGTATGTGCCTTAAGGAAACACACCTATCCATACCTTGCATGTTATGTAAATGAGGCTTGTGCTTCAGCTCGGGTGGAGACTTCAGTATTATGAAGAGGTAAAGGTACCTGTCGGTGACTCCATGGGTCACTCCAAGGTCCATCTGCCCAGGCATGAGTCAGGGGTTCAGCTCAAACCGGTTTGGGTTGTCTGGGCTGTCTGGGCTGTCGGAGCTCTTTATCCAAGCAGGCGTTATTGCTTGAGGGCTAGTTTTGGTTTCCATCACAGCACGTTGCGTCCCTGGGGTCCGTTGTCTGAGTTAAGAGATAAGCTGGAAAGGAGAGCTTAGGGGAAAATGTGGGACAAAATTTGGTGCGTACTAATAGGCGAGTAGTAAAGGTTAAGTCTTGGGGTCTAGCTGGTGACCCTGGGCCTATGCTTTCAGAGCTGAGTCCTAGAGCCCAGAACTTATATATATCCTCCTGATGTCCAAGGGGCCTGTTATCTTCTGGGATTTGAGAAAGCCTCTCTTGACCATGAGGTGGTCTTCAGAAAGAGGAAACTCTCAGGAACCCAGGGAGTGAATCATTAGTCTGAGTCCAAATGGAGACAGTGATGGCCAGTCCAGGAGACCCAAGGACACCAATTATTTTCCCCTGGGGGTGCCTGAATGGCTAGTCATTAAGCGGCTGCCTTGATCACGTGGTCCTAGAATGGAGCCCCATATCAGGCTCACTGGAGCCTGCTTCTCCCTCTCCCTCTTCCTGCTGTTCCCCTACTTATGCTCTCTCTCCCCTGTCTCTCTCTCTGTCAAATAAATAAAATCTTTAAAAAAATTATTTTCCCCTGACAACAGTGTCACGAGCAAAACCCCTGCCTCCCGCCAGGAGGTCGCGACGTGTAAAGAAGAGATAGAGAGATGGATATGATGATGTAACTCACTTGATCTTTATTGGGATGAGGTCCGCACCACTATCGTGGCCTGGTCACGGTCCGCTGACATTGTCTCAGAGAAGGAGACGTCGCCTCACAATCTAGACAGAGAGGTCACCGCAGAAGTTGAGACTGAGAACCAGCGAGTGGTCGGCAACAGAACTGTCCGGGTGTTGGTAGCACCGGAGATGATGTTCTCCCGACCGGGAACTCGCTTCACCTCAGTCCAACCCGATGCCTCTTTATATACTGTGCTAAGTCTCCTTCATAAACACATCACATCACTTGTTTTTCTTATGCTTACACACCAAAAACATAAACACGTCGTAAGGTCTACGATATTTCGCACAAGTTAAAATTTTTACAACTTGTTACTCCGCGCTAATCTTATCACTACACGCATATGGTCTAGGCTTTACTTGCTATGTGGTTAGTTTGCAATTTGTTCCTGTTTTTCATTTAGTAGGGGTTAGCACTTACTACATATTATTTATTTATTTATTCATTTATTTATTAAAGGTTCGTACTCACTACACAACAGCTAATGAGAAGATAAGAAAACAGGGAATGTTTTCTGTCCCTGGAAGTCTCTGGGGGCACCTGGACTAGGAAGGCACAAGTCTTCCAGGCTGTTCCTTGGGCGGGCCTGGAATCCTGGTTTTGTGTCTGTCTGGTATCCCACTTTGAGAGCACTATGGGTTACACTGGGCCTGTGTCTTTGGGTTCCTCAATAGGCCCCAGTCACCAAAGCTGATTATTACCTGGAAGGTTCTACCTGTGAGGAAGGAGCCCAAAAGAGGCCCTGTTTCCAGCTCTACTTCATACTGCTTTATTGGCTTAGGAAATCTCTGTAACACTTCTGGCCTCAGCTTTGTTATCAATAAAACAGGCTTACCCAATGATATCTGAGGCACTGTTTCCACAAGTGCCTAGAAGGATGGTGATGATGATAAACATAATAGTTAACATTAATTTTTTGCTTTGCTTTTTTTTTTCTTTTAAAATCATGTATATTGGGGCGCCTGGGTGGCTCAGTGGGTTAAAGCCTCTGCCTTTGGCTCAGGTCATGATCTAAGAGTTCTGGGATCAAGCCCCACATTGGGCTGTCTGTTCTGCAGGGAGCCTGCTTCCTCCTCTCTCTCTTCGTGCCTCTCTGCCTACTTGTAATCTCTGTCTGTCAAATAAATAAATAAAATCTTTAAAAAAATTTTTTCTCAATAAATAAATAAATAAATAAAATCATGTATATTGAGGTATAATATAGATGCAGTCAAAATGCACAAAAATTGGGGCACCTAGCTGGCTCAGTCTGTAGAACACGTGATTCTTGATCATGGGGTTATGAGTTTGAGCCCCAAGCTGGGTGCAGAGATTACTTAAAAGTAAAATCTTTTTTTTTTTTTTTAAAGATTTTATTTATTTATTTGACAGAGAGATCACAAGCAGGCAGAGAGGCAGGCAGAGAGAGAGAGAGGAGGAAGCAGGCTCCCTGCTGAGCAGAGAGCCCGATGCGGGACTCGATCCCAGGACCCTGAGATCATGACCTGAGCTGAAGGCAGAGGCCCAACCCACTGAGCCACCCAGGCGCCCTAAAAGTAAAATCTTTAAGGCACCTGGGTGGCTCAGTTGGTTGGGCAAATGCCTTCAGCTTAGGTCATGATCCTGGAGGTCCTGGATCCAGTCCCACATTGGGCTCCCTGTCCAGCAAGGAGTCTGCTTCTCCCTCTGACCCTCCCTCCTATTTATTTATTTACTAATAAATAAATAAAATCTTTTTAAAAATAAAAAATAAAATATTTTTAAAAATCCATAAATCTTAAACATTCAGTTTCATAAGTTTTAAAAATTGTCTATACAAATGTAACTATCACCACAATCAAGTTTTGAATGCCTGGGTGGCTCAGTCAGTTAAGTATCTGCCTTCAGCTCAGGTCATGATCCTAGGGTCTTGGGATCAAGTACTGCATAGGGCTCCTTGCTCAGCAGGAAGTCTGCTTCTCTCTCTGCCTGCTTCTCCCTCTGCCTGCTGCTCCCCTTGCTGTGCTCTCTGACAAATAAATAAATAAAATCTTTTAAAAAAATTACAAATCACCAAAATCAAGTTATAGAACCTTTCCATCACCCCAAAGTATTCCCTTGTACTTCTTCATAGTCAATCCCTTCCCTTCTCTTCCTGCCCCAGGAAAAACTGTTCTGATTTATATTACTATATATTAGCTTTGCCTTTTTTACAATTTCATGTAAGTGGTATCATATACAATGTACTCTTTTGGGTCTTTTTTTTTTTTTTTTTTTTTTTAAGAATTTCCTTCATTCATTTGAGAGAAGGAGAGAGAACAAGCATGACCTGGGTAAAGGGCAGAAGGAGAAGCAGACTCCCACCAAGCAGGGAGCCTGATGAGGGACTTGATCCCAGGACTCCAGGATCATTATCTGAACCAAAGGCAGAAGCTTAACCAACTGAGCCACCCAGTTGCCCTTGGGCCTGATTTTTTTGCTTAACATAGTACACTTGAAACTTAATGGTGCTGGTGTGCATACTAGTTGTTCACTTCCTTTAAAAAAAAAAAACCTGGAGGGGCGCTTGGTGGCTCAGTGGGTTAAAGCCTCTGCCTTTGGCTTGGGTCATGGTCCCAGGGTCCGGGGATCGAGCCCTGCATCAGGCTCTCTGCTCAGCGGGGAGCCTGCTTCCTCCTTCCTCTCTCTCTCTGCCTGCCTCTCTGCCTACTTGTGATCTCTCTCTGTCAAATAAATAAAAATTAAAAAAAAAACCCTTGGTATTCATATTTACCATTTTACTCATTTTAAGTGTATAAATCAGTGGCATTAAGTATATTCATAGTGTTGTATAATCAACACCACTATTTCCAGAATTTTTTTTTTATCATCCTTAACAGAAACTTTGTACCTATTAAACAGTAAACTTATTTCCCCTCTCATCCTTGGCAACTCTGTTTTACTTTTTGTATGAATTTGCCTATTCTAAGTACTTATGTAAGTGGTATCATAATATAATATTTGTCCTTCTTGTCCATCACTTAACATGATGTTTTCAAAGTTCACACTAAAGCATTTATCAGTTTCATTCATCTTTAAGGTTGTGTAATTTCATTGTATCTATATACCACAATTTGTTTGCCCATTCCTATGTTGATAGAAACTTGGATTTGTTAATTTCTTTTTGTTGCTAACCAGTATTCATTGCATGGATACACCACAATTAGTTATCCGTTCATCTCATGGACATTTGGATTATTTCCTATTTCTGGCTATTAAGAACAGTCCTCGGGCGGGCCTATGCAGCATTCACTTCTCTTGGGTAAATATTTAAAAGTACAATGGCTGGATCATATTGTAGGCATGAATTTAGTTTTTAAAGAAATGCCAAACTTTTTCAAAATGGCTGGAAATTATCAAGGGATTAAGGTTCCAAGCACTCCAATTTCTTGCCAGTCTTTAATTTTAACCTGTTCAGTGGGGTTATGGGAGTTCTGATTAGAACGTCCCTGATGACTAATCATATCCAGCATCTTTTCATATTTTTTCTCTATTTATATTCTTTTTTAAATTTTTATTTTTTTATTTTCAAAGATTTTATTTATTTATTTGACAGAGATCACAAGTAGGCAGAGAGGCAGGCAGAGAGAGGGGGAAGCAGGCTCCCTGCTGAGCAGAGAGGCAGGCAGAGAGAGGGGGAAGCAGGTTCCCTGCTGAGCAGAGAGCTCGATGCGGGGGCTTGATCCCAGGACCCTGAGATCATGACCTGAGCCCAAAGGCAGAGGCTTTAACCCACTGAGCCAACCAGTCGCCCCTCGCTATTTATATTCTTTTGTGAATTATCTGTTCAAATCCTTTGTCCATTAAAAAGGGGGAGGAGTGTTCACACATATTTTTGCGATCAATGTCTGCCGGGCCCCATGCTCATTAGTGTTCTTATATGCTTTAAACAACCACCGCCCTGCACAGAGGTACTAACGGAGCAAGATTTGGCCCGCAGAGACTGACCAGGATCTCTTCCATTCCGCTACTCTCAGACGTTTCTGGGGAGGGCTCACCGCGCTCGAAGGCTCGCGCCATGATTGGCTGAAGGAGCACTTCCTCAAGCACTTCCGACTCCCGGCCGGCACAGGGCATCAGTAATTGGCTGGGCTGACCCAGCGCGAGTCTCTCCGGGAGTTGTAGTTCTTGGGGGGCTCTGCTGGGGACGCCGGGAAGGGCCAGTTACTGCAGGGGCCAGGAGCGCCAGTTGGGCTTGGTCGAGGCAGCTGAAACTATGTCCCGCGTGTCGGTGCCCTGCCATGTGAAAGGCACCGTGGCCCTGCAGGTGGGCGACGTGCGAACCTCCCAAGGCCGGCCTGGTGTGCTGGTCATCGATGTCACCTTCCCCAGCGTCGCGCCCTTCGAGGTGAGCAAGCCCCGTGGGCGCGACCGGGGCTCCTGGGCGGGGCTAACCTGGGAACTCGGGCGTGTTCCAGGGATTTAATTTTTTACCGAAAGCCTCTGCAGTGTCCTGGCCCTTGCAAATCAGTTAACCATTTATTTATTACTTCAGTTATCGCATATTTACGAGACTGCCGTTTTCTGTCGTGTTCTCTTCAACATCTCTTCCCCATGTCCAGAACAGGGCAAGCATAGAAGTGCCAAGGAAGTAGGATGATGGTGGAAATGCAATTGTGAACCAGAGAGAGGTGAAAGATCACTTTGTTCCTGACCACTGGGGTGGGGATCATTAGACAATGCTTTACCCCAAAACCTGCCTCTGGCGCGTTCCCTACAGTCCCTGCTGGAGGTCAGGTAAAGCGCATTCCTCATCCGGATCATCCCAATGGCTCCAGTTTCCAGTCTCCAGTTGCCGGTCCACATCTGCCGGCTGACACTACGAGAGTGACTGACACTACAAGATCTCAGCACAGAGGACAAAGTCCACTTTCTAATGGCTTGACATTTGGAGCCATTTGTGCCCTGCCTGCCTTTTGACCCCATGCACTTTGTCTTGTGGTGTGTGGTCCTCTCCAAGCTGTTCCTTACCATAAGCTTCGAAACTTCATTATAGGGCTCAACCCTGTAAATATTGATTCAGTAGGTCTGGGGTGGAGCCTGTACATCTATAGTAAAAACAACTTACTTGGGTTACTCTGATGAATGTGCAGTGATGAGGATTGCTGTAGTCAGGCTGAATCACTATGGTTTCAGGAGGGGCCAGGTTTTCTCAACCTTTGGTGCCCCTTTGCTTATGTTACTTTTACACTCTCTCTTTTCCGGTCCACTTGGTGAACTCCTCCTTCTTGAGGCCTCATCTGTACGTTTTTCTGCCTCCTCCAGAGTTAGGGTTCTGGCAGCATCTTAGACCTGTGAGAAGATTTACGGTCATTGATTATTTGCATGACCTGCTCCTTTGGACTGTGAGCTCTTCTAGGAGAGTGAAATTGTCTTTGGGCCCCAGTGGATGTTTGTTGAAATTGTTAGATTGGTGGAAGAATACATTCCTAAGGGGAGGAGAAGATGGTATGTTTGAGCCTCTCAGGCCCTGGGGCTAGGTCTGATTTGTCATGGTGGGTTGTGTGCGCTCTAGTTACAGGAGATCATGTTTAAGAATTACTACACAGCCTTTCTGAGCATCCGTGTTCGCCAGCACACCTCAACGCACACCCCACCCAAATGGGTGACCTGCCTGCGGGACTACTGCCTCATGCCTGACCCACACAGTGAGGAGGGAGCCCAGGAGTATATATCGTTGTTTAAGCACCAGGTCAGCTGGGACTCAGCATGGCTGGGGAAGTCCAGAGAAGGGCTCACAGGAGGATTGGGGATGGGCCAGGATACCTGGAGGGAAGAGGGGAGGCAGGGCTGGCCTGGGCTTGCACCTTGGAGGGATTACTGGTGTTTTTTTTTTCCTTCCTAAAGGCCTGGGGAGGCAGCATCTTGGCTCCTTGCTGGTTGGGAGGCTCTTGGGCAGTGAGCTTGGGCCTTGCTGGGTCCTTGTGTGTGTGTGTGTGTATCTATGTCAGATGCTGTGTGACATGGCCAGAGTACTGGAGCTGCGCCTGATTCTTCGACAGCCATCACCACTGTGGGTGTCTTTCACAGTGGAAGAACTGCAGATTTACCAGCAGGGACCAAAGGTAAGTGACCAGCTCAGAGCTGTTGGTTGGCCCTTTCCCTAGAAGGCTCTTAGCTATGGCTAGGAGAGCTGGGTGTGGGGTCGGGAGTGGACAAGACTCAGAAGGAAATTAGCCAGGAGGGAATACTGGAAGCTAAGGGTGAGAGGAGAGGTCATGTCCTCATACCCCTGAACTTTTGAGGCTACCTACCTCTCTCAGAGCTTGAGCCTTCAGGTACTGGGAGATACTTCTGTTCCTGGGGCCTTCTGCATAGCAGAAAAGCTTAAGTAATCTCTAAGCTCTTAGGTAGTCTGATGGCCCCTTGGACCTCATGGACCTCTGAACAGGGTTTTCTCAGTATCTGAGGCTCAGGTGCCCTCTGTCTTCTCTGAGGACCAGGGAATCTGGTCTTTGGGCTTTTCCACTCTGTCTCCTTTAGGGGAGTATGCCTTTGCTTTGCAGAGCCCCTCCATGACCTTCCCCAAGTGGCTCTCCCACCCAGTGCCTTGTGAGCAGCCTGCTCCCCTCATTGAGGTAAGCCCTCATCGTGGGTCAGAACCTTGTGTGCAAAGCTCTTGTGTCCAGCACGGGCTCAGGTGGGCCTCTTTCTACAAGAATCTGAGGTTGGACCCAGGGCCCTTCATTCAGTCTGTGCCATCTTCCTCTTGGGTGGTCCATGGGCTTTGAGGCATCTCTCAGTGGGGCTGGGCAGCCTCCCGCACATTGGGCCCCAACCTCATGTTTCACAAGTCATCTGGGAATGTTTCTGGTCTCTCTTGGTGGGCCGCATAGCCCAACTTGGTCTCTCTGGAGCTTTAAGGGCACTGCTGGGGAGATACCCATGGCCACTGACCCCTCCTTCTGGAGCAGGGTCTCCCAGACCCCAGCAGGGTATCCTCCGAGGTGCAGCAGATGTGGGCGCTGACAGAGATGATCCGGGCCAGTCACACCTCCACAAGGATCGGCCGCTTTGATGTGAGTGAGTGCTTCCCTCTGCTTCCTTCCCGTTGCTCCGAGCGGTTCAGATCTCATGGTCTTTTGTGTTGCAGGTGGATGGCTGTTACGACCTGAACTTGCTCTCCTACACTTGAACCATGGCTGTTAGCCAAGACGTTGGCCTTCCGTGCCCACCCAGACCCGGTTTGGGCCACCAGAGGCTGGAGTGTTTTCCCTGTGCATTCCGAGTGTTGCCTGCATGTCCACTGGGTCTGGGCCATGTTCACAGATTCAAGATTCCTGGGGGCTCACTGTGTTGCTTCAGCATGAGCTCTCGGCAGGGGTGTACTCTGTCCTCATCTGACTGCAACCCGAAACTCCTTTTACTACCCTAAAAACACTTCAGTTCTACTTACTAAGATTCCCCTTGTGTCCTCTGCTCCTCCGGCCAACATGCACACTCCAGTCTCCTGCCTGCTGCTTCACCCTGAGTGCACTGGGTTGGGGTGATCTACTAAGCGTGTTCTCACTATTGCTGGAAGGCTGCTACAGCCTTTACACCCACTTACTTTGGAAACGAGATCAAAAACAGGAGCCCATTTCTTCTTTCTGCGCCTCTGCGCCCTCTAGTGGTCTTCTTTCCCTTTGTGTTATGCCCCTAAGAAGAAATTTCTGGTCTTCACTCCTGCCCGCCTAGGGAGCAAAGCTGGAGATTTGGGCAGCCTGAACCCCTTGGTCTCTGAGCTGGCTCCTTGGTATGTGTCCAGATGGGTCTGCCTAGCCAAGCTGGGCAGATGCCTCTGGCAAGGCCGAAGTCTGAGAAGGAGTTCTGCGACCTTTGTGCCCAAAGTACATCCTTGTCCATTCTCCCACCTACCCCCTTCCAGGAATCATTCTCTAGGATAAAAGAGAGGTGTGGGTCCAGGTGAGCGCTGTCCCTGGTGTCTTTTAAGAGGCTGAGGTCTGCTACAACCCCATGCTTGCTGCTGAATAAGGCAGGCTGCCCTTACGAGAAAAACTTCCTTTTCCATTTTTTCCTGTCTTTGCCCCCAGGGGCTATGATGCAGCAGTGCTGTTACTTGTGCTAGACCTGGAGAGTTGGACATTTGTGTGGCTCAACAGCTTTCTGGAGGAAGATCAGATCCCTTCCGGTGGCCACTCTCTGCTCTTACCAGAATTCTTTTTTTTTTTTTTTTTAAGATTTTATTTATTTATTCGACAGAGAGAGATCACAAGTAGGCAGAGAGAGAGGAGGAAGCAGGCTCCCTGCTGAGCAGAGAGCCCGATGCGGGACTCGATCCCAGGACCCTGAGATCATGACCTGAGCTGAAGGCAGCGGCTTAACCCACTGAGCCACCCAGGCGCCCTCTTACCAGAATTCTTGCAGGTGTTGCCTGCAGGGTCATTTACTTAGCCCTGTTCAGTTTTTGCTAAGAGGGTAATGACCACAATCCTGTGCTCAGGGAGTAGCAGCCCTCAGAGAGAGTGCATGTGTGAGACTGAGAGAGAGAGAGAGAGAGAGAGTGCGTGTGTCTCAGAGAGTGGGGGGGGAGGTTCCTGGGGATATAGTGTGTAAGAATGTGGGGAGGTCCCTGGGGTTGGTGGCAGGGACTGCACTCCACTGATACCCAGCACAGGCCCTAATGTGCAGCAAGATCAATAAATACTTGTGGAATGCGTGACTGCTGGCTGCCTGTGTCTTCCCAGTGGGAAAGCTGGAGACCCTCGCTAGAGGCGGGGTTGCTGAGGAGCTCAGCCTGCAAGGCTAGCTCCACCCTCGTGTATCCTCTCCACCCCCCTCCCCTTCTCCCATGTGACCCTACACTCCTCTGTCCTGAATATGCAATTAAGGCCTTTTGGCCCTTTGTAGAACTTTGACCTTTTGGAGGCAGGGCTGTCCGCAAGGGGAGGCCTAGCCCCCAGCTCTGTCTCTGAGCAGCTTAACTGGTTTGGACAGCCTAATTGGCCCTGGAAGATCAACTAGAAGCGCCTGGGGCTCTTTCCCTACAGCTTTGAGTCCCTGCTCACTGCGCTAAAGCCCCGCCTGCCCTTGGGGCGGCCTGCCTTTGGGGCTACCCGCCCCTTCTGATCCCCTTTGTGGGAGAGAGACCTGTCCAAGCAGAGCTGGGACTACATCTCCCAGCGTGCCTGGCAGCGTGGTGGCCTCTGTGTGCCGGCCGCACCAGTTGCAGGCAACAATGCAGCGGGCAGTGAGCATGGTGGCCCATCTGGGCTTGCGGCTGCAGGCACTTCCAGCGGCCCTGGGCCGTCCGTTCAGTTGCGCACAGGTGGGATCGAGGGTGCCGGGGGAGGGTGCCAGTTTTGGAGGTGGGGGAGGGAAGAGGGTGGAGGTCGGGACACTGGTGGCCCTTAACCCAGCCACCCGCAGGACGTACTCCGCAGGACACCACTCTATGACTTTCACCTGGCTCATGGCGGGAAGATGGTGGCGTTTGCAGGCTGGAGTCTGCCTGTGCAATACCGGGACAGCCACGTTGACTCACACCTGCACACACGCCGGCACTGCTCGCTCTTTGACGTGTCCCACATGCTGCAGGTGAGCCAGGGGAGCATGCCGGCTGCCCAAGTCAGGGCTTCCTCCCCATCTACAGTGGAGCAAGCCTCGGCTTTGTGGGGATCCAGATTCCAAGGGCCACCATCCTCGCAGAAGAGGTGGACGTCCCCGGTGTCCTAGACTGTGGCCCCCAGGAAATTAACTCAGAGGGTCTCTTGGTTGTCTCTTCTTTAATCTCTTTAGCCTGCTCCCACTCAGTGGCGTGCCTCTATGTCCTGGGTTCCCCAGGGCTGACACCCATTCCCATCGACTCTCCTGGGTGTTGGTTTGGAAAAGGGGTAATTCAGGGTGGTGCTGGACCCTTTCAAGTTCCCTAACCTTCTCCATTGCACCCACTCCTGTATTGGGGGATGTAGGGGAGTCAGGTGGGGCTCTGCCACCTGCAGAGTTAAAGGACTGCTCAGGCATTTTGGCTGGGTTGGACGGAACTGTGGGCAGTCCTTGCCCAGTGGCATGAGGTTTTTGATCTCTTTCCCAGACCAAGATACTTGGTTGTGACCGAGTGAAGCTGATGGAGAGTCTAGTGGTTGGAGATATTGCAGAGTTAAGGCCAAACCAGGTGGGCCCCTCTTCTCTTGTATTTCTGCTCAGTGTCTGTTCTTAGTCTTGAGCCAGCAAATGGGAGGGGTGGGGGTGCAGCAGTGGCTCAGACATAGCTTCCCAGGGCTTGTGGTCTTGGGCAATGGGGTCCCTGGGTATGTCCAGACATCCAGTTATCTGCAGGGAGGGGGCTTACTCCATCCTTAACAGATCAGGCTGGGAAGCCAGAAACCCAGGTTTATGTCATTTTGTGGCCTTTCATGCTGTCAAACGCCTTGCAATGCAAAGGTAGCCCCTAAATTAGCGGCCTCGCCATCACCAACAGCTTCTTAGGAATACACTCTTGGGCCCTGTTTCAGACCTGCTGAATCAGAACCTGTTTTAACAAGATCCCCAGGTGATTCATGTGATCTCTCAACCTCAGGCTCCTTCCATCGAGTGGGGAGGCTTGTGAGGCCGGCCTCACAGTATTTTGGCATATTGCTGCGGCACTTATGGTATCATCAAGATGGACTTTGAAGTCTCCGTGTTGGGGTTTGGGACATGGACTGAGTTGTCTCAGGTCTAGGTGGGATGAAGCAGCGAGTCCTAGATGCCCTGGATTAAGTGTGAAATGGCGCTCAGTATTGATTGGGGAAAAGTGCAGAGGCCCCACCAGATCAGGGAGGTCTCCAAAGATGGGGAAGGGGTAAAAAACTTTGTTGGTGCATGAAGATCCAAATCCTGGGCTGGGCAAGGGCCTGGGCTTACCTAGCCTTCCTGCTTGCCCCTCCTCCCCTCCCAACCCTTTGCCTGAGGGTTCACGAATTGGTGGTGGCTGGCTGTGTGTGCCCAGGAGTGAGTGTGACTCATACTTGACCTGGGCTTCCTGGACCTGGAGGCAAAGACGTTCCACTTTGGCACTAGGGGACACTGTCGCTGTTCACCAATGAGGCTGGAGGCATTTTAGATGACTTGATTGTGACCAGCACCTCTGAGGGCTACCTGTATGTGGTGTCCAACGCTGGCTGCTGGGACAAGGACTTGGCTCTCATGCAGGTACAGCCCGTCTGTTTCTAGGTACCCTGTCTTCTTTGCTCACAGAGCAGCATCCTTGCTGTCCAGGAAAGACCTGGCAGGGACAAGGGGTTTCGATCATACCTCTTTGAGTTGAGTGAACAGCAGGCCAGAGTGGGCCCTCCATGGAGAATACCAGGTTTCAGTGATGGGGGAGTAGAGCAGGCAAGACTGGCCACGGCTCCCAGGCGAGCATCCTCTGGTGAGGGTGGAAGCCAGAGCCCCATGTGAACACGGGCAGACCTGGGCTTGGGGCATTCCTACCAATTAGTTATATAACCTTGTAAGATGGGAACCAGCCTATTCTGCCCAGCTTTTCAGCTCCCAGCCCGCCGTAGGTGCTCAGTAAGCGGTCCCAGAAGCTGATGTGGTGTTTGTGTCTTTCCTTTCAGGACAAGGTCAGGGAGTTTCAGAACACGGGCAGGGACGTGAGCCTGGAGGTGGTGGAGAATGCCTTGCTAGCCCTGCAAGGTGAGCAGGCCAGGCTGGGGTTGGAGCCGGCCTTTGCCTCGCTGGCTTTTTTGACTGTTCAGCACAGGGGCCATTCCAGGAGGAAGGTGTGGATGGTGTGCTATTCGTGGGCCATAATTTTAAGTTTGGAATTAGGCCTTCCCTCCATGTGCTGTGAGGCTCAGGGGCTGTGGGCAGGAGCATCTTCTCCCACCTTGAGCCCTTAGTAGGACTTGCTCAGGTCTTATTCTGGCCCCTGAGTAAAGGCTGTGGTCCAGCTTCGAGGGGAAACGGGGACCTGGACTCTGGGTCACTGGTTCCCTGGGCTCAGGCCCCACAGCGGCACAGGTGTTGCAGGCCGGTGTAGCAGAGGACCTGAGGAAATTGCCCTTCATGACCAGTGCTGTGATGGAGGTGTTTGGTGTGTCTGACTGCCGTGTAACCCGCTGCGGCTACACAGGAGAGGATGGCATGGAGGTAGGTCAAGAAGTGGGTATAGGGTAGGGGACAGGGGGACAGGTCTCTGGAGCCGTTGCCCACCTGCTCTGTGGTGTCTCATGCAGATCTCGGTGCCAGCGGTGGCGGCAGTCCGCCTGGCAACAGCTCTGCTGGAAAACCCAGAGGTGAAGCTGGCAGGACTGGCCGCCCGGGACAGCCTGCGCCTGGAGGCAGGCCTCTGCCTGTATGGGAATGACATCGATGACCACACCACGCCTGTGGAAGGCAGCCTCAGCTGGACATTGGGTGAGTTGGGCTGTCACTCAGGGATAGAATCTTGGAGACTAGTGTGGCCAGCCCGTGACTGCTCCCAAGGCTGTGTACCCTGGAGCCCGTGACTCAGCCTCCCTAAGCCTCCTTTCCCTGAAGGTGCCACTACACCTTTGCTCATTACATGCTGAGGATCTTCAGCCGGCTGAGGTGGGCAGCACAGCTTCTAAGACCTGGGGACAGGACGTGGGTGGCTGACTGCATGGCAGGGAGGAATGGAGCTTTGGGGAGCCTGAGCAAAGGGGTCTCACTGCTGGATGGATGTTATTTTGGGGTCCCTGTAAGGAAGACCTCCTGTGGCCAGGGGTCTATGGACTGTGGCTTAATCCCAGTGTGTCATGCTTCAGGGAAGCGCCGTCGAGTTGCCATGGACTTCCCTGGAGCCTCAGTCATTGTTGCTCAGCTGAAGGGCAAGGTGCAGCGGAAACGTGTGGGGTTAATCTGCGAGGGGGCGCCAATGCGGGCACATAGCCCCATCCTGAATACGGAGGGCACTGTGATTGGTAGGTGGACCAGTGAAGTTGGAGAGCCCTTGTTCCTTCCCCAGGAGGGTGGGCATTGGACTGGCATGGTGATGCTGACATACGGCCTTTGCTCACACAGGTACTGTGACCAGTGGCTGCCCCTCTCCCTGCCTGAAGAAGAATGTGGCCATGGGTTATGTGCCCAGTGAGTATAGCCGGCCAGGGACCCCACTGCTGGTAGAGGTGCGGCGGAAGCAGCAAGTGGCCGTGGTCAGCAAGATGCCCTTTGTGACCACAAATTATTATACCCTCAAGTGAAAGTGGCTTGGGGCAGGGCCTCTCCCATCTAGGAGCCTGGACCTGGAGGACATTCTGTAAGGGTTAGTCACAAAACTGAGGCTGAATACACTGGGGCGGTGGTTGATTCTGGTTGTCTGGTTGAGGGGGGCCCATCCCACCAATCCTACCCCCTCGTGTGCCTCTCCAACTTCAAGATCCCATTTCTGAGCAAGGGACCAGCTCATGAAATGTTAACCTGTGCCCCCACTGACCCCATTCTTGTCTGCCTCCTGGAGGGTTACGAGAAGCTTTCTGGCATCTCTCCCTTCCACTCTGCCAGGTGCTGGCTGTGGAGCAGAGGCTGACATTTAGGAAGGGGATAGAGCCTGCCCAACCTACCTCACCATGGTTTCTCACGCTGCGGAGGGGTTATTACATTGGGTAGTGCCGGCCATCTTCTTCAGTTTACTTTCCATGAATGCAAACTGCTGCCTCTCCCTGGGTAGGAATGATTCCTGACTCACCAAGGGTTGGCCCTGTAGGGCTGCTGTGCCTGTGTAAACTTGGGGACAGCTGAGGAGGAACAGACTCACTCTTCCACATTCCCAAGTTAGCCCAGCCTGCTGCCCAGTAGCAAACCATGCCGGGCTCACCACCGGTCCTGAGCCCCAGGGCTGTTGTAGGACAGGCAGGGCCTCCTCCTAGACTTGACTTACCCTGGCTGACCTTTGCCCCCGGGGCCCATTCTGGACTCTGCCGACTTCTTAAAAAAAAACCAACAAACATTAAATGAGTTTCCTTTTCTTCTTGCTTGCTAGTCTCTAGCTTCATTGTCCTTTGGCCACATGGTTCCTGGGGTGCCAGGCCAGTGCCTGCTTGCCTGGCCTCTGAGGCAGGCTCAGAGTGGGTTCTCCCTGAGAGGGGCGGGTCTAGAAAAATTAATGAGGATAGTGCCCCTCCTGTCAGGCACTCACCACTGCTCCTCTAGGGAGCTGAGCCTCTCCACCTCTGCAAATCATTGCAAATTAATGAGGATAGTGCCCCTCCTGTCAGGCACTCACCACTGCTCCTCCAGGGAGCTGAGCCTCTCCACCTCTGCAAATCATTGCATCCTGGACGCTGAGTGGCAGTAGCCCCACTGTTCCCGCTCCAGTTTCCCCTGTGCACGCGCACCCTTGTCCTGTCTGAATAATCACACAGCCAGTGCACTTCCATGTTTAATAAGCCACATCCTCAGTGAAACCGGGGGTGAAACGTGAGGCCCTGATTCTGTGAGGTGGTGTCAATGGGTAGGGCTGGGGCTGCAAAACAGTCATCCTAACCAGCCAGGAGGTAGCTCCCGAGTAGGTCCACGTATACCAGTTCAGTGTGGGCCTACGTCCAGTGCACCTCTGCTGCCAAAGTGGCCTAGCCAAAGGCTGCCAGATAGAAATGTGACCTCTAATAGAGAAAGCAGGCGGTGGGACACTGAGGTAGCTGGTGGCCCAGCAGAAGCAGGTTGGGAGTGTGGCCTTCAGGAAAGGAGGCAGTTCTAGCAATATGCTGCTTTTAGAAACTGCATTGTGCCACCCACACCTTTGGAAGCTCCCCTGGTCCACTGTGTAGGTGGCAGGCCTGTGGCTCTTTCCGGTTGAGGGTTCTTGGGGGCTGAGATGGTGCTTGTGGGGAGGAGCTGAGCCTGTGGCTTCTTAGAATGAAGCTGCTTTAACTCCAGGTCAAGATGGGAAGCGATGAAGCTGCGGGGCACAGTAGCACAGGATCACTCCTCCTTAACTGCTCAGTATCTCCCTGGGAGGGGGCAGGGTATGACCCCATGGGCACTTTAAGCAGTGGGGGGTGGAAGGTCACCCCTCGAGGCTCAGCCTCTTTCAGGCACCCAGCTTGCCAACAAGGACTGAGAGGACTATGAATAAGTTCATATCCAGGAAGAGACCATTTCCATAGCCTGACTCACACCTGGAAAGCTCTGGATGGGCCAGGGAGGTGCATGTTTGGTGCCTCCAAGTCCGGGCAGCGCCAGCTCCCCCTGCCTTCCACTGGAATGGCCAGCTAAGTAACAACAGAGGATAAGGCCATGTCTAGTCCAGAATTCCTTGGCTCCCTGCCAACAAAACAAAAACAAATTCAAGAAACCTAGAGCTTAGGGGAAAATGGGCTTCCCTTACAAATTCCAGAGATGGTCAACCTCAGGTTTCCTCTCAGGACGAATTTCTATGGGGTCACATCCCAGGGGGATGGGAAGGGACAAGAACAAGCCACAGCAGAAAATGGACTGCTGGCCTCCCCAACCCAGACGCTTCTCCTGAGCTGACTCCTGAGAGAGGAGGGAGGAGCATGCCTTCTCCTTAAGGCACCCAGATCAAGGTAGAGGCAAACTTGACTGGCCCAATGCCTGCGCCTGCTGGAAGCAAGGCCAAGGGCAGTGGAGGCCCAGGCCTGTAAGCACTGGGGTACTCCCTGCCCCCAAACCTGATCTCCCTGCCATTGTCTCTTGGGTCTGGGTAGCAGCAGAACCCAGTGTGGGAACCAGCAGACCCGGTGATGTCCCTGGAGATCCCTCTGCTGCCTTCCCTTATTCTCTGTGGGTTTTGAGAGGTTCATTTGCTGTTGTTTCCCTAAAAATGATGGAGAGAAGAGAGGAGTTATTCCACAGGCAGCCCAACAGTCCCTAATTGGCTCTTTCTAGCCCTTCAGTGGCTGAGGGGGGCTCAATAAGGCCACACTACAATCTAGACCACTCTACTGAGTTCCCATATCCCACACTGGTTCCCCTACCTTTCTCCTCTGACACGTTCTTCCTCCTAGTTCCTTGCCTTATCGTGGTGTTCCTGTCTTTCCCCAGTTGCCCAGGACCTGGGCAGTGGCAGGCCTCTTAACTAGACTCATGCCTTCTCTACTGGACCCCATTTATTGGCATTTATAAAGACAGATTTGATCAGGCCATAGCCTTGCTGAGTCCTTCAGTAGCTTCCCAAGATTTAGGATAGGGTTTCATGGTCCCTTCACGTCTGACTACAGTGTCCCAGCCTTGTCTAGTCTAACTGTATGACACACTTGTTCTTGCCCTGGCTTTTGTGCTATCCATTCTTGGTCTGGTACACTTAACCACTCCCCAGCCTTTGCCCTCAGCTTAGCTGTTTTGGAAGAAAACTCTGACTGGCCTCACGCCCTGCTCTTCTGCCCTTCCCGTTTATTTTTTATTATCTATTAATTTTTTTTGCTGCCCTCCCTTTTAAATCTCTGGCTCCCCCTGTAAACAAGGCCTGAGTTGTCCTTTTCTTTGGACCTAGTGTGGCTGCTGTCATATGGTAGAAGCTCAGAGATTAGTTGAATGAATGCTCTGATTAGTGATTTGATGTTTTACAGATGACAAGGCTGACCCTGATGAGGCCAGTCAGTGCAATAAGGATAATGCAATAAGGACAGAGGCTCCTATCTTCCTAATTGAGGGGCCTGCAGCAGAGTGGAACCCAACAGACTTGCCACTTCATCTCAGATCACTACCAGTCTCACAGGTTGCTGAACAGGCTACTGATGGGCTGTTCACAAACTGGTGTCACTCAAAGCCTGAGCTCTACTTGCAGGCCTTGGAGCTTGCTGTAAAAGCCACTAAACTGGTGGACTCCTGCTCTGAGAACTTCCTGCCCCTGTCCCTGTTCCCAGCACAGGTGTGTCCTCTGCCTGCCAAGCATGGGGTTGCCATGGGCACATATGTACTCACCACGAAGTGAAATGCGTGGAGCCATCAGGTGTGGATCCGTTCTGGCCGCCCAGACCTGGGGGCAGGAACACATCCAGAGCTGCAGCAGGCAGGGGGTGGGGATCTGAGCAGGTATCAGCCCAGGTGAGTTTAGAGGCCAGTGGTGTTGTCTGGTGGAGTCTCGTGGGGGCCCTAAAGGGACTAGGAGTATTGTCTGATGGCGGTTCAAGGGAACAGTTACAATGTGATGGGTGTACCGCGGTTTCTGGCATGGAATGGCATGTTGGCAATGGGTCAGGGTACAGCGTTAAGTTGTGATAAGGTTCTTAGGGGACCAGTGGTAGTCTAGGGGGTTCTGGGGAGCCCAATGGTAAGGTCCGGTGGGGGTGGGGAGCCTCACCTGGGCGGTGATACAGCCCTGTCACCGTGCTCCCGTAGAACCCCCACGCCAGCTGGATGCCCAGGAGACTTAACACCAACCACAGTAGCAGCAGCTTGAAGAGAGTCACGCGCATGTCCTGCGCCTCCCACTCCCGCAGGAACTCGCTGACCAGGGTGCCTAGCGCGCCCAGCACAGTGGTCGGGAGAGCCTGCAAAGACTCCCCAGACCAAGGCTCCGCCATGACTGGCCCATGCCCCACCCGGGGACTGTCATTGTAGTCCCCACTGCGCAGGCGTCTGGACTTCCGGGGCCAGGCCCATTAGTGCGCACGCGTAAAGCAGGCAAGGAGCGCCTACTTCGCTTGCGCGAAGAGTTGGCAGTTTGGGGAGGAGTACTAAAACCGCGCACGCGCACTAGCCCCACCCTGCTTGCTTAAAAGATGAGTGAGTCGGAGAGCATAAAATAGCAACCAGGTCTTTTATAGCCCCGGAGTTCCCGTGATGCCCCACGCGGCTGCAGTGATTGGTTGAGCGCCTTGCTTTTAGGGCGTGGACGCGCTCCTGAGCAATCGTGGCTGAGCTGTGAGTGCGCGCGCGTGCGCGAGGCCGCGACTGGGCCTGGC
The DNA here is from genome assembly GCF_030435805.1 of Mustela lutreola. NCBI lineage: Eukaryota > Metazoa > Chordata > Mammalia > Carnivora > Mustelidae > Mustela > Mustela lutreola. The sequence continues at coordinate 19,210,676 of NC_081291.1, read as the reverse complement.
TCGAGCCCGCTGGCACGCGGGGGCGCGCACGTCGCTTCCCCGCCCTCCCGCCGCCGACCGCCCTCGCTCGCTCGCGCTCCCTGCTCCCCGCCCGCCGCCCGCCGTCCTCCGTCGGTTCTCTCGTTAGTGTGCTGCCGTCTCCTTAGCCACCCGCCCGTCTCCGAGCTTGCGACTCGCGGACAGGCGTCCTCGGCGCAGAGAGACCGGACTGCGAGTCGTCGCCTAAGGTAAGCGAGAGGGTTCTCTCCTGGCGCCGCGGCGCCCCGGGCCCGCCCGGCACTCTTCCGGCCGCCCGCCCGCCGCCCCGCCGAGGCCGCGCCCCACCTGCTGCTCTCAGCCGGCTGCCCCAGGGCCCCAGCCCTTGCCCCGGCCCGGGCCCCGCTCCCCAAAGCGGTGGCCCCGCCCGCGCAGTCCCCGGAAGCGCGCCCCGCGGCCTCCCGCGCCCCTTCCCCCGCCCGGCCAGGCCTGGTGGAGCCCTAGCCACCCGCCCGCGGTCCCCGGCTCTTCCTCTCTCAAGGCTGTGCCGGCCAGGGCGGGGGCTTCGAGCCGGGCCGGGAGACCGCGCCGTACTGCCGGCCCTGGCGAAGCGCGCGTGGCTGTCGGGAGTTGAAATGGGAAAGAAACTCTTTACAACTCCATCTTGGCTTTTTACATTGAATATGAGACATGGATCACCGTTTTATACAGGGTGAAGTCCAGTTATGTTTTGGGTAGATTTTCTTTTTAAATGAAGTATTCCCGGAGAGGTGTAAGTAAGGTAGTGTTGAGATCTTACGGGTTAGGATTCTGGGGTATTGAAAAGGGAATATTCCAGTTGAAAACATTTTTTTTTTCATGATTTAAACTATGCTACATCGAAATAGAGTATTAATTTGCAGTTTTGCTTAGTATTAAGTTAGTACCTTGATAGGAATCACCTAAACAGCTGTCCGTAGTTACCGATTGAACCCAGTTACAAGCCGTCTTTATTAAATAGCACTGTTTGCACTCAAATCGATTTGGTCAAAACAATGTTTAATAGTTTATGGTGGAAAATAGGCATTGTTTTTGGCCTCAGAGTTAGTTTCACTTGTGTTTTTTAGTGGTCCTGATTTAAAATTTTTACCAATATTGGTGACTTGTTTCCTTCTCTTTGTGTTTTTAAGTTTGTCTTTGAAGTAAATGTTTCTTGCAGGTGTGCAGTCAGATCATAGTGCTCTCTGCCAGATCTGAAGGGAAAAAATACTTGAAAATTTTTCTTAAAAATGTTATATGTGGTGAGAGTTTTTCATTTAGTGTCAGATACCGGAATGTGTAACGTTTATATACCGTTTCATGATTATCACTTTAGATATGGCTAAGTTGATGGAGATACTGGTATGAAATTGGGCACAAGTGACATTGTTTGGCCTGGAAGTACAAGACTAATTTCTCATTGTGAAGGATAACTTATTTATTTATTTTTTTTTTTTTTTTTTTTTTAAAGATTTTATTTATTTATCTGACAGAGAGAGAGAGGGAAAGCACAGCAGGAGAGGGAGAGGGAGAAGCAGGCTCCCTGCTGAGCAGAGAGCCCGATGCGGGGCTCGATCCCAGGACCCTGGGATCATGACCTGAGCTGAAGGCAGACGCTTAACCCACTGAGCCACCCAGGTGCCCCGAAGGATAACTTATTTAAAGATCTCTTTTGATAAATTGTCTGGAGACTAGTTCCATCTACTTTTGTAGAGCAGTGGTGGCTCTTGGGGACATAACAAAATAGAAGAAAACTTGCTTTAAGTCAGACTAGTCCTAGACTTATGGCTTCTGTCCTCATAAAAATTGGTACTGGAGGGGGCGCCTGGGTGGCTCAGTGGGTTAAGCCGCTGCCTTGGGCTCAGTTCATGATCTCAGAGTCCTGGGATCGAGTCCTGCATCGGGCTTTCTGCTCAGCAGAGAGCCTGCTTCCCTCTCTCTCTCTCTCTGGCTGCCTCTCTGTCTACTTGTGATTTCTCTCTGTCAAATTAAAAAAAGAAAAAAAAAATTGGTACTGGAGGAAAGAAAAGAATAAGAATCCACCAACTTTTTCATAGATCCAGAATTTTAGACCCAAAAGGAAATTTTCAAGCCTTATGTGGCGCAGCCCCATTTGCAGATGAGGAAGTTGAGTCCCAGAGACTTGGTAAATTACCTAAGATGGTTTGTCTAGTCAGGTGCAGGTCAGAACTATTTTCTCTTCAAGGGATTCTCTTTGTACTCTCAAACAGCTTGCTTAGAGTTAGGTAAAATTCAGGACTTAACTTCTAGTGTTTTCTTCTTTTATGTATTACTGATTTTATATTTGTTGAGTCTGAAAAATTCATTTTCTAAACAAATTTCAGTTCTTTATCTTCACAACATTCTCCTCCCTGAAACTGGTTGGTTCTGCAGCAGTTGATTGAAATACATAAATGAATATGTAGGGTCCTTGGTTGCCTAGTTGTAGCTTTAGGTATTTGGTTTTTTGTTTTAAGATTTGGTTATCCATTTGAGAGAGAGTGAGTGTGAGTGTGGGGAAGGGTTGAGGGAGAGAGAAGCCTAGCAGACTACTCCCTGAGCTTGGGGCCAGCTTGGGGCCTGATCCCAGGACCCCGAGATCATGATCCGAGCTGAAACCAAGGATCTGATGTGTAACTGACTGCACCAGCCAGGGACCCATGGGTGTTTGGGTCTTCTTGAGGGAACAACTTCTTCCAACGGGAGGCCCAGACTCCCCTGTTCCAAATCCAACTAATTAGGTCAGGTCAAGATGTTATCAATGTGACTGAGGGCTCTTTTGCCTGTTGATTTGAGGTGGGATGGAGAGAAACTGCACATATCAAGTAAATAGTTTCCTGTGCGTGTGGTGGTAGTTTGTTGGAGTGTTCTCATAGTCTGATTTTTATTAGGAGAGTGAAAACAGGTAGATCTTGAGGTGTTTCCTGTCCATGGAGTATAGTTCAGTTCAGGCAGTGACAGGAGGAGGAGTTGCTGCTTTGGGACTTCTTAGTTGTCTAGAGCTGAGAGATTTATGTTAACTCTGTCAGAAGAAAGACTGATACTTCAACTTCTAAAAAGAACTAATTTGGGCATGCTGAGCTTGTATGGACAGCACTTTGGGTTTAATTGCACTAGTGATAATGATAAATGGTACGTAATCACTGGATTTTAATCACATATATTTGTACTTGTGAAAGGTACCTAAAAGTTATTTTACCTTCACATACCACTCAGTTTATCCTTTATCTTTGGCCAGTGGAACTTAGTTGGCCTGCACCTACACCTTAATGTAACTAAATTTTAAACATGTGTTAATGTGTTTTACTATACTGTGCTCTTTGGGAATATGTTCACTGTTAAGTATTTATGAGATTAATAAATTAAAATTTCCAAGATAGTTTAAAGTTAGTAATTACTGTGAAATTCCTATTTCAAGTGTTTCTATTTCAAATGACTCATTTTTCATCTGTGGTGCTATAATACTAAGTGAAGGCCTTATATACTCATAATTATGGTTGTCGTGACAGAAAATCAGATAGGCATTGAGGCTGCTCATTCTGTTGGTGTTGGTCTGAATTTATTGGCGCTTCCTCCAGATGATCCTAGTTAACATTTTATAGTTAATAATAGTCAAAATATGAGATAAACTCTGTTATATTGCAGCCAGTTTATCCCAGATTGAGTTTTTTTTTCTTTAATGAAGAGGGAGGATAAAGGAAATATGTTTAAGCATATTTATAATAGTGTCTCACTATTCAAGTGAAGGGAAAGAGAACATAACTGAAATGTTTGGAGTGGAGTAAATGGAGAAGTGGAAGGTAAAATGAAATTAGAGAGGTGGGTAGGGACCATATCATGCAGGGCCTTTAGGATATGGGAAGTTCTTTGGGTTTGTTCTGAAAGGAGAAATCATTGTTTGTTTTTTTCTTTTCTTTTCTTTTGTTTTAAGATTTTATTTATTTGAGAGAGAGAGTACACAAGCAGGAGGAGTGGCAGGGAGAGGGAGAAGCAGGCTCCCCGCTGAGCAGAGAGCCTGGTTTGATGCAGGGCTTGATCCCAGGACCCTGGGATCATGACTTGAGCCAAGCCGAAGGCAGATATTTAACCAACTGAGCCACCCAGGCACCCCTCATTAGATGTTCGTTAGCCGAAGAATGATAGGATCTGATATTAAATAACTAGAATCACTCTCCAAGTGTAGGAGTAGATCTGAGTCCATGCTGACTTCAGAGAGTAAACTAATATATATATTTTTAAAATACTAATTTGTATTAGTATTGTGCAGAGAGAGCACAAGCAGGGGGGAGTATTAGGCAGAGCAGTCAAGGGGAGAAGCAGCCTCTCTCAGCTGAGCAAGGGGCATGATGTGGTGATCTGGGAACATGACCTAAGCCCAAAGGCAGACGCTTAACTGAGCCACCCAGGCGTCCCAGCACTAAACTAATATTGATCATTTCTGACAATATTAAAAAATTATTTTTCGGGGCGCCTGGGTGGCACAGTGGTTTGGGCTGCTGCCTTCGGCTCGGGTCATGATCTCACGGTCCTGGGATCGAACCCCGCGTCGGGCTTTCTGCTCCGCAGGAAGCCTGCTTCCCTCTCTCTCTCTCTCTCTCTCTGCCTGCCTCTTTGCCTACTTGTGATCTCTGTCTGTCAATTAAATAAATAAAATCTTTAAAAAAAAAAAAATTATTTTTCTTGACCTAATGACTTTACCCTAAGTTTTTGAAGCCATTGATTTTCTGACAGTTGTCTTTCAGCCTGTAATTTCTCTGTAATGCTTTATTAAGAAGAATGTGTAATAAGATAAAACAAGTTATTCAGGGGTGCCTGGGTGGCTCAGTGGGTTAAGCCTCTGACTTTGGTTCAGGTAATGATCTCAGGGTCCTGGGATCGAGCCCCGAATCAGGCTCTCTTCGGCAGGGAGCCTGCTTCCCCATCTCTGCCTGTCTCTCTGCCTACTTGTGATCTCTGTCAAATAAATAAATAAAATCTTAAAAAAAAAAAAGATAAAACAAATTATTCAAATGTTCATGGTAGTCTAGGAGGTAGGATTAGATGTATTCATTTTAAGATTCTTTTAACTTTGCTATGTGGTTGAAAATTATATGTTGGAAAATTAATTTACATAGGATTCATTTGCTTTTGATTTTTGCTTTGAAAAGGGCAGTATTATAATATTCACAAGATAATGTTGATTGTGAGTATTTTATTTTATTTTATTTTAATATTATTTATTTATTTGACAGAGATCACAAGTAGACAGAGAGGCAGGCAGAGAGAGAGAGAGGGAAGCAGGCTCTGCGCCGAGCAGAGAGCCCGATGTGGGACTCTATCCCAGGACCCTGAGATCATGACCTGAGCCGAAGGCAGTGGCTTAACCCACTGAGCCAGCCAGGCGCCCTGTGAGCATTTTATTAACTGAGGGAAGCTATTACTTGTACAAATGTGATTATTTGGTGGTATATCAATCAAAAATTAAATTCTACACTTTTTCTCTCTCTTGGATTCTAAGTTACTTCACAGAACTTTGGGCAAGCCTATTTACACCCTGTGGTTTTTTTTTTTTTTTTTTTTTCCCTTGTCAAATGAATAGACATAATTACTGATATTTTTATATTTTTATAGTGCCTTTCATCTGAGAAGTTCAAGGCACTTGTAGAACTTCTGCCGCACAGGCCGTGGGTCTTGCAGCACATTTGTAAGGTATGTAAATAGACACCTCTTCTTTTACTCCCTTTTTCCCATGGAAGACAGATTATTATATAAATGTTAAGTTCTAGGGAAATGTGGTTGAATTACTTCTAATGATTCTCTTCACCAGTCTCGAATTCTTTATCTTATTCCATACCTTTTCTCTCTGGTCTTATTTTTTTCTCTCTCCATACGGTACTCTTCTAACTTCCCTTTTTACTTCTAAGTGATCTTTCTTTCTTTCTTTTTTAAGATGGGGGGGGGGAGGGCATAGGGTGAGAGAAAATCCCAAGCAGGCTTCATGCCCAGCACAGAGCCCAACACGGGTTTTGATCCCACAACCCCAAGATGATGACCTGAGCTGAAACCAGGAGTCAAACCTCAACTAACTGAGCACCCAGGCACCCTCAGATATTTCTTTTTTTCTTATTTATTTATTAAAAGATTATTTTGTCAGGGAGGGGCGCCTGGGTGGCTCTGGGTTAAAGCCTCTGCCTTTGGCTTGGGTTGTGATCTCAGGGTCCTGGGATCGAGTCCCGCGTTGGGCTCTCTGCTCGGCGGGGAACCTGCTTCCTCCTCTCTCTCTCTCTCTGCCTACATGTGATCTGACAAATAAATAAAAATCTTAAAAAAAAAAAGATTATTTTGTCAGGGAGAGTGAGAGAGCACAAGCAGGGGGAGTGGCAGGCAGAGGGAGATGTAGGCTCCCCAGTGAGCAAGAAGCCCAATATGGGACTTGATCCCAGAGCCCTGGAATCATAACCTAAGCTGAAGGTAGATGCTTAACCTACTGAGCCACCCAGGCCTCCCAAGATATTTCTTTTTTAGATGAAGATACATTTCCTGAGGAGATGGACTCGTGTGTTATACACATACTCTTTTACTTCTGGGCCATTCCCATTTTACTCCTTCTGTTTTTCATTTTTAAGTTTTCATTTATTCTATAGTCTGGTTATCATACAGTTTATCCAGAGCTTGTGCTTCAGGTTTATCTAATAATAGCAATTAGCTAGCTAGAGAATGAAGGTTTAGAGGACAATCTTCCCTCTTAACAGGGGTCAGAGACATATTGGCTTAGTTGGGAGCAATGTTAACAGCTGGTATAAAAGCCCATCCAGGGGTTGTGTAGATATTTAAACTAATTACAATTAAAAGATTTTATTTGTCAGAGATAGAGAGAGAGAGAAGGGGGACAGCAGGTAGAGGAAGAAGCAGGCTCCCTGCTGAGCAAGGAGCCCAATGCAGAACTCCATCCTAGGACCCCGGGATCATGACTTGACCCGAAGACAGACACTTAACTACCTTAGCCACCCGGAAATCGAAGTATCTTAATTGATACCATGATAAATATCTTGGCCGAGTACTTTTTTTTTTTTTTAAGATTTTATTTATTTATTTGACAGACCAAGATCACAAGTAGGCAGAGAGGCAGGCAGAGAGAGAGGAGGAAGCAGGCTCCCTCCTGAGCAGAGAGCCTGATTCGAGGCTTGATCCCAGGACCCTGAGATCATGACCTGAGCTGAAGGCACCGGCTTAACCCACTGAGCCACCCAGGCGCCCCGGCCGAGTACTTTTTGATCAGCTTTCATTGTTCTCTTTGGGTCTGAGGGAACTCTATGTATGGAGAAGTGAGCTGTGAAGAGGATGAATATGTTTTGGTGAGATAGGCTACTGACCAGTGAAGGCATATAATAGTGGTTTTGGTTGGCTTTGAAATCCTCCTTGGCATGGTAAGAAGAATGGCCAAGTTAGGTTGTGGTTTTGTCATTCATTTGTTGAACAAGTAGTTCTTGAATAGCTATTATATGTATATGTCAGACACTGTCCTGGGACACATCTGAAGAAAACAAAGAGGGTTCTTGCTCTCTGGGTGTCTGACTGCCTCGGTTGGTAGATGCAACTCTTGATCTTGGGGTCATGAATTTAAGCCCCACTTTGGGCATAGAGCTTACTTAAGAAAATAAACGGTTTCACATTAAAAAAAAAAGTCCCAGTCCTCAAGAAGGTTTTTGTTTATTTGTTTTACGATATCTTTATTCCTAAAAATATGAACAGTTGGTTTGGAACTAAAAAGTCTATTGGTTTTGAATCTGACCTACTTTTCTCAATATCATTGGCAAGTAGAAAGCACATCAGGTGTTAGTAATCATAAAAATATTAATAGTCCTGCTTTTTGGATTACTGTTCTAGTAGGGAAGTCTGGTGATAGGTAAAGGTTGGGCTTACCTTTTTTAGGGAACAGCAAAACTTAACTGGCCGGAGCCTAAACAACAAGTGCGAAGAGTGGGAAGAAATAAACTTTTACTGATAGGCAGGGGCCAGATCTTGTAGGAATTGGGAATTTAGAGTTTATTCAGATTGTGTTGGAAAGCTATTAAAGGGTTTTTATGGGAATGGTAATAATGTCTGATTTTATATTTCTAGCTGATGTATAGAGAGTAGACTATAGGGTGGCAAAAATGGAAGGAGGGAGACCTATTGGAAGCTATTTATTTGAGAGAGAGTGCATTCTAGTGTGGAGAGGGAGAGAGAATCTCAAGCAGATTTTGTACTGAACTCAGTATGGGGGGAGGGGGGTGTCTGTCTCATGACCCTGAGATCATAACCTGAGTTGAAACCAAGAGTCAGATGCTTAACTGACTGTGCCACCCAAGCCACCCCTATCGGGAGCTTTTTAAATCCAGTGACAGGTTAGGAGCTTGGACAAGAATGGTAACAGTGGAAGTGAAGGGATTTACAATATATTGTAGAGGAGTGCTCATAGGCTTTGCTGATAAATTAGAAGATGTGGCTTCCTAATCTCTTGATCCATGACAAGATTAGCTCACCGCAGTTACTAGGCATAGGAAGACAACTAGCCCAGGACCCCTGGGTATGTACTCTATTGTTGTCCACAAGACTTGATTACTCCTTTAAGTACTTTGTGTAATCCATTAGAGTGGTTTGATTAATGGCCTCCCCTGTAAGGGGGAAGACTATGTTTCAAAGTTTTCTTAACTGTGTATTTCTACATCATTGTATTTATATAGTGAACATGTGCTTTCAGAGTGACAAGGATTTTATTGGTAGGAAGCAAAAAGTTAACATGAATTTCTTTCTTTTTTTTTTTTTTTTTTAAGATTTTATTTATTTATTTGACAGACAGAGATCACAAGTAGGCAGAGAGGCAGGCAGAGAGTGAGAGGAGGAAGCAGGCTCCCTGCTGAACAGAGAACCCGATGCGGGGCTCGATCCCAGGACCCTGAGATCATGACCTGAGCCGAAGGCAGAGGCTTAACCCACTGAGCCACCCAGGCGCCCCAACATGAATTTCTTTACTGCCACCTGACTGAATTAGGATAAACACAGCGTGTTTGGTGTTTGCATTTTCTTTTTGTGTGTTTAACTGTAGGAGTTAGTATGTTGGTACTTAGGTTGTAAGATTTTTGCCATCTTTTTTTTTTTTTTTTTTTTTTAAGAGTTTATTTATTTTTTTGACAGAGATCACAGGTAGGCAGAGAGGCAGGCAGGCAGAGGGAGGAGGAAGCAGGCTCCCCTGCTGAGCAGAGAGCCCGATGCGGGACTCGATCCCAGAACTCTGGGATCATGACCTGAGCCGAAGGCAGAGGCTTAACCCACTGAGCCACCCAGGTGCCCCTCCTAGCTACTTTAAAACACAGAGATTTAATTCTTTTACTTTAAAAATTTGTTTTGACTTTAAGCATATGGTTGAAAATTCTACTTTTGTTCTTTGTTTTTTGTCTCTTTTCCTCTGCTCCTCCCCCTGCTTGTGCTTTCCCTCTCTCTCTCTCAAATAGATAAATAAAATCCTTAAGTTTATAATAAAAGATGGGAGTAATTGGCTGGCTCAATTAGTAGAGCATGTGATTGATCTGGGGACTGTGAATTCAAGCCCCACATTATGTGTAGGGGTTGCATTAAAAAAAAGGCGGGGGGCACCTGGGTGGCTCCGTGGGTTAAGCCTCTGCCTTCGGCTCAGGTCATGGTCTCAGGGTCCTGGGATTGAGCCTTTTAACGGGCTCTCTGCTCAGCGGGAAGTCTGTTTCCCCCCTCTCTCTGCCTGTCTACTTGTGATCTCTCCTTCTCTATCAAATAAAATCTTTTTTTTTTTTTTTTTTTAAGATTTTATTTATTTATCAGAGAGAGAGGGGGGAGAAAGCGAGCACAGGCAGACAGAATGGCAGGCAGAGGCAGAGGGAGAAGCAGGCTCCCTGCCGAGCAAGGAGCCCGATGCGGGACTCGATCCCAGGACGCTGGGACCATGACCTGAGCCTAAGGCAGCTGCTTAACCAGCTGAGCCACCCAGGCGTCCCTCTATCAAATAAAATCTTAAAAAAAGTATATTCTTCCTACTCTAGAGCATAGTCCTCTCATTGTATTGCTTCCTTTGGGGCTTTAAGAGTATTTTCTTGGGGCACATATCTGGCTTAGTTGCAACATTCAATTCTTTTTTTTTTTTTTTTTTTTTAAGATTTTATTTATTTATTTGACAGAGAGAAAGATCACAAGTAGGCAGAGGGGTAGGCAGAGAGAGAGGGGGAAGCAGGCTCCCCGCTGAGCAGAGAGCCTGATGTGAGGCTTGATCCCAGGACCCTGAGATCATGACCTGAGCCGAAGGCAGAGGCTTAACCCACTGAGCCACCCAGGCGCCCCGGAACATTCAGTTCTTGATCCTGGGGTTGTGAGCTGGAGCCCCGTGTGTAGAGATTACTTTTTTTTTTTTTTAAGATTTTATTTATTTGAGAGGAAGGGGGGAGAGATTGGAGGGGTAGAGGGGCAGAGAGAGAAGCAGACTCACTGCAGACCCAAAAGCCCATCAAGCCCCAATGTGGGGCTTGATCCAAAGGCAGACACTTAACTGAGCCACCCAGGCACCCCAAGATTACTTTAACATTTTAAAAATATATATATTTTTTAAGATTTTATTTATTTATTTGCCAGAGAGACATGACAAGCAGGCAGAGAGGCAGGCAGAGAGAGAGGGAGAAGCAGACTCCCTGCTGAGCAGAGAGCCCGATGCGGGGCTCTATCCCAGGACCCTGAGATCATGACCTGAGCCGAAGGCAGAGGCTTAACCCACTGAGCCACCCAGGCGCCCCTTTAAAAATATTTTAATTAACTTATTTTGTTTAGATTTTATGTATTCGGGCTGCATGGGTGGCTCAGTCATTAAGCATCTGTCTTCGGCTCAGGTCCTAGGGTCCTGGGATCCAGTCCTGCATTGGGCTCCCTGCTCAGCGGAAGCCTGCTTCTCCCTCTGCCATTCCCCCTGCTTGAGTTCCCTCTCTCACTGTGTCTCTCTCTGTCAAATAAATTAGTAAAAATAAAATCTTAAAAAAGATTTTATTTAAGAGAGAGAATATTTGTGGGAGAGAGCACACAAGCAAGTGGGAGAGGAAGAAGGAGGCTCCCTGCTGAGCTAAGAGCTGGACTTGGGTGTTGATCCCAGGATGCTGGTACCATGACCTGAACTGAAGGCAGGCACTTAACCAACTGATCACCCAGGCTACCCCTAGAAAAACTTTTTAAAATATATTATTTTGGAGCAAGGAAGTTGATGAAGCATGTACATGAAATAGTACAAAAGGAGTGGGCATGAAAAATAAGCCTTTCTCCCATTTCAGCCTCCCTAAATCCTTTAGAGAGAACCTTCTGTTTCTTGTGCGTCCTTCTAGAGATACTGTGTCTGTATCTATGTTACATATTTTTCCTTTTTTTAGGTGCACACTATTTCACATCACAGCGATAGAGATCTTATTCTTTCTCCTTAACAGTAGGTCTGGGTGATTATATGGCAAGATACTTAGTAGGATACACTGTGGAAAATAGTTTGGCAGTTCCTCGTATAGTTTGTTTGTTTTAAGATTTTCTTTGTCAGAGAGAGAGGGAGGGAGAGCACACACGCAGGGGGAGTAGCAGGCAGAGGGAGAAGCAGACTCCCCACTGAGTAAGGAGTCCGATGCAGGGCTCAATCCAGGATCCTGGGATCATGACCTGAGCTTGAAGGCACATGCTTAGTGACTGAGCCACCCAGGTGTCCCTGGCAATTCCTCATACGGTTATATAAAGAGTTAACATACAACCCAGTAATTCCATTCCTAGATCTATATCCAAAGGATTTGAAAACATGTACTCAGACATGAGTTGTACATAAATGTTCATAGCATCACTATTCATATAGCCAAAAGATGGAAACAATCCAAATGTCCACCAGCAGATGAGTGGATAAATAAATGTGGTTATGTACAGAGAATAGAATGTATCAGCTGTTTAAAAAGATAAAGTACTAATACCTGCCAGAAAATGGATGAACCTTTAAAGTATTGTGCTAGGGGTGCCTAGGTAGCTCAGGAGGTTAAGTATCTGCCTTAGGCTCAGGTCATGATCCCAGGGTCTGGGATCAAGCCCCACACCAGGTCAGCGGGGGGCCTGCTCCATCTCTCCCTGCCTGCTGCTTCCCCTGCTTGTGCTTTCTCTCTGGCAAATAAATAAGTAAAAGCTTTTAAAAAAAATGCTAAATGAAAGAAGCCAAACACAGAAGGTCATATGTTAAAAGATTTCATTTATATGAAATATCTAGAATAGCAAATCTATAGAGACACAAAGCAATTTAGTGGTTGCCAGGTGTTAGGAGAGGGGAACTGGAGATGGGTTGCTTAATAGGTTACAGCTTTCTTTTGTGGTAATTCAAATGTTTTGGAACTGCATAGACTTGGTTGTTGTACAACATTGTCAGTGTGCTAAGTATCACTGAACTGTTCACTTTAAAAAGGTGAACTTTATATTGTGTATATTTCACCTCAATTTTAAAAAAGAAAAAAAGTTTTAAATAGATGTAAGCCTCACCCTGAAGAGTTTTCAACTGCTAATCGTATAGAGATAGAGGAATAGAGATGTTTGTGGCAGAATGCAGGGTGTGTATTGTCATTGCTGAAACACCTAGGCAGCTGGACTACCTCTTGGTTTATTCTTCTCTGTATGGCAGGTCTCCAGACAGGCATTGTCTTGTAGGCAATGTGAGTGGAGGATTAGGCTGCACGACGTCAAATCCTGATTCTGCCCATTCATTTAAGGTTAACCCTGGAATATATACATTTTGAGGTGAATGGTAAGATGTGTTATTTAGGAAGCCAGATGTGTTATTTCCTCCAGCCCCAAAGAAGAATTTAAATCTGGTGTTGTTCTCATTTGGCCATGTATTACAGGCTTTGTGGGGTTTTCCTCTGCCTTTATGTGCCTTAGGCCTGGTGCTCTTCATCTCTAAAGGCCTTTGAACTGACATCAACCCTTGACAACTGCTTGATCAAGGTGACAAAACAGCGACAGTACCAGGCTCAAGGGCATTATGAAATGGACAGATGGTTTGAGTCTTTTTGCCAGAAGTCTCCTGTGTTGTCTGCAGATTAAATAAATGGCTTTATGTTTTCAATTTAATTTCCCAGTGTTTAATGGTGTGGGTAAACCTGAAGTTGATAGGACAGGTTTCTACTCAGCACTGTGAAACAGTTCCAGTGTAGTGATTTTCTCTGACTTAATGAAGTGGTATGTATTCTGTTTATTTTAGATGTGCTTTTTTTTTTTTTCAAGATTTTATTTATTTATTTGACAGAGATCATAAGTATGCAAAGAGGCAGAGAGAGAGAAGGGTAAGCAGGCTCCCCGCTGAGGAGAGAGCCCGATGTGGGGCTTGATCCCAGGACCCCGGGATCATGACCTGAGCTGAAGGCAGAGGCTTTAACCCACTGAGCCACCCAGGCGCCCCTTAGATGTGTATTTTAACAAAGGATGAAAACAGTAAAATGTAAGGTATTGGAGAAGGGAGCGCCTGTGAAAATCTGCATTTAAAATCAGGTTTATTGTTTGAACAAAAATTAGATTTCTAATTTGGTTGTTACTTTTAGGGCTGTCTGGAGAAGAGTCTGTGTTTTGACCTTTATTTTCACTTTCATAATTCTAATAGCTTTGCTTCCAGAGAATGCATTGTAGGACATCTTTTAAGCTTTAATGGGATTCATGTGTGTTTAGGTACAGTATAGGCCTTGTGGGAAAGTTGAGATCTTAAACCACTGAAATTGTATCATTGTGTTCTAAATAACTGAAGCTTGCTTTCTTAAGCTTTAAATTTCATTTTATTTCTGGTTTTTTTCCCCTTCTTGCAGTATCTGGGACTTAAGCTTTGCTGTGTAATAATTGAGGTCTTTCCTTCTAAGGGAAAGAGTTTTTGAGTTCTGTCCTTGGAGTGTGTTGGCCAGATTGGCACTTCTTTCGCTCCCCATTTTATACTTCTGAGTCTGATTTACAGGGTTTTCTGTCTCCTATGTCCTGTCATAGGCTGCACCTCTTTCTCACCCAAGCATGCGTTTTTCTAACTGCTGTGAATTCAGCTACTGGCCAATTAGACTTATTTATTAAGAGTTATTTATAAAATAAGAGCAGTTGAGTTCATAGGGAGGACCTGAGTTTTAACACTCCTGTTACAGATAACTTAAATTTCTGATTTATGTGAGGGTTTTCTTTAATTCTCTGAGGGCAAATTCTTGAACTGCTAATACAAGTGTCCTAGGAGATAACCTTACCACTAGTGTACACAGCTGATGTTGTAACTGTTTTTTGTTTTGTTTTTACTGTTTTCTTTTTTAAAATCTCTATTCAGCAAATTGGTTTTATAAAGCTTCTTTGCTCCTGGAAATGTATTTTTTCAATTTTTTATTTGAACACATAACCACTGTGTGCTTACATCTGTGCTTATCTGACAGTGGTGAACAAGACAGATACGATTCTTATATTAATAGTTTGGGAGGAATAAACTTTGGAGGTATGTGATGAGGCAGAGAGAAATGTTTGGTGCTGGGGGAGTATCCGAGGGGCCTGATGTAAGTTGGGAGCTCAGGGAATCTCCTGAGAGCTAGTGACTTAGCCTAAAGTATGAGTTATCTTAGTGGGGGAAGGGTAGGTGGGGTGCATTCAGGGCAAAGGAGAGAAGGAAGAAATCATGGCTTAATAGCTTGAGTTATAAGATATATTGTTTTGGCTAAGAGTGGTTATATTCTTTGGGTCTTATAATTTCATAAAACAGTGTCTTGGGATTTACAGATTTTCTTACTGCAATATGACATTTTGTGTCCAGGTTTCACCCAAAGTGTTTTTTGCATAGTTTGCATTGACACTACACCCTCTTGCGGAAACTGACATTGACAAAACCTGGGATTGGGAGGACGCTTTTTTTTAAAAAATATTTTATTTATTTATTTGACAGAGATCACAAGTAGGCAGAGAGGCAGGCAGAAAGAGGAAGGGAAGCACTCCCTGCTGAGCAGAGAGCCCAGTGCGATGCATGCGGGGCTCCATTCCAGTACCCTGGGATCATGACCTGAGCCGAAGGCAGAGACTTTAACCCATTGAGCCTCCCAGGTGCCCTGTAGGATCATAATTCTTCTATGTGAAGTTCACAGGATTAAGTTTAAGACTGTACAACTTTTGCATTTGTAATAGTCATTAACAGTAACAGTACTGATTCATATGGACTTATTTAGAGAGAGAAATAAAACATACTAGTTTTTCTTACACACGGTTTCTGTTACCTGTATTCAACTGTGGTCTGGAAGTACTGATCCTCTTTCTGACATCTCTCAGAAAGTCAGTGGTAGCCTAATCCTGCATCACAGTGCCTACATCATTGACATCACTTCATCTCGTCACATAGGCACTTTATCATCTCACATCATCACACAAAGGGTGAGTGCAATATGATATTATGAGGGGGTGGGGAAAGACTACAGTCACATAACTTATTACAGTATATTATAATTATTCTATTTTAGTTATTTAGTCTCTTACTGTGCGTAATTTATAAATTAAATTTTATCATAGGTATGTATATATGGGAAAAGCATAGTATATAGAGTTTGGTACCATCTGTGGTTTCAGGCATCCACTGGGGGTCTTGGAATTTATCCTTTGCAGAGAAGGGGTTACCACAGGATATAAAATTTCAAACTGGATTATATAATTGAGGCATATGGATGTTAAAAATGTAAGTTTTATGAATTTAACTTCTCATCTGTTGTGTCCACTGTTTAACGAGTACAGTAAAAAAAAAAATTATGTTATGTTCAAAGCTGTGCTGTATTAAGTGTTTTTATTTCTTGGGTCGTTGAGAAATGGTAGAAAGCTTGCTGTAATCATCACTGCTTCTTTTGCATAATTAGTTCCTTTGAAGAATTATGAGGTAAAATTATAATTATCTTAAGTATGCTAAATTAATCATTTTAAAGCTGTTATTATTTTATCTGCATTGAAATTTATTCATTATCTTCCCAAAATATTGTAAAGATCTTGATCCAGCAGAAGCATAGTTACACAGTTGAATTATTTCTACTTCTGTTTCTTGGCTGGAGAACTGTTTTGTGCCTGCCTATAATGAATGTTTGGCTAATAAACATATAATACATGCATTGTAACCTAGTGCACCATCTGAAGCATCTTTGGTGGTTTCTTATCTGCCAAAAATAAGCTAAAAATTACGCACAGAGGCAGATTTACTGTGAGTCTAATTAAGTATTAGAAAATGTGTAGTCCCTGAACAAGTTACTGAAATTATTCAGCTAATTTAGGTTTTAGAAGTCAAATTACCGTCAGCCCTGAAGTTTGGTTTAAATGAACATCACACCCAGTCTCCAATTTACCTAATTTAAAGCCTTTTTTTTTTTTTTTTTTTTTTTAAACAATTTCCTAAGAGAAAAAGCAGGAGGGGTCCAGTCCATTTCTCTGAGGTAACAGCATGTTTCAAGGAAAATCAGACTTGAGGGCATTAGAAAAGGTGCTTTAAAAGTGAGAAGAAGGTGATTGTGTGTGTATGTTTAAAACAAATTGGCATTGGGGTAAGGAATTTTTTTTTTTTTTTTAAAGATTTTATTTGCCAGAGAGAGAGAATGAGCACACCAGCAGAAGAGAGGGTCAGAGGGAGAGGGACCCTGGGATCCTGACCTGAACCAAAGGCAGACGCTTAACTGACTGAGCCACTCAGGCACCTCAAGGATTTTTTTTTAAGTTTATATTTATTTATATGAGAGAGCATGCTCAGTGCACAACCAAAGGGGAAGAGCAGAAGGCGAAGGAGAAGCGGATTCCTCTCGGAGCAGGGGGCCTGACATGGGGCTCCATCCCAGGACCCTGGGATCATGACCTGAGCCGAAGGCAGACGCTTAAGTGACTGAGCCACCCAGGCTTGCTAGGTTAAGGATTTCCATAGCCGCCTTTTGGAAAGTTATGAAAACCACAAACTCATTTGATGGCGAAACCTGAACTGATGAGAGGTTGTATCAGTAGGAAAGAAGAGGGTGGAATAAGGTATGGATGTGATACACGTACTTTGGGAAAACTAATTAAAGTTGACTTTTGAACAAATGGGAGTGCAGCTGAAGATCCAAGTATAACTTGACTCCCTGAAAATGAAACTAGTAGCCTACATTGATTGGAAGCCTTAGTGATAGCATAAACAGTCAATTAAGACATATTGAGTATGTTAATACAGTATTATATATTGTATTCTTAGAGTAAAGTAAGCTAGAGAATAAAAGGATGCTAAAAAAATCATGAGGAAGAGGAAATAATACTCTAATGTAAATTTAGTACTCTAATGTAAATCTGCATGTAAGTAGAACAGTGCAGTTCAAACTCATGTTGTTCATGGGTTAACTATATTTGCTAGGTAGAAAAATTTAGGAAATTTTAGGAAGAACAACATTCTTTTCAGGTCAGGCCATAATAGTACAAGCTGCTCTTCACGTTCTGGACAGTTGGAATTTGGAGGAATTTGCCATTTATCCAAAATAAGACCTAAATAATAATGAGAAACATTTGTTGAACACTGACCTATTTTCAGTAGGTAGTCTGTTTTTGTCTGATTTAATCTTCATATGAACCCTTTTTAGAAGATTTTATTCTCCACTTGACACATAAGGAAACTCGTTGTAATGGGACACAAAGCTAATAAGTGATAGAGCCTGGATTAACTCTTAGGTAGTATAGCTTCTTTACCACTACTGTTAACTGGCTATTATCCAATAACTGTTGCTGTCTATAACTGAAATTAATTTCTAGAAGAATCTTTTCGTATGGCTTGTCTGGGACCTGTCCATATAATGAATATTTCTTTTTCTTTTCTTTCTTCTTCTTTTTTTTTTTTTTTTTTTTTTTGTAATGAGTATTTCTGATTTTACTGAGTGGTGCATTTGGTAGATGCTGTATGTTCACTCAGATTTTGAAACCCAAATACACTTTTTGGTCAAGTAAGGTTTTTGGTAGTGTTTTGGGTGGGGTAAGAATCATCTGGAACTCTTTGAGAACATGTGTCGGGTGGCCCCTCCTAGAATGTGTGGTTGAGGTAGGGATTGGAGTGCATGTGATGATCACATCTTCCTCTAGCTATAGAGAATAGTCAAGCTTATTCATTTACAAGTTAAGATACAGTGATTGTAATGCAGAGTTTTGAGGCCTTTTCTCTGCTTCTTGGAGACCCGTCCTAGAATACAAGAAAGGAATCCTAAAAGACCCTGAAAACACTTGTCCTTAGAGTTGCGTGGGTGGCAGCTCAGGTCAGGATCTCAGGGTCCTGGGTTTGAGTCCCAAGTCTAACTCCGAGCTCAGCGGGAAGTCTGCTTCTTCATTCCCTCCCCCTTCCCCACTTGTAGCTCACTCTCAAATAAATCAGTAAAATCTTTAAAAAGAAAGAACACCTGTCATTAAATAGTTATTCACTAGATAGGGAAACGTTTCAGTTTTGAAAAACACCACTGTATTCAGGTAACCTTGAATTTGCTCTAATTTTCACTGCTTTAGCTATTAATAAATTATTTTTGATCTTCCATAATGAATCTCTTCAGCAGTTGAAATTGCTGCTCTACAGTATTCTAAGAAAGGGGCACCTGGCTAGCTCAGTTTGTAGAACGGGTGACTTTTTTTTTTTTTTTTTACCACCCCACCCCCCCAAGTTTTATTTTATTTGTCAGCACAGGCAGAGGGAGAATCAGGCCCCCTGCTGAGCAAGGAGCCTGGTGTGGGACTCAGTCTCAGGACCCTGGGATCATGACCTCAGCTGAAGACAGATGCTTAAGACTGAGCCACCCAGGTGCCCCTGTCTTCAGCACTTTTTGCCATATCTAAGATGATAAGGCAGATATTTAGTCTTCTTTTTCCCCCCCTCATCTTTATTTTGTTTCATATATGCACTTATGGGCTAGGGAGTTTTATATATAGTAGTTTATTACTTGTAAGTCTTATTTGAAAAGAAGTAACTTCCTACTTGAACAATGAGACTTAAGGCCAATTTTGAAAAGAAGGGAAGTGCTTAGAGGAAGTAAATTTGAAGGCTAATGTCTAATCTTAGTAACTTGAGATTTTGAAAGTTTTCTTTCAGAAAGTTAAATTAACTCTTCTTATACCAATGCATTTTTTTCAAAAGTTTATTTATTTTTAGTAATCTCTACACCCAGCAAAAGGCTCAGGCTCATGACCATGAGGTCAGAAATTTCATGTTCTTTTGACTGAGCCAGCCAGGTGCCCCTACACCAGTGCAGTTTTTTGTTTTTTTTTTTTAAAGATTTTATTTATTTATTTGACAGAGATCACAAGTAGACAGAGAGACAGGCAGAGAGACAGGAAGGGAAGCAGGCTCCCGGCCAAACAGAGCCCGACTTGGGGCTTGATCCCAGGACCCTGGGACCATGACCTGAGCCAAAGGCAGAGGCTTTAAGCGATGAGTCACTCAGGTACCCACCAGTGCAGTTTTTAATCCATGAATTTAGGAAGGCTAGGTTTCTTATCCTTGATTCAGTAAGCAAACACTTCTGTTAGGTGCTAGTTTTAACTTTGTCAGGTGTTATAGGGAATATAAAAATGAAGATACAGTCTTTTTTTTTTTTTTAAGATTTTATTTGTTCATTTGACAGAGATCACAAGTAGGCAGAGAGAGAGAGGGGGAAGCAGGTTTCCCGCCAAGCAGAGAGCCCGATGCAGGACTTGATCCCAGGACCCCGGGACCATGAACTGAGTGAAGGCAGAGTCTCAACCCATTGAGCCACCCAGGCGCCCCGAAGATAGTCTTTTTTACTGGAATTTACAGATAATAGACTCCAACAATTAAAACAATAGCTGTTGGGCGCCTGGGTGGCTCAGTGGATTAAAGCTTCTGCCTTAGGCACAGGTCATGATCCCAGGGTCCTGGGATTGAGCCCCCACATTGGGCTCCCTGCTTGGTGGGAGGCTTTCCCTCTTCCTCCTGCTTGTGCACTCACGAGCGCGTGTGCTCGCTCTTTCTCTCCCCCCCCCCCCGTGTCAAATAAATAAATAGAATCTTTTAAAAAGAATTTATTTATTTGAGACTGAGAGAGACAAGAGCCGGGGCGGGGTTAGGGGTGAGTAGCAGAGGGAGAGAATCTCAACCAGACTCTACGCTGAGTGTGGAGCTATGGGGCTAGATATCAACCTTGAAATGATCTGAGCTGAAATCAAGAGGCCTGTGCTTAACCAGCTGAGCCACCCAGGTGCCCCTCTCCTGTTTTTAGGTAGTACCACCACCTTTAGCTCAAACTTTGTTTCCTTTCCCCAGCTTTGCTGTCAAATGATGATCTTGCTTTTTATTTAATTGAGAAAATGGAAGCAGTTAGAAGGGTCTGCTGCTACCTCTACTCACTTGCCTATGTTTGGCTCTTGTGGTATGCTCCCTCTTCTGTTACAGTGGAGCGGTCCCTTAGGAGTCCATAGTTCATATCTAGGGTCATCCCCCCCAATTGTGTGCTAGATGTGTTCCCCTTAATCTCAATACTTTGCTGTAGCAGTTCTTCCCTCTTCTGCCCCAATTCGGCATACAGTCCACTGGCCAGACCTTAATGACCTCACCTAGATGTATCAGAGGTCAGGAAATGTAGTTTTTCTCATTAGGAGCCACGCGACCAAAAAGGAGCGTGATAATGAGGCAGACAACAGATAGCCTCTGCCACATGTTCCAGACTATTTTTTTTCTTAATTAAAAAAAACTTTGTTGATAACAAGTTTTATGAGGTATAATTTACATACCATACACTTCACCCATTTAAAGTGTGTAATTCAATGGGTGTTAGTATATTCACAGAGTTGTGTAATCAATTTTAGAACATTTTCATCACCTCAGAAAAAAACTTTATAGCTGTCATTCCTTTGTGTCTCCATCACTACCCCCAGCCTTAGGCAACCATTAATCTTCCTGTCTTTGCAGATTTGCCTACTCTGGACATTTCATATAATGCAGCCACATAATATTTGGGCTTTTGTGACTGGCTTCTTTTACTTACCATAAAGTTCCCAAGGTTCATCCATGTGGTAGCATGTAGCATGACTTTTTGAAAGAACATTTTATACCACCTTCTTGCAACCCTCATCTCCTCAATCCAGCACAGTCTGCTACGCTTTCCTCATGGCCAGCTGAACACGTTTCCCATGTGCTGCTGGAGGCCTTTAGTTGCTGTGTCTATGCCCTTTTACTAGCCATGGAATATGAACCCATTCCTGGAAATATCTTCATCCTTTCTCTTTGTGCTGGTTGTCCTCAGAGCTTCCTGACTGTAATCTTTGGCTTCTTGATGCCTACCTTTTTCACTTTTCTAGTAGTCTGTATACATGGATCACTTCTTCTCATTCCATACATTTGAGGGCTATGCAGTTTTTACCTGTAATTACAACTTAACCTGGGCTATAATCTTTCGGCTGGTTGGGAGTGGGGGATATGTCTGGGGTTAAGGAAAAGCCTGTAGGTTGTACTCCTTCCACCTCACCCTTTCATTAGGCTTCACTCTCCTCCCGGGCACACTCAAACCCTCACCATGGTCTTCTCCTCCCTATTCAGTTCGCCTCCTAGCCATCTGTCATGCTGCTGCAGAGGGTGTCTTTGTAAATTACAATCTGATTGTGCTGTTTCATTGGCCTTCCCTTGCTTACAGAATAGAATACAGGTTGCTATGCATGACGTTCCAGATCCTCCAGTCCAACCATCACTCTCATTTCTAGCTTCATTTTCTAATAGTCTCCTCTCGGAATTTTTTTTTTTTTTTTAAGATTGTATTTATTTATTTGACAGACCGCAAGAGAGGGGATACAAGCAGGAGGAGTGGGAGAGGGAGAATCGGGCTTCCTGCTGAGCAGGGAGCCTGATGTAAGGCCTTATCCTAGGAATCATGACCCAAGCCGAAGTGATTGAGCCACTCAGGTGCCCCTCCTCTCTGAATTCTTATATTAAGGGTCATTGAGGTTATTTGCTTGGGCTGCTCCTCACATTAGGAAGTATTCCTAAGCTGCTGTTAACTCTTCACAACTCCTTTCAGAGTACTTGATCTCATTCCTCAAGGTCTAGGTCTAGGTTACCTTCTCTGAAGCCCTCTGCAGAATTGCTTACTTTTTTCTTTATTCATACCAGAGAGGACGAATTTCTATTGTAGCACTTAATTACATTGTATTTTTTTCTCTAAGACTGTCTTCCAGATAAGGCTGCTCTTTAGCACCTAGAACAGAGTGGCCCATAGAATACCCATGGTTTGTGTTAGGCTGATCCAAGTGTAAGGGAATTGAGACAAGGCCACTGGACCTGGCAAGGAGGTGACTGCCATTGGACTGAAGTAGTGGGTGGGAGAGCAACTTGGAAGACGCATGAGGGGTGGGTGGAAGCACCTGCCAGAATTTATCTTTAAGTGACCTGATAAAATGTGTTCTCAAAAATCTATAGAATGAAATTATGAGTATGTTTCCTTTGGCAGATCCTTGTAGCATGCCAAAAAAAAATTTTTTTTGTTTTAATAATTCCACGTCTGCCAAACAGCCTTGGGAGAATTGTTTAGAAGAGTGCTGTCTGGGAGACCGTGACAGTGGACCTGTTCAGTATCTGCCCTGTCCAGTACTAAAGTCCTGTGTGTCCGTGGACCATTTGAAATGTGGCCATTGGGCCCAAAGAAGTAAATTTCAAAATTTCAACTAATTTAAATATTAATTAAGAAATAGTCACATGTGACTAATGGCTACTATGTTGGGCAGTGAAACTGTGACAGTACCATCTCTGGGAGTGAATGCAGCCCAAACATTCTGTCTCTTGTGTTCAAGTGCTTCAGACAATGACTCTCCTCCCCATGTATGTGGGTTTTTGTTTTTGTTTCGTTTTGTTTTGTTTTTTCACTTTTTTTGTGTTCCAGTTTGTAACTATCCTAGAAGTCTTCAGCTTCCTCTGCACTTACATATGATTCAGATATGAGGGAAGTCTTTCTTCACAGTGTTGAGGAGAGCTTCTCAACACTTCCTTTGAAAGGTGGATCGAAGTTAAAATTTTATTTCTGTATATAGCAGCCACTGGTAGATTACACAGTGGTTTTTTTGTTTCTGGTTTTGTTTTGTTTTTGTTTTTTCCATTCAGCAAACACATGTAGATAGCCTAATGGTGTCTGGCATTGGTAGTGTAAAGATGAATAATACTACCTTTGTCCTAAATCAGCTTTCAGTCTAGTAAAGAGTCTTGATTAAGTATAAATGATAAGTAAGTGTGAAAATATTTATGAAGTAAGTTGTGTGGGTTGGGAAAAGGAAATGGTAGTTATCAGGAAAGAAATGACTTGTCATTTTGAAAGGTAAATATTTACTAGATAGACAAGAGGTGGGGAGGTTTCCTAGGCAGAAAGATGTATGTAGGACCAAATATACCTTAATTTTATAAAATTGTATTGTGATGCTAAGATGATAATGGAATACAGTGAATTGGACCCTTTACCTGAAGACTTGGAGGTGACTTTAAACTTCAGAGAACTTTGGGGCACCTGGGTGGCTCAGTGGGTTAAAGCCTCTGCCTTCGGCTCAGGTCATGATCCCAGGGTCCTGGGATCGAGCCCCGCATCGGGCTGTCTGCTCGGCGGAGAGCCTGCTTCCTCCTCTCTCTCTCTCTGCCTGCCTCTCTGCCTACTTGTGATCTCTGTCAAATAAATAAATAAATAATCTTAAAAAAAAAAAATAAATAAACTTCAGAGAACTTTGTTGGAAAACATTGATTCTGGGTCACCTAGGTGGCTCAGTCGGTTAAAGCTTCTGCCTTTGACTTGGGTCAGGATCAAGCCCTGGGTCGGGCTCTCTGCTCGGCAGGGAGCCTGCTTCCCTCTCCCTCTCTGCCTGCCTCTCTGCCTACTTGTGATCTCTGTCTGTCAAAGAAAGAAGGAAAGAAAACGTTGATTCTGTAGTGCAGTCCTAAAAATGCAGAAGGTCTCTTTGTGATCTAGGTTTTTAAAAAAAATATTTTATTTATTTTAATATTTAATATTTTAATATTTTATTTATTTGACAGAGATCACAAGTAGGCAGAGAGGCAGGCAGAGAGAGAGGAGGAAGCAGGCTCCCTGCTGAGCAGAGAGCCTGAAGCAGAGGCTTTAACCCACTGAGCCACCCAGGTGCCCCTGATCTAGGTTTAAATTAAATTTCTGATCTTTGATCCTTGACCTTATTTTTTTGTCTTTTTTTTTTTTAACATCTTTTGTTTTATTTAAAACTTTTATTTATTTACTTGACAGAGCACAAGCAGGGGGAGCAGCAGTCAGAGGGAAAGGGAGAAGCAGGCTGCCTGCTGAGCAGGGAGCCTGATATGGGGTTCCATCCCAGGACCCTGGAATCATGACCTGACCTGAAGGCAGATGCTTAACCAACTGAGCCACCCAGGCACCACCCTCCCCTGACCATCTTTCTTACCTAACTCTAGGTGAAGTTCTTATTAGCTACACTAGCTTCATTGCTTGGTAAAGTCAACTTTGTTGGCAGTTATTAGGGTTTTTTTGTTTTATTTTGTTTTCAGATTTTATTTATTTACTTATTTTTAAGGATTTTATTTATTTGACAGAGAGAGACACAGGAAGAGAGGGAACATAAGCAGGGGGAGTGGAAGAGGGAGAAGCAGGCTTCCTGCTGAGCAGGGTACCCAATGTGGGGCTCGATCCCAGGATCCTGGGATCATGACCTGAGTCAAAGGCAGACGCTTAATGACTGAGCCACCCAGGCGTTTCTCAGATTTTATTTTTAAGTAATATCTACACCCAGCATGGTGCTCAAATCCATAACCCTGAGATGAAGAATCACATGCTCCACTGACTTGAGCCAGCCAGGCACCCCAGCAGTTAAATAGTTATTAATGATGGGTGTCTAAACATACAGAAGCAGGTACTTTGCATTTTCTGTCATTGAAATGGCTCATGAAGCCTGTAGGTTCCTAACTTTGAGCAGCTTTCTGTTCATCTTTGTTCCAGTTAAATTGTAATTAAAGTATGCTTTTTAAACCCCGAATGGCAGCAGTATTTGCAACAACTTGTTATCTGCACTTGTCACTCTGGGCTCTTTGAAGATGTAAATTTTTTGCTTTGATTCCATTTTCCCCTTTGATTGTCTGTTCTTTCATATTGGTAACCATGTTTCCTTTTTTCTTTTCTTTTCTTTTTTTTTTTTTTTTTAAGATTTTATTTATTTATTTGATAGAGTGCACAAGTAGGCAGAGGCAGGCAGAGGGAGAGGGAGAAGCAGGCTCTCTGCTGAGCAGGGTGTCAGCTGTAGGGCTCCATCCCAGGACCCTGAGATCATGAACTGAGCCAAAGGCAGCTGCTTAACCAGCTGAGCCATCCAGGTGCCACCTTTTTATTTATTTATTCATTCATTCATTCATATCTATCTATCTATTTATTTATTTTAAAAAGATTTTATTTATTTATTTGATAGGCAGAGATCACAAGTAGGCAGAGAGGCAGGAAGAGAGATAGGAGGAAGCAGGCTCCCCGCTGAGCAGAGAGCCCGGATGTGGGGCTCAATCCCAGGACCCTGAGATCATGACCCGAGCTGAAGGCAGAGGTTTTAACCCACTGAGCCACCCAGGCGCCCCTATTTATTTATTTATAAAGAAGCCCAGGTACCTGGGGCTTTATCTTTAAAAAATATATTAAAATAATGTTTTTATTTTTTATGTAATTTAGATTTTTTTTTTTTTTTAATATATACAGTATACTGGTCTCTGGCCTTCAGAGCTCTCTTGCTGTACCAAATCATCTGTGTGGTGATGTTTCCTTATGATAGCACAAATGGAGTGATGCTGAACCCTCAGTATAAACTACCTTACTCTGAATCCTGAAAAAAAAAATTTTTTTTAAGATTTTATTTATTTATTTGGCAGACAGAGATCACAAGTAGGCAGAGAGGCAGGCAGAGAGGGAGAGAGGAGGAAGTAGGCTCGCCGCTGAGCAGAGAGCCCGATGCGGGGCTTGATCCCAGGACCCTGAGATCATGACCTGAGCTGATGGCAGAGGCCCAACCCACTAAGCCACCCAGGTGCGCCCCCCCCCCCAAGTTAATTTTTGTAATACAAATTCCAGTTTCTTTTGATTCTCTCAGGTAGGTGTAAGGAAGACTACTGGATTGTGATAATACATAAAGTGTGACAGGCTGGACTCTTTTCAGTTGCATTTGCATTTTATATAAGAACTTATAAAATCTAAGTAAACACCCTTATATGATTACTACATGAGAGAGAAACCTTCCTTGACTATTCCTTGGCCACTCTAAATAACTTAGTTTGTGCTTGGGGAAAAGGAAAAGGCATGGGAGGTACATAAAAAAATAATAAAAAAAAGAAAAAGACTAAACTCTCAAAAAGTCTTAAGATGTCAGAGGGAAGCAGTAAAGAAAACAATGATACATGAGGCACCTGGGTTGCTCAGTGGGCTAAGCTTCTGCCTTTGGCCTAGGTCATGATCTTAGGGTTCTGGGATCTAGCTCCACATCAGGCTGTCTGCTTGGCGGGGAGCCTGCTTCCCCTTCTCTCTCTGCCTGCTTGTGATCTCTCTCTCTCAAATAAATAAAATTAAAAAAACAACAACAACACAACAAACATCCCCAAAGCTTCCCTGTGCCTTATTCCTATCGTAAGGCACTCCTGGGCTTGTTTGATTTCTTTCACTATTGATTAGTTTTGCCTAGATTTGAGTTTCTTTGGTGGATTTTATTTGGGCCTGGTTTATTTTAACAGTCGTTCAGAGATTCACCCAAGTTGCTTCAGGTAGCAGTTGGTTTACTTTTCACTGCTGTGTAATATTCTGCTATTTGGTACAACACTGTGTCCACTCAGCTGTTGACTGATGATGATTTCTATTAGAAAATCTTGCACGTGCATTTGGTATATTTATTTAGAACATTTCTGTGGGTTTATACCGAAGATTGAATGTTGAGCTTTGGTACACACTACTAAACAGTTCTGCAAAGTATTTGTACACTCCCACCAGCACTAAATATAAGTTCCAGTTAATTCATATCCAGCAGCACTTTTTTTTTTTTTAAGAGTGAGAAGGGACAGAAGGGAGGAAGAATCTTAAGTGGGCTCCATGCCAACTTGGGACTCCATCTCATGACCTTGAGATCATGACCTGGGCTGGAATCCAGAGTTGGACACTTAGCCGCCTGAGCCACCTGGGTTCCCCCAACAGCACTTTTTACATTTTAGCCATGCTGATGGGTGTGTGGCAATATCTCATTGTGGCTTTAAATTTTTTTTTTTTTTTTTTAAGATTTTATTTTAGAGAGCATGTGTGCATGGGGGACGGCAAGGGCGAAGGAGAGGGACAAGCAGACTCCATGCTGATCATGGAACCTGACATGGGGTTTGATCTCATGAGCCTTGAGACCATGACCTGAGTGGAAATCAAGAGTCAGATGCTTAAGTGACTGGACCACCCAGATCCCCTTTATTGTGGCTTTAATTTGATATGATGACTAATATTTTTGAACACCTCTTCCTGTTTGTTGGCCATTTTAGAAAGCTGCTTTTGTGAAAAAGGATTACTTTGGACTAAGAAGTTTAATGATTGGGGAAGTAAGATGCCTATGAAATATACTAAGATGTAGATCAAAATTTTATAATAGAAGCCAAAAGAGTGGCAGAGTATCTCAGATGATCACTAAGAAGCAGATAAAAAGATTTCAGAGAAATTGTAAGATCACTCAAAATTAGCTTTGGGTACCTGGTGATGGGTGCTTCATTTTACTTGTACAGTGAAGATACACATACAATAAATCAGAGGTTCTCAAGGTTGAGTACGAGTCAGAATCACGTGGAAAGTTATTTTATTTTATCTTGAGTATGAGCAGTGGGGAGGGGCAGAGGGAGGCAGAGAAGCAGACTCCCCACTGAGTAGGGAGCCCAATATGGGACTTGTTTTCAGGACCTGAGCTGAACGAAGGCAGACAGACGCTTAATGGGCTGAGCTACTCAGGCGCCTGGTGGGCTTGTTTAAACCCAAATTAATGGACCCACTTTCAGGACTTCTGGTTCTATAGATTTTTTGTGGGAGCTGAGAATTTGCATTTCTGTCAAATTGTCAGGTGACATTGATAGCACTAATCTGAGGACCACTTTGAGAACTACTGACTGGAGACTCAGGATTCTTAAGGAAATAGCTAGTTGAGGGGCGCCTGGGTGGCTCAGTAGGTTAGGCCGCTGCCTTCGGTTCAGGTCATGATCTTGGGGTACTGGGATCGAGCCCCACATCGGGCTCTCTGCTCAGTGGGGAGCCTGCTTCCCTCTCTCTCTCTGCCTGCCTCTCTGCCTACTTGTGATCTCTACCTGTCAAATAAATAAATAAATAAATAAATAAAAATCTTTAAAAAAAAAAAAAGGAAAGAGCTAGTTGAATTGTCGTGGATAGATATTTGCCTCAATAAGATTATTTTGTTAATTGAAAACTAATGATTGAAGGATTAAAAATATAAGGCATTAGGTCAGTCAGTAGTGCCATACAGTATTTGCTTTTTGTCCAGTCAGCAGTGCTTTTTAATTTCCAGTCCAGTTAAGCTAGGAAGACTAGAATGCTGTGTACTAAACTCTAGGCTAAATGGACAATTCAGAAAACCCTCAAGAAGCTATTTAGACAAATATGAGTCTACATTATGGTCAGAGAAACATGAGAAAATCACCGAAGACTGCTGTGTGAAGTGGAGAGGACTGAATATTAATGCATGTTTGTGGTTTACCTGTTCGAGTGCAGGAAGCAGCCCCTCTTAACTGCCGAAAATGTCTGATGGACAGACCACTCCCACACTGCAACTAGATGAGCAAGGCAAGTAGGAGTGCAAATAGGCTGTAGTTAGACTACAGGAAATCATTAGACTTGTAAAAAGAGGTGTAAAAGGGTTGGCCACCACTTACCAGTCTTACTGTAGGAGAGTTTCCTGCAGTGCAGAAAGCCACAACCCTTCCTTGACATCATCTGTTCCCCAGTGAGAGTAAATAAACTTGAGACACTAGAGCCAAGAGTTGCTAACTTCATAGCAGCTCAAATATACTTTTGGTATCTGGCAACTCTGTCTTCCTCTTTTTATGTAAATGACATTCTAAAAAGAATTTGCAAGCAAAAAAAAAAATCACAAAAGGCTAGAAAACTGCCTGGGAAATGCCAAATAAATGTAACATAGTTTTAAAATCCAAAGACTTTTTCTTTTCTTTTTTTTTTTTTTAAAGTAATCTTGGGGCACTTGGTTGGCTCAGTCAGTTAATCGTCTGCCTTTGGCTCAGGTCATGATCTTAGGATCCTGGAATGGAGCCCCCTCTCTGTGATCTCCCTCTCGCTCTCTCAAATCAATAAATAAAATCTTTTTTTAAAAAAAGATTGTTTAGGGGCGCCTGGGTGGCTCAGTGGGTTGAGCCTCTGCCTTCGGCTCGGGTCATGATCCCAGGGGCCTGGGATCAAGTCCCGCATGGGGCTCTCTGCTCAGCAGGGAGCCTGCTTCTCCTTATCTCTCTCTCTGTCTCTCTGCCTATTTGTGAGCTCTCTCTCTGTCAAATAAATAAATAAAATCTTTAATAAATAAATAAATAAATAAAGATTGTTTAAAAAAAAATTTCTAATCTCTATCCGCAATGTGGGGCTTGAACTCAAGACACTGACATCAAGAGTTGCATGGTTTACCAACTGAGTCAGCCAAGTGCCCCCCCCAAACCACAAGGCTTTTGATCAAATACATCAAAACCTCAAGAAGAAATAATTGAGAGTAATCAGTCACCTTCAGTTACATATTAATTCATTGACTCTTTCACATTGTCACCAAGGTTTACTTGGGTAGCAAAGGCAAAAAGAACACTATAAGCTCTAGGATTGCTTTTTGACATTTGGGGGAGAGGAAGGAGGGTAAGAAAATGGAGTGTTTAGGAATAGGGGCTCTGGAACAGATTGCTTAATTAGTTAAGTGCCCAGTTCTGCCCCTTACTAGCTAGCTGTGTGACCTTTCGGTACTTCAGTTTCTGTATCTGGAAATGAGAAAACTAGGCTCTATCTCATTGGGCAGTTATGAGGATTAAACATGTTAATAAAAAGTTTGTTAACAGCATTTTTTAAAAAAGATTTTATTTATTTATTAGAGAGAGAGAGAGAGGGAACACAAACAGGGGGAGTAAGAGAGGGAGAAGCAGGTTTCCCACCTAGTAGGGAGCCTGATGTGGGCCTCGATCCCAGGACCCTGTGATCATGATCTGAGCCAAAGGCAACCACTTAACAACTGAGCCACCCAGGCACCTTGTTAACAGCATTATTAAAGTGTTTACTATTTCTGGCATTTCCCACAAAGTAGTAAAAGACAGATTTCTCCACCTTAAGCTAAATGCCTATGGGTATAGGTATAAGTAGGAAAAAAACGAAGTTGTGGAGGAGAAGGATGAAAAAAACAAATGACCTAAATAAATAGAAAGGCATCTTGTCTTCATGGATCAGAAACTTAATACTGTAAAGGTGTTAGTAATCCTCAAATTGATCTGTAGATGCAATGCAGTCCTTACTAAAAATCTCAGTTGCCTTCTTTCGACAGGCTGCTCCTAAAATTTCATTTGGTAATCCAGGGGACCCAGAATAGCTAAAACAATCTTGAAACAGAGCAGTTGGAGAACTCACTTCCTGATTTCAGAACTTAAGTACAAGAGTAATCAAGATAGTGTGTGGTGGGGTGCCTGGGTGGCTCAGTGGGTTAAGCCGCTGCCTTCGGCTCAGGTCATGATCTCAGGGTTCTGGGATCGAGTCCCGCGTCGGGCTCTCTGCTCAGCAGGGAGCCTGCTTCCTCCTCTCTCTCTCTGCCTGCCTCTCTGCCTACTTGTGATCTCTGTCTGTCAAATAAATAAAATCTTTAAAAAAAAAAAAAAAGTGTGTGGTACTGGCATAAAGACAGACATACAGATCAATTGAATAAAATTGAGAATCAAAAAATAAGTCCTCACATTTAGAGTCAACTGATACTCAGTATGGTAACCAACACCATTCAGTGGGGGAAAAAACAGTGTTCCTAATGCTGGGATAACTAAATTTCCACATGGCAAGGTAATGAATTTGGACTTCTACTTCATATCATGTATAAAGATTAACCTAAAATAGATAAAAAGCCTAAATGTAAGATTTCCCATGACCTTGGATTTGGCAGTGGGTTTTTTGTTTTTTTTTTTTTTTTTTTTTTTTTTTTTTTTTTTTTAAAGATTTTATTTATTTATTTGACAGAGAGAAATCACAAGTAGATGGAGAGGCAGGCAGAGAGAGAGAGAGGGAAGCAGGCTCTCCGCCGAGCAGAGAGCCCGATGCGGGACTCGATCCCAGGACTCTGAGATCATGACCTGAGCCGAAGGCAGTGGCTTAACCCACTGAGCCACCCAGGCGCCCTGTTTTGTTTTTTGACAGAGATCACAAGTAGGCAGAGAGGCAGGCAGAGAGAGAGGGAGAAAGAAGCTCCCCCCTGAACAGAGAGCCTGATGTGGGGCTCGATCCCAGGACCCTGGGATCACGACCTGAACCGAAGGCAGAGGCTTAACCGACTGAGCCACCCAGGTGCCACTTGGCAGTGGTTTCTTAGATATGACACAAATCGACAGCAACCAAGGAGAATATTAGATAAAATTGGGACTTCATCAAGTGTTCTTCAAAGGACACTATCAGGAAAGTAGAAGCAGCCCAGTTCAAAAATGGGCAGTGGATTTGAATAGACCTTTTTCCCAAAGAAATAGACAAATGGCCAATAACCACATGAAAAGATGCTCAGCATTATTAATCATTAGGAAAATGAAAATCAAAACCATAGGAGATGGGCACCTGGGTGGCTCAGTGGGTTGAGCCGCTGCTTTCGGCTTGGGTCATGATCTCAGGGTCCTGGGATCGATTCCCGCGTCGGGCTGTCTGCTCAGCGGGGAGCCTGCTTCCCTTCCTCTCTGCCTGCCTCTCTGCCTACTTGTGATATCTCTCTGTCAAATAAATTAAAAAAAAAAAAAACAAAAAAAAACAAAACCATAGGAGATGCCACTTCACACCCAAATGGCAATGGTTAAAATAGTTTTGGCAAGGATGTGAAGTAATTGGAACCTTTGTACATTGCTAATGGGAATGTAAAATGGTACAGCAACTGTAGGAAACATTTTGGCAGTACTTAAGAAACAAAACATATAATTGACTAATTATATAACAGTACTAGGGGTGTGTGTGTGTGTGTGTGTGTGTGTGTGTGTGTGTAGCTGTATACTTAAAGGAGTTGAAAGCAGAGACTTGGGCAGTACTCATAGGATGCCAGTGTTCATTGCAACATTAGTACAGTAGCCACAAGGGGAAAGTAATGCCAAGCATCCACCAGCACGTAAATGGACAAACCAAATGTGGTATATCCACACCACGGAATATAGTTCGGCTGTAAAAAGGAATGAAATTTGGGGCGCCTGGGTGGCTCAGTGGGTTAAAGCCTCTGCCTTTGGCTCAGGTCATGATCCCAGGTTCCTGGGATTGAGCCCCGCATTGGGCTCTCTGCTCTGCAGGGAGCCTGCTTCCTCCTCTCTCTCTCTCTCTCTGCCTGCCCCTTTGCCTACTTGTGATCTCTGTCTGTCAAATAAATAAATAAAATCTTTAAAAAAAAAAAAAAGGAATGAAATTTGATACATGCTACAACATAGATGAACTTTTTTTTTTTTTTTAAGATTTTATGTGTTTACTGAAGAAAGTGAGTGAGAGAGAGAGAGAGTACATGAGCAGGGAGCCGGAAAGGGGCTTAATCCCAGAACTCTGGGATCATAACCTGAGCTGAAGGCAGGTGCTTAACTGACTTAGCCATCTAGGCACCCCATCATAGATGAACATTAAATGTTATGGTGTGTGAAGTTAGGCACAAAATGACAAATACTGTATGATTTCATTTATATGAGATAACTAGAATAGGCAAATTGATAAAGATTAGAGGGGTTTTTATCAGGGGCTGAGGGAAGAGAAGAATGAGGAGTTACTGCTTAATGGTTACAAGTTTCTCTTTGGGGTAGTGAGAAAGCTTTGAAAATAGTGGCAGTGGGGCACCTGGGTGGCTCAGTGGGTTAAAGCCTCTGCCTTCTGCTCAGGTCATGATCCCGGGGTCCTGGGTTCGAGCTCCGCTTCGGGCTTTCTGCTCCGCAGGGAGCCTGCTTCCTCCCTTCTCTCTCTCTGCCTGCCTCTCTGCCTACTTGGATCTCTCTCTCTCAAATAAATAAAATCTTTAAAAAAAGAAAGAAAGAAAAAATAGTGGCAGTGCTTGCACAACATTGTGAATGTAATTATTCCCACTGAATTGTTGTAAAGAAAGAAATATCTCCTGTTTGTATCCTTTACTCTCAATACTCCTCTACACTACCTTCTACTTCTCACACTTTTGGTCACCAAATATTGGGGGGTGGGGGGGCAGTTCCGCAACACTGACTGTGATTCTATTCAGTTCTGACACTATCTACCTGAAGTTAGCATCAAATCCTACGAGTTAAGCACTTAGTCCCACAAGTCTGCTCCACAGCCTCTGACTTCAGACCTCAATAGCAAGTCCAGGTTATTTATTACCTGTGCTTCTGACTGACTGAATCCCAGGATCCCACAATCTCCTCCTGGAGTTCAGTTAATTTTTAAGAGCAGCTCACAGAACTCAGGAAAATATTTTACTCACTAGATTACCAGTTTATTATAAAATGATGTAACCCCAGAACAGCCAGATACGTAAGATATGTGGAAAGGGATATGGCGCTAGCTTGCCTGCCCACCCAAGGTGTTCCATTTTTTCAGTACCTGTACATGTCCACCACCGTGGAAGGTCTTTGAAGCCTGCCCTTTTAGTTTTTTGGAGGCTTGAAGTAGGCATGATTGATTAAATCATTGGCCTTTGGTGATTAGTTCAACCTCCTTCCCTCTTCCCTACCCTAGGTTGGCAGGGAGTGGCTGAAAGTTGCAATCACGTGGTTGGTTCCCCTGGCAACCAGTCCCCCCATCTTTAAGGGATTTTCCAAAGTCCCCTTGTTTACATAAACTCAGGTGTGGTTGAAAGAGGGTTAGTTATGAATAACAAGATACTCCTTTCACTTTGATCAATCATGCGAGATCTATTTCAGGAACTAGAGCTGTTTGAGGACAGAATATCAAACATAAAAAGTTCTTCCATTGTTCATATAATTTGGGAAATTACAACAGTTTTAGGAGCCTTGTGTCAGGAACAGGGATTAAGACCAAATATATATAAGTCACAGTATCACAGTTTAATACTTGAAAAAAATGGCAAGCTTTGTTACATATATTTTTTTAATTTTTAATTTTTTAAAAAAGATTTTATTTATTTATCAGAGACAGAGGGAGAGAGAGGGAGCGAGCACAGGCAGACAGAGAGGCAGGCAGAGGCAGAGGGAGAAGCAGGCTCTCTGCCGAGCAAGGAGCCTGATATGGGACTCGATCCCAGGACCCTGGGATCATGACCTGAGCCGGAGGCAGCTGCTTAACCAACTGAGCCACCCAGGCATCCCAAGTTTTGTTACATATTATCACGACTTCTAAAAATAATGTAATATACTAAAACCCATTGAAATGTATACTGTTTTCTCTACTTTATTGAGATAAAGTTGACATAAGACATTGTGTAAATTAATGGTATACAAAGTGTTGATTTGATACATTAGCTAACACCTGCATCATGTCACATAATTACCATGTCTGTTTTGCGGTGAGATCATTTAAGATTTACTCCTTAGGGCTCCTGGGGTGGCTCAGTGGGTTGAGCCGCTGCCTTCCGCTCCGGTCATGATCGCAGGGTCCTGGGATCGAGTCCCGCATCGGGCTCTCTGCTCAGCGGGGAGCCTGCTTCCTCCTCTCTCTCTCTCTCTGCCTGCCTCTCTGCCTACTTGTGATCTCTCTCTCTCTCTCTCTCTGTCAAATAAATAAATAAATAAATAAAAATCTTAAAAAAAAAAAAAAGATTTACTCCTTAGCAACTTTTTTTTTTCCTTAGCAACTTTTAAGTATATAATGCAGTATTAACTGTAATCACTGTGTTATACATGAGACCCCCCAGAATTGTATACTTTAAATTTGTAAATTGTATGGTATGTGAATTATATTTCAATAAAGCTATTTTTAAGAAACTTGTTGTATACCACACTTTAATAGAATAGCTTCTTTTCACATGTCTCCAAACCTAACCCCTTGTGATCAGCTAGGTATTCTTCCACAACATGTTTGCTGAGCAGTCCTGGCCTAGTTTATCTGTTGACTGGCAGAAATATAGGCTAATAGAGTTTAAGGATGATTGACTTGCACGCCTCTTTGGCAGTGAGTAAATCCTTTGTTGTCTGACCCAATTGCACAAGTTAGATTTCAGCAACATCTCTCAAAACAGATAGGAAACTGTGTGCCTTATGCCAGAATGGTTTTTTAGTTTGAAAATTAATGGTTTTTTTTAAGATTTTTATATTTATTTGATAGAGATCTCAAGTAGGCAGAGAGGCAGGCAGTGGGGGCGGGGGGAGCAGGCTCCCTGCTGAGCATAGAGCCCATGTGGGGCTCAGACCCAGGACCCTGAGACCATGACCTGAGCTGAAGGCAGAGGCTTAACCCACTGAGCCACCCAGGCACCCCTTACTGTGTTTTAATATACTGGTCTTAGACTCAGTAAATTCTAGTCACTAATCTTCCTTCCCTGTTGGTAAAATAGGAATGAATGATAATTATACCTGTCTCTGGCTAAAAAGTTCAGGATCAAGTAAGTTCCTGTCAGACGTATGGAATGAGCATGAGATACACAAGGGTGTAGGTATCATGGTCACTCATGAAGGTCCACACAGTTTGTTAGGATCTGTTGTAGCAGTTTTTGGAACTTCTGACACCATTTGTATTAAAGAGAACATCAGGAGAATGGTTAGTATAGTGTGGTTTTGTTTTTTTTCTTAAAGAAGTTGTATGTCAGGTAATGGGCAGAAATGGAGTTGAGAGCCACAACCAGCCTATGATTAGCGGTAGGCATCACTATCAGACATGGCAGTGAAGTGTATCTTGTGGTTGCTGTGCTTGTCCCTCTGATGGGGCCAGTGAGGTATATGCTTTGGAAAGTGCTAAATCAGCAGTGGCACCAGAGGAGTCACCCTGAAAAATGAACGAGGCATTACTCCCAAGTACTTTTTTTTTTTTTAATAGTTTGTTCATTTATTTGAGGAAGAGCATAAGCGAGAGAATAGCAGAGGGTGAATGAGAAGTAGACTCCCCACTGAGCAGGGAGCCCGGTATGGGGTTCGATCCCAGGACCCTGAGACATGACCTGAGCTGACAGCAGCCATTTAACCAATTGAGCCACCCGGGCACCCCAAATCCTGAGTACTTGTGACCATGTCAACCAGGATTTGCACATCACAAAAAAGGTATTCTTACCCTCTGTCCTCACTATTGTTCAGGGGAGAATGTTTATGTTCAGACAGCACTTACTTTCTCTAGTGAAAAGAAAACACAAGAGCATCATCTTGCCATTTATTCCCACAGCACTGTGCACCTCAGCAGCAGGGCTAGTCCTATCCTTTTGAGTTCCAAGTAAGAGTCCATCTTTGATAAGTTTCAAGTCTTTGGGGGTGCCTGGGTGGCTCAGTGGGTTAAAGCCTCTGCCTTTGGCTCAGGTCGTGATCTCAGGGTCCTGGGGTCGAGTTCTGCATCGGGCTCTCTGCTCAGCAGGGAGCCTGGTTCCACCTCTCTCTCTCTCTCTGTCTGCCTCTCTGCCCACTTGTGATCTATGCCTGTCAAAATTAAAAAAAAAAAAAAATCTTTAAAAAAGAAAGAAAGGAATAGGCTTTGGAACAGAGGGAAAAACTTGGGGTGGACAGAGAAGTGTTACTTTCTGGAGGAAGGGAGAAAAATGTTCAAATAAGGCATTGCTTTGAGCTGAGGTGGGAGAGTTTTACAAGTCCAGTTAGTGGAATTAGATGTGTGATAAGGAATGGAGAGAAGATGGGAAGAGAAAATTAGAATTTTAGAGGACTCTAGGGGTAAGGCCGAGATGTCTTGACCTGATTTGGCATTGAGGACCTTTTTTTTTTTTTTTTTTTTTTTTTTTAAAGTTATTTATTTATTTATTTATTTGACAGACAATGAGAGAGGGAACACAAGCAGGGGTAGTGGAGAGGGACAAGCAGGCTTCCTGCTGAACCGGGAGCTTGATGCCAGGCTCGATCCCAGCACTCTGGGATCATGACCTGAGCCAAAGGCAGATGCTGAAAGACTAAGCCACCCAGGCACCCCAGCATTGAGGACTTTCTGAAGGGCTTTGAGCAAAGGCCTAATGGGATAAAGCCCAGGCAGGTGTGGGAATAGAAAAGTTGGCTGCAGCAAGCAGGGCAGAAGGGAGGTGAGACCAGTTGGATTTTTGCTCTTTTCCAGGTAGGCTTTACTGAGGACTGAGGACTTAAACTGGAACAGTGATTATGGGAAGTCAAAGGTGTGGGTAGTGGTAGTAGTGGAAGGGAGAGCCATGAAGGGGCAGAATTCCCCAGAAAAGAGAATTGTGTAACCACAGGTTTCTTTTTTCTCTTTTCTTTCCTTCTTTATTAGAGGGTGCGGGGCAGAGGGAGAGAGAATCTTAAGCAGGCTCCACGCCCAGTGCAGAGCCAGACTTGGGGCTCCATCTCACAACCCTGAGATCATGACCTAAGTCAGTTCAAGAGTTGGATGCTTAACCATCTGAGCCATCTAGGTACCCCAAACCACAGAGCTTCTGCAGTGAGTTTTTAGGAGTATAATTTTGTTTTCTTCACGAGGTTTGAGGTAGCTGGGAAGAGAAGATTGGACAGAGGTTGGGATGATGTCTGAAAGAGGTTGAATTTGGGATGCAAGTAGAGTATAGAATTGAGGTGCATCAGAAATTTTAGAACAGGGACTGGGTCAGAGAGAAATTTGGAAATGACATTCATAGAAGTGTTTTTTGAAGAATTTAGATGCCCAGAGATAGGTTGAGTATTATTGAGAATGAGGGGGAAACCCAGCCTTACTGGGAGTGATTAGGTGTGGAGGCTGTAGCTGATGAGACAGATAACACATCAGCATTTTTTGTGAGGGAGATAAGTTACAACAAAAAATATCAAGGAGAGAATATGGACTGTATTTTGTGAAGGGAGGCCATTGATGATTTCTGAAAAAGTTTTGGTAGTTTGGACAGAAGGCAGGTTGGAGGTAGTTTAAGCAAGCCAGAAGGTATGAAGCAGCAGAAATGTGTACCTTTTCTTTGAAACAGGCCAGAGAGAGAACAGTAACCAGAAGAAAATGTGAACGTGGGAAGATTTATTATTTTATTTTATTTTATTTTTCGAAAGATTTATTTATTTATTTATTTGACAGAGATCGCAAGTAGTCATAGAGGCAGGCAGAGAGAGAGAGAGGAGGAAGCAGGCTCCCTGCTGAGCAGAGAGCCCGACGCGGGACTCGATCCCAGGACCCCGAGATCACGACCTGAGCCGAAGGCAGCGGCTCAACCCACTGAGCCACCCAGGTGCCCCGTGACTATATAAAATCTTGAAGTGAATTTCAGAGTGTGAGAAAAACAGTAAATAATTTACAAATCCTATCAAGATGTTAGCAGTTAGGGGCGCCTGGGTGGCTCAATGGGTTGAGCCGCTGCCTTCGGCTCAGGTCATGATCTCAGGGTCCTGGCATCGAGTCCCTCCCTGCTGAGCAGAGAGCCTGCTTCCTTCTCTCTCTCTCTGCCTGCCTCTCAGTGTACTTGTAATTTTTCTCTGTCAAATAAATAAATAAAATCTTAAAAAAAAAAAAAGATGTTAGCAGTTAGACTGAACCTAGAGGAGTGATTTTTAAGAGGTAAATCCATTAATATCTGTGCCCTGGATTCTGAATGAGGTAATCTGCCTCCTTCTCATTTAAAAAATGTTTTTTGGTTTTTGGTTTTCTTGTATTTATTTAATATCTACTACATTCATGCCCACTA
The DNA here is from genome assembly GCF_030435805.1 of Mustela lutreola. Lineage (NCBI taxonomy): Eukaryota > Metazoa > Chordata > Mammalia > Carnivora > Mustelidae > Mustela > Mustela lutreola. The sequence continues at coordinate 19,171,718 of NC_081291.1, read as the reverse complement.
AAGTACCTAACTGCATAAGGCTGCAAAGAAACTTAAGATACATTCTTTGCTCTTAGGTGATGTGCAGTCCGGTTCAAGACAAAACACAAGTGAAACAATTACAGGACCTTGAGACAGATCCCATATCCATTAGGAATCCAAAGCAAAAAAGGAAAACAGAGCTGAAGGAGTGGCCAGAGTACTGGGCTATAGTTTAAAGGCTGATCTCAATACAGTACTGTTTTGATTGCATGCTCCTATTTGTTTGTTTGTTTGTTTGTTTGTTTGTTTAAAGTAGGCTCTAAGCCCAACATGGGGCTTGGACTTAGTGCCCTGAGATAAGAATCACTCGCTTAGCACTGACTGAGTCAGGCATGCACCCCTTCATCCTCCTCCTCTTTAAAGAATGATATCAAATCCATTTCCAGTTTATACTTATTACTGTACTTTCATTACTAGCATTATCCTTGATCTAATGCTTTTGTGCAAAAAATAAAAGACCTTTAAAAATCACTAGATCAGGGACGCCTGGGTGGCTCAGTTGGTTGAGCAGCTGCCTTCAGCTCAGGTCATGATCCCAGCATTATGGGATCGAGTCCCACATCGGGCTCCTTGCTCCGCAGGGAGCCTGCTTCTCCCTCTGACTCTGCCTGTGCTCGCTCTCGCTCGCTCTCTCTCTGACAAATAAATAAATAAAATCTTTAAAAAAAAAAAAAATCACTAGATCACTTTTGGGTTTGGTTAAAAGTTCATAAAGTCTGTGTATATACTTAGCTAGGTACAGACTGCCATACGTTAAGCATCATGAGAGCTCATAAATGCATGATGGCAACACTGTGAGCCCTTCCCCTTATGGAATCTTCTGCTTAGGAGTTTATGCAATTAAAATTTTTTTTAAAGATTTTATTTATTTATTTGACAGACAGAAATCACAAGGAGGCAGAAAGGCAGGCAGAGAGAGGGGAGGAAGCAGACTCACTGCAGAGCAGAGAGCCCAATGTAGGGCTCGATCCCAGGACCCTGGGATTATGACCCGAGCCTAAGGCAGAGGCTTTAACCCGCTGAGCCACCCAGGCGCGCCAGTGCAATTAAAACTTTAAAGCTAAAGTCCTTAGGTTTTCTGGACTTTACAAATGTATTTCTTGTGTTTCTTTCATGTACCCCAGTGAATTATCATACCTGCTCCAGTTTGGGAAGCTTTCCCTTTAGATAGTCTGGTTTTGTGAGTAGGTGTTGTTGAAGATTAGTTTGACTCCAGGTAACAAAGACCTCAAAAATATCATCTTTTTTTTTTTTTCTCACTAAGCCACCCAGGTACCCCATAAAATTATCATTTGATCCAGAAATTCCACTGCTAGTTACATGCCCAAAGAATGCAAAGCAGGGATTTGAACAGGAACTTCCATACGGATGTTTATGCAGTAGTACTCATAATGGCCAAAAGAAACAACCTAAGTGTCCAATAATGGGATTAAAAATGTGATCTTTACATATAATGGAGTATTATGCAGCCTTAAAAAGGACTGAACCTCTCAGACATGCTACAGCATGGATTATTGCAAACATACTAAGTGAAATGAGCCCATAGGAGGGACAAGCACTGTAGGATTCCTCTGATAGGGAAGACCCAGGGTAGTTGGTTCACAGGGACAGAAAGTAGCATGGGGGTTGCCAGGGGCTGGGGGGAAGGGGACAGGGGCAGTGACTGTTTAAGGAATATAGTTTTTGTTCCAGGAGGTGACCATGTTCTAGAACCGGATCGTGGTGGTGGTTGCCCAAACAAGGTGAAGGTACTCAATGTCACAGAACTGTCAGCTTAAAAATGGTTATGATGGGGGCACCTGGGTGGCTCAGTGGGTTAAGCCGCTGCCTTCGGCTCAGGTCATGATCTCAGGGTCCTGGGATCGAGTCCCGCATCGGGCTCTCTCCTCAGCAGGGAGCCTGCTTCCTCCTCTCTCTCTCTGCCTACTTGTAATCTCTCTCGGCTCCCTGCCCTGAGCCAGTCACTCACGGTTCCACATGGACTGCCTTTCGGACAGTAAGTCCATCTGATTCCTCCGGTCCCAGCAGCTGCCCCATCTGTCCTTCCTTCCATGCCGATCCACAACTCAGCACTGAACCTCCTTTGTACTGTTTAGGCGTACGTTCTTTTCACCCAGGGGTTCTGGCATGGTGGAGAGAGGAGGGAGACGGGTGACCTCCAAAAATATCATCTTAAATGAGACACTTATTTTTCACATTAAAGGAATGTAGACGTGTAGGCAGTGTGGGGCTGAGATGGCGGTTCCCAAGAGCAGCTAAGATCCAGGCTCTTTCTACATTTTTTTTCCTTCAGCTCCAGAGTGTGGCACTTACATACTTCATACACACATCCACATCCTCACATTCCAGGATGGCTGTTCAGAAAGTAGCCTTGGCTCCAGGTTTAAGCACCAGGAAGGGGGAAGGGAATGGGGAAGGGCATGGGACTTGAAGGAAGACTTGACTTCACTCTAAGGAAGTCGTCTGGAAGTCCCACAGGCATTGCTGATTACACATCATGGGCTAGAACTTTGTGCCTAGCCATACCTAAAGTAAGGGAGGCTAAGAAATGTTTTTTTTTTTTTTTTTAAGATTTTATTTATTTATTTGACACAGAGAGCACAAGTAGGCAGAAGGGCAGGGAGAGAGAAAAGCAGGCTCTCTGCTGAGCAGGGAGCCCGATGCAGGGCTCAATCCTAGGACTCTGGGACCATGACCTGAGCCAAAGGCAGCAGCTTAACTGACAGAGCCACCCAGCACCCCAGAAATGTAATCTTTTAACTAGGCAACAAAGTACACAGCTAAAAATTGGAGTGCTATTCTAAGAGGGAATGGTGAAAATTGGGAATTGGGGTAGTTGACCATTAAGTTAGTCTCTAACAAATGGAAGGATTCTGGGGGGCAAGGCCCTGGTTTGTTTTGTTTTGGTAACATCTTTATTTAAATACACTGCACATACCTTACAGTTTACCCATTTGAGTATATAATTCAATGCCATATAGTCATACTGTATAGTATATTCATAGAGGCGTGGCTTTGCGTCCATCTCATGACAGTTTCATCATCCCCAAAAGAAAACCTGACTAAATCATGTTCTTTGCTCCCTCCTTCAACTCCCTTAGGCACCCACCAGCCTACTTTCTGTCTCTGTATTTTCCTACTCTGAACATTTTATATATATACACATACATACTTACATGCACATATTGTTTGTTTGTTTTTTAATTTTAGGGGTGCCTGGATGGCTCAGTCTTTAAGCATCTGCCTTCAGCTCAGATCATGATCCCAGGGTTCTGGGATCGACCGCCACATTGGACTCCCTGTTCATTGCTCCTCTTGCTTGTGTTCCCTTTCTCACTGTGTCTCTCTCTGTCAAATAAATAAATAAAATCTTAAAATAAAAATAAAATAAAAGTTTAATGTGGGGCTTGAATTCATGACCTTGAGATAAGAGTCACATGCTCTACCAACTGAGCCAGGTTACCCTGGAAATTTTATTCAAATGGAGACACTCAGTTATGTGGTTCTTTGTGGCTAGCTTCTTTCACATATGTAATGTTTTCCAGTTTCATTCAAACTGTAGTATGTATCAGCACTTTTCTCTTTACTGCTGAACATTATTCTATTATATGGATATATATACCACATTTTATCCATTCATTAGTTGGATGTTTGGTTTGTTTCTGCTTTTTTTTTTTTTTTTTTTTTTTTTTAAAGATTTTATTTATTTATTTGACAGAGAGAGATTACAAGTAGGCAGAGAGGCAGGCAGAGAGAGAGAGAGGAGAAAGCAGGCTCCCTGCCGAGCAGAGAGCCCGATGCGGGACTCGATCCCAGGACCCTGAGATCATGACCTGAGCCGAAGGCAGCGGCTTAACCCACTGAGCCACCCAGGCGCCCCTGTTTCTGCTTTTTAGGGAAAAAAAAACCACAAGGTTTTATTGAGGTGCCTGGGTGACTCAGTTGGTTAAGTATCTGTGTTCAGCTCAGATCAAGGTCCTGGGGTCCTGGGATCAAGCCCCATATCTGGCTCCCTGCTTGGTTGGGGGTTGGGGCGCTGCTTCTCCCTCTGCCTGTCGTTCTCCCTGCTTATTCTCTCTGTCAAATAAGTAAAATATTAAAAAGGGAAAAGATTTTACTTATTTAGAGAATGCACGAGCAAGGGAAGGGGCAGAGGGAGAGGGAGAATCTTCAAGCTGACTCCTCTGAGTGTTGAGCCCAACATAAAGGCGTAATCTCATGACTGGAGCTGAAAGCAAGAGTTGGATGCTTAACTGACTGAGCCACCCAGGTTCCCCAACTATGATGAGTATTTTTTTTTTAAGATTTTATTTATTTATTTGACAGAGAGAGATCACAAGTAGGCAGAGAGGTAGGAGAGAGAGAGAGGAGGAAGCAGGCTCCCTGCTGAGCAGAGAGCCCGATGCGGGACTCGATCCCGGGACCTCAAAATCATGACCTGAGCCGAAGGCAGCAGCTTAACCCACTGAGCCACCCAGGCGCCCCTATGATGAATATTTTAATGCTGCTGTGAATATTTATGTATAAGTATTTGTGTGAACAAAGGTTTTCATTTTTCTCAGATGTATGTCTGAGAATGGAATTGCTAGGTCATATCTATTCAGATCCTTTGGGCCCCCCCTTTTTTAAGATTTAATTTTTTTAGAGAATGCATAAGCACAGAGGAAGGAACAGAGGGTGAGGAAGAAGAAGGGGGAAAGAAGCTCAAGCAGATTCTACACTGAATATGGAGCCTGACATGGGGTTTGATCTCACCACCTTGAGATCAAGACCTGAGCCGAAACCAAGAGTCAGATGCTTAACTGACTGAGCCACCCACACACCCCGCCAAAGCAACATCTTTATTGCAGTCTCATGAGAGACCCCGAGACAGACCGTCCACTTAAGCTGCTTTTTTAAGGGTTTTTAATGTATTCTAGATACAGATCCCTTCTTAGGTACGTTATCTGCAAACATTTGCTGCTATTCGGTGGGGTTATCTTGTTTTTTTCTTTTTTTAACATAGGCTCCACACCCAGAGTGAGGCTTTATTTAACTCAGGACTCTGAGATCAAAACTCATATGCTGAGCCAGCCAGGTGCCCCATGTCTTCTCATTTTCTGGAGGATGGTACCTCTTGACAAATGTATTAACAATTTTGGGTGCCTGGGTGGCTCAGTCGGTTAAGCAACTGCCTTCGGCTCAGGTCATGATCCTGGAGTCCCACAATCAAGTCCCGCATTGGGCTCCCTGCTCAGTGGGGAGTCTGCCTCTCCCTCTGACATCTCCCCTCTTGTGCTCATAAAATCTTTTTTTTTTAAAGTTTTAAAATTTTGATGAAAATTCCCAATTACCTATTTTTTCTTTGGTTGTTAGGGATAAATATATCATTTTTTCTTTCTTTCTTTTTTTTTTTAATTTATTAGAGAGCAGGCGAGCATGTGTGGAGGCATGGGCCAGAGGGAGAAGGGGAGAGAGGCTCAAGCAGACGCTGTATTGGGCATGGAACCTTAATTAGCGCTTGATCTGAGGACCCCAGTACCCTGAGACTACAACCCAAGCTGAAACCAAGAGTTGAACACCCAACCAACTGTGCCACTGAGGTGTCCTCAGTATATTCTTAAATATATTGTTCACAGTGGCTAAGAGGTGGAGGCTACCTTGTGTCTATCATTGGATCAATGGGTAAACAATGTAATATATATACATACAATGGAATGTTACTCCGTTTTAAAAAGGAAGGAAATTCTGACACATGTTACAACGTGTATGAACCTTGAAAACATTATGCTGTGTGAAATAAGCCAATCCCAAAAGGGCAAATGCTGCTTGATTCCACATCCTTCCACATGAAGTAACTAGTGGTAAAATTCATACAGAGTCAGAAAGTAGAATAGTGGTTGTCAGGGCAAGTGGAGAGAAAAGGGGAATAGGGAGTAGTTAAATGTTTTATGATTTTAGCTCTTACATTTGGGCCTGTAATCCATCTTTTTTAAAGATTTTATTTATTCAAGATAGAGCAAGCAAGAGAGAGAGCAGGAGCGGGGCAGATGAAGAGGGAGAAGTAGGTTCTCCACTGAGCAGGGAGCCTTTTGCAGGTCTTGATCTCAGGATTACCCCAGCCAAAGGCATACATTTAACTGACTGGGCCACCCAGTACCCCGGGACTACAATCCATCTTGAGTTAATTTTTGTGTATGATTTGAGGGGTAGCTTTCTAACTTCATTCTTTTTTTTTTTAACAGTGATTTTTTTTTTTCTTCATTTATTTGACAGAGATCACAAATAGGCAGAGAGGCAGGCAGAGAGAGGGGGAAGCAGACTCCCCGCTGAGCAGGGAGCCCAACATGAGGCTCGATCCCAGGACCCTGAGATCATGACCTGAGCTGAAGGCAGAGGCTTAACCCACTGAGCCACCCAGGCGCCCCTCTAACTCTTTTCTCTTGTGTGTATCTATTCAGTTGTCTCAGAACCGTTTGTTGAAAATACTTTTTCCTCCATCAGATTGTCTTGGCATCCTTGTTGAAAATCACTTGACCCTAAATGTGGGCTTATTTTGATTCTCAATTCAGGAAGCCAGCTGGTATTTTGATAGGGATTGTCTTGAATCTGTAGAACAATTTGGAGGATGTTGCCATTTAACAGGTATTATCTTCCAATCCAGAAACATGAATATCTTTTCATTCATTTACATCTTTCTTTCAACAATGTTTTGGATTTTCAGAGTATGTGTTTTGTACTTTTGTTAAACATATCCCTGTTTTTTTTTTTTTTTTTTTTAAGATCTTCTTTATTTGATAGAAACACAGCATGAGAGAGAACACAAGTAGAGGGAATGGGAGAGGGAGAAGCAGGCTTCCCGGAAGCCCAGCACCCCTGCGGGGCTTGATCCCAGGACCCTGGGGTCATGACCTGAACCAAAAGCAGATGCTTAATGACTGAACCACCCAGGTGCCCTGTCCCTATCTTTTTGAAGCTGTTGTAAATGAAATTGTCCTCTTAGTTTCATTTTTACTTTGTTCATTGCTAGGTTATAGAAGTACACTTGATTTTTTTTATGTTCATCTTGTATCTTGTGACCTTACTGAATTTGTTCTAATGATTTTTAGTGGATTCCTTAGGATTTTCCATATGTGTGTGTGTGTGTGAGATCTGCAAATTAAGATAGTTCTCCTCCTTCCTCTTCAATCTGAATGTGTTAATTCATTTTATTGCTTAATTACTCTGGCTAGAATTGCCATTATCATGTTGGATAGAAGTGGCAGGAGTAGCCATTCTTGTCTTGTTCCTAATCTTGAGGAAAAACTTTCAGTCTTTTTACCATTAACTAACATAACCATTAGTCTGGGGCTCCTGGATGGTGGTCAGTTAAGCATCAATTCTTGGTTTCGGGTCAGGTAGCAGTCTAATGGCCCTGGGATAGAGCCCTGCATCAGGCTTCACACCCAGCATGGAGTCTGCTAAAAGATTCTCCCTCACTCCACTCTGTCCCTCTTTCCCTTTCTCAAATAAATAAATAAATCTTAAAAAGAGAAAATTTAAAGTATAACCATTAGTTGTGTGGAGTTTTGATGTCAAGTGGAAAGTTGTACTAGCATTTTGTATTTGGATGTGGCTTGTGCCTTATGGTCAGAAAATTGTGTGTCATAGCCTGAGGCTATGAATAGCTTCTTTTGCTTCTAGATAACACCTTTGTCTCATGTTTCAGCATGGCTGCCATCCGGAAGAAACTGGTGATTGTTGGTGATGGAGCCTGTGGCAAGACTTGTTTGCTCATCGTCTTTAGCAAGGACCAGTTCCCAGAGGTGTATGTACCCACAGTGTTTGAGAACTATGTGGCAGATATTGAAGTTGATGGAAAGCAGGTGAGTACACCTAACAACTGGTTTCATTTTGCATCTTAGGCAAAGATGTTCTTAGAGCCTGTAGAGAGTTAGGCCATTTTGTCTCTTTAGTACACAGTATAATAACAACAGACGTGTGAATACAAAATCGATTCTGTTTCTGCCATCATAGTCCAGATTTGTTCATTTTTAACTGCTGTCATCTAGACTTTACTCACATCCCTGTTTATTTTACATGGAAGCCTTTTTATAGCTTTATGTTTGAAATTTAGTTTGTTGCCAGGTAGTTAATGCTAAAATCAATCTTTGTGTATGGATGAACATTCCCCCCTCCCCGGTTCTGTCATGATATTTTCACTCAGCGCTGAAGTAATATTACTAGGTCAAGAGGTCATTTTATGGATCTCAAAGGGGTATTCTTTTTTTTTTTTTTTTTTTAAAGATTTTATTTATTTATCAGAGGGGGTGGGAGAGCGAGCACAGGCAGACAGAATGGCAGGCAGAGGCAGAGGGAGAAGCAGGCTCCCTGCTGAGCAAGGAGCCCGATGTGGGACTCGATCCCAGGACGCCGGGATCATGACCTGAGCCGAAGGCAGCCGCTCAACCAACTGAGCCACCCAGGCGTCCCTCAAAGGGGTATTCTGATCTACACCAGTCACCAGTGTGACTTTTTTTTTTTTTTTTAAAGATTTTATTTATATTGTCAGAGAGAGAGAGAGAGAGAGCAAGAGCGAGCACAGGCAGACAGAATGGCAGGCAGAGGCAGAGGGAGAAGCAGGCTCCCCGCGGAGCAAGGAGCCAGATGTGGGACTCAATCCCAGGACGCCAAGATCATGACCTGAGCCGAAGGCAGCTGCTCAACCAACTGAGCCACCCAGGCGTCCCACCAGTGTGACATTTAAATAACATCCTCATATTTAATATTTTTTAACGGTTTTTTACTGTAACTTAAGTAGGCTGCCACCATTGCTTCAGTTACCTGTCACTGGCAACAAGGACAGTATTTCTTCATGTCTGTCCTAAAATGTCCACTGGCAAGACTGGAGCAAAACTCTGCTGGAATTAGAGTTTACTATATATATATATATCTTAAAATATATATATATGTGTGTGTGTGTGTGTGTGTGTGTGTGTGTGTGTGTGTGTATTTTTTAAGATTTTATTTATTTGTCAGAGAGAGAGCACAAGTAGGCAGAGTGGCAGGCAGACAAGAGGGAGAAGCAGGCTGTCCACTGAGCAGGGAGCCCAATGTGGGGCTCAATCCCAGGACCCTGGGATCATGACCTGAGCCAAAGGCAGCTGTTTAACCACTGAGCCAACCAGGTGCCTCTAGGTTTTAGAATATATTTTTCAATTTTCTGTTCTCTTTTGATCAAAATAATGTCTTACCGAGCTCCTGTACAACTTTTGAAGAAGCATGAAATTCCCACTGCAGGTAGGTCAGCTGAAAAGGAAACTAGAACAAGGCCTCTTCTCCAATATATTCAGTCCTCTTGGGTATTTAGTCACATGTCTCATGCTGCTAGCACCTAATGTATTGGCCCTCATAATTCCATGTCCTTTCTTCCTTCTCATTTTCCTGCTTTACCTGTTATCCCTTTCTGTCCCAGTGCTACCTAGCTTCAGTTTGTGGTACCATGTATGGAAAGCACATTAAGCCAACTATTCAGAATTCTAGGGTCCCTGAAATAAAATTGCTTGATAGCAACTCAGTAGCCTCCAAGTTGAGAGTGTGCTGCCTAGGAATGTTCATGTAAGAGTGTACTGTAATAGCCTAGGAAACCATCCAAGAGTCTAGGTGATTGTGGTCCCAGGAACAGACATACTAAAGATGGAAAAGTCCTTTCCAAGAGACAGGGCCAACACCTTGAAGCATTTATCAGGAGATAGTCAGGGTTGGATGCGTCTGACTAAGCACACATGAAGCATGGAGGGGCCAAGTAGTGCGATTTGGTAGAAGGAATGAGCTATACTATTCTGAGGTCTGTTATGTTGTGAGGCTTGGGTATCAGTATATTAGAATTAATATACCTTGGGGCACCTGGGTGGCTCAGTCATAAAGCATCTGCCTTCAGCTCAGGTCATGAGGGATCAAGCCCCACATTGGGGGCTTGATGGAAACCTGCTTCACCCTCTCCCACTCTCCCTGCTTGTGTTTCTTCTCTTGCTGTGTCTGTCTCTGTCAAATAAATAAAAATTTTTTTGAGATTTTATTTATTTACTTGACAGAGACAGCGAGAGAGGGAACACAAGCAGGGGGAGTGGGAGAGGGAGAAGAAGCAGGCTTCCTGCTGAGCAGGGTACCCAATGTGGGGCTCGATCCCAGGACCCTGGGATCACAACGTGACGGAAAGGGAAGGCAGATGCTAAACCGACTGAGCCACCCAGGCACCCCTCAAATACAGTGTTTAAACATTGGAGCAGAATGATAAGACCAAATAAGGAAGCAGTTGAATTAGAATGTATTGGGGAAAGTTACTCAGGTCTGGTGTTTCCCTGTTATGTTTGGTACACCTGGTAGAATGTTGTTTACAATTCGACTTTTCCTTATTCATCTGCCTTTCTATTAGAATGTTGTTTATAATTAAATACTGTGCTTCTTACGAATTACATTTTTTACTTGGTATTTTATTTATTTACTTTTAAAGATTTATTTATGTATGTATTATTTGACAGAGAGATAGGGAAAGAACAAGCACAGGCAGGGGAGAAGCAGGCTCCCCGCTGAGCAAGCAGCCTGATGTGGGGCTGGATCCCAGCACCTGGGATCACAGCCCAAGCTGAAGGCAGCTGCTTAACTATCTGAGTTACCCAGGCGCCCCTGACTTGATATTTTAAATTATGTACTGATTATGTACTTTATTATGTACTTCATGTACTCTATTCTTCTGAGAAATTTCAACCTAAAACAATTTGAACACACTCCACCTCAGGCTTCTTTTACTATTTTGGACAGTTTGCCATTTGAATGTTCTTTGGTGACTACCACTTCTTTTGAAAGTTGGGAGGATTAACCTTGCATTCTTGTGTTTATTTTTCCTATCACAGGTAGAGTTGGCTTTGTGGGATACAGCTGGGCAGGAAGATTATGACCGCTTGAGGCCTCTCTCCTATCCGGACACTGATGTTATACTGATGTGTTTCTCCATTGACAGCCCTGATAGTTTAGGTGAGTAACTCTACAGCCTGATGTTTGTCACTGTGTGTGTGCCTGGCTGACACCTGCTTTCTCAGGTCCTCTTTGTGCATGAAGTGGTTATAAAGCAAACATGAACTTAATAAAAGGAATCATCAGTGACCAGAGTCCTAGAGCCTTGGGACTATAAAGCCTGGGCCCTGGATCACTTTTCAGCCAAGGTCTCCTAGTAGGCAGGTTCCAGATACAGCCAGCTTTTCTTTTTTTTTTTTTTTTTTTTAAGATTTTATTTATTTATTTGACAGAGACGCAGGCAGAGAGGCAGGCAGAGGGGGGGGGGGAAGCAGGCTCCCTGCTGAGCAGAGAGCCCGATGTGGGACTCGATCCCAGGACCCTGAGATCATGACCTGAGCTGAAGGCAGCGGCTTAACCCACTGAGCCACCCAGGCGCCCTACAGCCAGCTTTTCAACTGTGTTTTGGGGAATGCTTTTTTGGGTGCTCACAACGTTTTTTTCAGTACCTCATATTGAGTGTGTTACTTTGCCATATCTTGACTGGTGATTTGCTATTTCCTGGTAGTGTGTGTGTTTGTTTAAAGGTTTATGTATGGGGTGCCTGGGTGGCTCAGTGGGTTGAGCCTCTGCCTTTGGCTCAGGTCATGATCTCAGGTCCTAGGATCTCTGCTCAGCAGGGAGCCTGCTTCCCCCCTCTCTCTGCCTACTTCACTAAAGTATCTTAGCTAGTAAGGAGTGACTTGAACATGGATTTTGAACTGCTTGACTAAGGTTATCCCTCCCAAGGCATTAAGCTGAGACTGAGCCCTCTGTGCAGTGACTCCCAAGACAGAGCAGGTACTCTCCGCCCTTGGTTCACTTCAGTCATTTTCAACAGTTGTTTTAGTATTGGTTTCTCAGACGAACCTGGCTTGCTTATTTTTTTTTTTTTTTTTAAGATTTTTTATTTATTTATCTGACAGAGAGAAAAATTGATTGATTTCAAGTAGGCAAAGAGGCAGGCAGAGGGGGAGGGAGAAGCAGGCCCCCTGCCGAGCAGAGAGCCCAGTTTTGGGGCTCGATCCCAGGACCCTGAGATCATGACCCGAGCTGAAGGCAGAGGCTTAACCCACTGAGCCACCCACGTGCCCCTAAACTTCGTTTAACTTGATTGGATGTTATTAGACTATGGCCCCACCTATAGGTATAGGATAATAAGTTTGATCAGGAGTTAGAATGTTGGTGTGAAAGTTTCAGCTCTGCTGCCAGCCAACCCTGTGATAATTTTACGTTTTGAGCCTCTGCTGTCTGGACTGGTAGTAGGTCTAGAGTCTATATTCTGGTTGAGATCTGGGGTAGCAGACTTGTAAAAGACCAAATAGTAAATATTTTAGGCTTTGCTGGCCATGTGTTGTACTGAACTTTGCCACAACTAGTCAATTCTGCTGTTGTATCACAAAAGCAGCCACAGAATATATATATATAATGAATGAGCTTGGCTATGTTCCAGTAAAACTTGTTTTTTTTTTTTTTTTTTAAGATATTACTTACTGGGCGCCTGGGTGGCTCAGTGGATTAAGCCGCTGCCTTTGGCTCAGGTCATGATCTCAGGGTCCTGGGATCGAGTCCCATATCGGGCTCGCTGCTCGGCAGGGAGCCTGCTTCCCTCTCTCTCTGCCTGCTTCTCTGTCTACTTGTGATCTCTGTCTGTCAAATAAATAAAATCTTTAAAAAAAAAAAAAAGAGTCTTTAAGATATTACTTACTTTACGGGCACCTGGGTGGCTTAGTGGGTAAAGCCTCTGACTTTCGCTCAGGTCCTGGTCTCAGGGTCTTGGGATCGAGCCCTGCTTCGGTCCCTCTGCTTGGTGGGCAGCCTACTTGCCCCTCTCCCTCTGCCTTCCTCTCTAATTGCTTCTGATCTCTCTCTCTCTCTCTGTCAAATAAATAAAATCTTTTTTAGGAAAAAGATTTTTATTTATTTTAGAGAAAGAGTGTTAGCAAGCAGGGGTAGGGGGAGCAGAGGAGGAGGGAATAAGAATCTGAAGCAGTCTCTGTACTCAGCACCAAGCCAGACATAGCGCTCATTCCCACCACTGGGATATCATGACCTTACCCAAAACCAACAGTTGGATGCTTAGCTGCCTGAGCCACTCGGGCCCCCTGAAGATTCTGTTTATTTATTTGAGAGAGAGAGCGCACACACATGTGCACACAAGCAGGCGGAGTGGCAAGAGGGAGAGGGAGAAGCAGGGAGCCCAATGTGGGACTCAATCCCAGCACCCTGGGTTCTTGACCTGAGCCGAAGGCAGATGCTTAATTGACTGAGCCACCCAGGCACCCCTTATTTTTACAAGTTTTTTTTTTTTTTTTTTTAAGATTTTATTTATTTATTTGACAGAGATCACAAGTAGGCAGAGAGGCAGGCAGAGAGAGAGGAAGGGAAGCAGGCTCCCTGCTAAGCAGAGAGCCCGACGTGGGGCTCGATCCCAGGACCCTGAGATCGTGACCTGAGCTAAAGGCAGAGACTTTAACCCACTGAGTCCCCCAGGCGCCCCACAAGTATTTTTTTAAAAGTAGATTCCAGTTAAGATTTTATTTGCTGACCTCTGATCTAGATGGTAAGGATTCTCTCTAGTTTTCTGGAATTCCCAAAGGCCCTCGTGCAACCCCGCTGTAAATCCATGCAACGTGATATTCCTCAATGTGATCAGATTATTTTGGGGTGGAAGATACTGTAGGTGATTACCATCACTGAATTAAAAAATAAAGTTTTAGGGGTGCCTGGCTGGCTCAGTAAAGCATGAGACTCTTGCTCAGGGCTGTGAGTTTAAGCCTCATGTTGGGCATGGAGCCTACTTTAAAAACGGGGTGGGGGGAGTAACTTGTTTTTGATTTTTTAAGATTTTATTTATTTGACAGAGCAGGAGAGCACAGCAGGGGAGCAGTTGAAGGAGAGGGAGGAGCAGGCTCCCCACCAAGCAGGCAGGGAGCCCAATGCGGGGCTTGATCCCAGGACCCTGGGATCATGACCCAAGGAGAAGACAGACACTTAGCCATCCGAGCCATCCAGGTGCCCCCCCAAAATTAAGTTTTTATGTTATTCATGATGAGAGAAGGCAAGACAGAGTGTCCTGAGTTCCAGGGAGTCGGGCGACTATTGAAGTAATAATTTCATATATTCAGGAAATATTACTGAGCATCTATTTATGGAAGAAACTTCTAGATTAAGGGAGACAGAAGAGAAAAAAAAAAAAAAAACAGTTGGAAAAAAAAAGCCAGTTAATCTGATAGCAAGAAATTTTACAACTAACAGTCTTAGGAGGTGGGTATGGAATGGGCCATGATAGTATTCTGTTTTAGAGGATGACCGTAGGATGGTCAGCAACCCTACTGAAAAGGTGACTTCTGGGAGAGACCTAAGGGATCTGAAGGAAGCCAGTATAGATACCTAACCAAAGAACCTTCCACGTAGGGGGAACAGGAGATGCAAAGTCACCAAGGTGGGAAGGCTGGAATCCAGTGTAGCATTAGAAGGGATGGGAGTGAGAGTTGCAAAGCCATATGGTTAATGGTATGGACTTTTCCCTTCATATTGAGTAAGATGGGAGCTCTTGGAAGGTTTGAGCAAGGGAGGGGTGTCTCACTTACCTTTTAAAGTGACCACTCTCACACCTGAACTGAAAGTGACCACATGTGCAAAGGTGAGAGCAAGGTTTGGGCTGAGGCTGTTTGACTTTGTTGTTAGATTGGTTGGCCCTTTATACTGTATTACTCTGTATTGTTCTGAGGACTGGAAACATTGTACTCCTTTGGGAAGCTCTTGGTTTCAGAATAAAACTTTTGAGTTTTAGGTTGTGACATTAGTGATACAGTTGACTCTTTTGTTGCTATAGCAAAGGAAGATGGACACAGTCAAGTGTCCATCTTATGTGCTGAAGAATAGAGCATTAAATTAATGTTTCTTGACCTCACTTACATAGCTTCTTTATCTGATGTGGTCTTTTAGCCAGAAGACAGAGCATCTTTCCATAGTCTATAAGTAACTCTTATCTTTTGGTAATTTGTATTGAAGTCAAAGAATGAACAGGTTTTTTGTTTTGTTTTGTTTTGTTTTTTTAAGATTTTATGTATTTATGAGAGAGAGAGCATGCACAAACAGAGCTGCAGGGAGAGGGAGAAGCAAACTCCCCACGGAGCAGAGAGCCTGACATGGGGCTCCATCCCAGGACCCTGGGATCATGACCCATGTTGAAGGCAGATGCTTAACTGACTGAGCCACCCAGGGCACCCCTGAACAGTTTACTTCCAAAATATAGCCTCAGATTGCAAGCAGATCATTTAAATGATTGTCATTATTAAGTACTTAGTATGCATTGACTCAGAATAACCCTGTGTAAGGTACGTAATACTGTTACCCCATTTTACAGAATCACGCCTGACACTGCCGGTGCCCAAGACCATGGTTGTGGGCAGTTGAACATGGGCAACTTACACACCATGATGTATGTCCAACCTTTGTAAATTAGCGCAGTATTGGCAAGAAGCTGGTTATTACTCATTTTCAGAAGTCATTCTTGAGCCATTTGAAATACCAATAACCTACATGATGGGGGTGCTGAAGGTATAGAGAGAACATGGGGACCCTGGGCCAGCTGTAGCACAAGAACGGAGACCCTTTCTGTAAGATGTGGTCACAATTATTAGCTAGCAGTGACAGAAATGGCCCATGGATATCTTCCTTCCTTGGGTCAGGTTGCGTCATGGTGGAACCACCCTGTGTTCTGGATCCTTTGCTCCTCCAGAGGCTTTAACTGGGCCCCACTTCCATAGGAGCTGAGCTCCTTAGTGGGGGCTGAGGAAGAAGCTGGTGATTCTGTGCTTAATGGAAGGAGGTTAGATTTTGCCTTTTTCTGTGGTTTTGAAACTAGTGAGACTCCCATTAAATGTAGAGCATACTATTAAGGCAGTTTAACTGGGACTCTTGGACATTCTTCAAAATAGAATTGTGCATCTCAAAATTTTGCTTTTTTCAGAAAATATCCCAGAAAAATGGACCCCGGAAGTCAAGCACTTCTGTCCCAACGTGCCCATCATCCTGGTTGGGAACAAGAAGGATCTTCGGAATGATGAGCACACAAGGCGGGAACTAGCCAAGATGAAGCAGGTATGGTCTGGGGCAGGCCTCTGTTTTCCTGTAGCATTCTTTTTTTTTTTTTTTTTAAACATTTTTTTTTTAGAATTTATTTATTTATTTGACAGAGAGAGATCACAAGTAGGCAGAGAGGCAGTCAGAGAGAGAGAGGAGGAAGCAGGCTCCCCGCTGAGCAGAGAGCCCAATGCGGGACTCGATCCCAGGACCCTGGGATCATGACCCGAGCCGAAGGCAGTGGCTTAACCCACTGAGCCACCCAGGCGCCCTCCTGTAGCATTCTTTTAAAGATTTTATTTATTTGACACAGAGAGACAGCGAGAGCAGGAGCACAAGCAGGGGGAGTAGGGGAGAGAAAAGCAGGCTTTCCGCTGAGCAGGGAGCCCAGTGCAGGGCTCGATCCCTGGACCCTGAGATCATGACCCGAGCCAAAGGCAGACACTTAAACGACTGAGCCACCCAGGCACCCCTCTTGTAGCATTCTTAAACCCAGGGCCCACGGTTGGATGTTGAGGGAGCCCAACAGAAACTCCAACAAACCAGGCTATTTCAAAGAGTCCCAGAAGGCTCTCTTTCTCCCTGTCCCTCATTCATTGGGTGTACTCAGAGGGTCCTTAAGACCTCTTTTAAGAAAGGAGATGGGTTCCTCTCCTGTGAGGTAGTGCTGTGCTTCCAGGGATTGCCTGTCTGAGTGCTCGCTTCGGCAGCACATATACTAAAACAGGGATTGCCTGCCTGAGAAGGGAACATCAGCAGTACTCAGTGCTCCAAATGTAGGAACTTTTTATCAGGCTCTTGATTTCCCTCTCCTTTTACTACGTTGGTATATGTGAGGCGAAAAATTAAATTGGTGGCAGCTGAAGGATCAGGAAATCCTGAGGACAGGGAGTCCAGAGAGCCCTGAGGCCTTTATGAAAGTGGTGATGGAGTTTGCATCTTTGCTTCTGAGAAGCCAGCTGGCCCGATGGCAGGTCTTCCCCAGTGCAGAACAAGAGCTTTGAGGTCTTCGGCCCAGGTTCTTCCATTGAGCTGTCTCTCTGAATGTCAAGGTCAGGATCTGTTTCCTTCCAGAGGCATTTAATCCTCTGTGAAGCTAACTACAGGAAAACCCAAGTGCTTACCAAGTGGACTGAAAGCTTGAATCATTTTGCCCTTGATTCCTTCCCTAATCCATGGGGCTTCTCTGGCCTCTTCTTTCTCTCTCAAGTCCCAGAGAAGAGCGTGTTTGATAGGGATTTTATATTGGGGTAGGGAGGAGAACTGCATATGAATTTCATAAGACAGAACTCAAATCTGGTTTTGGCAGCTTTTAAAAGAAGTCTTTTAAGCTGAATTTGAGTACTTTGCATATATGAGACACTTAACTGAAAGTGCTCTTTTCTCTCCGCTAGGAGCCGGTGAAACCTGAAGAAGGCAGAGATATGGCAAACAGGATTGGTGCTTTTGGGTACATGGAGTGTTCAGCAAAGACCAAAGATGGAGTGAGGGAGGTTTTTGAAATGGCCACGAGAGCTGCTCTGCAAGCCAGACGTGGGAAGAAAAAATCTGGGTGCCTTGTCTTGTGAAACCCTGCTGCAAGCACAGCCCTCATGCGGTTAATTTTGAAGTGCTGTTTATTAATCTTAGTGTATGATTACTGGCCTTTTTCATTTATCTATAATTTACCTAAGATTACAAATCAGAAGTCATCTTGCTACCAGTATTTAGAAGCCAACCGTGATTATTAATGATGTCCAACCCACCTGACCACCGGGGTCCTTCTGACACCGCTCTAACAGCCCTCCTCTGCTCTCCCACCTGACACACCAGGCGCTAATTCAAGGAATTTCTTAACTTCTTGCTTCTTTCTAGAAAGAGAAACAGTTGGTAACTTTTGTGAATTAGGCTGTAACTACTTTATAACTAACATGTCCTGCCTGTCATCTGTCAGCTGCAAGGTACTCTAGTGAGTCCCTACTTCAGAGCTTTACTTCTTAACAGATTTTATTGGCATAGCTCTGTGATGGGCATCCAGTTTTTTGAAAATGCTCATCCAGAAAGGCCCAAGTCTATGCAGCTGTGGCAGAGTTACAGTTCTGTGGTTTCATGTTAGTTACCTTATAGTTACTGTGTAATTAGTGCCACTTAATGTATGTTACCAAAAAATAAATATATCTACCCCAGACTAGATGTAGTATTTTTTGTATAATTGGATTTCCTAATACTGATATTTGTCATCCCTGCAGAAAGTGTATTGGTTTTTTAAAAAAGAAAGTGTATTTGAAAATAAAGTCAGATGGAAAATTCATTTTTAAAATTCCCGTTTTGTCAGTTTCTCTGATAAAAGATGGCCCATATCACCTGTTTTCGGCCCCACATATCCCAGTACCCCCTCCCCAGAGCTGGGCTAAATAAATAGGAATTTGGTTTCATGCCTGAGGCACTTAGACACTTCAGAAGGTGGCATGACCTGTCTCACCCGGACTGCAGGGTCTGGCTCTAGTTCACAGTGTCCTTTTCCTCACTGTATCCAGGTTCCCTTCCAGAGGAGCTGCCCGTTCTGTTGGGTGGCACTCACTTTCTCCTCTCCAGCTGACTAAACTTTTTTTCTGTACCAGTTAATTTTTCCAACTACTAATAGAATAAAGGCAGTTTTCTAAACTTCCTGTATCCTGGTGTTTGTGTTGCTCTCTCCAGGGCTGGGAGTGGGAGGATATATCCAGCCTAGCTCTCCTTGGAAGTATCCTTCAGAGTGTGAAATACCAGCTTTTTCCCCATTCTGAACCCCTCCCCACCCGCAGTTTGGCACTAACCTGGCTCCTCCTAAGAAGGTGGAAATGATGGTTTTGTGGCCTAGTGTGGGATTGCAGTGTTCAGAGGACACATGAGGGTACTCCAAGCAGTCATTCCTCTGGAGGAATCTCTGGAGTGTGACATTTTTTCTCTTCCTGTCCATTTTCCGTGTCTTTAACTTACAGGCCTGAGCCTCAGGTTAGGTTGATTAGGTATGGAGGTGGCCTGAAATTGGCTGGGGCCACTCCACAAGCCAGGGAGGTGGCTGGGCCTCAGTGGCTCCTTGGGAAAACCAGTGTTAATAAGGACAGTGCCACACTGGAGATACAAAAGGAGAAAGGAGATCAGAGGCCTGGATGAGAAGACATGCCAGGCAGCCCCAGAATGCTGGGAAAGGAGTTAGAGCTGCATTTTGGAGCCTGAGCCCTGGCTGCCCTTGGCAGTGAACAGTTCCTCCAACTTAACCTTCCTAGAGCCATAGGGCCTCGTCGCAGAGAAAACTTACCTTGGCAGCCACTGCCAACTGCACCACCACCCCACCACCGCGAGTCACAACTCGTTCTGTGCACCTGGCTACAACAGGGCAAGAGGAGTAATACGGCTTAGCCTAGGAGGGCTGTGGGGCCACGAGCGGCCCCCGCTGCTGTTGCTGCCCAGTCTCCTCGGACCCTGCCCCATCCTTGAACTGAAAAGCCTTTGAGAAGGCCCAAGCCCTGGGGGGGGGGGGGGGGGGACTCGGGAAAGCCACCAGTGGGGCGGTGGTGGTTACACGGCGTGGCTCCGCTCGGCCTGGGTGGTGCCCGCATCCGGCCAGGCCGCACCCTCCTACCCGGCTGCAGGGAGGGCGGAGGCCGGATGAGGCGGGGCTGAGATGGGTGGGAAGAGCGGCGGGGAAAGTCTGTGCCACGTGACTCCATAGTCCTAGCAGTTCCCCGCCACAGCTCCGCACTGTACTCTGGAAGCCAGCCATGTGTGCTGCTCCGCTCGCCGCTGCAACGGCGGCCTCGCGCTCTGTGTATGCTTTCTCCGCGCGCCCGCTGGGCGGCGGGGAGCCCCTGAGCCTGGGTTCCTTGCGGGGCAAGGTGCTGCTCATCGAGAATGTGGCATCGCTCTGAGGCACAACGGTCCGGGACTACACCGAGATGAACGAGCTGCAGCGGCGCCTCGGGCCCCGGGGCTTGGTTGTGCTCGGCTTCCCGTGCAACCAGTTCGGGCATCAGGTGCGCTCTGGGGGCAGAGCGGGGGCGGAGTGGCGCGGCCGGCGGGCGGCGGGCTTGCACCTGGGGCTGGGAGCGCAGACGGGGCGCCCGCCAGGCTAACCAGGCGCAGGTCCTGGTTGCGGAGAGGCGGGCCGCCGGCGCTCCTCCCGGCTGGGGTTCAGGTCTGTCTCGGAGTTGTACGGGAAGGGCAAGATCCTGATGACTCATCGAGAAACTTGTCGTTTGCGGTCCGAACGTTTCCCCTCCCCTTGAAGCCCTGGGTTCCAGCTTCTTTTCCCTCCCGCAGGAGAACGCTAAGAACGACGAGATCCTGAATTCCCTCAAGTACGTCCGACCCGGCGGCGGGTTCGAGCCCAACTTCACGCTTTTTGAGAAGTGCGAGGTGAACGGTGCGCAAGCGCACCCTCTCTTCGCCTTCCTGCGAGAGGCTCTGCCTGCCCCCAGTGACGATGCTACTGCGCTCATGACCGACCCCAAGTTCATCATCTGGTCTCCCGTGTGCCGCAACGACATCGCCTGGAACTTCGAGAAGTTCCTGGTGGGCCCAGATGGTGTGCCTGTACGCCGGTACAGCCGCCGCTTTCCAACCATCGATATCGAGCCTGACATCGAAGCCCTGCTGTCCCAGGGGCCAGGCCGTGTCTAGGCAACCCTCCTGTCCCTGCTGCTTGGCAGTCACAGCGCTACCCTCTGGGGATTTCGTCCATGACGGTGTTGCCTCGAAATCTGCATGGAGGAACGCCTGATTTCCAGGAAAATCCCTCGAGCTGGGCGCTTCTTGGCCATCCCAGCACTCCCTCCCTAACAAGGATCCTCAGTAATAAAGTGTTGAGTGTCAGCAGAACTGTGTGTGTGTCCTGTGTCAGTTAGGGACATCTTCCCTGGGAACCGCATTGTCACAGGGCTGTGAGCTTAAGCCTCCACCCCTTGGCCTTTGTTTTAGTCAAGCCTGAACTTCCTGCGCTTTTGTATGCAGTGTCTGGAATCCACTCTTCCCTATGTGGAAAGCCTTACTCCCGTCCCATTGTTTTTCCCTCTGCCAGGATATTTTGTAGAGCCATCCCAAGGTCCTGTTAAAAGGGAAGTTCAGATTCCAAAAAGAGGAAGACAAGTCAAGAGCCAATTGCCTAATCCCAGCGGTAGGCCTCCTTTCTAAGTATTGGGCTAGGCAGGAAATGACATTTGTAAAAGAGAACACCATGGGTTCCCACTTACATTCGGAGTCTGTGGCTTCTCTAAGTGCCAGGCCCAAGCAATTTTGCAAATTTTTTCCCATTACTTTGTTAGATCTTTGCATGTTGCCACCCAGGCTTATTTATGTCTGCTCCCAGGCTGCCCTTAACTGCTTGTTGCCTCTCATGTATTCAGAGTGAGAAGAGTATACAACTGGGCCTTCTGACCACGCCCTGCTTGACACTTAACGGTTGAAATTACCTCCAGCCCAGGGTAGGGGCTTATCTTGGAAGCAAGCTGCTGCTTCTCAGGTGCGGTTTGAATCTAACTTCTCTCTCCCTCTCTTGTGCCTGCTGCCTATCTTCTGAGACAGACCTGTAGCCACTTCCTATCACAGCGCAGGGGGTCTCTGGGCGGCTTGGATGCAGCTCCTGCTTGGGTAGACAAGGATGTGAAAACAAGTTAGCAGTGTCTCCCAGTGCAGAATGTGGGTTCATCATTCGGTCCTGTGTCATGCATCCTGTTGGCTGCCAGGAATGCAGTCCTCGGGACGGCCGAATGAGTATATAGTTACTAAAAGCATGTGCAGTTCTGAGGTAGTACAGGGAACTTGGAGAATAAGAGAGCCTGGCCCAGCAGGAAGGATCATGCGTCCCTCCTGGAGGAAATGGCACTGAAGCTGAAGCGAAGTCAAGAAGCTTTCGGCGGCGGAATGAACTGACAGAAGGTGGACAGGCAGGGAGTGCAGAGTGCAAGGGTCGGAGGTGGGAAGGGGACATCGCCGACTGAGTTGGACAACACAAGGACAAGCAGGTTTGGGGAGAAGAATGTTGAGATTCAGACATCTTGCATGAGACATCCAGATGGGATATCTGGAGCAGGTAGTTACAAGAGGATCCAAAAAGGAGTGTGGGTGGGAGACAAAGATCTAGACAAGGGGACAGTAAGTAGCCACTGGAGAGTATGAGATCACCTGGGGAGAGTGACAAGAAATAAACCAGTCGGTGCCTAGGCCGGAGGCCTATGGATTCACAATCCTGGGTCGGCTAACAGGAACAGCTGGGGGAACGAGGATGGAGTCAAGGGGCCGTGAGAAGGGATACTTCATAACGGTTGCTGGGGCAAGTGCTTGCGGACTGAGTGTCCCTCATTCCTCAGCAAGTACGGTTTCGGGGGCGGGGGGTGGGAGCAGCTGAAGCTGAAGCCACATAACCAAGTGTCCGAGATGTGTCAGGTCCTCTTCTGGGGGGCTAAGCATAGAGCCTCCAGGAATCACCAGGGTACTTGTTAAAGCTTATGTTCCATGGCCCTCACCCAGGGATACTGCTTTGGAAATTCTGGGCACTTAGGATCCTACTCAGCTACCTGAATGTGAGGACAGACTTTTTGCTCCAACTCTCCCCTTTCCTGTAAAGGGTCAGCGTGGCCCAGGCCCCATTGTCTGGTTAGGCTCTAAATGGGAACCCAGGGCTTTCCGAACTGACTTCAATCAACCTCTTCCCTCCGGAGCTGCCTGGTGACTCACTCTTACTCGCCCACTTTTTTTTCCTGTCAGTTTATGCCTGGGGTTGCCAAAGAGGGAACTTAGGAGTTCCCAATGTGGCTGCCCCTGGCTGGAATATCTTCCTAAGACTTCAAGCGGCCTGCCTCCCTTAACCTAAAGTCATTTCCAACTCCCTCCTTCAGGAAGAATCAGAGTAAAGCCAGTTAACACTACCCCTTCCTCCCCAAGAAACTGGACATTTCCCCCCCAATACATGCAAACACACACTCCTACACATACACATTCCTTATCATTCAGCCATGAAACCGCTGCTGGCTCTGACCTGCACCTGCCCCACCCCATCGTGAATCAGCAGTTCAAGTGGCAAGTATGAGCAGAGGAATCCGGTGAGGCCGCCTGAGGTCCCGGTGTTCGGTTAAAGCGGCCACTGGGCATTGCTTGATTCTGGGAGCGGCAACAGCATTCAGGCCGCAGGCCTTCCGAAAAGGAAATGGGCCCTGCTGTTACTCAGTTTCGGAAGCTTTCGTTTTTGGAGTTCTTCCAGAAATTCTGGGTTCTCTTTTTGTTTTTAAAGCATTAAATCTCATAAAATTATGTAGAAGTCCATCAAATTACCATATGTACACTTTAAATATTTTAGTTTTATTGGTCAATTAACCCTCAATAAAACTGAAAAAAAAAATCTGATAAAAAACTGACACTTCTTACAGTTAGCTCTTTATCAGATGACTTCCTCATTCTGTCTCAATGTAGTTTCATAAACAACATTTAAACCTAGCTTTTTCTTTCTTTTTTTTTTTTTTAATTAAAAATAGGGGCGCCGTGGGGCATCTGGTGGCTCAGCCGTTAAGCAGCTGCCTTCAGCTCAGGTCATAATCCCAGGGTCCTCGGATCGAGCCCCAAGTCAGCCTCCACACTTATTGGGAGTCTGCTTCTCTCTCTTTTCCTCTCCCTCTGCCCATCCCCCTGCTCATGCTCTCTCTCTCAAATAAATACATAAAATCTTTTTTAAAATTTTAAAAATAAATGAATATATAAATAAATAAAATAAGTTGATTTTCTCAGAAGTATTCCTGACCCTATCAGTTCAATAAATTGCTTTATATATATATATATATATATATATATATATATATATATATATTTTTTTTTTTTTTTTTTTAAGAGAGAGAGGCAGAGAGAGCATGAGCACAAAGGAAGAGTGGGGGGAAGAGGAAGAGGGAGAGGGAGAGAGAATCCCAAGCAGGTTCCACACCCATCACAGAGCCTGATACAGGATTTGATCCCAGGACCCTGAGATCATGATCCAAGAGGAAATCAAGAGTTGGACGCTCAGCTGACTGAACCACCCAGGCACCCCAGTTCATTAAATCTCTTTTAAGTTTAAACTTTTGGATAATACTAAGTAAAAACGCTGCCTAAAGATTTCCATAAGAGAATGCAGCATGGATCTATATAGAATGGGCAGTGAACCCTGAAGATGGTAGGTTTTTATTATATTGACAATCAACAAATAGGCTGGAAGGGCATACTTCCACGCATGGAGGTGTGGCACAGCTGGGATGACGCTAAATATAAAGCCTAGCTCCAGCTGGTCCCACAAGTTACCAGACACTTGCTTTGCATCAGGCACTGCTGGGCTGAACTGGTAGCTAGGAGCACAAACAAGAGAAGTTGTTTTTGTTTTTTTTTAAGATTAAAAAAAAATTTTTTTTTAATTTATTTGACAGAGATCACAAGTAAGCAGAGAGGCAGAGAGAGAGAAGGAAGCAGGCTCCCCACGGAGCAGAGAGCCCGATGTGGGGCACGATCCCAGGACCCTGGGACCAAGACCTAAGCCGAAGGCAGAGGCTTTAACCCACTGAGCCACCCAGGTACCCCACAAGAGAAGTTCTTGCCTAAGGAGTAAGGGCTCGTGGGTTTGGAGCCTAACCCTGCGAGTAGTAGAAAAGCAGACTCTGAGCCCCGACATCCTTTACCTTTGACCTCATCAATAACTCAACTCCAGGGGTGCCTGGGTAGCTCAGCAGCTAAGGTCTGCCTTCGGCTCAGGACTGAGCCCCTACTTGTGCTTTCTATGCTCTATCAAATAAATAAATAAAATCTTGGGCGCCTGGGTGGCTCAGTGGTTAAGCCGCTGCCTTCGGCTCGGGTCATGATCTCAGGGTCCTGGGATCGAGTCCCGCATCGGGCTCACTGCTCAGCAGGGAGCCTGCTTCCTCCTCTCTCTCTCTCTCTCTGCCTGCCTCTCTGCCTACTTGTGATTTCTCTCTGTCAAATAAATAAATAAAATCTTAAAAAAAAATAAAATAAAAAATAAATGAATAAATAAAATCTTAAAAAAAAAAAAGCTCAATTTCAGATATGTCATGTGGGAAAGCAAAACAAAAATCACCAACTGTTAGTTACCTCCAGAGGCACTGAGACTGACCTGATATGACAGTGCTGTGCTAGGCAGAGATCCAGCAGCCTTTCCATCATCATCTCTCAGACAGAACACCTCCTCCCCAATGCCCCCCTCTCCAGGCCTAGTTTAATTACAGCCAGAAAGGCCAGAGTAAGAAACCACAAAACAGGCCCACTTCATCCAAATGCCTAGAGTCCAAGCAGTATCCAGGGGAAGGTGTAGCCTGCCTTGGGGGTGTCTTACGATCCTACAGGCCACCTGGTTCCACAGGGAGGCATCCGAGTCTTCCTGCAGAGGAGCACCTGTTACCCTAGCCTCCTCTGTCGCCAGCACATAACTATGCCTGTGTCCATGAGTATGTGAATCCAAAGACACCCTGGTCCCATGGGCATCCCTTGCAGACTCATCATACGTGCCCAAAAGCCCAGGGGGAATGTTAGCGTGTCTTGTTTCCCTATACCAGTTCCTTACGTTTCCTTCCCAGCAAAGTGATTTGCAACACCACCCTCCATGTTCCTGGAGCACTTTGTCACACAACACACCAACTATAATTACTTGTGAAAACATCTTCCCCAACCATACTGGCTGTGAATCTCAGGAGGGTAGGGACTGTGAGTACCAGTATGTGATAGATTACCAGTCAAATGAACAAATGACTAGTAACTGGTATTCTTATATTCATGCATCTGAGAAATGCCTGTTGAGAATTTGCTCTGTACAAAGGGCAACCAACAAAATTAAAAGCTAAATACTTGTGTATTGGGGAGACATCGATGGTAATAGAATTAGAGGAGGAAGAGAAGACATTGGCCACACTGAGGCCCAGGAACCCACACACTCTCTGCCCAAGCACAGCTGGCCACCAACAGTGGCATTACCAGAATGGAATCTGTCCAACAGCAGGAGTCTTCAGGGTAGGAAAGGTGATCCCACTTCCTCTCGGAGATTTCTTCTGGTCTTTGCCTGTCACTTTCCCCAGTAATCTAACCCTTCTATAAAAGAGGTGATAATCTCACTGATAAGATGTTTATTTAATTCTTCTGAAATGTACTTCTAGAGCCTTTTACTTTTTCATAGTCCCCTGGCTGAGTTAAAGGAGCACAGACAAGAAGGAAATAACAATAATTCTCCCCCAAAGAGAGCTGTAATCAAAAGCTGCCCAGGATTTGTGAACACTGCCACATGTGCTCTGTCACTGCTGGCCTAGTGTGGACCACTGCTGACCTTGGAGAGGCCAACTGCAGTCAGGTGTAGAGCAAGCCACAGTGCCAGCCAAGGCAAGAAGTTTATGATTTGGAACCAAATAAAGCTTAAAGTTCACACACCCAGACATTACAAACTCTCAATTAGGTCATTACAGTCCAAGATCAAGCAGTATGTGACCAATCAGTCAAACCTGTTTCCTGCAGCTCCCTTCATGCTTTCCTTCCTGTTCTTGTGGCCCAAGCTACCATGGCAATGGGTGGCTTGTTCAGCTCTGGGGTTTGGTTATGAGGCCAATGAGTGCCCTACTAGGCCTACACCTCTCCCTAGGGTAAAAGGCCCAACAGAGAACATGACCCTGGTGCAAGGGTGTCTCCTGAGCTGAATCCCCATTTCCTCCCAAACCCACAGGTCACCCACAACAGCAGGAACACACAGGCAGAGGTTCATTGTTTCCCCAATCTTTAACATTTTAATGAAACTCACTAAAAGCGTTCTATTTTTTAATTTAAGATTTCTATTTATTCAAGTAATCTCTGTACCCAATATGGGGGTCGAATTCATGACCCTAAGATCAAGAGTCACATGCATCTTGCAACTGAGCCAGCCAGGCACCCCATTAAACATGTTTTAATACCTTTGAAATGATTTTTTTTAAAGATTTTATTTTATTTATTTGACAGAGAGAAAGATCACAAGTAGGCAGAGAGGCAGGCAGAGAGAGAGGGGGAAGCAGGCTCCCTGCTGAGCAGAGAGCCCGATGCAGGGCTCAATCCCAGGACCCTGAGATCATGACCTGAGCCGAAAGCAGAGGCTTAACCCACTGAGCCACCCAGGCGCCCCTTGAAATGATTTTTTGATTACGAAGTTTAACCTTATTCCTCGCATTTTACTATTAGCACTTTGTGATCTTAGTATATATTTTTAAGGAACTACCTCTAATTAGAGCAAGATTTTTTTTACAGCCATTTAATAGCTGAAGAGATCCTGCCTTAGAAAGGTTTTCCAAAGTCTTCTTAATTATAATTAGGTTTTGTCCCCTTTTCTAGTAGTGCTGAGGATTTGTCCTACTTCCTTAAGACTCTGACCCATGCCATAAATGGTATAGGAGAAATTGTTAAAAAAAAGAAGAGAGTAGACACCATCGAATGTAGGTTCTGAAGTCATGTCGATAACTCAGCTTTCTTTATCCATAAATAACAGGACTAAAGGTAGTGTTTCTCACTTCACAACGTTTTTAACACGTTCAGATAACTTTCACAGAAAGGCACTCAGGTTGTCAGGGTTGGCTTCCCAGATGTAGAATTACCATGTGGTGGTAACTCTTGTCTGCGGAGGATTAACAGCTATAAACTATAAGGTTATTCAGTTATTCAAGGCAGTTTTAATTCCTTTTCCTTTCATTTTCTTCTCCTATCTACCGAACTGCCAAGAGGCCCTGTGTTACCAGATGGTGCCCGAGGGGGTGTCCCAGGCGGTGCAAATTTGATTCATGTTAATTTCAATTAGCTAAAACCACACATGAAAATAGTAAATCTGCTCAAATGCCCTACCACGCTTTAACCTAGTCAGTGCTCCCTCCTCCATCCCCAACACTCATGTTTCTCCTCTCCTCCCTCATTGCCATATTTCCAGTTAAAGGTTCTTAATAGGTCTCTCCTGGGCTTCACCAGTGTGGTATGAAGCAGCCTCAGCCATTTTGTCTCTGCTCCAAAACCTTTTACAGTATCTGTGTCTCTGCTCCAAAACCTTTTACAGTATCTTTTATCTTAAAGCAGAATATGTGACCCTTCTGGCCTCTGTTTTAGCTTTAGATGGAAGGTTCTTTCCAGTAGTCTGTGCCCAGGTTAATTGGTGTAACCCTCACTCTTTGATTCTGCCCTTCTTGTTCCAGAAACTGATCCTGTAATTTCCCTTCCTGTAGCATGCACCACCATTTATTTCTGTTTCTTTCTTTCTTTCTTTAAGATTTTATTTATATACTTGACAGAGATCACAAGTAGGCAAAGGCAGGCAGAGGCAGGCAGAGAGAGAGGAGGAAGCAGGCTCCCCGCTGAGCAGAAAGCCGGACCCTGGGATCATGACCTGAGCCGAAGGCAGAGGCTTAAACCCACTGAGCCACCCAGGTGCCCCAATTTCTGTTTTTTATTTTATTTTATTTTATTTTATTTATTTATTTGAGAGAGAGACAGTGAGAGAGAGCATGAGCGAGGAGGTCAGAGAGAGAAGCAGACTCCCCATGGAGCTGGGAGCCCGATGCGGGACTCGATCCCAGGAATCCAGAATCATGACCTGAGCCGAAGGCAGTTGTCCAACCAACTGAGCCACCCAGGCGTCCCCCCAATTTCTGTTTTTTTAAAACCACGCTCAAATGCTACCAAGTCAAAGTCTGCCTTTCACAAGCTCAGGAGTCTACAGTCTTTGGTTCATACTCTTTAATGGAACTTACCTACTACACACTGCTTGACCCTGGGGTTATTTGTGGAGGATCTCTTCCCCCATTAGATTGTTTGAAGTCACGCACTGTGACTTCTTCTTCTTCTTCTTTTTTTAAAATATTTTATTTATTCATTTGACAGATAGAGATCACAAGTAGGCAGAGAGGCAGGCAGAGAGAGAGGTAGAAGCAGGGTTCCCGCTGAGCAGAGAGGCCGATGCGGGGGCTCGATCCCAGGACTCTGAGATCATGACCTGAGCCGAAGGCAGAGGCTTTAACCCACTGAGCCACCCAGGCGCCCCACTTTGTGTGTGTGTGTGTGTGTGTGTGTGTGTGTGTGACTTCTTTTTGAGGGCAGGAACTGCTAGCCCAGCTGCTAGCCAGCTGCCCGGTCTCTTCCTTGCTCCGGGCTTACTTCCCACTCCATGAGGAGGGCTGTGCTTTTTGTATGTAGGGTCGAGTGGAAAACACAGTTTCAGGACAATGCATATTGTTGCTGCAACAAATTAAGCAGCACCTTGGGCACCTCCTTCCCCTGTTGCTATCGCCACTCAGCGGCTGCATGTCTCCCTGACAAGGCAAGTAGCTAGTTCAGTGTGGAGGGTTTGGGGAATTCAGTCGTGGGCTACGATTCTGGCGTCTATACTGTTTGAGACGAGTGTTAATGACTAGATCACATCTTCGGGTCCCGGTCTCACGGCGGTGGTGCATCCAGCAGTCCCCCAAATCCCTGTAGGGCCTCCAGGGCAGGCACCCCGATCCCACGTTTGGGCCGCTAACGACTGGCCTAAGGTCTCCAGCTCAAAGCAAGAAGAGCTAGTTCCATGGCTTCTCGGACCTGGCCTGGGTTTATCTAAGAGCAGGCTAACACCGCGGGCCCGGACAGGGTGCCCGAAGTGCCGAGGGGCCTGTGGTCAAGCGCTTAAAAGAGAGATGGCCGGGCTAGACGGAGAAAGGGGTGCAAAACAAACACCTCGCGGCTCCGCCCGCAAGGCGGGAGGAAGGGGCGGCTAGATTGCCTGCGCCCACCTCCTCTTCCGGTCCTCTCCGGGCTCCGTCGCGCACCCGTGGGAGAAGGGCGGTGCATGCGAGACGGACGGGCGGGAGTTCCAGGCCGCGGCGCTAGGTGGGGCTAGGGCGCGCGCGCGCGTGCGTGCTTGCGTGCGTGCGTGGGCGCGGCCCACAGCACGCCGTGCGCGAGGCGGATGTCCGGGCCGGCTGGGCCGGGGCCGCGGACGAGATGGCGGAAGGTGGAGGCTGTCGTGAGCGACCGGATGCGGAGACCCAGAAATCCGAGCTCGGGGCCTTGATGAGGACCACGCTCCAACGAGGGGCGCAGTGGTGAGCACCGGACCCGCGTTTCCACTGCCCAGGCTCAGGGGCAGGGACTCTGGCCCTCAGACCGGACCCCTCTTTTCCGGCTTGGGTAGGGGCCGGGCGGGGGCGGTGTTAGTGACCCTGAGAGGTATCCTGAACCCTGCCTCTCAGGAGAATCTCCTAGGGGAAAGTGTGAGGGTTGTTTTGGCCCATTCGGAGCCCCAGAGGGCGGACCCAGTGGGGGCAAGGGTTGCAGGAGGGAGAGAAGGGGAGTGCTTACGGGGACCTTCTGGTTGGGAAGAGCCCTTTGCCTTCGAGGACTCGTTGTGTGACCTTGAGCGAAGGCGACCACACCTCCCAGACCCCCTTGCCTTACTGATAAAGCTAGGGTAGCAATATTTGGCACCCCCACCTTATGGGTTGAGGAGAAGAGATACTTTTGTAACTTGTAAACTGCCGAACAGATGTCAAGGTCAGAAGTTGGACAAATGTTTGAGAACTCCAGGTTATTTTGGTAGCAAATGTCAAAAATAATTGTGGCAGTAGCATTTTGGAGCGGGAGAGGATAGCTTAGAGCCTAGATGAAAAGATTAAAAGTACAAAGTTTAGAAAAGCAAGTCTGAGACATGAGGTTTCTTAACTGTTTAGTAGAAGGGACAATACTTTTACTAGTGAAGATGTTCCCGGGCGATATTATCATGTGAGAATAGAAAGCTAGGGCTTGGCTTTGCTTCGAATATGATTGAACATCCATCTTTTAAGAAATGATGGTGGTGTTGATAATGCCACTTAAGGTAACAGAGGAATTGACCAGGGAAAGGAAACATTGGGATTAGGAGGAACTCAGATAGGGCTGTACAGCTGGCCAAGCTGTGAGAGGCAGGGCAAGCAGAAGTTATCCTGCATAGGGGTGATATATGAAGAATATTCAGAGGAACCAGAGGAAGTTTGAGATAGACTAAGGTCACACACTAAAAGTGTTTGGAGGATATTGTTCAAGGGGTTTGGAGGGAAAAGAGCCTTTTAAAGGTTTGGATGTACTTATGGATCCTGTGGCCTCTGGGAAGCTGCCTGATTGCAGAGGTTTATTTTTTTATAAAAACTTAAAGGACTTGGGGTGCTTGGGTGGCTCAGTTGGTTAAGCATCTGCCTTCAGCTCAGGTGATGATCCCAGGGCCCTGGGATGGAGCCCCGAGTGGGGCTCCCTGCTCAGCGGGTAGACTGCTTCTCCTCTCTTCCTGTGCCTCTCCCCCTGCTTGTGCTCTTTCATTCTGCCTCTCCCACACTCTCTCAAATGAATAGATAGATAAAATATTTAAAAAAAAAATACTTAAAGGACTCACCAATATAAATGTTGTGCTTTTTTCTCCCAGAGAGATTTACTACTTCTTAGTTGTAAAACAGCATAGTGATTCTTTTATTTTTTTTTTCATTTTTCTCATAGGGATACTTTAAAAATATAACCAGATCAGGAATAACTAGAGGCTGTATATTTGTATAGTATCATACCTGGACACTATTATATGTGTGTGTACCTTTTTTTTTTTTTAGCACTCATTTTTTTTTTTAAAGATTTTATTTATTTATTTGACAGAGAGAGATCACAAGTAGGCAGAGAGGCAGTCAGAGAGAGAGAGAGAGAGGAGGAAGCAGGCTCCCCGCTGAGCAGAGAGCCCAATGCGGGACTTGATCCCAGGACCCCGAGATCACGACCTGAGCCGAAGGCAGCGGCTTAACCCACTGAGCCACCCAGGCGCCCCTAGCACTCATTTTTTTATAATGTCTTCTTTGGTACTCAAAGAAAACTTGAATTGTTTGGTGTTATTATCCCATTTTCAGAGAGAGAATTAGTTTAATGCTTTTCATGTTGAGCAGTATAACCAAACTTTCTGTTCTGGACAAGGACCTCTATAAAGATCATTATGAAAGGGGCAAACAAGGTTTTAGCCATAGGAGGACTTCACTTAAATAAGCATTTTGAAGCCAGTCATTTCCTTTTATTCACTCATTCCTTTTATAAAAAATTTATATATATATATATATATTTACTTATTTTATTTATTTGACAGAGAGAGAGCGAGAGATCACAAGTAGGCAGAGGGGGAGGGGGGAGCAAGCCCCTGCTGAGCAGAGACCCCCCCCCCCCATGTGGGGCTAGATCCCAGGACCCTGGGATCATGACCTGAGCCAAAGGCAAAGGCTTAACCCACTGACCCACCCAGGTGCCCCCTTATTATTATTATTATTATTATTTTTTTTTTTTAAGATTTTATTTATTTATTTGAGAGAGAGACAGTGAGAGAGAGCATGAGCGAGGAGAAGGTCAGAGAGCGAAACAGACTCCCCATGGAGCTGGGAGCCCGATGTGGGACTCGATCCCGGGACTCCGGGATCATGACCTGAGCCGAAGGCAGTCGTCCAACCAACTGAGCCACCCAGGCATCCCCTATTTTTTTTTTAATAAGTAGGTTCCATGCCAGAGGAGAGCCCAGCACTGGGCTTAAACTCACAACCTTGAGGTCGGGACCTGACCTGAGGCCAAGAGTCAGATGGTTAACTGAGCCACCCAGGCACCCCTTGTTCTTTCTTTCTTTCTTTTTTATTTTTTTAATTTAAAGATTTTATTTGTTGAGAGAGAGAGAGGGTAAGAATGCGTGAGTTGGGGGAGAAACAGAAGGAGAGAGAGAGAGGAAATCTCAAGCGGACTCCATGCTGAATGAGGAGCCTGACATGGGGCTTGGTCTCATGACCATGAGATCATGACCTGAGCTGAAATCAAGAGCTGGACACCCAACCAACTGTGCTACCCAGACTCCTGTTGTTTAATAAAAATATTTATTTTTAAGTAAGCTCTGTGCCCAACATGGGACTTGAACTCCTGACCCCGAGATCAAGAGTTGTACACACACTCCACTGACTGAGTCAGCGGGGCACCTATAATCATTCTTTCAATATTTCACTTAATGGACTCTTGTCCTGGGCCAGGCTCTTTGTGCCATCTGAGGCCTAGCCCGGCTCTTGTTCTTAAAATGTGTTTCTGAATGGGACATGTGTGTTCTCCGGGTGAAAAGATCATTAAAAAAATTAAAGGAGCAACTGCAAAAACTTACAACCTCAGTTTTTCTGGTATAGTAAATTTTTATCTGTCTCTAGGTATCTTATTGACAGCCGGTGGTTCAAGCAGTGGAAGAAGTATGTGGGTTTCGACAGCTGGGATATGTACAATGTGGGTGAACACAATCTATTTCCTGGCCCAATAGATAACTCCGGACTCTTTTCAGGTATAGTATCCTGTTGCTTTTCTAACTGAAATACCCACCTAGGCAGTGACCTGAGGTCATGTTTATCAGTAACATGGATGTTGTGAATCTGACTTTCTTGTTGTGATGGATAGAAACAAGTGTCCTTGATTAGCATCTGTACCAGAAGTCTTTGTAAGACCCTCTGAGAGGAATGAAACTACTTTTTCCCTAAACTACCTGCTTCACACAAGAGTGTGCTTCTTGTATTTTTCTTTTTGGGGCTTAGGTTTTTTTTTTTTTAAGGATTTTATTTATTTATTTGACAGACAGAAATCACAAGTAGGCAGAGAGGCAGGCAGAGAGAGAGAGGAGGAAGCAGGCTCCCCGTTGAGCAGAGAGCCCAATGCGGTGCTTGATCCCAGGACCCCGGGATCATGACCTGAGCCGAAGGCAGAGGCTTTAACCCACTGAGTCACCCAGGCGCCCCTGGGGATTAGTTTTTTTAGAGCTGTCAGATTTTAGATTAGCATGTGGAATGGAAAGAAATAGGTTATCATTTTGAAACTGCATCTGGAGTCTGAAATTTGCGCACCAGAATTTTCTGTGTTACCTTTGCAGTGGAACAATTTGCAGACCTGTCTACATCCATCTAGCTTTCCTATGATGATTGTCATAGGAGTGTGTGAGGAGAGGTGGAAAGTAGAGTTATTATCACGGTCAGCTTCCATTGGAAGAAGTGATTGAAAAAATGATGCATGACATACCAGAGCTGGGCTTGTACCTGTAGATGCATAGATAAGACAATTGACCTTTCCCAGGCTGTGTTCTGCTTAGCTTCAGATTCTTTTTTTTTTTTTTTTAAAGATTTTATTTATTTATTTATTTATTTGACAGAGAGAGAGAGAGAGAGATTACATGTAGGCAGAGAGGCAGGCAGAGAGAGAGAGGAGGAAGCAGGCTCCCTGCTGAGCAGAGAGCCCGATGTGGGACTCGATCCCAGAGCTCTGGGATCATGACCTGAGCTGAAGGCAGCGGCTTAACCCACTGAGCCACCCAGGCGCCCCTTAGCTTCAGATTCTTTTGCAAGCAGAATGAGAGTGATCTGTTTGTTGATTGTGTTCAAAATCAGAGCAATAGGAAGACAGACATGTATGAGGTTTGATCCAAGTACTTAACATTAACCTGGGTGTTTTTAAAAATGGTCGGTGCTTCAGGTGAGACTTGTTTTATTTTATTTTTATTTATTTATTTATTTATTTTTTAAAGATTTTATTTATTTGACAGAGAGAGAGATCACAAATAGGCAGAGAGACAGACAGAGAGAGAGATGAGGAGAAGCAGGCTCCCTGCTGAGCAGAGAGCCCCATGTGGGACTCGATCCCAGGCCCCTGGGACCATGACCCGAGCCGAAGGCAGAGGCTCAACCCACTGAGCCACCCAGGTGCCCCAGGTGAGACTTGTTTTAGGAGATGTCAGGTGACATCATAATTCATTGCTTTGTTTCTTGATGTAGGTCAGATGGTGGCATCACACCATGAAGCTGGCGTAAGAGAGCACAACAGCGTGTTTGCACTTTTTGTCCCCCTGCACCCCCCCACCTTCTTTTAAAGGAATCTCTAACCCCAGTGTGGGGCTCGAACTCATGACACTGAGATCAGGGGTTATATGCTTTACTGGATGAACCAGCCAGGTGCCTCTCTCTTTTTTTTTTTTAATAGAAGATTTCTTAATGCTTATAAGAATACTAATGATAAGGGCTGGAAGAGCTTTGTGAAATCATTTGGATGACCTTCAGCTAAGGGAAAGCATTTCTTCCATCGTCCTCCAATTTAATGTCATCTGGCTTTTCCTTGAAACATTTGCTTTGTGCTTAGGAGGTGAGAAGTACGTTCTGTTCAGAACCTGCTTGGAACATTGGCAGTATAGGAATGACCTGTCTCTGGTGAATCACCCCCTTAGTTCCCAGGCTCTCAGTCACCTCTCAGTCCCAATCCAGCTACCTTTCACCTAAGGACATGGAAGTGGCTGGATAGGGCTTTTGGAAGTGTGGGAAGGATGGGGTCTTGCCTGTCCTTCCTTATGTTGTATGCAGAGCACCCCTTTTCTGCTTCCCACAGCTGCCTCTACTGTATATCAGATGAAATCCTTGTGCTTTGGCCAAGCTGTGCTCTCATTTTCCCCATTTATTCTCCTCTGTGAAAGAAATTTGCAGAGACTAAATCCTCATTCCCAAACCTCTGTGTGATTTTGAGCATGATGCCTTTAGATTGGTCCTGTTTCAAGTGAAAGTCGTGAACCTCCTTGGGAATTCCAGTCATATTCCCTGCATTTGCACTGAGCGTGTAAGCTTGATGTGTGCAAAAATCATCATGGATCCTTAGAGGGGAAAATGGCCTGTGGAAATGATGTACTTGGGGTTGGTGATGCTGAAAGCTGTTGTTCCTTTACCACATTTAGAGATTTCTGGCTGCTGCTTGGCACAGTGTGTGTAGCCAGATCTGCTTAGTGTTAGAAACGAAGAAGCATATATCCTCAAGAAAGCCAAGAAGTAAATAACTTCAATGACTTTTAATTTATAAATCAGAGAAAAGTTGAATTTATGACTCAGAAGTTTAATTTATAAATCAATTGCCAGAAAAGTGTCAGTTTCAGGGGGAAGCTTTTGTCTCAAGCAGACTGATACCAGTAGATCATCCTTCTGTTCCTCAGCAGAAAAGGCCTGCTCTGTTAATAATCGTGCCAGACAGGCTGTGGAAAGTGATTGGCTCATCAATAAGGAGGATCCATCCTTTTTTTTTTTTTTTTTTAAATTTAGAGATTTTTTTTTCTTTGTTTATTTGACAGAGATCACAAGAAGGCAGAGAGAGAGAGGGAGAAGCAGACTCCCTTGTTGAGCAGAGAGCCCAATGTGGGGCTTGATCCCATGACCCTGAGATCATGACCTCAGCCCTTTTTTTTTTAAAGATTTTATTTTTTTTTAAAGATTTTATTTATTCATTTGACAGACAGAGATCACAGGTAGGCAGAGAATCAGACAGGAGGAAGCAGGCTCCCTGCTGAGCAGAGAGCCCGATGTGGGGCTTGATCCCAGGACTCTGGGATCATGACCTGAGCCAAAGGCAGAGGCTTTAACCCAGTGAGCCACCCAGGTGCACCCCCCTTTTTAATGGTAAAATACACATAATAGTTTATCCTCTTGACCATTTTTAAGTGTGCAGTTCAATAGTATTAAGTATATTCACATTGTTCCGCAACCAATTTCCAGAACATTTTTGACCACGCAGAACTGCAACCCCCTACCCATTAACTGTGACTCCCAGTCTCCTTTCCTCCGAGCCCCTGGCAGCCACCATTCTACTTTCTGTGTCTGAATCTGTCTACTCTAGACACCTCCCTTAAGTGGAATTGTTCAATATTTGTTTTTCTGTGACTCCCCTATTTTATTTAGTATAATATTCGGGGTTCATCATTGCATCATGTGTTGCAATTTCCTTCCATTTGAAGGCTGAATAGTGTTCCGCTGTGCGTATATACCCCATCATGTTTATCCGTTCGTCCATCTCACCTTGGTATTCCTGTCCTCCGCTGCTATTTAATTCCTTTCCTGTTCTCCCTCCAGATGAAAACGGCAGAGGTGGGTGAGGTCTGAGGCTTGCTGCAAGGAAAGGCAAAAGAGCTGATGGGTTGGGTAAAAACTGGTGGAGGGCACCGGGGGATGTGGGTGATGGGAAGCCCCCGTCACTTTGTGAATGCTGTTTACGGTTTTGGTTTTTAACATCATATGCCTCGAGTTACAGATAAGTTGCACCGCTCTGGATACTTGTGCAACCATTATGGCAGGAGTAGGTGTTGCTGGGCACAGGGAGGCTCCGTTGGTGGGAGGTGATCACTCTTCCCTTGATCCAGTTCCTTGGTCTTCAGCTGCAGGAGTGTGTTTCTGATCATGGATATCCACTCCTAGTCATGTTGCCTGCCTGTGGGGGTTGTGAGGTGCACATTGAGCACGTTAGGGTGTTAAAGACATTCCCCCCTCCATAAGAGGTTGTCCAGCTGGGTTTCAGCTTGGCCTTTGGAAAACTAAGAATACTGAATAACTCTTGGTAAAATAAAGTTAACTCAATGATGTGTTTGTTGTTTTCTTAGTAAATCTTTCAGAAGATATATGACCTCAATGAAGTTTCCCTAAATAGGATATTATGTTAAAATGTTCATAATTAACAGTTTTCATTGTGGAATCTGGAAGCGTATTGAAAATGTAAACTGGAGTTTTTAATTCTCCCTACTCCATTTCGTTATAGAAGAAATACATGTTCCTATGAAGGCGTGGCTGAAGACAGTTGTCACTTCTGCTCTGTGTTATGGCCAGTGACAGAATTTTGGAATTTTGTACCCGTTCTATAAATAATTTTGTTTCTGAAAGTACACGAGAATCCTATAAAACAAATATTTCTGGGGAGAAGAGCAGTGAGTTATGAGGTGTTTTCTTTTTTCAGATCCTGAGAGTCAGACCTTAAAGGAACATTTAATTGATGAATTGGACTATGTTTTGGTCCCAACGGAGGCCTGGAATAAATTACTAAACTGGTATGGCTGTGTAGAAGGCCAACAGCCCATTGTCAGAAAAGTGAGTACACAAGTTGTCACAGCTGCTGGTCAGTGTCTGCAAGTGCTCCCTGGGGACACTGACTGGTATTGGTTTTCTGGGTTACTGGATGTGCCCAAGTGGTGGAATAGAGGTGTTTGAGGCCTTCTTTCTGGTTCTCTTTAGGGAATTGTGGTCGTGAGTGGTGGTGAGTGAGGCTGCTCACCTGAGATGTTACAGTGAGTGGCCTCCAAACATCAGAGCTGCCCATGGCTTGGGATGTGTCCAGCAGTGCCATGAGAGCACTTTCTGGAAGGCTCTATGAGAGAAAGTTTACTTGGGGTCATGTGGACATACAGTAATGTACTGCTTCTTGTTTATCTTACAACCTTTCTGAGACTTCTTTTTCCTCTGTGCTTATGACTCTTGGGCCACACTGTTGAATATCTCAAAAAGCAGGTGTTTATAAACCAGAGAAGCATAACCTCCTGAGGGAAAGCAGGCTGTGAGGTAGAAATCCAGATTCTTCACCCCACTGGTAGATGGGACTTAGTAGAAGACTCCCACAGTCGTTTGCTTGTCCTACCAGAGGGGGAATCACATGCCTGCTAAGAGGTAGACATTGGGTAAATTTCTTACTCTCCCTGGTATATAGTTCCCCTTCTCAGCGTAGGAAAGATCTGTAGTCCTGAGGCCATGCTTCTAACAGTCATTGTTTGAGGCCAGAACTACATTCTTTCTGTATCTGGAAACCTGGGCCCCTGCGAGGGGTTAGGGATCAAAAAGCTGGAGGTGTGCCAGTCTGGCAGATGTCCCCTAATGCCCACAGTGTTGCCATATGGTGAGTGTTCTGCTGCCCGAGGGTTTTAGCTACATTCTCTAGTTCTCTCATTCAACAAACCCTGCAAGGGAGACCTCACTATCCTGACTTAGAGAGATGAACAGTGACTTCCCTGTTGTGCACTGTTACAGCTAGCTGGTTCTCTTTCTTGTGAAGGGAAGAAAGATTTGAAACCCTTGGACAGATGCTGGCGGCTTTAAAAATCTGTCCTGATCCCCTGATCACTTAGGGAAAGTGATGATTGTGTGGATTCTGCCCCTTACCACTGATGAAACCTATTGTTTCCCAAACTGCCCGGTGTGGAACCGCTGCTGCTTCACCTGTGCCTCTTGTTTGCAGGTAGTGGAGCACGGCCTCTTCGTCAAGCACTGCAAGGTGGAGGTCTATTTGCTGGAACTGAAGCTCTGTGAGAATAGTGACCCCACTAATGTGCTGAGTTGCCATTTCAGCAAGGCAGACACTATCGGTGAGTAGCTGAGCTGGTGTCCCGAATTTCCGGGTACGGAGAGCACGGAGCATTGTGGCTGATGGGAGTGAAGCCAGGCACCCCCTCCAGAGTTGTTACCCACATAGTCTCAGGTTGTGGTTACCAGCCTGACCTGATTCTTGTGGAGAGCTAGGCCTGGGAATCGTGTTTTACAGACTCTTGGACATGCTCCCTGACCATGATACATGATACTGTGATAAAGATGAGGAAATGCAGATTCGGGGAGGTTATACTTACTTATTAAAAAATCTCTGAGTGGGGGGCGCCTGGGTGGCTCAGTGGGTTAAAGCCTCTGCTTTCAGCTCAGATCACGATCCCAGGGCCCTGGGATCGAGCCCCGCAATGGGCTCTCCGCTCGGTGGGGAGCCTGCTTCCCCCACATCTCTCTCTGCCTGCCTCTCTGCCTGCTTGTGATCTCTGTCTGTCAAATAAATAAATAAAATCTTTAAAAAAAAAGATAATCTCTGAGGGGGTGCCTGGATGGCTCAGTTGGTTAAGCATCTGCCTTTGGCTCAGGTCATGATCCCAGGGTCTTGGGATTGAGCCCCACATCAGGCTCCCCGCTCAGCTGGAAGCCTGCTTCTCCCTTTCCCACTACCCCTGCTTGTGTTCCCTCTCTTGATGTGTCTCTTTGTCAAATAAATAAATAAAATCTTTAAAAAAAAATCTCTGTGAGAAAGTGGCAGGGCTGGTATTCGAAATCACATTTATCTTAACTTCAGAGGAAGGTTTTGTCACCTTTCTGTGTTGCTTGTGTGCTGTAAATGGGACCCACCTATTGAAGAAGAAGAAGCATAGGGAAGGTTTCTAAGTGTGTGAGTGCAGGAGGATGCCCATGGAAGACATTTGGCCTTAATCATCAAGGGGCTGAGGTCAGTCAGAACTTTCGTTCCAAAGCACCCTGTGACTGACGGTCCGAACAGGAGGGAGGATGAGCTTTAGCTTGCTACGGCTGTTACTAGCCTTGCATCTGGAGTGAGGTGAGTGATCCTTCCGTCCGTCTGAGTGATCTTCAGTCCTGAGTGATCCTTCTGTCCATCTCTAGCAACCATCGAGAAGGAGATGCGGAAGCTATTCAATATCCCTGCTGAGCGGGAAACACGGCTGTGGAACAAGTACATGAGCAACACCTATGAGCAGCTGAGCAAGCTAGACAACACTGTCCAGGATGCTGGGCTCTACCAGGGTCAGGTAGGAGGGCTCAGGCCATGCCCAGCAGGCTGCTCTGCCAGGGTGTGTGGCCAAGATATCTTCTGGTTCTGAGCTTGTCACCAGTGAGGTCTTTTGCATATTCCTTATTTGATTTCCCCTTTCACTCAGGTGCTAGTAATTGAGCCCCAAAATGAAGATGGCACATGGCCGAGGCAGACCTTGCAGTCAAAGTAAGTGACCATTTTCTCTCTTATGGCTGGGCACACAGGTATAAGAGAGACACTATTTTCTAAGGCGTTTACTTGTGCTAAGTAAAATTTTTTCGGGGTCAGAGGAAGAAGTGATCCATTTCATATTCAGTTTGATATCCAGAGTCTGTGATACTGGCCTTTGCTAAGCAGCATTTTGGGCAGCTGTCTGAGGAAAGCTGTCAGAGTGTGTGAACACGGTGGTGTGCCTCTCCTTGAGAATGAGAGAAGGAAGAGAAGGGGCCCAGATCTGGGAATGCTGCATACCAAGAGGCAGCTTTGTTTTTGCCAAGGGCTGTTATTTTCTCCACCTGTGGTTAGAAGCTCGGTTGGAAAAGAAGAGGGCTCAGGCATGGGGTCCTATATGACTTAAAGTTTGATCCCACACCACTTTTTACCCACAGGCCTATTATTGTTACCCTTTTTGCATACTGGGGGGATTATTCTGCCTTTAAACTGGGACCCCAGGCACCTCTGTCTCTGGAGAGGTTTGTGTGTGGTGTGGAATTGTGCATGTCCTGAGAAGGGGACAGAAGTGGTGATGATTTTTTCTTACAGTGCAAGGGCCGGGGAGGATTTTGTCTTTGTTCTGATAGTTATGGAGATAGTGTTGGTTTTTGCTCTCTTCCCTCAGTCAGTTCTTGGACAGTGACTGTTTGATAGTAATGGGCTCATACATAGCTCTTTTGAGAATCACGAAAGCTATGGGCTCTTTCTTGAGAAACATGTCGGAAGATATATTTTGTCAACAGTCTCAAGGGTTTTACAGATAACCTGAAGCCTAACCATGGACTCCAGTTTTAGAGATCCTGGTCACCAGTTCCTTACAGGATGCTATATAGCTGTGGTAGGGAGAATAATGCACCTCTCCATTTCTAAGTCCTGTTCCGCAGAACCTATGAATATGTTAGGTTCCATGGCAAGGTGATTAAAATGTGATTAAGGGTCTTGACATGGGGAGATTATCCTGGATTATCTGGATGGACTCAGTATAATCACAGGGTGAACTGGGGAGATAGGAGAATCAGGAGATGAGAGGACAGAAGCAGAGCCTAAGTGATGATAATGTGAGAAAGACTTCACTAGGCGACTTTCCAAGATGGCACAGTAGGAGACCTTGGTTTCATCGGGTCCTAGGAATTCAGCTAGATAGTTAATTAGATCGTTGTGAACACCTGCAAACTCAACCAGAGATCTAAAAAAAGCATTGCTGAAATGCTACAGATAGAGAAGTGATCACTTTCTGCAAGTGTGGAGAAGTGAATCTGAGGCAGTATATGGGAAGATAAACTGCAGCGGTGGGGGGAGTGCAGCAGTCAACATAGGAAACCGATACAGCAGCTGAGTGCAAAATCAGAACTTTTAGAAGTCAGCTCCGGTAAGGGATGTCCCTGCCTGAAAGGCACTCAGGTGGCAAAGAGGGGCAGAATCTTAGATGGGACAGTGTGGTCTCAGGATCCTTGGGGTCACAGAAACATCAGGGGTGCCTGAGTGTGGCAGAGTTCCCAGGCATGGTAGTGGGGAAGCCAGCTGCTATCATTGAACCCACAAGTGGGCTATCAGCTTGGTTTTGCCATAAACTGCAGACTGTGGCATGGTTGGGCAACTGTTCTCCAAGCAGGCGCCCAGCATTCCACTGAACCACGGCAAGACCCACCCCTTCTGGAGACTCGAAGCAGAGTCACGTGCCTGAGATAGAAATGCTCGGTCACAAGCTGGGTGAGCATGGAGTGTGGCTGGAGACCTGGGAGACAGGAGTGATCGGCTGCTTTTTTGTGAGGGCACACAGAGGAGTGGGTCCCCAGGCTCTGTTCCAGGGCCAGAGATTGGGAGGCTGCTGTTTTCATTCTCATCCTCTAAAGCTGCGCAGAAAGCCTTCAGGGAACAGAAGCCACAGAGAGCAATCTGGAGCTGCTTGCTCAGCTTGGCCCCTTGTCAAGGGCATGCAACTTCGCCCCTGCAAAGACACTTGAGAATCACCTCAGCAGGCCCTTCCCCCAGAAGATCAGCAAGAATATCTTAATAAGCTAAGACCATGTTTTTACCCATCATAGAGAACTCCAGAAGTCCAGCGATAGGAAAGAATAGTGTATAGAATTCATGGTATTTTTCTGATTGTTTAGTCTTTGAATTTTAATTTTTTTCTTTACTTTTCAACCAATTTCTTATTTTATTAACTCTTTCTTAAAATCTTAATTTTCGGGGCGCCTGGGTGGCTCAGTTGGTTGGGCAACTGCCTTCGGCTCAGGTCACGGTCCCGGAGTCCCGGGATCGAGTTCCGCATCAGGCTCCCAGCTCCATGGGGAGTCTGCTTCTCTCTCTGACCTTCTCACTTCTCATGCTCTCTCTCACTGTCTCTCTCTCAACTAAATAAATAAAAATCTTTTAAAAAAAAATCTTAATTTTCATTTTTACAGTTACATTCTATCCTTTCATTGTATTTCATTTTATTTTTATATATATGTAA
Source organism: Mustela lutreola (assembly GCF_030435805.1). NCBI lineage: Eukaryota > Metazoa > Chordata > Mammalia > Carnivora > Mustelidae > Mustela > Mustela lutreola. Next base: position 19,128,541 of record NC_081291.1, on the reverse strand, counting down.
GTTTTTCTGTACAGTTCTGGGATGCAGTTTCTTGTAACAGACAGACCAAAATACACCCAGATTCTAGTGTATTGCTTTGTTCTGTTCTCCTGTCTGATTATACTCTCTCTCTCTCTCTCTTTTTTAAATATTCTCTCTTTTTAAAAGTCTTCTTAAATTTTCATCTCTAGTTACATTCTATCCTTTCATTGTATTTTATTTTATTTATTTTAAAAAAGATTTTATTTATTCATTTGACAGAGAGAGAGATCACAAGTAGGTGGAGAGGCAGGCAGAGAGAGGGGGAAACAGGCTCCCTTCTGAGCAGACAGCCCGATGCGGGTCTTGATCCCAGGACCCTGAGATCATGACCTGAGCCGAAGGCAGAGGCTTTAACCCACTGAGCCATCCAGGCGCCCCCTTTCATTGTATTTTATTTCATTTTTGTATATATGTAAATTTTTCTTTCTTTCTTTATAGTTTTGGGATGTAGCTTCTTCAAACAGACAGACCAAAATACACCCAGAATATATTATATTGCTCTGTTCCATTCACTGGTCTGTTTATACTCTTTTCTTTTTTTTGTTGTTTTTGTTTTTTTTCTTTTGTCCTTTTTCATTTTCGTTTTTACAGTTATATTCTATCTACATTTCTTATATTTAATTCTTATATTTAATTTTATATTGATGTGCTTAAGTTTAATTTTGTTTTTGTACATATGTAAGTTTTCCTTTCTTTACAATTTTGGGATTTAGTTGTCTAACAGACCAAAATACACACAGGATCCAGTGTATTGTTCTGTTCTGTTTACCTGTCTGGTTATATTCTCTTTGTCTTAAAGATTTTATTTATTTACTTTTTTATTTTTTATTTTGGGTTTCTTCTGATTTGTTTAGTATATATTTCTCTGGGGCTGTTATTGCCATTTTAGTATTTTGTTCTCTTGTTCATCTATTCTTCTCTGCACAGAATGACAAGATGGAAAAACTCACCTCAAAAAAGAGAACAAGAGGCGGTACTGACTGACAGGGACCTAATCAGAATGGATATAAGTAAGATGTTGGAACTAGAGTTCAGAGTAACGATTATAAAGATATTAGCTGGGTTTATAAAAAGCATGGAAGACTCTAGAGAATCCGTTTCTGGAGAAATAAAAACTAAAATCTAACCAAATTGAAATAAAAAAGGCTATTATTGGGGTGCAATAAAAAATGGTGGCTGTAACTGCTAGGATAAATGGGGCAAAGAATTAGTGATATAGAAGACAAAATGATGGAGAATAAGGAAGCTGAGAAAAAGAGAGATAACTACTGGATCATGAAGGAATTCGAGATAAGTGATATCATAAAGCAACACAATATTAGAATAATTGGGATCCCAGATGAAGAGGAAAGAGAAAGGGGGGAAGAAGGTATATTGGAGCAAATTATAGCAGAGAACTTCCCTCATTTAGGGAAAGAAGCAGGCATTCAAGTCCAGGAGGCACAGAGAGCCCCTCTCAAAATCAGTAAAAATAGGTCTACACCTCGACATATAATAGTGAAGCTTTCAAATCTCAGAGACAAAGAGAAAATTCTGAAAGCGGCTCGGGACAAGAGGTCCGTAACCTCCAAGGGTAGAAACATTAGATTGGCAGAAGACCTATCCACAGAGACCTGGCAAACCAGAAAGTACTGGCATGATATATTCAGGGTGCTAAATGAGAAAAAAATTCATCAAGAATATTTTATCCAGTGAGATTGTCATTCAAAATAGAAGGAGAGATAAAAAGCTTCCAGGACAAACAGAAACTAAAAGAATTTGTGATTATTGAACGAGCCCTGCAAGAAATATTAAAGGGGATCTTTTAAGTGAAGAGAGAGTCCAGAAGTAACATAGAACAGAAAGGAACAGAGACAGTGTACAGAAATAGTGACTATAGGCAATACAGTGGCACTAAATTCTTACCTTCAGTAGTTACTCTGAATGTAAATGGGCTAAGTGCCCCCAATCAAAAGCACAAGATATCAGATTGGATAAAAAAGCAAGACCCATCAGTATGCTATCTGCAGAAGACTAATTTTTGACCCAAAGATGCCTCCAGATTGAAAGTGAGGGGGTGGAAAACCATTTACCATACTAATAGATATCAAAGAAAGCTTGGGTAGTAATACTTATATCAGACAAACTAGATTTTAAACCAAAGACTAATAAGAGATGGGGAAGGCCACTATATTGTAATTAAAGGGTCTCTCCAACGAGATTATCTAATAACTATGAGTATTTATGCCCATAACATGGGAACAGTCAATTATATAAACCAATTAAAAGCGAAATTAAAGAAATACATTGATAGTAGGGGACTCTTAACACCTCCTTCTATGCAGAAGATCATCTAAGCAGAAGATCAACAAAGAAACAAGGGCTTTGAATGACACACTGGATCAGATGAACTTCATAGATAAAGTCAAAGCACTCCATCTTAAAGCGATAAAATACACATTCTTCTCATGTGCACATGGAACTTTCTCCAGAATAGATCACATACTGGGTCACAAGTCAGGTCTCAACCAGTACCAAAAGATTGGGATCATTCCCTGTGTATTTTTCAGACCATAGTGCTTTGAAACTTGAACTCAGTCACAAGAGGAAATTTGGAAAGAACTCAATACATGGAGGTTTAAGAACATCTTACTAAAGGATGAATGGGTCAACCAGGAAATTTAAAGAAGAATTTAAAAAATTCATGGAAACAAATGAAAATTAAACCACAACTGTTCAGAACCTTTGGGATGCAGCAAAGGTGGACCTAAGACAGAAGTATATGGCAGTACAAGCCTTTCTAAAGAAACAAGAAAGGTGTCAAGTATACATCCTAAACTTACAGCTAAGGGAGCTGGAGAAAGAACAGCAAATAAAGCCTAAACCTAGAGGAGAAGAGAATAAAGATTGGAGCGGAAATCAACAAAATAGAAACCAAAAGAAGAGTAGGACGGATCAATGAAACTAGGAGCTTGTTCTTTGAAAGAATTAATAAGATTGATGAACCTCTGGCCAGACTTATCAAAAATAAAAGAGAAAGTACCCAAACAAGTAAAATCATGAATAAAAGAGGAGAGATCATAACCAACACTAAGGGATCATGTTATAAGCAATTACATGTCAACAAATTAGGCAGTTTGGAAGAAATGGATGCATTCCTAGAGAAATATAAACTAACAAAACTGAAACAGGAAGAAATAGAATACCTGAACAGACCCATAACCAGCAAGTAAATTGAAAGGCTAATCAAAAATCTCCCAACAGGCAAGATTCCAGGGCCAGATGGCCTCCCAGGGGAATTCTACCAAAGATTAAAAGAAGAAATAATGCCTGTTCTTCTGAAGCTGTTTCAAAAAATAGAAATTGAAGGAAAATCTCCAAACTCTTTCTGTGAGGCCAGCATTACCTTGATCCCCAAACCAGACAAAGACCCCACCAAAAAGGAGAATTACAGACTAATATCCCTGATGAACATGGATGCCAAAATTCTCACCAACATACTAGTCAATGGGATCCAGTAGTACATTAAAAGGATTATTCATCATGACCAAGTAGGATTTATTCCTGGGCTTCAAGGGTGGTTCAACTTCCACATAGTAATCAATGTGATATGCTATATTAATAAAAGAATAAGAATCATATAATCCTCTCAATAGATGCAGAAAAAGTATTTGACAAAATATAGCTTCCTTTCTTAATTTAAACTCTGCACAGTGTAGAGTTGGAACATACTTCAGTATCATAAAAGCCATCTACGTAAAGCCCACAGTGAGTGTCATTCTCAATGGGAAAAAACTGAGTTCTATAAGATCAGGATGGGATGTCTGGCATCCCCCACAGCAGGGATGTGCACGATCACCGCTGCTCTTCAACATAGTACCAGAAGTCTTAGCCTCGGCAATTAGACCACAAAAATAAGTCAACTGAATCAGCAAAGAAGTCAAACTCTCACTCTTTGCAGATGACATGATAATCTAACCCAAAATTGCTGGAACTCATACAGGATTTCAGCAGAGTAGCAGGATATAAAATCAGTGCACAGAAATTAGTTGCATTTCTATACACTAACAATGAGAAGAAAGAGAAATTAAAGAGTTGACCCTTTTTGCAGTTGCATCAAAACCCATAAGATATCTAGAGATAAACCTAGCTAAAGAGGGGCATCTGGGTAGCTCAGTCAGTTAAAAGTCTGCCTTCCACTCACATCACGATTTCAGGATCCTGGGATTGAGCCCCAAGTTGGGCTCCTCGCTCAGGAAGTCTGCTGCTCCCTCTCCCTCTGCCCCTCCCTGCTGCTCTTGCTCTCTCTGTCCCAAATCTTAAAAAACCAAAACAACAACAAAAAAACCTGGTAACCAAAGAGGCAAAGGATCTGTCCTCAGAAAACTATGCAACACTTATGAAAGAAATTGAAGGCACAAAGAAATAGAAGAACATTCCATGCTCTTGGATTGGAAGAACAAATATTGTTAAAATATCTGTGCTACTTAGAGCAATCTATATATTCAGTGTATTCCCTATCAAAATACCATCAACTCTTCACAGAGCTGGAACAAATAATCCTGAAATTTGTATGGAATCAGAAAAGACCCCAAATCACCAAAGAAAAGTTGGAAAAAACAAAACAAAACACAAAAGCTGGTGGCATCATCAAGGCAGTATGGTACTGGCACAAAAACAGGCACATAGATCAGTGGAACAGAATTGAGAACCCAGAAATAGACCCTCAAGTCTCTGGTCAACTAACCTTCAGCAAAGCAGGAAAGAATATCCAGTGGAAAAAAGAGAGTCTCTTCAACAAATGGTGTTAGGAAAGTTGGACAGCCATACGCAGAAGAATGAAACTGGACCGTTTCCTTACACTATACACAAAAATAGACCCAAAATGGATGAAAGACCTAAATGTGAGACAATCCATCAAAATCCTAGAGGAGAGCACAGGTGGCAGTCTGTTTGACCTTGGCCACAGCAGCTTCTTGCTAGATACATTTCCAGAGGCAAAGGAAACAAAGGCAAAAATGAAGTAATGGGACTTCATCAAGATAAAAACTTTTGCACAGCAAAGGAAACTGTCAACAGAACTTAAAGACAACAGACAGAGGGGGAGAAGATATTTGCAAATGACATCCAGATAAAGGGCTGGTATCCGAAATCTATAAAGAACTTAACAAACTCGGGGCGCCTGGGTGGCTCAGTGGGTTAAGCTGCTGCCTTCGGCTCGGGTCATGATCTCACAGTCCTGGGATCGAGTCCCACATCGGGCTCTCTGCTCAGCAGAGTGCCTGCTTCCTCCTCTCTCTCTGCCTGCCTCTCTGCCTACTTGTGATCTCTCTCTGTCAAATAAATAAATAAAATCTAAAAAAAAAAAAAAAAAAAAAAAAAAGAACTTAAACTCAACACCTAAAGAACAAATAAGCCAGTCAAGAAATGGGCAGAAGACATGGACGACATTTCTCCAAAGAAGACATACAGATGGCCAAGAGACACATGAAAATATGCTCAACATCACTTGGCATCATTGAAATACAAATCAAAACCACAATGAGATACTGCCTCACAGCGGTCAGAATAACTAAAATTAACAAGTCAGGAAATGACTTGTTGGCGAGGATGTGGAGAAAGGGGTATCCTCCTACGCCGTTGGTGGAAATGCAAGCTGGTGCAGCCACTGTGGAAAACAGTATGGAGGTTCCTAAAAGTTGAAAGTAGAGGTACTCTGTGACCCAACAATTGGACTACTACTGGGTATTTACCCCGAAGATACAGAAGTAGTGATTTATAGCATCAATGTTGACCATAATCAACTATGGAAAGAGTTCAGATGTCCATCAACAGATGAATGGAAAAAAGATGTGTCATAGATAGATATGTAGATATAGATATAAATATAGTAGAATATTATGCAGCTATCAAAAATTTGAAATCTTGCCATTTTCAACAGTGTGATGGAACTAGAGGGTATTATGCTAAGTGAAATGAGTCAATCTGAGAAAGACAATTATTTGATCTCAGTCATACATGGAATTTAAGAAACAAAATAGGATCATAGGGGAAGAATAAAGTCGAAATCAGGGAGACAAACCATAAGACTTAATTATAGGAAATAAACTCAGGGTTGCTGGAGGTGGGTAAGGGATGGGGTAACTGTGTGATGGCCATTATGGAGGGCACATGATTTAAAACAAATAGAAAGGCTTTACTGGCCATGAGCCAGGGAATGTGTGTGGCCTCTAGAAGTCCCTAGAGCCTCCACAAAGAAACACAGCTCTTTAGCTCAGTGAGAATCATTTTCGATTTCTGACCTGCAAAATTGTTAAGACAATAAATTTCTGTTGTTTTAAGCCAGCAAGTTGTTGGTAATTTGTGACAGCAGCAGTCAGAAGGCTAGCCTAGATTGCTGACTCCCTTCTTGGAACTGGAAGTGCCACAGAACTGAGAGAAAATTACTTAAAAACTGTGAGGACCCCCCCACCCCCCAGCCAGGGGAGACAGAAGGTGGGTCTGTGAGGTAGGGTTGACAACTTGGGAGTGGAAGAGGCTGGATATACTGGCCAAAGAAGACTGTTAGGTTCTGCCTTCTTTTCTCAGTGTTGCTTTGTCCCATCTCTTCCACACCTTGTGGTCTCAGATTCCAGTGAAGGGAGATAGCTTTTGGAAAAGAGCAGTGCCTCCTTGAATTTGCCTGAAGGTTAGATTCTTCCTGCAAAGTGTGTCCTGTGGCCAATGAGCCCAGAGCGAGATTCCTGAGGTACACTCTTCACTCTCCTAAAAGTTCCAGACACTGGTCTAGATACTGAGGATACAGTAATAAAGTTTCTATTCTCAAGGAACAGTAAGTAGACAAGAACAACCCACAGGTACAATGGTTTTTAAGTACTGTGGGAAAAAAATCAGGGAGGAAAATCAAGTGCTAGGCTTTGGGAAGGAGCAGGTTTGTGTGTGTTTGTTTGTTTTTTAAAGATCCTATTTATTTATTTGACAGGCAGAGATCACAAGTGGGCAGAGAGGCAGGCAGAGAGAGAGGAGGAAGCAGGTTCCCTGCCGAGCAGAGAGTCCGATGCGGGGCTCCATCCCAGGACCCTGGGATCATGACCTGAGCTGAAGGCAGAGGCTTTAACCCACTGACCCACCCAGGTGCCCTGGGAAGGAGCAGATTTAAGTAGGGTGATAGGCCTCTCTGAGGTGCCATTTGAGCATGGTCACAGCAGAAGTGAGGGACTCAGCAGTGAGTGGAATGATTAATGAGAATAAGATTGTGAGGCTGAGGTGCCAGCCACAGTGGACGTTCTGAAGCCAAAGCAGGCTTTGTTGAAGACTGGTGGGAGTTTGTTGGGGCTGATGGCTGGAGGGTTTAGGGGACAACGTGGGGAGCCCCATGGACCTTGTGAGACTCTGGATTCCATGTGTACCTTGGGGGTGGTGGTGGTAGAGAGTTTGTTGGAGGCAGTGCAGTGAGTGGAGGAGTAGTGTGGTCTCACTTGGTGAATAGCTCAAGGGAGCCATAACGAGTAGCTGACAGGTATAGTCGAATGAAAAGAAAATGGCTCATTGATGGCATGTGCTAGTGGGAGCATAATCTGTGCTCCCAGCCTCCTGGGAGCATGGAGTAAGCATGATGAGTATCATCAAGGAAAGCAAGTGGGGACATGAAACAGGAATAAGGAGGCATTCTTGGGACCAAAGAATTTGGGAGATGGGTTGAGTAGCAGAATGGATGTCGCTAAAGAGTGAAGAAGTTGGAAGGTCAGGTCTAAGAATTCTGTGCAGCATTAAGAGGGATAGAGAGGCGAAAGATAGGCGGAGCGAAGTGCTATGGAGGATGGAGTAGAAATGTCAACATTTGTGTAATAGAAATCTCCGAGGCAGAGAGGAAGTGACCAGAGGAAGGGGAGGAAAATGTCTGAGGTTATAATAACCCAGAGTTTCCCAGAAATCATGAAAGAGGAAAGGTCTGAAATTTAAATAATGCTAAACACAACAGATGGAAGGAAGAAATCCCACGCCTAGACACTACAGTAAAAACCTGACAACGAAGATGTAGAGAAAATTTCAAATCTTTTTGAAAGACAAAGTCACAGAGGAATAAGGGGACTAGTATCAAACTTGTCAGTAGCAATAATGGACCTAGGGGGAAAAAATATTGGACCTAGGAGAGACTTTTTCAGGATCAAAGTAAATAACTTGAAAAGCAGAATTGTGAATCCTGCTAAACTTATTTAAATGTAAAGTTGAAATACTTTTTTCCTTTAGCATAGCTGACGTTGGAAGGTTTTCCACACCGGGCTCCTGAGTGGAGGAATTACTTTTAGAGCCCAGGGGCATGTGGTAGAATCAGTAATGTGAGAGAGAGCATGCTCATAAGGAAGTGTTCTGTTGGCCAAAAAAGCAAGGGCTTTGGGACTTCGGAGTGAGCAAAGATTTCTGACAGAAGACACAACACCAGAAACCTTGGAGGAGGAAATGGGTAGAGGGGTAACTGGCTTTTTTTTTTTTTTTTTTTTAAAGATTTTATTTATTCATCAGAGAGAGAGAGAGGGAGAGCGAGCGAGCACAGGCAGACAGAGTGGCAGGCAGAGGCAGAGGGAGAAGCAGGCTCCCTGCCGAGCAAGGAGCCCGATGTGGGACTCGATCCCAGGACGCTGGGATCATGACCTGAGCCGAAGGCAGCGGCTTAACCAACTGAGCCACCCAGGCGCCCCACTGGCTTTTTTTTTTTTTATAAAGATTTTTATTTATTTATTTGACAGAGAGAGATCACAAGCAGGCAGAGAGGCAGGCAGAGAGAGAGGAGGAAGCAGGCTCCCTGCTGAGCAGAGAGCCCGACGCGGGGCTCAATCCCAGGACTCTGAGATCATGACCTGAGCCGAAGGCAGCGGCTTAACCCACTGAGCCACCCAGGCGCCACCGTAACTGGCTTTTAAAAATGTTCACTAGAGAGTAAAAAGGCAAGCCATAGGGTGAGAAAAGATATTTGCAAGAATATGTCTGACACATTGCTTATCTCCAGAGGTTTGAAGAAACGCCTCCCAAGTCAGTAAGAAAAAGTTAGGCAACCCCATTAGAAAAGGGGCAAAACATCTTGAACATTTAATTTACCAAAAAGGATGTCTGGATGGCTAGCAAGCATATGGGGAGGTATTAACCTCTGCAATCATCCAAAATGGCAAATTAAAACCATAACACAGTGCTCCTGCACACCCACCAAAATGACTCAGTGAAAAAGATGGATAGTACCAAGTGATGTTGAGGTGTGGAGCACCTTGGATTGTTGGGCCCTGCTGTTAGGGGATATAAATTGATGTGGTGATTTTAGGAAATTTGGCATCCCTTACTAGAGGAAGAATTATGTACATATTCTACAACTCTGTGAACCAGTCCCAGGCATACAGCCAACAGAAATACATCTCGTGTTCACTTAAAGATAGGTTCAAAAATGTTCACAACAGTACTGCTTGCTTGTCGTAGTCACAAACTGGAGTTAAACCAGATGTCCATTGTATTCACCCCGTGAGAGTCTGTAGGGACCCAGTAGTGTTGTATGTCATGAACAGTGTTGAATGAGAGAAGCTGGACACAAAACGTGGCGTCCTATGTTCTCTTAATATCAAGTTTAAGAACAGGCAAAACTTACCCAGGGAACTCAAGGTCATGGTAGTGGTTAGTTATGGGAGAAATCATGACTCACAGAAGCATGAAGAGGACACTTGGGGTCTAGGGCTGTCCTGTGTCCTATGTCAGGGTACTGGTTATGTAGATATAATCATTTGGTTCAAATTTCTTGATTTTGACATTCATGATTTATGTATTCTCTATGTAGTACTTCAGTAAAAAGTTGAATAATAGTAAGGTAGATGTAAGAAAGCAACCCATCTCAATAACAGTCCAGAAGTTAATTCTGACTAATGCCAACACGGAAGACAAGTGAGGAAATGAGAGGCAGTACAGAGCTGAGAGAGATGGGAATGTTACAAGTCTAAATAGTTGATGGGCAAAAATAAAAACAGTTACAGGTTCTAATAAGTTAATGGAGTAACTGCCAGAAATGTAAAAGTAGAAAATATATCTTTAAAATAAGCTGTGTTGATTAGAAAAGGTTTGAAGGCAGTTTAAGAAAGATGATGCTTTAAGTCTTTCTAAGAGGAATTTCTGAGGTATCCCTGGTGGGTCAGTGGGGTAAGCATCTGCCTTCAGCTCAGGTCATAATCTCAGGGTTCTGGGATCAAGTTCCGCATCGGGCTCCCTGCTGGGGGGTGGATGGGAAGCCTGCTTCTCCCTCTCTTCCCTGTTTATGCTCTCTCGCTCGCTCACTCTCTCTCTCAAATAAGTAAATAAAATCTTGAAAAAAAAATTTCTGAGGCGGGCGGTCCAGTGCTGGTATCATTAGAAACCCAGCCGCTCTGTCATGTTATTCTGCTATGTGTAGCTTCTGCTTCAGAGGTTCTTCCGTCTGGGTTTAGGATCCTGAGCTGTTTGGTTACACCTGCATTCAGGTGACAAGGAGGAGGAAGGAAGGAAAAGGAGGGACCTAACCCTTCATTTTAAGGAAATTTCCCAGAAATCATACATAAAACATCTCTTTGCTTCTCTTTGGCCAATGATATGATCATACCTGGCTTCAGGGGAGCCAGAAAATGCCTTTTAGCAGGGTTGCAAGGTGTCTGGCTAAAAATTGGGTTTCTTGGGGTGGCTGGGTGGCTCAGCCACTTAAGTGTTTTCCTTCAGCTCAGGTCATGATCCCAGGGTCCTGGGATCAAGCCCTGTGTCATGCTCCCTGCTCAGCAGGAAAGTCTCCTTCTACCCTTTCCTCTGCCCCTACTTGTGATCTTTCTCTCCCTCTCGCTCACTCTTTCTCTCAAATAAATAAATAAAATCTTTTAAAAGATTAAAAAAAATTGGGGTCCTAAGGAAAAAGGTTAGAATAACTTACTGGGAGACAAAATGGGGGGACCCCTCTTTTTCATCTCTGCTCTACTGGTACTCGCCACTACATGTGTGTAGGTTTTTCTTACACCATCCAGTTCTCTGACACCTGTTGTACAATTTCACTCAATTCTAGCACAGTCTACCTGGAAGTACCATCAGATCCCACAGGTTAAGGTCTCAGTCCATCAGAACTGGCCCAGTTCCAAGTCCAGGTTGTTTCCTTTGCTTGGGATCACCGGCTATTAATCAGAGGTTCCTGTGATCCCTGCTTGGACTTGAAAATTTGCCAGAACAATTCACAGAACTCAGGAAGACCAGTTTGTCAAGAAAGGCTATAACTCGACAACAGTGAGATGGAAGAGGTACCAGGTGGGTATAGGAAAGGGGTGAGGAGCTGCCCTCAGTCATTCCAGCATTTTGGCACCTCCATATTTTCACCAACCTGGAATTTCTCCAGAGTTCTCATACTGCAGGGATCTTTGTGCAGGCCTCTTTAAGTAGGCATGGTTGATGAAATCATTTAGTCATAGTAACTGAACTCAGATTTCCAGCCCTTCTTCCCTCTCCAGGGGTTTGGTGTTGGGCTGCTACAAGTTCCAACCCTCTAATCACATGGTTAGATCTTCTGACAAGCCCCATTCTTTGTGACTTCTTAAAAGTCATTAATGTAGGGGCGCCTGGGTGGCTCAGTGGGTTAAGCCGCTGCCTTCGGCTCAGGTCATGATCTGAGTCCTGGGACCGAGTCCCGCATCGGGCTCTCTGCTCAGCGGAGAGCCTGCTTCCCTTTCTCTCTCTCTGCCTGCCTCTCCATCTACTTGTGATTTCTCTCTGTCAAATAAATAAATAAAATCTTAAAAAAAAAAAAAAGTCATTAATGTAAACTGAGGTGGTTGAAAGGGGTGTGTTGGAAATAAAACATTCCTTTTGCTTTTAACACTGAAGCTATTTCACGAACCAAGGGCAGAAATGCAAGGATAACAAAGGATGCTCCCATCACTCATTACTGAGGAAATTACTGAGGGACTGTGTGCCAGGAATTTTGGACAAGACCAAAATACATATTTCTTATTATTTTTAAAAAAATACATATTTCTTATAAATTACAGTACCAAAGACAGCTAGGAAACTGCCACACCTAAGAAGGGAAATCGAGGGCAGGAAGTAAAAAAGAACAGCTAAGAATTGGTAATTAGAAAACATGAGATAAGGAGGCTGAATTAAGGACAGCTTGAAAAGTGATTAAAATAACTATAAATGGGTTAAAATCATTCATCAAAACTCTGATTGGATTTTTTTTTTTTTTTTTTTTTAAGATTTTATTTACTTGGGAAAGAACATAAGTGGGGTTTGGGGAGGAGAGGGAGAGGGAGAAGCATGCTTCCTACTGAGCAGGGAGCCTGATGCGGGACTCAGCCCCAGGACCCTGGGATCATGACCTGAGCCAAAGGTGGATGCTTAACTGACTAAGCCACTGAGGCAACCCAAGATTTTAGAGAGAGAGAGCACAAGCAGAGGGAGGGGCATAGAGAGAGGGAGAAGTGGGCTCCCTGGTGCCCTTGGTCCCATAACCCTGGGATGATGACCTGAATCAAAGGCAGACACTTAACCAACTGAGCTACCCAGGTACCCTTTTTGATTGGATTTTCTTAAAACAAAAAAACAGCAATGCATCTGTCAAGCAGACACAGGTTAACCTTGAGGGAGTGGTAAAATGTGACAAGCGAATTTGTTATTCAGGGGAAGTCATTGATTGGCCTATCCCCCCCCCCCTTTTTTTTAACCCACCTGTAGAGTAAGTTTAATGTGTGTTGTGTTAGGAGAACAGCATAAATTGTGTTCGGCTCTTTTATTAGTGAGGGCCATCTTGTAAATTCTGAACATTTTAAGACGATCTTCTCTTCCTAGTGGATTGTGCAAACCTTTGTGTTCTTGCTTCCAAAGTTTTTTGTAGAGCAGGCCTTACTGCCCTCTCTCTCTCTTTCTGACTCTGTCTCCCTCTGACTTTACTTGCCTGAGGTCTCTAATTCCTGGTTAACTGCACCATGGCCCCCTTTTGAGGCTGCCTGCCCAGAAGTAGAAGAGGACAGTATTCTTGAAGTGGAGATGTGGGAACATGCTGACGAGGGTTAACAGCATTGGTGTGGGGAGAGCACAGCTTAGGGTGTTGGGTGTTGTGAAGGCAGTGAGGATTCCAGTAAGAGTTACCTTTTTCTTTCTTTCTTTTCTTTTCTTCTTCTTCTTTTTTTTTTTTTTTTTTAAGATTTTATTCTTTATAATCTCTACAGCGAATTTGGGGCTCAAACTCAAAACCCTGAGATCAAAGTTGAATGCTCTACCAGTAGAGCCAGCAAGTTCATTGTTACCACTAGCCAACCAGTTCATTGTTATCTTAATGATAATGCCAGGTGCTGGTCTCTGGTTACTTGAGGTCATCTCTAAAGGGTGGGCTTGTCTGCAAGAGCAGCTTTCAGCCTGGAGAACATCTGAGAAGCATGCAGAGGTCAGTGGAGCAAGTAGGGGAGGCATGAGTGTGTTACAGGACCTGGATCTTGGGTTCAGGGTATGTTCTAGTTGTGACTGGTAAGGACTAGACATGCCCAGAAGCAGGAAATAACTGGGTGAAAAGCTACTGAGAGATGTCTTTTAAAGGAGCAGAAGCATCCTTTGGAGTTGTAGCCTCTGTTTTCAGAGTGTTCGTGGCATGAGACCCAGTGAGGTCTTGCCTCAACTAATCTGTACCCTGGAGCTTAAGATGCTTCCCACCTGGGGCACCTGGGTGGCTCAGTGTGTTAAAGCCTCTGCCTTTGGCTCAGGTCATGATCTCAGGGTCCTGGGATTGAGCCCCGCATGGGGGTCTCTGCTCTGCGGGGAGCCTGCTAACTCCTCTCTCTCTTTCTGCCTGCCTCTCTGCCTACTTGTGATCTCTGTCTGTCAAATAAATAAATAAAATCTTTAAAAAAAAAAAAAGATGCTTCCCACCTGCGGTGCCCCAGAATGTGTTCTAAAGCTGCCTGATGACAAGTGCCAATTGCCCAGGCGTTTCCTAGATAGTCACTTTTCTGCACAGAGGTCTTTTGTCTGTCAGGGGTGGAATTTAAGAAAAATTTGGTCTTGTGGCGTATGGGTGGCTCAGTTGGTTAACTGTCTGACTCAGTTCAGCATGATCTCAGGGTCCTGAGATAAAGATTCCCCCACTCCCACCCCTGCTCTGCATTTAGTGCTGAGTCCACTTGTCCCTCTCCCTCCCCTTCTGTACCTCCCCCCACCTGCTCACTGGCTTTCTCTCTCTCTGAAATAAATAAATGTCTTTAAAAAAGAAAAACTTTGGGCGCCTGGGTGGCTCAGTTGGTTAAGTGACTGCTTTCGGCTCAGGTCATGATTCTGGAGTCCCAGGATCAAGTCCCGCATTGAGCTCCCTGCTCGGGCAGGGGCATCTGCTTCTCCCTCTGACCTCCCCCCTGCTTCTTGTTCTCTCTCTCTTTCTCCCTCTCTCTCTTTCTCATTCTCTTCCTCTCAAATAAATATATAAAATCTTAAAAAAAAAAAAAAAAAGATTTTCTTATGTAAATTTTCAAGCATATAAAAAGACATCCTTATGTAGTCATCATTGGATTTCTTTTGACTGAATTTACTCCGAAAACTACTGGCAGTATTTTCTAGAACATTTTAAACAAATGTCAATTAAAATTTTTCTTTGTTTCCTTTCATTTCAACCAGAAATGTCTGTTAAGGAATTGACAGATTTGGTTATGGCTTCTGTGGATCATAATCATATTTTGTAGTCTAAAAATAACCCCAAATCAAGAAGGAAAATCACAGTTATACATATTTGAAACAGAGCAGAATGATCCACTTTCTTCTACATGTTCTTATACAGATTTTAGTAGAAAATTGATAAAAAATCATACCAACTTAATGTTTGGGATGGCACTTGCATTTATTAATCAGAAAGTTGGTATAAATCTAAAATAAGAGATATTGTGAAAAATATTGAAACATAAGTTTGAAACAGAGGTTACTCACATTTGATAAATTTGAGGAAGCAAAACCAATTCTCCTTGAATAGTGTAGTAAAACCAAACTACCATTTTCCTGTTCTAGTGTACTCAGAGCCAGCTGCTCATTTCGGGTCAAGTATTTTGGGGATTTTCCTCTCTTTTTGCCATTTTTCTCTGTCTTTCACTGGTAACTCTTATTAGGGAAGCTTATGATTCATAAATCAAATCAGGATGCCCTAAAGACCAACTTTGTGGTTTTTCCTACTGAGAGATTGGGTGGGCGACCACATGGATGAATGAGACCAGGAAGACCAATTAATTTTTTGACTCACTTAAGTAAAATTAATCTTGAAGTAGTATGACAGTAGGCCTTTGGCAATTTATTTTAAATAACTGGATATGGAGAACATTTATTTCTTGAAAAGAGACCTAAGGCATTCTGTAGCGCTTGCTTTTTGCAAAAAGTCAGTAGCGTTGTCTCTGCTTCTCTCTCCCAGATCAAGCACTGCGCCTAGCAGAAATTTTCCTACCTCTCCAACATCATCAGCAAGTCCCTATTCCTCAGTGTCTGCCTCTCCCATTGCAAATGGTGATAGCACTAACACCTCTGGGATGCACAGCTCCGGTGTCAGCAGGGGGTAAGAGCAGGCCTTTTCACTTTGCTTCCCTCCCTCTGAGTCCTTTTCTTTTTTTTCTTTTTTTTTTTTTTTTAAAGATTTTATTTATTTATTTGACAGAGGGAGATCACAAGTAGGCAGAGAGGCAGGCAGAGAGAGAGAGGAGGAAGCAGGCTCCCCGCTGAGCAGAGAGCCCGATGCGGGACTCGATCCCAGGACCCTGAGATCATGACCTGAGCCGAAGGCAGCGGCTTAACCCACTGAGCCACCCAGGCGCCCCTCTGAGTCCTTTTCTAGCCTGTGTCTGGAGAGCTCCTCTGCTGCAACACTAAGCCTAGTTAGGCTTCCCTTTGGGAACATGCTGCATGTGTTTTCTCTCTCCATTTCATATCCACTGTAGAGTATGTCTCCTGCTTCTCACTTACATTGCTTGTCCTTAGATGAGCTGCTGTTTTGCACACAGCCTAAGTCACTGGTGGTCCTGGGGAGGGGTCATCACTTTTCGTGCAAAAGGATGGGCTGGCCGTATCACAGCACAGTAATAGCGCTGAGGGAATGGTTCTCCGCTGAGGGGGATCCCTGCCTGTTTCCCCCTCCTTTGTGCGAGCATCTCATGAGCGCCTGCCACATAGCACAGACTGAATGGAGGAGGAGGAAAGTGAGGTGAGAGTGTGCGTGAATACTCAGGCATAGTTAGGACAAAGTGTGGCCTGGTGAGTGGTAGCAGGTGTGAGCTCTTAATCTTGGTAACCACATGTTCTTCCGTGAAGTCACGTGGCAGTTAGCCTTCTAGAGGGAAACATAGTTAGCATTTGCCAAAAGCCTGAGAGTAGAGAACTCGGATAGCATTTCTCCCCTTAAGGATGTACTTACCACCTGCTGTCGTGTCAAATCAGGGGCAGGGGTGGGAGAAGGAGAGTGGCTGGAGGGCTGGCTAGGGGTGTAGGAAGAACTCGTATCATGGAATTATTACCAGATAGGGATTGCAGAGGCCCTGGAGGAGCCCCACAAGGTTTCCTGAGGGCATGTGTGCAGCACTCGCTTTTATTGCTGATGTGGCTTGTGTTTTCCAGTGGATCTGGCTTCTCTGCTTCGTATAATTGTCAGGAGTCGCCATCGTCTCACATTCAGCCTGGGCTCTGCGGACTTGGAAACCTGGGGAACACCTGCTTCATGAACTCCGCTTTGCAGGTAGAGGGGAGAACTGTCATCTCAGTAACACTGCTTCTTCACAGGACTGGGGCGTGATTAGGAAAGGCATGCTGAAATGTTGGGGGGACCCTTTACCAGGGATCCCTGCCTACCCTTTGTTAGTACTTCAGGAATCCCTGTCAGGGTACCTCCCACTGGTTAGTACAGAATGGCCTTTCGCTGTTAATGGCCCTGAATCAGTCCTGGGGTTGGTTTTACAGAAAAAGTATTTTGAATTTTGTTGGCCACTAGGGATGATCTCCCCAGAAAATATCAGAGTACTTGCCCAGTTGGTTTCTGATGGGATGAGAATTCACTGCACCAGTGATAGCTATCTAATCTCATGCCTCTGATTGTGCAAAATCCTAAAGTCCTTCCTTTGATACTTCATTTGTTTGTTGATCAAATATTTATTGGGGACATTCTGTGTGACCAAACTGTGGTAGACGTGGGCTGGAGTTAGAGTCCAGCTGCAGAGTTAGGAGGGCAGAGTTCCCAAGACTGCCTTCACTTCTTTTTTTTTTTAAAGATTTTATTTATTTATTTGACAGAGAGAGATCACAAGTAGGTAGAGAGGCAGGCAGAGAGAGAGGAGGAAGCAGGCTCCCCGCTGAGCAGAGAGCCCGATGTGGGACTCGATCCCAGCACCCTGAGATCATGACCTGAGCCGAAGGCAGCGGCCTAACCCACTGAGCCACCCAGGCGCCCCGACTGCCTTCACTTCTGATCCCAGCTGCAAGTTTGGGAGTCCCCAAGACTGCCTTCAGTTTCAATAATTTGCTATTATATATATATATTTTTTTTTCTTTTTAAAATATTTTATGTATTTATTTGACAGACAGAGATCACAAGTAGGCAGAGAGGCAGGCAGAGAGAGAGGAAAGGAAGCAGGCTTCCCGCTGAGCAGAGAGCCTGATGCGGGGCTTGATCCCAGGACCCTGGGATCATGACCTGAGCCAAAGGCAGAGGCATTAACCCACTGAGCCACCCAGGCGCCCCAATAATTTGCTATTATATTAAGTATTACATTATTTAAGTCAATAATTTTTTATATTTATATTTTTAATTTTAATAAAATAATATTTAATATTTTACATATATTTTAAATAAAGATGTTAATTTTTTTGGAAATCTTTATTTAAATAAATAAAACTATTATACTCACAGTCGTAGTTTATTATAGGGAAAGGATACAAGTTAAAATTAACCAAAGGTTGGAGCAAATCAGGAGCATCCGGGAGGGTCCCCAGTGTGGAGCTTCTGTTGTTCTCTCCCTGTGGAGTCAGGATGCATTACTTTCCTGGCATTGATGTGTAACAGTAAGCATGGGGTATTGCCAAATATGTAAACTCACCTGAGCTTTGGTTTCCAGAATTTTTTTTCTTTTTTAAAGATTTTATTTATTTATTTATTTATTTGTCAGAGAGAGAGAGAGAGAGAGAACACAAGCAGGCAGAGTGGCAGGCAGAGGCAGAGAGAGAAGCAGGCTCCCCACTGAGCAAGGAGCCTGATGCGGGACTCAATCTCAGGACCCTGGGATCATGACCTGAGCCGAAGGCAGCAGCTCAACCAACTGCGCCACCCAGGCATCCCGGTTTCCAGAATTTTTATTGGTGATTTATCACATGGCATGATTAATTAATTGCCCAGGTGGTTAAACTCAGTCTCCAGGTAGACTAATACCATGTGACCCAAGGCCCCCCCACCCTCATCCCCTGCTTCCCCAGGCCACGGTGGTGGTTTTTCTCGAGAGGCTGGTTCTCACCCTAAGATGACAGTGTAAGTATGGCCACCGCCCCCCAACGTGAGATTCTCCACAACACTGGAATCACAATATTAGATTCTCCAGTATGACTGATGACCTCCAGACAAACAAAGATATTCCTGTCAGGGATAACATTCCAGGTGTCACCAGAGTACTTTCCAGAAGCCAAGGACAAGGGGCACCTGGCTGGCTCAGTTGGTAGGGCATGTGACTCTTGATCTCAGGGTGGTGAGTTCAAGCCCCATGTTGGGTGGAGCCTACTTTAAAAAAAAAAAAAAGATAAAAATTGTACAAGTACAGAAGCCAAGGGCAAGAGCCAGCCTTTCTCTTTGGGCAAGGTGATGCTTTACTATACATAGAGACTCAGTGGTCAGCAAATGAGACATGGTTTTTGTACTCACAGAACTGACAATCTAACTTGGAAGTTTCATGGAGTAGAAAGGAAAAAATAAAAACATATGTAAAAAAATAGGTGACTCTTAGGTTTGGAAATTATTTTTTCCCACTGTGGTGAGATGAGAAGAGCAGAGTACTGAAGAAAAGAAACTTGAGATTTGGCTTTTCATGGGTAGGTTTTTCTCAACTCTTTGTATCCTCAATTACCCTCAACTATTAAATGAAGATAATGATAATGAGGATGTCTATAGCTCTACATGTAAATTTCAGGGGAAAATGATTAAATTCCATCATTTAGGTTTTTTTTAAGATTTTATTTATTTATTTGACAGAGAGATCATAAATAGGCACAGAGGCAGTCAGAGAGAGAGGGGGAAGCAGGCTCCCCACTGAGCAAAGAGCCAGATTCGGGGCTTGATTCCAGGACCCTGAGATCATGACCCGAGCTGAAGGCAGAGGCTTACCCCACTGAGCCACTCAGGTGTCCCACCATCATTTAAGTTTCTATCTCTTAATGCTAGGGAAAGAACAAATGAAACCCAAATGTAGTGGGAGGGGGATAATAGAAGAGCAGGAATTAATGAAATACAGGGGTGATTAACACTGTATGTAGCCAAATGTGATTCTTTGAAAAAAAAAAGAAAAATACTAATAAAACTGCCGTAAATGCTCAGGGTAACTGATGAAGAGGAAAAGAGAGAAAATATAAATGACTAAAGCTAGGAATGAAAGAAGAATATCACTACAGACCCTGTAACCATTAAAAAGATTAGAGGATAGTAAACTAAACCAGTATTGCAGTTTACGTTAAGTAAGTAAAATCTGAATACAATTAAATTAAGTTTTTAAAAAATTTTAAAAGATATGAACATAGTAAAACATCTTTATGGCAGTAAGATGGTTTAGATGACAAGTTTGGACAAGTTGCTTAGAAAAGCATAATTTATCAAACTGAGGAAGAAATAGAAAATATGAATAGTCCTGTATTTGTTAAAGAAATTGACTCAGTAATTAAAAGCTTTACAACAAAGAAAATTCTTGTTCTGGATGGCTTTATTGGTGAATATATTCAAGGATTTTTTTTTTTTTTTAAAGATTTTACTTATTTATTTGACAGGTCACAAGTAGGCAGAGAGGCAGGCAGAGGGGAGGGGGAAAGCAGGCCTCCCCGCTGATCAGAGAGCCCGATGCGGGACTCGATCCCAGGACCCTGAGATCATGTCCGGAGCCGAAGGCAGAGGCTTTAACCCACTGAGCCACCCAGGCACCCCATATTCAAGGATTTCAAGCAAGAAGTGGTACCAGTCATATAAACTCCTTCAGGAAATGGGAAAAGAAGGACAGTTCCCTAAATCATTTTACAAGGCAGCATACTCTGATACCAAAAATTGACAAGGAATCTTTTTTCCCTGAAATTTTATTTATTTATTTATTTTTAAGATTTTATTTATTCGACAGAGAGAGAGCACAAGCAGGGGTAAGTGGCAGAGAGAGGGAGAAGCAGGCTCCCCACATATCAGGGGGAGCCTGATGTGTTACTTGATCCCAGTACTGTGAGATGATGACTGAGCCAAAGGCAGTCACTTGACAAACTGAGACACCCAGGCGCCCTCTAAAATTTTATTTTTAAGTACTCTTTACACTCAGTGTGGACCTTGAACTCACAACCCTGAGATCAAAGAATCATGTGCTCTACCAACCAAGCCAGTCAGCACTTGCGACAGAAATTTTTAAAAAAGGAAAATTTTTGATGGTCATATCTCACTCATTATTGTAGTCACAAGTAATGTAAATGAAAGTTTAGCAAATCAAAGTCAATGATGTTTAGATGAAAGTGTAGAACAAGTACGATTTGTACCAGGAGAACTGTTAGTTTGACGCCTGAAAAATTGATGTGTGTCACTTAGCCAAGTCACAGACAGAATAAAGGAGAAAACCATATGACCATCTCAGTAGATGTAGGAAAAACACTTGGTCAAACTAAGTTTTTGAATTTGAAGAGTTAAAATTAATATGTACACATGCATACTGATGTTATTCATTATTTTTTCTACTATCTTTCCTGATCTTTTCCCACATAATGTTTCAGCTCTAGTAAGATATTTTGCCTTCAGCTTATGTATATATATATATTTTTTAAAGATTTTATTTATTTATTTGTCAGAGGGAGAAAGAGAGAGATCACAAGTAGGCAGAGAGACAGCAGAGGCAGAGGGAGAAGCAGGTTCCCTGCCGAACAAGGAGCCCGATATGGGACTTGATCCCAGGACGCTGGGATCATGACCTGAGCTGAAGGCTGCCGCTTAACCAGCTGAGCCACCCAGGTGTCCCCAGCTTATGTATATTTTATCTTCCCATGAGACAGTGGAATGTCATAATCAATTCCAGTTAAAAAAATATATATATCATCTCATGGGGCACCTGGGTGGCTCAGTGGGTTAAAGCCTCTGCCTTCGGCTCAGGTCATGATACCGGGGTCCTGGGATCAAGCCCCACATCGGGCTCTCTGCTCAGCAGGGAACCTGCCCCCCCCATGTACTTGTGATCTCGGTCTATCAAATAAATAAATAAAATCTTTAAAAAAAAATCTCAAAATCATGATGTTAAAAATGAACCATCCTTCATTGAATAGAAAAGTATTCTATCGGGCACTTGGGCCATTCAGCTTTTGCCCTCTGGTAGTTATTTCAGAGACAGTTCTTAGACAGTGAGCGTGAACCCCAATACCATGTCCTTGGGAGGTTAGCTGCAAGGCAGGCCACCAACTTGCACTTTTGGGAGGCTGTCCCTTACAGTTGTGAGCCTTGTGGAGAGTCTGCGGAAAACTTCCATTTTGTTGGGTGTCAACCCTCATTGGCCCTTAATAACTTGGTTTATCTTCATCTCTGTGTGCTTCAGAAGGGGTGTGAGCTCTGATCCTGTTCTCTTTCAGTGCTTGAGCAACACTGCACCGCTGACTGACTACTTTCTTAAAGATGAATATGAGGCTGAAATCAACAGAGACAACCCTCTGGGAATGAAAGGGGAGATTGCAGAAGCCTATGCAGAGCTCATTAAACAGATGTGGTCTGGAAGGGACTCTCACGTGGCACCTCGCATGTTCAAAGTAGGTTGCTGTAGATACTTCCTTTATTCCATTTTGGGGAGAGTGATTTGGTGTTATTCCATTTGCATTTTGGAGTTAAGATGGGGGTCCGAGATGAAAAGCCCCACTCAAAGAGATCCTCCTTTTCTTTTTTTTTTTTTTTTTTTTTAAAGATTTTATTTATTTGACAGAGAGAGATTACAAGTAGGCAGAGAGGCAGGCAGAGATAGAGAGGAGGAAGCAGGCTCCCCGCTGAGCAGAGAGCCCGACGCGGGACTCGATCCCAGGACCCCGAGATCATGACCTGAGCCGAAGGCAGTGGCTCAACCCACTGAGCCACCCAGGCGCCCCGAGATCCTCCTTTTCTGTTGACCAGGCATTTGGCACATGGTTACTCTAAGTGACCTCAGCCCCCACCTGTGGGCTGGGGCTGCTGTAGAGGGCATTTGTAGGCTGGTTGCTCAGAATGCTGTGTTCTGTGGTGCCAATTTTGAAGTAGGAAACATCCTAAGCCAGGGTTTAACAGTTCAGTTTAATTTCCGGTATTATCTGAAGGGTACTCCCAGGTTCTCTGAGCCTGGACCCTATACCCACTGTGGGCCGCCTAAGTCAGGAATTGGGTTGGTACTCCAGGAGTGTGGTGTGAAAGTCAGTTCTCACTTGGATCCCTTGGCTAGGAAGAGTGGGTGAACTGCAGTGGGCTCTTGGAGCAACTTGGGCTTTCCCTTGCCTTAAATATTTTTTCCTATTGAGGGGAAGGATTTTGCCTTCATATTTTGAAATCTGAGAGACCCTGTTTAGCCTGCATCAGTGGAGTTTAAGGAACCTTCATGAAGCTCGTGGTAGGAAAAGAGAGGCTGAATTTTTATTCAAAGGAGAGGGGGGTTGTAGCACCTTGGCTCAGTAAGAAAATTTAAATGGTTTATTGAAATTAAAAACTAATTCTTTTTACCCCTGTGGTCACATTAATCCGTGGGAGATACATGTAAATTACTGTCCCCATACCATGAAGTCAGAAAGAGACTAGAATCAGGTTAGGGTTCTTGATGATGGACGTTTTTCCTCTCTGCACTGTCTGGTATGGCAGCCAGGCAGCCTCTTGAAATGTGGTTCGTGTGGGAAAGGAACTGAATTTTTTTATTGTATTTAATTTTAATTTCAACAGTCACATGTGGCCTGTGGCTGTGGTACTGGGCAACACAGGTGGGAGAGCATGGATCGTCTAACATCAGGATTCATCGGAACCTCTGGGGGAGGGGGGCTTGTTAAACCCAGACTACTGGACCTGTCCTCAGAGTTTCTAATTCTGTAGGTCTGCACTGGGCCCAAGACTGTGCTCTCCTGGCAAGTTCCCAGGTGATGCTGGTGGTGCTAGTTGGGGACCACACTCTTGAGGATTGTGGATGCAGAAGAGTGCAAGGCAGGCAGTCATTTAAGGACAGGGGGGCTGTTAGGTACAGGAGGATTCCTCTGGCTGATGTAGATGCTGTTTGTGAAGTTCTCGTGGAGATTCTGAACCAAAGAAGGACATAAGAGAGGGATTTGTGTCGGTCCTTGCAAGGTGTTTCCCCCTCGGGGTGCCCCCCTTCACTTACTCTTCTTTTAGGGGAGTGGCCCAGGGGCCAGGTCCGCTGTTGTCCTGGCTTTTGATCTGAGCCCTCTCTCTGGCGAGAACTACTGGCCTCCTTTAGGCTCTGAGGAGTTAATTGGGCCGCTCGGCCAGAGGATGTTCTCCCTTACTGTCCCAGCTGACCCTGCAACGTTATTTTTGATGGCAGGTTCTCATCTGACTTCACTGGTTCTTTAAATCTTATGCCTTCTGATGTGATTGCTTTTGTTGTAGACTCAAGTGGGACGTTTCGCCCCTCAGTTTTCTGGCTACCAGCAGCAGGACTCTCAGGAGCTGTTAGCTTTTCTTCTGGACGGACTACACGAAGATCTGAATCGAGTAAAGAAGAAACCCTATCTGGAGCTGAAGGATGCCAATGGGCGGCCAGATGCGGTATGATGTTGAAGATTTTTGAACAATAACTTTTCATGGAAGTTGCCTCCTACCGAGAGTTGCAGGGACATTCTTTTGGTCTTTGAGTATTGGTGCCAGGGCCCTGGTTGCCTTTTGCTGTTGATGACATGGACACAGGCTCTGGTAGAGAAATGCATTTCAGGTCAAAAAGAGGCAAACTCTAGTTACTCCTAATTCTCCTGCTTGGGGCTCTTGAAGTCAGTGTCTGTTTGTGGAGTGTAATTCCATTGCTGAACCAGAAACTAGGGCAGTCTGAAAACCAAAGTGACTCTAGTGTGGGCCTTGGGAGTGTCACTGCTCTCATTAAAATACATACATTATTATTAAAATAGTTTATTATTAACATTATTAAGGCACTGATTTTTTTTGCTTCTACTTTCTGATCTATGGAAAGGGAATTTCGTATTTAACTTTACCCTATCACATTGGGCTTAATCATATGAAAACTTTAAAGTTGTATTTATAGCTTGAAGGAAAGACTATGAGTTGACTGAATTAGCTGAACTATAGTATAAATTAAAACCTCACTGCAGGGGTGCCGGGGTGGCTCAGTGGATTAAAGCCTCTGCCTTCGGCTCAGGTCATGATCTCAGGGTCCTGGGATTGAGCCCCGCATCGGGCTCTCTGCTTGGTGGGGAGCCTGCTTCTCTTCCTCTTTCTGCCTGCCTCTCTGCCTGCTTGTGATCCTGTCAAATAAATAAGTAAAATCTTTAAAAAAAAAAAAAGGGGGGGGTAAACAACTGAGGTGTGTTGAGAATGTCTTACTTATCTTTATCTTTATCCTTCCAGGTGGTGGCGAAGGAAGCCTGGGAGAATCACAGGTTAAGGAATGACTCTGTGATTGTGGACACGTTCCACGGCCTCTTCAAATCTACTTTGGTTTGCCCAGAATGTGCTAAGGTTTCTGTGACCTTTGACCCATTTTGCTATCTAACTCTGCCACTGCCCCTAAAGAAAGATCGAGTCATGGAGGTCTTTCTGGTTCCTGCTGACCCTCGCTGCAGACCTACCCAGGTAAGGGGATCTGCACCCTAATGGTACCCCTCACCGTGGGACTCTGAGTGTGGCTTCTTCTGCCAGCTGCCTCTGAATCCCTGTGGCACTGGCCTGAGTGTGTGCCCCTGGCCTCTGTCAGACCTTTTTGTGATCCTCTGTCACTCAGGGAAGGTTGTGAAGGTTCTCTGGGCTTCTCTGTCACTGCCCGCCCCTGCTCCATTCATTCAGCTAAGATAATATGACTGATCTGCTGAGTGGTCCTGGCATCTGAATGCTGGGAGGCAGCAGCAGGGTACTTCTTGGTCAGTCAGCCCCGAGAGTCTACTAGAACAGAAGGCCAGATGGTTGGCATGGCCCCCGGCTCTTAGTGTCCCGCCCTGCTGCAGGCTTACTGGAGGACTCTACTGCTTCGTCTCCTGGCTTTCATATCTTCACCTCTTATAGATGCCATCATGTGGCAGTCTGTAGAATTTTCCACCATTCCTTAAAGGAGGTAGTAGATGACTGCCGAAAGTGAAGACTGAGAGAAAGCAGTATATAGAAGGGAAAGATGGCCGGGCTCCTCTGCTGCTGCCCAAATATGGAGGAGGATGCTGAGGCAGAGGACTTGCTGTTTGCTTCTGACCACTCCTCAGGGCCCTGACCGCATGTGACTCATAAGAGGTCATCTTGCACTCTGTGATGCCTGCTTCAACCAGTTCATATCCACCCTTTGCAGAGCACCTTTGTCACCCCTCCCATCTTTCTTTTTGCAGTACCGTGTGGTTGTGCCACTGATGGGGGCCGTGTCTGACCTGTGCGAGGCTCTCTCCCGGCTGTCCGGCGTTGCTGCGGAAAACGTAAGGCGGGGGGGTAGTCAGTGGCGCTCAGCCTACTGGGGCCATTTCATAGTCCTTGGGAGTGTATTTTCAAACTTGGAGCCATGTTTAGGGGGGTAGTTCTTATTGGCCAACACAAACATGATTATGTATAGATGCCTCAGACCTCCTGGCCCTCACTCACTGTGCACACTGTGTCTGAGACTGTCCCTACAGCCACGGGGAACACTTTCTCCTCCATTGATGGCACACTAGTCATGATCAGAGGGCCAGGAGTAGGGCTCTGCTCTTAGCTTTCCTGCCCCTTTGCTCATGACCTTTTCTGTGGTATGAGAAGCTGGAAGTTCTTTCCTGCCCTCTTGATAGAAATCTTTATTTATTTATTTTTAAGATTTTATTTATCCATTTGACAGAGAGAGACAGCGAGAGAGGGAACACAGGCAGGGGGAGTGGGAGAGGGAGAAGCAGGCTTCCCGCTGAGTAGGCTCGATCCCTGGACCCTGGATCATGACCTGAGCTGAAGGCAGATACTTAATGACTGAGCCATCCAGGCGCCCCAGAAATCTTTATTTGAAAGCACCTGCCCTCGCTGGGCTTTCCGTGAGGCTGGCCCTGTGTGGAGGTGGGGAAAGTGAAGATCCCTTCCTCCATCCTCCTGTATGCTCTGAGTCCCTCCCTTGTCCCCGTGCTGGTCAGTGTCCTTGCTCAGCCCCACTCTCCTGGAACCCTGCTGGTTTTAGGCAGTTGTATAGTTGGGGTTTGGTGTGTTCAGCTATGTGCTGAGGATGGTTTCAGAGACTCCTGGCCCCGGGGACACTCCGAAGATTTCTGGATGACTACCAGTCTCTGGTCAGCACTCGTTCCCCACCATCCCTACCACTTGAGGGCAGATCCCATTGTAAACCTCAGGACAGATGTCAGCAGCCTGTTTTCTGCTGGTGGCAGTCATGTTGTTCTCCCTTGGGCCTTGGCCCTTGAGTTCTGGGGCTGGTGGCCTGGCGGTCTCTCTGGAGGCCACACTGGCAACACATTGTTTTCATTTGCTTCTGGTTGTACGTAGAGGCTCTTAACCATCTTGTAATTTTTCTGTTACTGTTGATTCTTAGATGGTGGTCACAGATGTATATAATCACCGGTTCCACAAAATTTTCCAAATGGATGAAGGTTTAAACCACATCATGCCTCGGGATGACATTTTTGTGTGAGTACTCAGTGGCTTCTGCTGCAGGGTTGCAGGAAACATTCTAGAGGCTTTGCCTTGTAGGTGTCTCCAGAGCAGAAGATCTGGTAGTCAGTGCTCAAGTGGCTTTCCCCTGACTCCCTGGCATAAGGGATGGATGTTCAGAGAACTGTGGGCAGCCGTCAGCGCTAAGCACCTCCTGGCACTTCAGAGCTGGGCATTCCAGATAATTCTTTTTAGCACGGACATAGCCTTTTGTCAACAGTTACTACCTTTTAAGAAGACCTGTGTAATGGTTCTACAGGTGGACTTTCTGCCAGAAATGCTTTTCTCAAGAAGACTTAGAGCTGTGCAAGGGGCCATGGGAAGTTGAGAGAAGGGATGTGGTACAGGCAGTGGCTCCATGGACAGGTAGTTTCAAGAATGACAGGGAGGGTTGATAGAAATAGCCTTTTCCCATTCTAACATTCTGTAAGCTCTGAGACTTAGTTTTCTCATCTGGGTGGGGATAGTACACTGTCAGCTCTAGAGGCCTCCTGGACCCCTTCCAAGTCCCCTTACTTCAAGGCCCTGTAACTGTGTTTGTGTCCCTCTCCCAGGTGGGGTGGAGTGGAACATGAGCTTGCCCGAGCTCCCTGACAGCCACTTGCTTGGGGAAGCTCAGATGTGGACCACACCGATGCTTTTTCTCCCTCATTCCCTCTCACTGGAAACTTGAAATTTTTAGGATTGTTTTGGTTTGTGTTTTGGTTGAGGAATTGCAGTACGCAAAGGAGGTCTTTCCTTCCCTTTAAGTTTTCGGGCCTGCAGCATCTAGATCACTCTAAACGGAGTACTTGACCACATCCAAGATCCTGGTTCTGTTCACACTTGTGTACTTGTGCCTTCCTGCTCACAGCCATTTTCGCTCACTTTACAAACGGAGGGCACCAGGGCTCATGTTGGCCATTGGGCTAAGGCTGTCCATTTCTGAGCCCAATTCTGAACAGCGTCTCCCCTCAGTTCTAGAAACCAGTGTTTGCAGCAGAGCTTAGAGGAGCTGGGGCATTTTCATGTGGGGAGCTTGGCAAACCACCACCAATGAAAGAATTTGTGGAGGCCCAAGTGCTAAACATAAGGAAGCAAATTGTTTTAAAGATGAAGTCGTAATTGTCATGAAAATACGCTAGTACTGTGAATATTTTTTGAGCATGTGGAACACTGTGCTGCTGGGTTACTGAAATCTCCCCACTGCCCTCTAAGGTGGGTAATCCCATTATTCACTGAGTAAGCAGAATCAAAGGGGAGCAATTAGCTCTGTTATAGCAGCCAGAAAGTGACAGCGTCAACACGGGATCTGGGCCAGCCTCGCGCCCAAGACCTGGTTCTTGACCCTAATGCTGGATGGTAGGGCCTTTACCTAGAGCACGTCTTAGACATTTTTATGAGTTGTTCTTAGAACTCCTCCTGCACATACTTCATTTAGGATCGTTTGCCAGGCATCTGGGGAGGGTTGTGTGTGTGTGTTTGTGTTTATAGTTTTCAAAAATTGAATCAGTAAGTTTGTGTCTCCCCCTATAGGAAGAGGGAAAGACTACAGTCGGTTGCCAGCAATTTTGGTAACATCTGTTCCAGGATAAAACATCTATAAATCTCCTCAATCCCATGTATTCACTAAGTAAGACACATTTTTCAAAATCATTGATTTGTATTTAGCATTTTCTTTGGTTATCTCTAATTTTTTAAAAAATAAATATGATTCTTTAATTTCAATGTTTTTGAACAAAGATGGCAGTAAGTTTTAGAAATTTGCTTCCTTATTTGAAATAAAGAATCTTTGCCTAATATTCTGGGTATACATTCTTGTATGATATTTGGTTTTATTAAAGGTCAGGGCATGTAGGAATAACCTTTTTAAAACTTGAGCTCCTTGGTTACAAAAGATGATGAACTTGGTGGCCAGGCACCGCCCCCTCCCCCCCTCCCCAGGGCCTCTATGTCTACAGTGATGGTCCAGATGATGATGGCTGTCATCTGTGTTGAGTTCCATTTGAAGGACCACAGAGTCGAGGCCATGGTTGGGGGAAGAGAATCATGTTAGCCCCGAGTCCTAGGTTGTGTAGGTTCACGTTTTACTGACAGTGACCCTTGGGATTGCTGACCCAGCTTCTAGAATCATCTTGGAAATGATTTATCCACCTTTTATACTGAGGTGTGGTTTGTCCCAGCAACCACAGTCCTGGCCACCACGTAGCTGCAGCTCAGATCTCTGCTGCTCGTAGTGGCCCACTGCTGAAGGTGCCTTCTTGTGTGATTGACGTAGGTACGAGGTCTGCGGCACCTCCGCTGATGGCTCTGAGTGTGTCACGCTTCCAGTCTACTTCAGGGAAAGGAAGTCCAGGCCGTCGAGCACCTCGTCTGGGGCCATGCTGTACGGGCAACCACTGCTGGTTTCTGTTCCCAAGCACAAGCTGACCCTCGAGTCTTTGTACCAGGCTGTTTGTGAGCGGATCAGGTGGGTTTCAGGAACGCTTTTTGCTTGTTACCTAAAATCGCAACGGGCCCAGCCACAGTAGTGACCCGCACACCACCACTCCCCACCCCCCACCCCACTCCAGCCCCGCACTGGGTGCCTGTATTGGTCCTGTGAAAAGGTAGTTGGGCCTGCCCCCTGGCAGCGCCAGGACAGGTGCTGTGGAGACAGGGCGTCTGACACCTCTTAAGCGCCGTGACACTGGGAACCTCAGCTTCCTCTGTGGTCCCTGGAATTGTGTCTGTTGCACTTGTCAGTCTTTGGGTTTAGGCCGTCTAGTGCTTTGATGTCAGTTTGTGTTTGAATACAGTTTCCACAGTACTTCGCTATCATTTTGAAGCTGGCGATTAATGTTACTGAGAAATATTTCTTTTAATGACGATGCCACGTGACATTCGTAGAAGACTCGAAACAGACATTCACAGATGATTCAGAGTCTCCAGTGACTTGGTATTTAAACATCTTTTGGGTTTGTCTCAGTTTCTTGAAGTACTGAGCCATCCCTCGATTTTAAAGTCCTTTTAGTTACCTGAATGGCTCTGTGAATGGCTGTATGTCAGTTGTAAACCATGTTTAGCTGAGTAGTGGAGAAAAACAGGTAAATGTTATGGCTAACAATAATTCCTTTTCCTTTTTTCCCAGCCGCTATATAAAACAGCCTTTGCCTGAGGAGTCCGGCGGCTCACCCTTGGAGCCGGGGGCATGCAATGGCTCCAGGGGCAGCTGTGAAGGTGAGCACTCACCACGCAGTCACTGACCAAATCCCTCCTGACTTCCCTCTTCTTCCAAAGGTGCACACACGGGAGAAGGAGGCTGTAAGGCTGGGTGGGCGCTGTGGCTGGAGAGGAGGCCTGGGAACCCCCTCACACCCACTCCACGCTGCCAGTGCCTGTTGTACAATTTGGGCACCTCGTGGAATCTCTCAGACATGTAGGTTGGCTTTCACCTCAGGTGGAGCTAGCCTGACAGGACTGAGTGACTTACCCAGAGTCACAAGGCCAAGTCAGGAATTGATTCTGGTCCATTGGTGCTGGCGGAGTGGGTGCTTAGCCAGGCCTTGACGGCCTCCATGACCTGGTTTCCATCGGAAGAGCTATCATGTTGGCCCTTAGCCGTCACTCTGGTGCGGCAGCGCCACTGTGAAGGACAGGAGTCCTGGCCAGCCAGTCAGAGGGCAGAGACAGTTTCTTGAGTGTTTCCTTCATTCTACCCAAGAAGCTACCTGTGATTGGTGACTTGTGATAGCCCCCGCTGCGGGAGCAAAGCAAGCCACCGTGTGCAAAGCGGCTGGCCAGGCTGTTTGCAGGAAACCCCGAGCGCTCGCTGTCCTCCCGTGGCTAAAGGCTCACAAGCTCATCTCTGACAGGGAGCTGTGTCACTGCATCATGGTTGCCACCCTTCTTTTTGGGGCCTCTGTGACTTAGTGGGTTTATCACTATAAAACCACAAATGTCCTCCAACTTATTGCTATAACTTTTTAGCTGCAAATCCAAATGCTCAGATTTCTCCAGGACATGCACAGTCTTGGAAAGTGAGAGTTGGTATTGGAAAATGCCCATAAGGCTCCGTCCT
Source organism: Mustela lutreola (assembly GCF_030435805.1). NCBI lineage: Eukaryota > Metazoa > Chordata > Mammalia > Carnivora > Mustelidae > Mustela > Mustela lutreola. The sequence goes on along the minus strand of NC_081291.1, from coordinate 19,097,465 downwards.
CACGGGATATTGCAAATGAGAAGTAATTTAGCTTGAGCGTTTAGTATAGTCCTCTGTTATTCTTTTTTTTTTTTTTTTTTTTTTTTTTAAGATTTTATTTATTTATTTGAGAGAGAGAGAAACCATGAGAGGGGAGTGGTCAGAGGGAGAAGCAGACTACCCGCCGAGCAGGGAGTCTGATGTGGGCTTGATCCTCGGACTCCAGGATCATGACCTGAGCCGAAGGCAGTTGCTTAACCAACTGAGCCACCCAGGTGCCCCAGTCCTATGTTATTCTTACCCAAATATCATGTTCTCCCACTAGGGATGAAGAGGAGGGTGTTTTCTGCTCAGGCCTCACATGCTGAGATGGCAGAGTAGCCATGGCAGTGTCCGAGCAGACCTGGGGTGACTTGTGGGTTCTTGGCAGTCAGGCGGTTCAAGCACTGTGATTCCTAGCTTAAAGTAAGTGTAGGGTGGACTTCAACAAGTCACTTCATTCCTCTCAACCTTGGTTCACCCATCTGTAGAATGGGATGATAATATCTTTTTCACATTGTCGAGGTTACAATTTAATGAGATAATGTGGGGTAGAGTACCTGGCACATAGTAGATGCTCAGTTAATCATCACACCATGGAAGTATTTGCTGTTGTTACAGTTAGCCTTGCTTTGTAGACATTCTATCTCTTACTGCTATTGTTGCAAATACTGCTTTTGAATCCTTTAATGGAGTCTTGGTGCATAGACTTCAAACTCTGTTCAATGCTGAAATACTTCTGCATCTTTTTTTTTTTTTTTTTTTAAGATTTTATTTATTTATTTGACAGAGATCACAAGCAGGCAGAGAGGCAGGCAGAGAGAGAGGAGGAAGCAGGCTCCCTGCCGAGCAGAGAGCCTGATGCGGGACTCGATCCCAGGACCCCGAGATCATGACCTGAGCTGAAGGCAGCGGCTTAACCCACTGAGCCACCCAGGCGCCCCAATACTTCTGCATCTTTACTGCCATGGCTCCTTGTCAGGCCTGTGGTGCCTGTCTCCTGCTGATTCTCTAAGTGATCTGGGGTAGCTGCTTCAGTGGACTCTGCTTGCTTTTCTCATCCATGGTACCCACTCCTGCGCTAGCATTAGTTTCCTAAGGTTGTCCGAGTAGCTGGCAGCCAGTGGCATAGCCAGGAAACACAGTTTTTATAGTTCCAGGACTCTGTTCACTGAGTGGGGCGGAAGCAGGCTTTGGCTGTATCCCTCTTAGCAGGAGAGCAGGTAGGGAAGGGGGCAGGCTCACCTGGGCAGTGAAAGGGGCGGTGCAGCTGTCTCAGGAGCCAAGTGAGCTGGTTGGAAAAAGAGTGTCCGTGAGGGCCAGGCTTGCTGTCGTAGGCCAGCTGGCTGTTGGGAACGGTGCCCCTGGGGGTCCATGTCACACCCTCATACGTGGCTGTGCTGTCCTGAGACCTGAGAGGAAATTGCTGCATTGCCCTGAGCCTAACTTCGTTCCTCAGGAGCGCTCTCAAGCAGATTGCTCTAAAGCAGATTGGCTTTAGAAAAGAGGATTCTTATGTTAGAACGTCCTCTTTTTCTCAGAGTTTCCATGTCTTACTGCTATTTCCCGAGTATATAAACTTGATACTTTAAGTATTTTCTTCTCTTACTTTTACATCACCTTTTGGAGTTGTCCCATCTTTGTTCAAATTACTTACCCAATACACTGCCTTTCCCCTTTTCCTCACAACAAAGAGTACCATGGCTATGTTTATGGATCATTTTACTGCCGCCACACATACCAGTTCTCTGGAAAGACCTGGGAAATGGAAGTGTATGTCTTCAGAATGTCTGTTAAAACTCCTGAGGGACACCTGGTTGCTTAGTCGGAAGAGCATGCGACTCTCGATCTCAGGATCTTGAGTTTGGTCCCCATGTTAGGTGTAGATTACCATGAAAAAAATCCATAAAACAAAATTCTTGAAACGCAGCAATCTCAAATGAATAATGAGAAAAAAAAGAAAAGATAGGGAGGGCGCTGTGTGCTGTGTCACCGGGACCCAGCCTGGCATCTACATTTGAGAGACACTCACCGACTCCTTATTGAAGGGACAGTCAGCATGTTTCTTGTAGAGGAACTGAAGGCTTTTGCTCAGTATTTGTGATCATAGAAATATTTTTAAAAGTGACTTTTAAGTTATGTTTCTTAACCCTTTGGTCCCTTTCTCTCTGTGGGTCAGATGATGAAGTTGAACACGTCATAGGATGTGGGTTGAAGCCCAGTAAAGTACCAAGTGTAGAGGGGCCCCCATTATGACAGGTGGGCCTGCTGACTCACCCTCCGGGGCCTCGGTGAGCTTCCATGGGCCCACGCTCCCTCATCACACGTTAGCAGGGCCCCTGTGTGTGTCTCACAGCCTCGTGGTGAGGGTGAATTCAGGTGCCTTGTAGGGGCTAGATGGAGGTTCACATACACGGGACAAACTGTGGCAGGAAGCACCAGAGTTAGGTATGAAGTAAATTGTTAACATTGAAGCGGTGGCAGACTGTATACACTGGTTTTTGTTTGTATGCCAGGGGAAGACGAAGAAGAAATGGAGCATCAGGAAGAAGGCAAAGAGCAGCTTTCAGAAACGGAAGGCAGTGGGGAGGATGAGCTGAGTGGTGACCACGGTGAGACCACCCAAAAGAAGGTCAAAGGCCAGCCCTGCCCAAAAAGGCTTTTTACCTTCAGCCTCGTGAACTCCTATGGAACAGCTGACATAAATTCCCTTGCAACTGATGGAAAACTACTTAAACTCAACTGTAAGCACTTTCTGTGACCTTTCACACTGGGCTTGGTGAGGGGGCTGAGAATCTGTCTGAAAATCTTGTTTGTACCCGGTACTTGCTGCACTGGGCTCTCGCCGTCTCCCTGGAGCTCCATGAATAGACGCTTGTGTGGGCCTTGGCTTAAATCTCCCTAAAGACTGTTCCCGAGGCCCGAGTGCCTGCCCTTGCCATCTTGCCAGGCTTGTCCCTCTGGTCCTTTCCCTCCACCGCCACCACCCTCGGGGCCTCTGTGCTAGGTTGATAACACTTCTTGTGCGTGGCAGCGGACTCCTCTTGCTCATGAGACTACGTGCCTGTTTCTTCTGTTCCGTAAGACTGCTCAGGACATGTAACCCATCTAGATGATGGTCCTGGATTTCATGGGCTGTTCGTTAGCGGGAGCCTGTGACGCGGGCTGCTGAGCCCACGGAAGAGGCCGCGCAGGACGCGCGTGGTGTGGAGAGCACGAGAGGTCGGGGAAGACCCCTGCCCGGAAGCATGTCTGTGTCTCCTTCACTGGAAAAGACATTAGCTTTCCTTTACTCCCTTTCTTTTTTGTTGGATCTCTTTAAAAATGTGTGTTGTTACCAGCTTTATTAAGGCCTTCTCAGGTCTCTCTCTCCCTGTCTCGGCAGCTCCCTCCTCTCTGTGAGGCCTCCTCCTCTTGTCAGTGCATTGCGGATTCTATCTCCTTCCCCGTCTCTTGCACACTGCGGCCTGGACAGTGACTGCAGGCAGTAGGCTGGGCCCTGGGGGCAGCACCTTTTTTGTTTTCCTTCTCTCGGGGATCAATCGAACTCTTCCTCTGCCCCGTACCCCTCCTCAAAACAGTCTTTGCTGTTGGGTCAGGTTTTCTCATGAGTTAAGGCGGGAGGGTAAATCTGGTCGCTGTCACTTCATCTTGACCTCATCTTCTTCGGTATCGTATATGGTTAGTGCTTCTGGAGCTTACTGTGGCACTAAGGGAATCTTTGCCAAAGGATGTTGGGGGCTGGCTCAGGGCAGAGCATCGTCTTGCTGTGGCTGGTGAGTGGGGGGCAGGAGTTGATGGCGCAGCCTGAGTGTTTTCTTCTCACTCCTTCCCCGAGTGCTGGCCGTTAGTAATGAGTGACATTTGGGTCTTCCTCCACAGCTCGATCCACGCTGGCCATCGATTGGGACAGTGAGACCCGGAGCCTTTACTATGATGAGCAGGAGTCTGAGGTAGCGGACTGGGGACTCCTGGTCCAGAAGAGAGCTGGGTTCTGCCCTTGCTGTGCACTTGGGTCAGTCTCACCGGTTCCCCAGCGATTTAACAAACCCTGGCTCAGACTGATAATGGAAAGCACTGAAAGATTTTGTCATTATATGTTCAGAGGCTCCAGAAAATACATTATATCCTGGGCGTAGGAGCTTGGGAGGCTGTGGCTTTACCTGGGAAGAACTCATGTCCCCACTGAAAGTCAGCACTTTGTCCCCCACAGGCCTATGAGAAGCACGTGAGCATGCTGCAGCCTCAGAAGAAGAAGAAGACCGCCGTGGCCCTGAGAGACTGCATCGAGCTCTTCACCACCATGGAGACCCTTGGAGAGCATGACCCCTGGTACGCAGCCCCCCAGTCTGTGGGCGGACACCTGTGCAGCCCGGACTGAGATCTGCTGGGTCCATCTATGTACATAAAAACCCTTTTATGGGGCCAGGGAGATATGTCACTTTTTGTTACTTCTTTACGACTGACCCTCTACCGCAGTCTTTCTGTACCAGTTGTTTTCCGGACCGAGAAAGCCATCTCCCCCAACCCCCGTTTCAGAAGCTGGTTTAGAGCAGACCCCGCCTCTCCAAGCAGCCATGCGGAGGGCAGGAGAGGATGTTGTGGGATTGTGACTGCGCCTCCCTCCGTGCTTGGGGGCCCTGGTTCGCCGCCTCCCCGCTGAGTGGAGGTTTCTCTTTCCTCCGCAGGTACTGCCCCACCTGTAAGAAGCATCAGCAGGCCACTAAGAAGTTTGACCTGTGGTCCTTGCCGAAGATCCTGGTGGTCCACCTCAAGCGTTTCTCCTACAACCGATACTGGAGGGATAAGCTCGACACAGTCGTGGAATTCCCGGTCAGGTGGGTCCCCGAGCTTCGGAAAATTAAAAAGTCGGCAGGAGACCGGGGCACCGGCCGGCTGAGAGTTCTGTCACCAGAGATTCTCCTGCATTAGGATGTGTGTTGCTGGGCTGCAGGCAGTTGGACTTCGGCTGACCCCCCCCCATCCTCCTACCCCTGGGGAAAAGATTGTTCGGCGGAAGCGCTTCCCAGGCTCAGGGTATCCCCTTAACCGATCTGGGCCTACCATCTGTCATGGGTCCAGGGGGCCTGGGTTCAGCCGGATGGTGCAGACACACAGGGCTGCTGCTCCAGAAACCTGGATGACGGGGGCCAGCAGCAAGGGCGCAGAGCCACCTGTCCGGTCCCTGGGGCAGAGAGTGAGACTGGCTGCCTACTCGTGTCCCCAGGTCCCAGGACGCAGAGTGATGGGCCCAGGAAAGTAAGTCCACCAAGTAAGAGTTTGTCCACAAAGTGCGGATTTTAAAATGCTTCCTGGGGGGTGGGAGTGGAGGTAGAGAGATGGATAGAGTGTAGACGTTCGTCTAAAAATGTGTTCAACTTTTCTGTATGTTCAAAATTTTTCAAAATAAAATGTTGGGGGAAAAAGTGTTCTGGGACCTGTTTTGGCATTTAGCTGAAGTTTTTATAGCTCCAGCTGTAATTTTGATCCTGCCAGCCAGGATCCACGTAGCGGCTGTAGCCCTCTTGTCCATGCCCAGAGCCTGTCCTCACCGCGGGGTGCAGGGCCGGAGCTCCTCGGGCAGCTTCTCTGCAGCCTGCACAGGCCAGTGCTCAGCCCGAGCCAGTGCTTGGGCCCCAGCTGCCACGGCCTCTTCATCCGCTTCTGCCGTGGTTTGCCTTCGACAGCTCCCGTGTTCCAGCCTCCTGCATTAAAGGGGTTGCTGGGTTACTGCCGCTTCTCTCTCTGAGTTTAATGTATTAAAGACCATTTTTGTGTTTTGTGCTCAGAGCTCTGAACATGTCGGAGTTTGTGTGTGACCTGTCAGCGAGGCCTTATGTGTACGACCTCATTGCCGTGTCTAATCATTATGGAGCCATGGGGGTTGGCCACTGTAAGTACTGGCGTTGCTGCCTCTGACGTGTTGACGTGCCCTCCGCCAGTCTCACTGGCCCTTTCCTGTGTGCCGAGCCCTGCCCTAAGCGCCTTACACAGCGCCTCAAGCCTGTAGTGTCAAGGTGTCAGGCTTTGTTGAACTGCTGCTGGTACTGCTTCATTCTCTCTCTCTTTCTCTTCATATTCTTTTTTTTTTTTTTTTTTAAGATCTTAGTTTTAAGTACTTTCTCCTCCCTACACGGGCTTGAACTCATGACCCCAAGCTCAGGGGTCTCATGCTCCACTGACTGAGGAGCCAGGCATCCCTGGTCTTCATATTCTTTTTTTTTTTTTTTTTAAAGATTTTATTTATTTATTTGACAGAGAGAGATCACAAGTAGGCAGAGAGGCAGGCAGAGAGAGAGAGGAGGAAGCAGGCTCCCTGCTGAGCAGAGAGCCCGATGCGGGACTCGATCCCAGCACCCTGAGATCATGACCTGAGCCGAAGGCAGCGGCTTAACCCACTGAGCCACCCAGGCACCCCCTGGTCTTCATATTCTTGAATCCAATAGTCCCGCCTCTGGGAATCTATGCTATGGAAAGTACTTGATATTGGGAAAAAGCTTGAAGCACAAAGATTCAGCTATTGTAGTGAAAAATTAGTAGCTGCATCAGTGACCCAGCAGTTGGCACTGCTCTCCACCTATGTGTTGGAAGAGCGCGCAGCCATTGCAAAAGAAAATGAATGATAACATGGGGAGTTGCCCAGAACATGTTCAGACTTGTGTCATTGCAGAAGCCAGTATCACAGCTATGCTAAAGCAGAAAGCAAGGAAACTTTCTCCTCTTTACCTTATCTTCCAGAATGTCTGGAATGTGTAGGTTTTTGTTTTTTAAATGATTTATTTATTTAAGAGAGGGAGAGAGCAGGTGGCCAGTGGGGAGGGGCAGAGGTAGAGGGACTATAGGGACAGGCCCTCGGCACCTTCTCCTACATTCTTCAACCCTGGGGTAGGCAGTGCAGTGAGGGATGAAGAGCTGGCCCAAAGTCAGTGCAGTCGGTGGAGACAAGCAACCAGTTCTCCATTAGAGTCCGTCATTTCGTAGAGTCTGGAAGGGACAGGAACTACTCATTGTTGCTGGGATTACTGTTGTAAACACATCTTGCTGGGGAATAGTATAAAATCAAGACAGAAAGTGTTTGCTGTGGGGAATGCTAGGCCCACTGTGAGGAATTGTTACCCAGCCTCAGACTTTTCACGGTTTCAGAGAAAGATACATTTAAAGCGTCTTGTCCACATCCCAGCTCTGCAAAGCCAAACGCCCAGGTGTCCCTCACCGGGATTACCCTGGAGGATACAGAGGTAGGAAGAGGCAGTAGTAACCATCTACTGGACCAAGTGAAGTTTGACTTGACCGGTTTTTTTGAGAGCCATTTTTGCTAAAATCTTAAACTGTCAGCTTCCTTTGTGGGTCCCTTGGCTCTGGATGATTACTTATAGCCATCCTGAAGATTGATATTGGATTTCTCTATTCTTTTGATTAGTTTCGCAAAATTACAGCTTAAAGCCTTGGTCCCTGACAGCTCCATTCTTACCACCACCCCGCCTTTTTTTTTTTTTTTTTTTTTTCCAGGGCAAGAGAGAGAGATTATGGGAGGGGGAGAGATGATCTTATGCAGGCTACACGCCCACATGGAACCCAGTGAGGGCTCAAAATCACAACCCTGAGATCATGACCTGAGCTGAAATCAAGAGTCGGATGCTTAACCTGCTGAGCCCGCCAGGGTCCCCATTTTTACCCTTTTTGAGGAAGAACAGATTTCAAAAAAAGAGGAGTTATCTTTTAGTTGTCACCTGCAAATTACTTTTAATTTCAGGGCCTTTGTTTTTTTTTTTTAGCGTTTTATTGTTGTTTAGTGCAAGCCTAATAAACTAGCCAGATGAGTTCTCTGGTGATTGCTAGAGGTATTTTCTTTGTTGACTTGGCAGACACTGCATATGCGAAGAACAAACTGAACGGGAAATGGTATTATTTTGATGATAGCAACGTGTCCCTGGCCTCTGAGGATCAGATAGTGGTGAGTAGGCTCTAGTGCTGGATTCCCCCTCTTATCTGATGGATTAAAGCTGAGAAGGGTCTCCCGGGCCATCCTAATGTGACAGTGGAAGCTAGGAGTGGTAGACAAAAGAGTTGACTGCCATTCTTTCCAGAACCCTTGCTAAATGAGAAACTTCACTCTCCAGGTTTGGTCGCAGGCACTGGCCCTTCCCCACTCTCTGGGCAGGGTCACCTTCCTGGTTGCCTCTGTGCACGGTTGCACAGGGCAAGATGGCAGAGCCCCGAGAACAAAGCCCTGTTTCGAACAGTGAGCGAAAAGCTGGGAGAATGGGTGATCATTCCAACCGGTGAATGAACTTTTCCCCTCTTGTGTTTTAGACAAAAGCGGCTTATGTGCTATTTTACCAACGTCGAGATGATGAATTTTATAAGACGCCTTCAGTCGCTGGTTTTCCTGGATCCTCCGAGGGAGGGACAAGCCCAGGCAGCTCGCAGCAGGGCACGGGGGATGATGAGGCTTGCAGCATGGACACCAACTGATGCTGCCTCCGAGACCCTGCTGCCCCTCAGCACCAGTGTAATCCCCCAGGAGAACATCTTTGACACTCTGAAGACTACTAGTGTTCCGTCTAAAAACCAGATGAGGAAATCCCCTGCTTTTATGAGCAGAAGAAAAAAAAGACCCTGTTTGCTCAGAAGGGTTATGTCAAGAGGCTGAATTATTTTTCTTTTTATACAGGTGGTGAGAAATTTCTGTAAGACCTGTGGAGCTGGAAAGTGTGGGGGGGTCGGGAGGGGGGTGCACAGTGGAGTAAGGCCGAGGAATTCCAAAGAATCGAGAGGAACACTGTCATTGAGTGCGGTGGCCACGAAGACCCACTGCAGGCCGCCCTGAGTTCCTGGATTTCTCATTCTGGTGCTGGTTCCTGGTCACGCCAGCAGTCTGCCCACAGTAAACCAAGCCTCCAGTTCACTTGATGTTGTCCCCTTCTCCCTTGCTCTGCACTGACATGGGTTTATAATTCCCTCAAAATTGGTCCCTGAAGCCCATTTCTGTTTCCCTTTGAGCCATCTTGGAATTTCCAGCTTTCTTCCCCGTAATGAAATGAAGATATTTGGTGTTGGGGTCTCCCACCCCTCAATCTCGTGTGGAACCTAGCAGTTCTGTTATGTCCCTCACCATCCTTGATGAATTGAGACGGTTGGAGACGGGGTGGCGCGTTTATTAGATATCACTTTAAAAAAGTTGGTACACAAAACTTCTGGGTCCAGTGGCCCATCCAGTTTCTCTCCACGTTGGCTTGAGAATGGGAACCTTTCCCTTCTCGCCGACTTTGGTAAGAAATGAAATTATGCCCCTCCTCCCCCAGCGGTTTCTGGTTGGTCTTACCCCCGCCCCCCTTCCCTAACCACCCCCCCACACCCCCCCGCATCCGGCAGCGTCCCTCCCTGGTGGGGGTGGGGGGGCCCTCGCTTCCGCTGCGCTGAGTGGGTTTTAAGAAGAGGTGGTCAGTCCGGGCATTCTTGTCTGACCTTTAACCTTGGCGGGGGTGGGGGGAGCAGGGAACGCCATTCTCGGGCACGCGACCGGCTGGGACGTGCGCGGCGACCGTTGGCCCCGGTGGCGGTGTGGCCGCGCTGGCGGGTGAGGACACGCCTCCGGACCTTCCGCCCGAGGGCCGGCTGCGGGCTGCGGGCTGCTGGAGAGGGCGGAGAGGGGTTGCAGAGGCGGTTGGGTTGGGCTGGGCCGGGCAGGGCGGCAGGGGCGGGCGGGCCCGGAGCCGGGGAAGGCGGGGCTGGGCGTCCCTGGGGCTCCAGTCCGACCGCTGGCTCCTCTGGGAGATCCGCGGGCCACACCCGCCACCTGGGCAGGAGGGCGACCGGAGTGTGGGTTCCTCTGCCGTCTGGCCGGTGGCGTGGATCAAGCTCCGGGAGATGCGCTCTTTGGGGGTGGTTTGGGACTTCGTCTGTAACGTTATTCTCGTGTTGCTCTTCCAATGTGCATTTCCAATGTGTTACATAATAAAGACGTGGTCGCTTTTAGGGGAAATGTCAGAAAAACTGCGAAGATGCAGGAAGGAGCTGACTGCGGCCATTGACCGGGCCTTTGAAGGCGTCAGTCATTCCCAGGAGTGCTCGGGCCGGCCGAGGCTGGAGCTGGACGCCGCGCCGCTCTCCTTCCCCCTCCCCGTGCACCGGCTCCTCTGCAGGAGGCACCCGCAGGCGGCCTGCTCCTCCTCCGCGGCTCCCTTCCTTCCAGTCCCCTGCGCTCCTGAGAACGAGAGCCCAGCCTTTGCGCCCAACCATGCCCCAGTGAATGCAAAGCCACAGGCTTCATGCCCGAAAAGAAAACCTCTGACCAGTAAGGAAAACGTATTGATGCATTCCTCCATTTTGGCACCGGAAAGACAGTTCTGGAGAGCCGCGGGAGACGGGGAGAACTGGAGAAAAGACAGCCTAAGGTGATTCCAACTTGACAGTGTAAAAAGTTACCGTCGGGGGGCCCTCGTTTCTGAAAATGTGCACGTTCCTGAGTTGAGTGCAGCACCGCTTCTGCCTGCCCCTAGGATTGCCAGACCCTTCCTAGAGACCACTCTGCGGGTCCCACAATGGTAGTGAACGTTAGAGATCCTGATTCTAAGTCACTTCGTTTTTCATACTGCAGAAAGGAAAATCTTCATTCCAGTGTCCCTGCTAGGGAGAGGCCAGATGCGTGGCTGGTCCCTACTTCCTGCTTTCATCCTTGCTTCTGCGGTCTTCACCCCCCTCCCTAACCTACCCCCGCTCCCCACCTCATGAGGTCTTAGACCTCACGTTAAGATCTCCCTTAGACCTTTTTTTCCCTGATAGCTTCAAAGATTCTCTGTTTACATGAGGTCTATAACGTGGGGCTCCCTCACCACCCTGAGACCAAGAGTCACATGCTGTTCTAACTAAGCCCGCCAGGTGCCCCTCTCCCCAGTAAAGTTTAAACTGCCTGGTTTTAGGCACCTTGAGCTGGAGCAAGGATGACCCTATGGGCTGGAACTTCAGGGTCCTGCCATCTTGGCTGCCCTGGAAGCAGCAAAGGAAGAAGCCATTGAGTGGGTTCCATTCTGACATGTGAATATGGGCATCTGTAGGCAGAAAGGCACCATCACAAAGGTGCTGTCACCAGTGCGCTGTCAGCGATGCTCGTGAGTCGCGAGGATATTATTAGTCGACATCACTGACTCAGCAGTTTCCAACCGTCTCTGTAATCACAGCATAGTTACCAGTATGTTTTGTTTTTAAGATGAACACTGAGTTCCCCACAAGGTTTTCTTTGAAGAGGCTCTAACCCTCCACCTTTTCTTCTTTTTTTTCTACTTGGGGGTTGCAGGAAAGATATGGAGAAAGATTTGAAGGTTGACTCAAACATGCCACTCAGCAATTCTAGCCAAGAGGTCACAAAAGATCTGCTTGATATGATCGGTGAGTACAAAGGGCACACCTGTCCCCTCCTTGGGAGGACAGGTCCTTCACGCAGGCCCCTGAGTCGGCAGGTGTCTTTAAAAAACAAAACCACTCTCTCAGCTCTCATCCGTCTACGTGGTGCCTCTGTTTTGCCCGCGGCAGGCTCTCTGCACCGGGCCCTCATGCAGCTGATAGCCCGTGGAGTCGCACAGGAATCAGGTCATTTCATAAATGTCTGGTTACAGTGAATCCCTGGGCATAAGGGACAGTCGTCCCCAGGGCTTGGCGGTTGAGCTTAGTTCTGGAGACAGGACATAGGCAAAGATGGGGTGTGGGGGTTGGTGGTCCCCCAAGATTAGAAGGAAAGTTAGAAACTCACGTCTCCCCTGTAATGCCAACACCCAGAGAAAGCCAATGTTAACCGTGCTAGAGATCTTGCCAGAGGTTTTTTCCTACACATCTGTACATTTTGTGTGGGAACTATGTATTTTTTGTTTGCTCTTTTTTTCCAAATGACTCACACTGCTCAGTGGACAGACAGCCCCAGTGAAAGGCACTGCCTGAACCTCTTGGCTCTGGAAGGGCCGCCAGGTTCTAAGGGATGAAGAGAGGCCTGGTGGGAGGAGAGGCTCCCCTGAGGCCACGGAGCAAGACACCTACGGAGCCACTGGGCGAGTGGCTGGTGTCTCCTCTGGGGTAGCCGCAGAGAGGAGTCCGAGTCCTCTGCCTCCGCTCACCATCCCCCACACTCCTCGCCAGCCCTGGGCAGCAGTCTGATTTTGCTGAAGGCTCCATTTTTCTCACAGGATGTGTTGCCATGCCTGCAGGTCAGGGAGTTCCCTAAGATCCAAGACCAGCCCAGACATGTCTGAGTCGTCCTTGCTGGGGGACCAGCAGGTCGTTGGGCTCAATAAACGCAGAGCCAGAGGGGTGGGCACCAAGACCACCTTAGCATCTGGGGCCCAGTTTGGCAGCCCGCCTGCCCTGACGTCCCCGGAGAGGGCTGCCCGTTGTGGGTTTTCACTGGTGCCTGAAACGTCTCCTGAAACATCTCACTGGAATCGTAATGCTGAATGTTCTTATTTTTAAGACCATACGAGCATCCGAACTATTGAAGAGTTGGCTGGGAAACTAGAATTTGAAAACGAGCTGAACCGTGTGTGTGGCCGCTGTGGAGATTCGCCCTTCAGGGAGGAGGCCTGGGCCTTGCTTGTGGACGAGAGCCCTCAGAAGGGCCCGGAGAGCGACCCCGGCAGCCTCAAGCAGGCTTTCGACGATCACAATATCGTGGAGACTGTGCTAGACTTGGAAGAGGACTACAATTTGATGAGCTCTTTCAAGTACCAGGTTGAGTAAGGACAGCTGCCTGGAGCTTTGGTTCTTTCCAGGAGCAGGCTGCCGTTCGGGCAGTGGTCAGCGTCCCGGGGGCCTCTGCCACGTGGCTGGCTGGATCGGAGAATGCCACACCCTTTAACTTGCACTTGTGTCCCTTTTTGAGCTGAAAGCCCAATTTTTTTATTCTGTTGTTTTGAATTGTTTCTCACTGTTGATTTTTTTCCCACTTTTCTTGACAGCTAAACTGTGTTTTTGATTGGTATTTAATACAGCCAGCACCCAAGGCAGGTGCTGGTCGTGGCCTCTGCTGTGTCTCCTGGTGTTCTTTTCCATGGGCCCCTGAAGAAGTACTGGGACCACAACCAGGGTGGGCTTTGTGTACCCCCTGGGACCAGCCCAGGCCAGCCCAGCCCACACAGACCGTGGCCCCCAGCCCTCCTCCCCTTGCACGCCGCGCTATCTGTTCTCTGCCTGGGCTCCAGACCCTTCTTATGTCCAGATCAACGTCCCCTCAGCACCCCCAACCCTAACCCTGCTCAGCTTGAAGACCACTGCTGGGGCCTCATGGTTGTGTTGGAGGGGCGGATCCCCACCTGACAGGACATGCCCACGAGGCCTCCCCACCACACACGCCGCGTCGGACACCCGAGTCCCCAACACAGGGCAGTGGGAGAAAGAGGTAAGCACAGGTCCTGCCCATCCACCTTCATGCCTGAGGCCTCACGCGTCCCACTCCAGGCCTGGAGACCGTGGAAGCCACACTGGGGCCAGAAGGGCCAGGGACAAAGAAGGAGCTAGGCCTGAAAGCCTAAAAGCCTGGCAGCAAAAGCCTAGTGGGGCTGGCTCCAGCCATACCCCTGGAAAGAAAGGACAAGGGCATCATCAGGAAGGGAGGCAAGCTTTGATGCCTCCCGGAGGCAGAGTCTCAGGGAAGCGCCTGCCTTCTGGGCTCAGATGGGCAGCATGGGGTGAGGAGGCTGGCACAGGGGCTACTGGTAAGACCCAAAGAACTGGGAAGGAAGGCCCCGTGGCCAAGGGGCCTCCTTGCCATGCCTTCTTTTAGGCTACAGACCTAAGCACAGGACAGGCTGCAAAGCCAGGGACCCAGGTCTGGTGACTCCCACTCTCCCGCAGAGACTTCCCGCTTCCCAGCAGGGTGGACACGGCATGGGATGGGCCTCCCCATGGGAAGGGCCTCGGGACAGCCACCCCCACTGCCCTGCCTGGGGCAGAGAGGGACAAGATTAACCAGAGGCTCCAACCCAGCCAACCTATACTCAGTCCCCACAGCAGGCGGGCGGCTCCCTCGGTAAGCACTCTGGCCCCGCGGGGTGGGGAGTTTCTTGTCCCTTAGCAGGAAGGACAGGAGCAAATGAGGAGAAAGGCCCAGAGCATCCTGGGAGGCCCTGCTCAGGTGTAGGGCGGTCTGTGCGCGGAGAGATGTCTACCTGATCCCCGAGAAAGCCAGGGCTCGTGACAGTGCGTTCCGAATTGTAAGTGCTGATGTGGACAGTCTCTCTGGGAGAAGGTGGCGCTGAATCCACCTAATCCCACCGCATCCCTTCACCACCGCTTGACGCTGGACTCCACTCAGTGACTCACTTCCTAGGAACAAAGGGAAAAATAAAAACATTTCTTTTTTCCTAAAGATTGTATTTATGTGGCAGAAAGAGAGAGCGGGAGCTTGCACAAGCAGGGGGAGCAGCAGAAGCGGGAGAAACAGGCTCCCCGCTCAGCAGGGAGCCCAGTGCAGGGCTGGGTCCCAGGTCCTGAGCCGAAGGCAGACACTTAACCAACTGCGCCACCCAGGCTCCCCAAATCCGTAAATTTCTATGGAGAAGCCTGATGGCACCCAAGCAAGTGATAAAGGGGACACCACCAGTGATGTCATGTGGATGCCACCCCTACCCCCCCCACCAAGGAGAAGGAGCCTCCACTTCCATTGGCTTCTTACCCAAAGCCCACGTCCCCGGTCTAATCACAAGCTAAACGGCCGACAAACCCAGGCTGGGATGTCCTGCAGGACGCCCGGCTGGCTCTCCAGACTGTCAAGGTCATGAAGAACAAGGAAAGACTCCAAACACGTCACAGACTAGTGAAGACTAAGGAGACACACTGATTCTCTGTGTGGTAGTCGGGATTGCATCCGGGAGCAGAACGAAGATGATGGAAAAACCAGCAAAGTCTAAACAAAGGCCAGAGTTCATGTATGTTTCTCAGCTTTGACAAAACATGCCTCAGTTACGTAAGACAAGGGGAAGCTGGGTGAAGGGTGGATACAAACCGTCACTGCAACCTTCCTGTAAATCTAGTTATTCTGAAACTTCAAGTATTTATTTTTTGAAAGTGCACTTGGTCTCCAGTTTGCACAGATGTGTGTGAGCACAGCATGTGCAGGAGATTGTCACGGAGGGACGAGGGGGTTTGTCTTTTTTTCCCCTTTGTCCATATTTTCTAATTGATCTGCCGTGGACATGCACAGCTTCTTAAAGCCCTCATCTCCACCAGCCAGCCACAGTTATCCCTACCCGCTGACTGCCCAGAACTGACTTTCACAGTCCCCAGAAGCTGGAGCGGAGGCCAGACCTGTAACGGGAGGACTCACAGGACCTTGATCTTAAGGATTCGGGGTCCAGGGACTGGAAGCTCCAGGTCTCTTGGAGCTGCTGCTCAGCATTCCATTCCTGCTCCCCCAGGGTCTTTGCACAGGGAGTGGGTGCTGGGAACGGGGGTGGGGGGTGGGGGGAGAGGGGGCTAGCCCTAACCACAGAAGACTGAAAAAAACAAAGGAAAGGATTAGAGGAGACTATGGTCCTTGAGAACAAGGGTCAGCATGGGGGAGGGACCAAGCTCTCCCTCATGGGACAGACAGACATATTGCTATTTTAGCTAAGCCTTTATGTAAAAATTCAGATTTACCAGAGGGGTAATTCGTCCTGGGATCCTTGAATGAGGAGATTTTCTTCACTGTAGAAACACAGCTATTCAGTTAAAGCAGGTGAGCCTTGAGCCTCTGGCTCTCCAGTCCCAGACTAACAGGGGGAGCCATATGGCCATTTCCCTGGCGACATGCACTCCTGTCTCCATATCCCTGACTCCCTGAGGTGCCCCAAGGAGACCTTCCTCCCTTTGTCATCTGCTTTACTGGGCAGATATGTGCTCACGCACGTACAGCGGGGGTGTTCGGGGAGTGGGGCTCCAAGGACTTAGCTAGAAGGGGAACAGGAGTCTAGAACATTTATTTTAATACAACTTCCTCAGGTTTTCAGGGGGCTGGGACCAAAGGCTTCTCGGGGAGACAATGACAGTCATATTTGAGAAACTAAAAATGTTTTACGTCATTTGGTTCTCTCCCCCGCAGCTCATCTTGGCAAACCAAACAATCACTGAATTGTTTCCGTGGAAACACCAAACTGTGATTTGGATTAGCAGACTCAAAATAGAAACAAGGCAACCTCAAGAATAAATAGGAGCTTTGGAACCTGCTAATCACAAACTGCAAATTCAAGCCACAGCACAAGGCACGTGAGAAGTGGGGCCCATCTAGCCCTGTAAGAGGTCTCCAGGTCCCCTGGCTACATCCCACCAGTGTCCCTGCCCAAGCCACTAGAAAGCGGCTCTATATGCAGACTAGTAAGACTTTGTAAGGTGGGAGCTGGTCGGCTCCTAGAAGCTCCTAGGACCTGCTGGTGGTGGGGGGGGAGGGCAGGCAAGGACGGCTGAGGAAGAAGGGGTAGGAAAATGGAGAGACGAGCCAATGGTTGCGTGAAGGTCAGCCAGCAAGGAGCAGAGAGCCACAGCTAAGGCCTGGGAGCCGAGGAACAGGTCTTTCAAAAGAATTTAGGGATGGCCATGGGCTGGAAATGTTGACCCTGGCTTCAGCTTCGTCCCTATTGCCACGTCCTCCACATTCCTGGACATGGCTATCTAGCCACATGGGGCGAAAGTCTGAAATCTTGCCAGGTGAGCTCTGGGGGCACTTCCGGTTAGTAAGCCTCTGTTTCTGTGTGGCTCCAGCCGGCTCAGCCAGGCACTGGGGCCTGTCTTCTCATCTCTGGATCTCCAGGCTCCCCTCCCCCTGCCTCCTGCTCCCTCTCACTGGGGGACTAGGAGAGCTACCTCCTGGCCCACCTGTTCTGACTTCTTGGACCCCCACTTCTTATCCCAGGGCAAACCGGCAGAAGGGAACAGAAAACCTGGGGGCATGTGTCCTTCCCCTGTGCACCCAGGAATGTGCTGGTAGGGCAGCGACACCATCCTCCTACTAGAGGGGTTGTGAGCTGTTAGTGGTCAAAGAAATTGAGGAAGAGATTTGCAAAAGAGGCCTAATTCAGGCCAAGCTCCCTCTTCCTGAATGGCCAGGTTGGGGCTCACTGGGTATCAGCGTGCCATCTCCACCAGCTGGCCCCAGGACGTTTAATATGGCAGCGACCGGTGAAGAAGGCATGCAGACGACAGAGGCCACTGCACCTGATTGCAGATAATTACTGAAAAGGCTTTCATGGCAAGACTGTCTGAGGCTCTGGCAATCTGCTTTCTACCTGGAGTATGTGGGAGAATGTTAATATTTTATGTTCCAGATAAATATTTATAGAGTAGACAAAGTTTTACTTAGGAAATCTACTTGACAATGAATCCTAGCCTTAGTGGGGAAGGACTCTCTGTGCTCGGCCAGCTGGAAAATGACTGATTTGATGAAAGGTTTTGGCCTAAGGCCTGGCATGAAAAAATTTTCAAAACTGCTCAACCCTTGTAGGAAGCAACTATCTTTTTTTGAATACAGAAAGGCTACATTCTGGGCACTCTGGGTGGAGAAGGGTTGCTGGCATCTGGCCGGGGAGAGAAGAGGCCATACTGCGGGAGACCCCTCATCAGGAGCCCTTTGGAACTTCTCAGACAAAATGCTAAAAAGGGAGGTTGCAAGGGGATGCTGGAGAACTGACTTTGGGACAGGGCTGCAGGGAACTGTTCAAATGGTGAGCAAGAAATCTCTGCTCTCAGTATTTGTCAAGTGTCTGCTCGTGTCAGACACTCTCCCGGATGCTGGGGGTACCGCAGGGGTGAGGCAGACGCTGTTATTGCTTCCGAGGTTTATAGTCCCCCCCCCCCCCCCAGCAAGGCGGGTAAAACATAGGTGTGCACATCAATACACCATTTGAGATGGGGCTGTGCGAGAAAATTACAAGGGAAGGCAATGGGCAGTGAGTAAGGCAAGCTTCTACAGAAAAGGTCACCAAAAGACCTCTCTGTAGGTGACATTTAAATTGATACTTGAATGTCAAGAAAATTAGGTGATGTGGTTGGCTGGGGTCATTGTCAAAGGGAGGCAGCCCTAGGTGGCTCTCTGGGCTCTAGGTCCCTAGACTTCCCCCGACATCCCCCCTCCCCCCACCGTGGAGCCACATCTCTCTCAGCATCCAAAGAGCCAAAAACGCTGTGTGCTTTGGGGATGTGCCTGGGCTATGTCACGCTCACCAAATCTGGCAGGAACACAGTTTAAAAAAAAAAAAAAAAAAGTCTTAGGAATAAAATAAGAAACAGAATATCCTTTCCTGATGATTACCAGAGACAGGCAGTGTAATTTTAATTAACCCAGGCTTGTTAGGAGATAAATTTACTGCTCTTTCTACAAAAACACCCAGCTCATAGAACATTGAGTCACTTGATCTTTGACTCCAAAAAGAAATACTTCTGAAGAAATACAGGATTTCGTAACTCACAGCAGAATCAAAGAACAGAGGGTCCTCCTTTGGCATTTCAGAGTTGGACAGACCCTTCAATGGGAAGGCCACAGTCATAAATATTAATGGCGTTCTCTCAACAGGTTCTCAACTTTGAATTAAAACGATTAAACTTCTCTTTTTAATTTTTTAAAGATTTTATTTGCGAGAGAGAGAGAGAAAGCACGAGCAGGGGGAGGGGAAGAGGGAGAGGGAGAAGTAGGCTCCTTGCTAAGCTGAAGGCAGCTGCTTAACTAACTGAGCCACCCAGGCACCCCAAAATGATTAAACTTTTCAACTGAAAGATTTCCAGATCCAAACCCCTATGGTCTACAAGCCTTATGCTAACCACACAGCAGCCACCTGTAGTCAAGTTTGAGAAGGGCTGGAAGGAACCTACGGCGGGGCTGGGCCCCTTCCTCCCATGCTTTCCTTGCACAGAGGAAACCAGTAGGGAAGGCTGTAGAGGCTGGCAGAGGGCAGGGTAAAGAGACATCCAGTGAGTCTCACAGGGAGAGAAAAGGCTGGGCAGCCTGAGAGGGAGTCCAAGGCTACTCCCTTGGCCTTGGAAAGGGCTGCTGCCATTGCCTGTAGCTCCCAGCTTCAGGCCACAGGATGTCCTCGGTCTGGAAACCAGAGTAAGAGCAGCTTAGGCTGGTGCCTGATATCCCTGTCAAAGGTGTCGAAGGCAAATTAAACTCAGACTTTTGTGTGACACACCCCCTTGAAAATGAATGTCAAAATAAGAAATAAATCAAGAACCATTGCTTTCTATAATGGTCCACTCAGAGGCCCTAGAGTCATTTACTACTGCCTTAAAAATGGGCAACGACACGGAACTAGAGGGTATTATACTAAGCGCAGTAAGTCAGAGAAAGACAAATATATCCTTTCACTCATATGTAGGATTTCAGAAACAAATCAGATGAACATAGGGGAAGGAAAGGAAAAATAAAATCAGAGCTGGAGACAAACCATAAGAGTCTCTTAACTCTAGGGAACAAACAGGGTTGCTGGAGGGGACAGGGTTGGGGCACGGGGTGACTGGGTGAGGGGCACTAAGGAGGGACATGGTGTGATGAGCGCTGGGTGTTCTATGCAACTGATGAGTCACTCAACTCTACCCCTGCAATTAATGACACACTGTATGTTAATTAATCTGAATTTAAGGAGTATTAAAACAAGAAAATGAGCAGATTCTGGAAGCCAATCCATCCAGTGAGGATTTTTACTTTCAAACAATAAAGGAAGAGAAACCAGTCTGAGTAGGATGTTATTTATCAAAGTCATCTTGGGAAAAGCCTACAGGTAAAAAGATGGTATCTCTCTTATCCATTTGATTAAGTTGATGGGATATCCCTTCAATAAACTTAATGAAAAAAATATGCTTTTAAGTGTTTTAGATTTTTGTGGGGTTTTTGAGAGAGAGCATGAGTCGGGGGAGGCACAGAGGGAGACTGAGAGCTTGAGCAGGCTCCATGCTCAGTGCAGAGCCACATTCCGGGCTCAGTCTCAGAACCTGAGAGGACAACCTGCGCCGAGTCTGACGCTTAACCACGGAGCCACCCAGATGCCCGCCAAAACCATGCTTTTACATGTTTTATATGTTTTATTTTGTATTACAAAAGAAATATATATGTATAACAAAAATTCAAAACTCTCTGTATAAGAAAGCCAAAGTCTCATATAAGCCCAATGCTTTCCAGAAATATTGCTGGACCCTTAGATGCTCTCATTTGCTTGAAGAATGGCTGAAAACAGGATGGGGGAAAACAGCCAAGAAGAAAACTGGGACTGTGTGGCTGGTGTACAGCGCCCCTCTGGGCATTTGTTGGGTGTGGGTCACCTCTCTTCCACTGGCAGCGTAACAGTCTCTGTTTCTCTGTGCACAAGAGGACAGATTTAGTGTGTTCTGTAGTAATACATCCACTGATCAAAAAATGCAAGCACTCTGACAGTAAAACTGGATAAAAATAACAACAACAACAACAACAAAACCTGAGGCCTGGAAAAATATTGATTATATGCAGGAAATACTGTGAAGACCAAAAATGTTGTGTTGGGGAGTCGTGCTGCCACACACAACGGTTCTGTGGGAGCACTGCTGCCACTCGCTAGCCCTCCTGATTCCCTGCAACCGGGCTGCTGGCCCAGCTCCGCACCACCGTCCTCACACACTTCCCTCCAATAAATACGGACGCACGCAGCTCTCACGCCTGTCATGGGCAGCACCAGGAACCCAGCAGCCCAGATCTGCTCCACCAGCCCCGCACCCACCCTGCACTGACCCCAGCAGGGCCTCTGAGCCTGCGCGCTGCCGGCAGGGACTTCCTGCTGTTCGCGGGCCTCAGTGTGGGATCGTGTGTCTTTCCAGCTGCCACCCATCAACTACCAGCTGAAGAATTTTGTGGGCGGGTCAGAAGCCATCATCACTGCTATCAAAACCCAGATCATAGAGCATACTCTTCCCTGGCTCCTTGCACACAGGGGGGTCTGAACTTCCGAGGTTGAGGTCGCTGAACCAGCTCATCTGGTGGTCCCCCTGGGAACTGGTCGCAAGCAGGCTGTTGTCTTGGGAAGAAAGCCCACTGAGTTCTAAGAGGTCTCCTTGCGCTGCCCTCACTGCCTTAGTGCGCATGACTCTTCCTCCCAGAATAGCGCTGACTGGCTTTGTGGGGCTGTTGGGGCTCCACAGATGCAGGGGTTGAGCACGGGGTTTCTGCTGCTCCAGCGGGGGGCTTTGTGGGCCAGAAACTGGCGGCTGAGGGTATTTAGGAATGACAGCACAGGTTTTGCTAGGGGCTTGTTCTTGCTTCCTGGCTCGGAGCCTGCCTCTCTGGGACTTCCTGGGCGCCTGCTTTCTGCCTTTCCTCCCTCTTTCCACAGGTCTGCTTTTCTGTGCAGTCACCAGCCTCTGTTCACGAGGATCACATGGAGACACACCTGCAGCTTGACATTTTGGGCAGGTGTTCTTAATGCTGGCTGCAAATTTGTTTGAGTCCAGGGGTAGAAGCCTTGAGGCTCCCGGAGAAACCCAGTCCTTACCACCAGGAACTTCGGGGCCTGGGGAGCCGGCGCCATGGTTCTCAGAGCTGGTTTTAGGACCCGTCCAGTTCCTGCGGTTGGTCTGCACAGCCCTGTCCTTGACTCGCCTGTTTCTTCTGCTGGTTCCAGCTGCCTGCCGCATAGCCTCTTCTTGGAGAGCACCGCTTTCTGCTTTCTCACCACAGACACCAAACTCTCCAGGCTGCAGGGAGCCCATACTCCGAGTCCGTACAGCAGCGGGGGCCTGCGCCGGCCACAGAACTGCCTCCTCAGAAGCGTACCTGCCCTGCCTGGTGAAATGGAGGCTCTGGGCCAGAGGTGGTGAGGTCTGGGAAGTGCTGTCTTTCACATGCCCGGCTACCCGAGGGTCTGAAATCAATCTCTTCAGCTCTGCCAGGACACTGGCCACATTTAGCTGGCCAAGCTGCTCACACAGCTGCTGGAAGTCCTTACTCTGCTGGGCCACTAAAGCTTCAAGGTGCTTCAGGTCGGATCTCATTTCTATAAACTCTGCTTGTCTCTAGGGAAAGAGAGTGAGAAAAGCGCTATAGGCACTGCAACTCAGAATGCACAATGAAACGTGGAACCAACCAGAGGATGTGCTAGCAGAACCAAAGCTTGTCCCTGGCTGGGTGCTTTCCAGAAGAAGCATGGCAACATTCTGGAGCAGGGCCTCTTGGGTCCCCATCATGCCAGAGAATCTTAGAGATGGAAATGCCCCTACCCTGGCCCATTACCAAGGGACCTATTTGGCTTCTGCTCGTGGCTGGAAAAAAAAAAAAAATCGTGACTTTAAAGGAATCCCTCTGGGTCTTAGTGACAAAGCTAAAAATATAGTTGAGGAAAGAGGTTAGGATCCACACTTACAGCTTCAAATCTTTTCTGTATCTCAAAGATGACCTGCTCCATGTTGCCTTTGTCATGCACCGTTTCCAACACCAGATCACTCTGGGCCCGCACGGTCTCTTGCACTAAATACAGAAAAATGACAATCACTCCATGAAGACTATGGCATGCCCGACCCCGCCCAGCCCACAATAGCAAAAAGGGAGGAGCTGGAATCTGGCATGCATGACCTGAGCCTGCTCTGCTAGTGCCCAGGCCTCTCCAGCCAGATCAGCCTTGGTGAGGAGAGGAAGCCAGAGTAGGGTGGTTCTTCTACTGTCTCTTCTTCCCTTCTTCCCTGGGAACATTCTGACCAAGGCAGACCCAAGCTCAGCACCTCCTGGGGACTCTGAAACCTGTTGCCCAGATGACAGCACCAACCTCCTCCTTGGTCTACCTTTTTGGTCCTGTCATCAGAAGTGACCTCTTCAGCACGTAGATATGATCATGCCTCCTCTGAAACTTATACTGAAACTTTCAACAGCACCCCACTGGCCACTGGATGAAGTCTGAATCTCAATTTTTCTAAAAGATTTTATTTATTCATGTGAGAGAGAGAGACACACACAAGAGACAGAGAGAGCACAAGCAGGGTGAGAGGCAGAGGGAGAAAAACTCCCTGCCAAGCGGGGAGCCCGACATGGGGCTCCATCCCAGGACCAGGAGATCATGACCTGAAGGCAGATGTCCAACCATCTAGGCATCCAGGCACCCAGGCAACCCAGGCACCCCGGAAGTCCAAACCTTTAAACTGGCCATGAAGACCCAGGCTCACTTCCCCTTACCCACTCCGTCCGCCTCCACATCGCTGAGGTCTGTTTCCTACTCAGTCTCTCTCTCACCGTTGGCCTTGTGCATGCTGTTCCCTTGGAGTACTTATGCTTCTATTCCTTCTCGACTCTACCCATTCCCCTCAATCACCACTTTAGTGCAACTAACTCTTTTTTTTATTTTAAGGTTTTATTTGTTTGAGTGAGAGAGTGCATGGGTAGGGGGAGGGGCAGGGAGCCTGACACAGGGCTTGATCCCGGGACTCCAGGTTCATGACCTGAGTCAAAGGTACATGCTTAACCGACTGAGCCACCCAGGCGCCCCTCAGTGCGGTTCATTCCTGCTCTTCCCTCTGCTCTCAGCAGTCACCTCCTTGGAAAACAGCACTTCCTGGCTAGCTTGGGGGCTCCTTTTCTCCGCTGTTGGCACTATGTGTGTGCTCTACCATCACTTACCACCTATCACCCACCACTTATTTATGTCCTATTTACATTTGGGCAGTAATGAACTTGGTGACATGAATGCTAACCACTCAGGACTGATACTGATTTGTCTCTTTGGCATAGGGAGACTTTACACACACACACACACACACACACACACACACACACAGAGTAACGCATTGTGTTGCAATTGTTGCCTCTCTCTTGCTAAGCGGCAGGTCATGTGAAGACACTCTTACATTTATTCAACAAATGTTTGATGAAGATCTACTATACACTATAAACTATTGTGAGTTCACATACATTTTAAATGCGTAACAAGTATAGATTACAAATAATCAGAATAACACACCAGATATTCCTTTGATCTTCTCATAATTATTTAAAGGGTGTTCTAAGATTCTTGACAATTTTTTTTTCATTTTAGGTGGGTAAAAATTTGGCAACAAGAGAGTGCTTAACTCTTTGCAATAAATGGAAGGAACATCAGAGTGACATCTGGTGATTGGAAAGACAGGATATCAAACTCAAATTTATGGGATGCCTGGGTGGCTCAGTAGGTTAAGCATCTGTCTTTTGCTCAGGTCACGCTCCTGGGGTCCTGGGACTGAGCCCTGCATCAGGCTTCTTGCTCAGCAGGGAGTCTGCTTCTCCCACTGTCTGGTGCTCCTCCTGCTTGTGCTCTCTTTCTCTCTTTGACAAATAAATAAAATATTTGGGGGGGGAAAAAACCACAAAAAGTAAAAAAAAAAAAAAAAAAAAAAAAAAAAACCAAAAAACCAAACCCCTTCTCAAATTTAGTCTTATTTGAAAACTTGCCTCAATCTGATAGTTGCTTTGGTTAGTTCCCCATGTTCCAACTATTCTGTCTCTTTTGTCTTCTCTTGTCAGTCCAAGGGCAGGAATTTAACACACGCTATCTAATGAAGCTTAAGTGATTTATTCAGAGTTTCTCTTTAAAATAAAACATAATCCCCTTCTAAAAGGAGACTTACATTTCAGATTTCTTACATTAACAGAAGTTCTAAATAGATTAACAATTTTCATATAATTAAGTAAATCATAAGGTAGAAGAAGGAAAAGGGGTAAATTGTAACTTTGCAGGAGAAGGCCTTTCCTTCTCCTGCAGAAGAAGCCATTAAAAAAAAAATGGGTGAGTTGCATGTCCTTGTTAAGTTATTCCTGGGTAGTTTATCTTCTGTGTTGGATTTATAAATGGCATCTTTTTTTCTCATTTCATTTTTTTGTTAATTTCTGCTATGTTACTAAATTATATGCTCTATGGCACTTTTCCAGTTGGTTCTCAAAATATCAAGGGAAAACAGGAGGCTCAAAAAATATGCATATAAGGGATAGTAGGGGGTACCCAGATAACATAAAGAATCAAGAAGAAAAATGGCATCAAACATCTCAATAAGCAAATTAAAAATAGAAGACAATGGAGCTATGCCTTAGAAATTCTGAGGACAAAGCATTTTCCCCTAGGATTCTACACCCATGTGGAGATAGAAGACATTTTCAAACATGTGTGTATAAGAAAGTTCCCTCCCATATACTTTTTCTCAGAAAGCTACTGAAAGATGTGTATCACCAAACACAAGTGTAAACCAAAGTCCAGGAAACAAAGGGATCCAAGACTGAGGACGAAAGGAGGATGCTCAGAATGATGGTGAAGCCAAGTCCTAGGATTGGGACCTCAGGAGTAACCTGCCCAGTTTGGAGCTGGAAGACTGAGCTCCAGGCAGAACATCTCTAATGAGAAAATAAAACAGAAAAGGGACGCCTGGGTGGCTCAGTTGGTTAAGCAGCTGCCTTCGGCTCAGGTCATGATCCCGGCGTCCTGGGATCGAGTCCCGCATCGGGCTCCTTGCTCGGCGGGGAGCCTGCTTCTCCCTCTGCCTCTGCCTGCCATTCTGTCTGCCTGTGCTCGCTCTCTTCCTCTCTCTCTCTGATAAATAAATAAAATCTTAAAAAAAAAAGAAAGAAAATAAAACAGAAAGAATTCATGATGTGTTTGAATGTATTATTTGGATATTTATAGTTTCATCTGAAAATTATTATCAGATACTGTGCTAGGAACATGGAAACGATCTTGAACAAAACTGTCTGCCACATACAGGAATTTTTGCAGTTTTGAAAAGGAAAAAATAAAAATAAAAAGTAAATATATACATAAATAAGTGAAAGATGTAATAAATGCTATGATAAGGGTTATCACAAAAATAACAGAGTGGGGGACATTTATTTCGGATAAGGTCATCAGAGTTGGAGACATTTAAGTGAAACCAGAAGGACTGAAAGGAGCTAGCCCTGCAAAGATTAGGGAAAGGTTACTCAGATAAGAGAAAACAGCAAGTGCAAAGTGAAAGAGCTTGTTATGACTGAAATAGGCAAGTCAGTGTAGTCTTGCAAAATAGCAGTAAGAAATGATAAATTTTGTGTTATGTATATTTTACCACAGTAAAAAAAGAAGTTTTTAGAAAGCAAATTTTCTATTACTCAATACAAAGTTAAATTCCATATGTCAACCAATTAGAAAAAGGCTGTTTACTTATGTTTCAAATACTGGATTCCTATTCCTAAACTCAATTAGTCAAATATTTTTCCAGACATCCTTGTAGATATTTGTAGTAGAAAGCAAATGTAATTATCCTATCCTAGATGAATTCCTAAATAGCAATGTTTCTTAGCAACAGTGAACATTACCAACCACAAAAGCAGAGAATGGGGAAGGCAAGAAAATTGTTCAATTCCAGATTCAGTACTCAGAAAGCATCTATCTGTGGCCCTGTATATTCTTTCCTTGGCCCCTGGGAAATATATGTTTGAGATCTTCTTTTTCTCACAGGAGCTTTTGTATCAAGCTCATTACTTTCAAAGTTTATTCTTTTTCCTTTTAAAAAGCTTAAGAAAATAGCTCAAACCTATAACAGTATAAAAACGTATGCAATGAAAAATTGACTGATTCTCTCCTATGCAGACCTTGATTCCACTTTCTGGAATTTAACATTATGAGCAGTTTCTGGAACTTTGCACTGATACATTGATACATGTGCATATCCACGTACGGATTATAGATCGTGTGCGTGTGCATGTATATGTATGTATATGTATGGTGTTTTGTAGAAAGGGACTCATTTCATTTCTGCTTTGGCCATAAACATCAGGTATTTTTAGCTTGTTTTATAAAAATGCCATTTAAAATCCATTTCCATATTCTGGACTGTATCTCTGTTTTCTTTGGAGATGAATTTTTTATTCATTTCTATTTACGTACTCTGTAGTTTTGCTCTCCCTGCCATGCTGATGACAGCCTGTGGAAAGGTCTGGAAGCCTCCATGTATAAGAGATTGTTGAGTCTCCCATTTTTTTAGGAAAGCCTTCCCAATTTTCACTAACTGGTCACAGTCCTCCACAAGCTGCGTCCTGGAGTAAATTATGTGCACATAAGCAGCACCTTGCTGTTACTATTTAATGATGAATAGCTATTTCCATTTCAACATGGTTCATAAAGATAGACCTCATTCTTCTTTTTTTTTTTTTTTTTAAGATTTTATTTATTTATTTGACAGATCACAAGTAGGCAGAGAGGCAGGCAGAGAGAGAGGAGGAAGCAGGCTCCCCACTGAGCAGAGAGCCCAATGCGGGGCTCGATCCCAGGACACTGGGATCACGACCTGAGCTGAAGGCAGAGGCTTTAACCCACTGAGCCACCCAGAAGCCCCTGACCTCATTCTTCTTTATGATTATATGTGCCTTGCTTAGAAAGACATTTCTCCACTCCAAAATTATTAAAAATGTTGCCCATTTTTCTTATAGTTCTTTTTATGATTTATTATTACACTTATTATATTGATTCATATGGAATTTATTTATTTATTTTTAAAGATTTTACTTATTTGTTTGACAGACACAGATCACAAGTAGACAGAAAGGCAGGCAGAGAGAGAGAGGGGGAAGCAGGCTCTCCACTGAGCAGAGAGCCTGATGTGGGGCTCGGTCCCTGGAGCCTAGGATCATGACCTGAGCTGAAGGCAGAGGCTTTAACCCACTGAGCCACCAGGAGCCCCTATATGGAATTTATTTTTATGTATAGAGTTATTTGTTTTCCAAAGAAGACATTTTCTGATTTTCTTTCTTTTTTATTATTTTAACATGGGGCTTGAACTCACAACCCTGAGATCAAGAGTTGGATGCTTAACCGACTGAGCCACCCAGGAGCCCCCACTTTCTGATTTTCAATAGCACTCCTTTTTATTTTCCTAATGATCTTATTTTTCAATAGAACTGATACCTATTAGGTAGTAGTGCTCTTTACTAATTAGCCCACCAAAACCTAAATTAAAGTAGGATGCGAATGGCCTTGGTAACTCATTCTCTATTACTCTGGTCCTTAGTCCTCACCTGAAGGACAAGAGGAGTTAGATTAGACGACTTTGAGGGATCCCTCTGGTTGAACAGACAGACTGTGACTGGGGAAAGTTTTCATGACCGCATTCTGTGAAAGGACCCATTACATTATTAACACAAGAGCATTTTCGCACAATATCTTTCCCTTTCCCTTGTGAGCCACAGTGAGCGCATACTGAAGGCTGCAGACTGTACTGACTGGCAGATTCAGTGCTTCAGGACAGCTAGACTGGGCCATACCATATGATGATAGAGGATTTGTCTGGTTCCTTTTTCAATGACTAACTTCCTGATCCTGATCACTACTTGTCAAGAAAAGGAATGACTCTGAACAGGATACTTGTGCCATTTTCAAGAATAATCAGGCTTTCTAGGATTACCTGGGTAGCTGTTGGTTAAGCATCTGACTCTTGATTTCAGCTCAGGTCATGATCTCAGGGTCTTGGGATCGAGACCTGATTGATCCCAACTCGGGCTCCATGCTGAGTGTGGAGTCTGCTGGAGATTTGCTCTCTCCCATTCTCTCTGTCCATTCCCCTGTTCAATATCTTTAAATACATACCTACATAAAATCTTTTAAAAAATTATCGGCTTTGTAAATAATATCATGCCACAGTGTCTGTTACTGTTTGCCCTATCAATGTGGCTCTTTGTCCTGAGTCTTATCCTCTAAAAAGGAACCATCAGGATGAAGGATCAGGGTCCCTCTGCCTACATAACCCAGACCCGGTTTTAGTCCTCCCTCCACCTTGATCTTGTACTGGGAGATTGGGCACTTCCATTCCCTGATCTGAGCTAAGAATGTCATACCGTCGCTGCCTGCAATCCTCCTTTTTGTACTTCACCTAGTTTCAAATGTAGAAAGCAAAAGGAGTGCTTTCCTCAGGAATGCACTATGAGTTATTCCAACATGCTATACAAAGGAAGCACTCCTGATATGCTTCTGCTCTTTGTCTTGCTACTTCTTGTGAGGGCAACAGTCCCAGGCTTCCAGAACGGATTTCCAAACAGACGCACAGTTGCCCTGTGTGTGGGATACCCAGGTTGGAAGCCAGCAGACAGTACAGTGCTTTTTGGCAGACAGATGGAGATTAATTTCTAAACCACACAAAGGCATCAATTTTTGTAAATCATGAGCAATCCATTCCAAGGCATTTAAATAAGTTGACTTCAATTTGTTTAAAATAAAAAAATAAACACGCAGACAAATCCAAACAAGTGCAGATGCCGTCATCATCTTGCTATTTAGTTGAGAAGCTGCTGGTCCTACAGAGGTGTCCACCCCCAAGAGCAGCAGTGTTATGACTCTTCTGTTTCATAAGAGCCAGGCCCATAGTTTTATCTAAACATAAATCACTAATTGGTAGAACAGGAGACTTTACAGACCACTAACTGGAATGGAGAAAGATGTTGTGATTCACTACAAAACAGCTCTCATTGAAACCAAGGCAAGCAAGAAGAAGATGAGGTGACTGGAGTATTTCTAACTCCTAAGGGAGCAGTCTTTATTTCTAAGTCCTAAGGGAAAAATGTCTTTATAGACAGCACAGCTAGCAACTCGTTAGGGACTCAGGGATGCTGCTGATTCACTTGAGGCAGTGAGATGAGAAATCTGGCAGAGCTACCGAGGCAGCGGGATTACTGGTGGAGGATTAATGCTTCACAGAGGGCATCTAGGGACCAGGAACATTCCCAACATCTAGGTGGGCCCCACTACCCAGCTGAGCGTGATCCACATCTCTTCAGGGCTAACCTAATGTACCCATCATCTCATCTGCCACACTACAGAACCTCACCCCTGACAGGAAACATGGCTAGGGTCAAAAAGTTCAGTTCACTGCTCACTAGTGCCCTCTGCTGATAACCTCAAATACAAGATACTCACAGGTCTTGGCCAGGGTCTCCAAACCATCCAAAATAGATTGGCTTCTTGAGCTGAGATGTTCCTCAGACTTTTCCACAGATGTCTGCAACTAAGCAACCCCAAATTAAGAATGAATTCACAGACCATTGCCTTATTTTACTAACTTGGAGTATCGTCATTAAGTGATTTTTAAAAAGATAGTTAAAATACTACAATCCTATATGAATTAAGGTCAATGTAAATAGTAAACTTCATAAAATGTAAAATGTTCTAATTCTTTGACATGTAGCTCTACTTACCCTGTGAATGCTTTCTCTGATATGTGAAATGAGGTTGTATAGAGTCTCACTACAATAAATGAGAAAAAAGAAATTAAATCCTTGTGGAATACTAAAAGTATGTAACAAAATTGATTCCATGAACATGGCAGGACTTCACCTGGTAGAGCATCAAAACAGTGCTTGATTAGACTTGGAGACTCAACCCTGAAAAATTTTAGTGTACAGCTACAAAAAAATGAAAACATAGACTTTTTCTGACCATTGCCAAAACAAACCACTTATTTCTTTTTAAAATTTACTCTCCATGTATCTTAAATAAGCAAATACTAGCAACTCAAGTGGTTACTACAGTAAAACGGACCAGCTTTCATTTTCATAGCAACAATGGCTTCAGAAGCTAGTGACTTCCTTCTGGTAGTCCAAAATTTCTGGAAACATTTTAGTCTAATGACTATTTCTTTGAGTGTAAGAATGGGTAGAGATAGTTCTGTGAGTAATATTAATTTCTTTTTTTTAAAGATTTTATTTATTTATTTTGAGAGGCAGAGAGAATAGGACAGAAGGAGAAAGAGACAGAGAATCTCTGGCAGATTCCCCACTGAGCATGGAGCCTACTCTGGCTTCATCTCATGACCTTGAGATTATGACCTAAGATATCAAGAGTCAGAGGCTTAACCCACTGAGACACCCAGGTGTATCTCTCTCCCCACCCCAAAGATTTTATTTATTTATTTATTTATTTATTTATTTATTTATTATAGTTGGGGAGAAGCAGAGGGAGAGGAAGAAAAAATCCAAAGAAAACTGTGCTAAGTGCAGAGCCTGTCCTGGATCATGATCTAACAACTGTAAGATCAAGACCTGAGCCAAAACCAAGAGTTGGAAGCTTAACCAACTGAGCCACCAAGGTGTCCCAGCAATATTAATTTAATGAAAAAGAAACTATAAGAATTATTCCTCAATAAATATCCCACTTTTGAAAAGATTCAGACATGAACTGCCATTAAAATTTTTTACTGGTTTTGTTTCTTCACTCTTTGCAATATAAATGCAGATTCAGTTTTTGAACCCTAAAATGGACTACTCTTCATACCAAGTCTTGTGGATGCTCCACCGATTTGACTTTAAAAGGAGAATTTGGGG
This sequence comes from Mustela lutreola, assembly GCF_030435805.1. NCBI lineage: Eukaryota > Metazoa > Chordata > Mammalia > Carnivora > Mustelidae > Mustela > Mustela lutreola. Next base: position 19,066,180 of record NC_081291.1, on the reverse strand, counting down.
GAGGCTAGGTAGCTCAGTCAGTTAAGCAGCCAACTCTTGTTTTTGGCTCAAGTTGTGATCTTGGAGTCATGATCTTGGGGTCATGGGAGGAAGCCCCATGTTGGGGAGGTGGTCCCTGCTCAGTGAGGAGTCTACTTAAGAGTATCTCTCTGCCTCTGCCCCTCATGTGCTCTCTCTCTTCCTAAATGAATAAATAAAATCTTTAAAAGATAAATAAATAAAAGGAGGATTTTATAGAATCATTAGGGGTCTACAAACCTTATGCTTTTTATGAAAGAGATTGGGACATTACCTGAAAAATATAATTTTAGTGTCCAGCTATAAAAGACAAGAACATAGACTTTTTGTGACCATTGCCAGGCAAACTAAGCAAACTAAAAATATTTAAAATAAAATAGCTAATGAGTTAGGAATACCAGTGTGGCTCAGTCAGTTGGGCATCTGACTCTTGATTTCAGCTCAGGCCATAACCTCAGGGTCATGGGGTTAACTGTGCCAGGCTCCAGGCTCAGCGGGCAGTCTGGTTTATTCTCTCTCTGCCCTCCCCCCGCTCCCACATGCAGACATGTGCATTCTCTTTCACAAATAAATCTTTAAAAAATTAAGGATATTAATAACAGAAAGCTATTGAATTATAAAAGCAGAGAATAAGAAAGGGATCTAGAAATTAAAAATAGCAGAAACAAGTAGAATAGTTAGAGAAGATACAGTTAAGGAAATAGGACATAAAATAGAACAAAATACAAAGAGATGGAAAATAGATCAGCAGGAAAAAAAAAAAAAAGAGGATAAATGCAGGAGATTCAATATACACCCAAAACTAGAGATTCAAAGGAAAGAAGAATAAAAATAGATTTTCAAAGATAACAAAAGAAAAATTCCCAGAACAAAACCCTACAAGTTTATAGGTCAAAAGGAACTCATTGATGCCCAAAGATGATGATGTGCCACATGAAATCACACTACTGTAAAATTTCAGAAGTCTACAGATAATGGGAAGGCCTTAAAAACTTGCAGAAAGCAAAAGGCAAGTGATATATAGAGGATCAGGTCTCAGAATGGCATAGACCTCTTAAAAGCAACATATAAAATGATGTGGTGATGACAGCAACTAGAAATTTTGGGGAAAAATAATTTCCAATCTAGAATTCTATATCTAGCCTAATTTGCAATCAAGTATGAGGGGAAAATAAAGAATTTCAGATAAGCAATGTCTCAAAAAATTATTTAGGTGCCATGTACCTGTTGTCAGGAAGTTTTTGGAATATATGTTTCACCAAATCCAAGGAGGAAACTAAGAACTAAAAGGACATAGGATCAAAGTAACAAAAAATCCGGGGTGCCTGGGTGGCTCAGTGGGTTAAGCCACTGCCTCCGGCTCAGGTCATGACCCCAGGGTTCTCGGATCGAGTTCCGCATCAGGCTCTCTGCTCAGCGGGGAGCCTGCTTCCTCCTCTCTCTCTCTGCCTGCCTCTCTGCCTACTTGTGATCTCTCTCTGTCAAATAAATAAATAAAATCTTAAAAAAAAAATTCTTAAAAAAAAAGTAACAAAGAAGCCAACACAGGAGAGAGGAAGTGGTAATTCAAGAGAGGGGAGGTAGGAACGCTTAGGATGACGGTGAAGAGAGGACTCAGGATGACAGCTGCACTGCAGAGCAAGAGTGTACCAAGTTCAGATCAGAATTAGGAAGATGACTCTGAGAAGAAAACGACACTGAAGAATTTCTGATGTGTTTGGGTATAAAACAAGGAAGCTTCTGAGGTGCCTGGATGGCTCAGTCAGTTAAACGTCTGCCTTCAGCTCAAATCATGATCCCAGGTCCTGGGATTGAGCCCCATACTGGGTTCCCCCTGCTCATGCTCTCTGTCTCTGTCTGCCTGTGTCTGTCTGTCTGTCTCTCTCTCTTGTGTGCGTGCGTACACACACACACACACACACACACACACCTTCTTTCTCTCATAATCTTTAAGAAATAAAAAAAAACAAGGTCTTTTTTAGTCCTGCTGCAAAATTTGGGAATAAACTGTGATTCCTATATAGAAAACTCAGCAGAAAAGGAAACAAGGTAATTTTTAACGTTAGGAAAATTTAATCATGAGATATATATATATATTTTTTTTCTAGGATATCTAGATAAGGATTTAACAATTGAAAGCTGATTTTTGTTTTTAAAGATTTTATTTGTCAGAGAGAGAGAGCACAAGCAGGGGGAACAGCAGGCAGAGAAAGAAAGAGGCTCCCCACTGAGCAAGGAGCCCAATGTGAGACTTGATCCCAGGTCACTGGGATCAGGACCTGAGCCGAAGGCAAGTGCTTAAGCATTTAAGCCACCCAGGCATCTCAAATGAAAACTAATTTTAACTAAAATGGTGGAAGATGAGAGTTTATGGTGGAGGAGGCCGAGAAGCAAATTCTTATTCCAGGGTAGAAAGTCATTCTCTGAAGCTGAAAAAAAAACAAGAAATGACAATATAAGCTAGCTAGCATATGCCATAAGATATATGCACCTAAATACATAGCTTTTAGCGTAGCTAAAAGGGTTGCAAGTTGGTTCAAAAAGCAAAAGGGAATTAAAAGTGGGGAAAGATAGGCCTGCTGTTTTTCACTATAATCCTAATTTTATTTTTAAATTTTATTTATTTGACAGAGAGCACAAGCAGGGGGCATGGCAAGCAGAAGCAGAGGGAGAAGCAGGCTCCCCACCAAGCAGGACGAGCCTGATGTGAGACTCAATCCCAGGACCCTGGGATCATGACCCGAGCCAAAGGCAGTTGCTTAATCCCAGGACCCTGGGATCATGACCCGAGCCAAAGGCAGTTGCTTAACCAACTGAGCCACCCAGGCACCCCTAATCGTATTTTTTTTAAGTATGTGTATGTGTGTGTGCATATGTGGCTTTTTTTTTTTTTTTAAAGATTTTGACAGAGAGAGCAGGCAGAGCAGCAGGCAGAGAGGGAGAAGCAGGATCCCCACTGAGCAGAGAGCCTGATGTGGGGCCCAATCCTAGGACCTAGGATCATGACCCCGTCAAAGGCAGATAGATGCTCAACCGACTGAGCCACCCAGGCACCCCCCTAACTATATTTCTAAAACCTGTGTACATGTATGGAAAGCATGGATGGCTCACTTGGTTGAGCATCCAACTCTTGATTTTGGCTCAGGTCATGATCTTGGGTCATGGATCAAGCCCTATGACCAGCTCCACACTCAGCCCAGAGTCTGCTTGAGATCCTTTCTCTCCTTCCTCCCACTCACTCTCTCTAAATAAATAAATAAAATCTTTAAAAAATACATACCTGTAAAATTTTCATTAAAAAAATACAAACAGACCTGTACCCCTGGGGATAAAAATATATGTTTATAAAAAATAAAAAATTAAAAAAAAATTGGGACACCTGGGTGGCTCAGTGGGTTAAGCGTCTGCCTTTGGCTCAGGTCATGATCTCAGGGTCCTGGGATCAAGCTCCATATTAGGCTCCCTGCTCAGCAGAGACCGTGCTTCCCCCTCTCCCCTGACCTGTCTCTCCCCACCTAAGCACCCTCTCTCTTTCTGAAATAAAATCTTTAAAAATAAAAACGTAAAGATGTCTAAAGTCTAATAATGCTACAAAAATGCTGCTCATGAAAGCCCCTACTCTATTATACTACCAGTTATACCATGGTATACCACCAGTTGAGAGTGATTCTTTATCCGTAGGACCTCACTCCTTATTAGTACATTTGGAAACCAGTGCTCCCAACAGGGAAAACTATATTATACAAATTAAATACTGTTTGTATATAATTTTATATTGAAACAAATATATATATTTCAATATAAAATTATATACATAGTATATAAATATATATACATATATATTATATATATATTTATTTATTTGACAGAGATCACACGTAGGCAGAGAGGCAGGCAGAGAGAGGGGGGGAAGCACGCCCCCCACCAAGCAGAGAGCCCGACACAGGGCTTGATCCCAAGACCCTGGGACCACGACCCAAGCCAAAGGCAGAGGCCTCAACCCACTGAGCCACTCAGGCGCCCCTATTGAATTTTTTAAAAAAGATTTATTTTGAGAGGTGGGGGCAGGCAAAGGGACAGGGAAAGAGAGTCTTTTTTTTTTTTTTTTTAAAGATTTTATTTATTTATTTGACAGAGAAATCACAAGTAGATGGAGAGGCAGACAGAGAGAGAGAGAGAGGGAAGCAGGCTCCCTGCTGAGCAGAGAGCCCGATGCGGGACTCGATCCCAGGACTCTGAGATCATGACCTGAGCCGAAGGCAGCGGCCCAACCCACTGAGCCACCCAGGCGCCCCTTTTTTTTTTTTTTTTTTTAAGAATTTATTTATTTATTTTATTTTATTTTTTTTTTTTTTTTAAGATTTTTTTATTTATTTATTTATTTATTTGACAGAGAGAAATCACAAGTACACTGAGAGGCAGGCAGAGAGAGAGAGAAAGAAGCAGGCTTCCTGCTGAGCAGAGAGCCCGATGCGGGGCTCGATCCCAGGACCCTGAGATCATGACCTGAGCCGAAGGCAGCAGCTTAACCCACTGAGCCACCCAGGCGCCCCAAGAATTTATTTATTTATTTGACAGAGAGAAATCACAAGTAGGCAGAGAGGCAGGCAGAGAGAGGAGGGAAGCAGGCTTCCCGCTGAGCAGAGAGCCTGACGTGGGGCTCAATCCCAGGACCCTGAGATCACGACCCGAGCCGAAGGCAGAGGCCTCGACACACTGAGCCACCCAGGCGCCCCAGAAAGAGAGTCTTTAAGCCAACTCTGTGCTAAGTAGAGAGCCTGATGCAGGGCTGGATCTCAGGCCCAGAAGACCACCACCCCAGCCAAAACCAAGAGTCAGACACTCAATAGACTGTGCCACCCAGGTGTCCCTATAGTGAAGTGTTTATGTGTAAGTGATAGCTCCCATTACCTTAACTGTTTATTAATTCTTGATTCCACCTGTCTAAATTGAAATGTTAAGTTCTGATTTACCCAAAGTCGTTAAATTAAGATGCTTAATAAACAATGAAAACATTAAAAGCTTGATAATTGAAACTTTCATAAAAAGCTAGTGTTCGCTTGGAAGACATTTTTATTATTTTTTAACAAAATAAAATAGAAAAATGTTGCTTAAAAGTAGAGATTTCCCACCCACCTGATATCATGTATAGATTCATAGGAAGTCAACTATGACTTAATCTTTTCTCTAGAAAAAGTCAATTAGGAAATTGTTTATCTGTACTAAAACACACACACACACACACACACACACAATCTGTTTTTTTTTTTTTTTTTAAGAGAATGAGAGAGAGAGAGAGAGAATGAGAGAAGAGAGGTCAGTGGGAGAAGCAGACTCCCTGCAGAGCAGGGAACCCGATGTGGGACTCGATCCCGGGACTCCAGGATCATGACCAGAGCCGAAGGCGGTTGCTTAACCAACTGAGCCACCCAGGCACCCCACAATCTGTTTTTAAGAATGGAGGTAATTTCTGTACTGTCCAATGTTAGTTAATTATTTCGCTTTGAAAATCCACTCATTTTTTCAACAACTTTTTTTAAAATATTTTATTTATTTGACAAGAGAGAGACACAGCGAGAGAGGGAATGCAAGCAAAGGGGGAGAGAGGGGGAGAAGCAGGCTTCTTGCTGAGCAAGGAGCCCCATGTGGGACTTGATCCCAGGACCCTGGGATCATGACCTGAGCTGAAGGCAGACACTTAACCGACTGAGCCACCCAGGTGCCCCTCAACAACTATTTATTGAGTCTTCCTTTGTGACAGGTACTTGATTATAAGCTTCAGTGATATGCGTAAAAAAAAATTCAACTCCCTACGTTCAGTGAGTTTACCTAGTGGTGTTTTTGAATGTGGTTTTAATATCCACTCAAATTGAGTGATCTTCTTTATTAAAAAATTTGATCAGGGGCACCTGGGTGCCTCAGTGGGTTAAGGCCTTTGCCTTCGGCTCAGGTCATGATCCCAGGGTCCTGGGATCAAGCCCCACATCGGGCTCCCTGCTCAGCAGGGAGCCTGCTTTCTCCCTTCTCTCTCTCTGCCTGCCTCTCTGCCTACTTGTGATCTGTCGGTCAAATAAATAAATAAAATCTTAAAAAAAAAATTCATCAAACTTATTGAATCAAATCTTCTGCTTACTGAGATGTCCAATAACAATGTTTTTATATAAATCATAGTACATGCAAAGTTGACAGCAATCTTGCATGAGGACATAGCTGTGTCAATTGCTTATAGTCAGCATTTGTTCTGACTGGTTAGTATTCAAGCTATATATTTTTTTAATCACTTTATTGAATTAAGGTTGACATGTAAAAAGCTGTACACATTTAATGTATACAAATTTGGAGATAAGTATACACTATCAGATCATCACCACAATCTATTCTGAAAACATATCCATCACTTCCAAAAGCTTTCTTTTTTTTTTTTTTTTAAAGATTTTTTAATTTATTTGTCAGAGAGAGAGAGAACACAAGTAGGTGAGCAGCAGGCAGAGGAAGAAGGAGAAGCAGGCTTCCCATTGAGCAAGGAGGCCGATGTGGGACTCAATTCCAGGACGCTGGGATCATGACCTGAGCCGAAGACAGACACTTAACCGACTGAGCCACCCAGGCGTCCCTCAAAAGCTTTCTCTTACTCTATTTAATAGCAGTAGAAGTGAAAAAAACACTTAAAACATTTACCATCTTAGTGCTCCTGGGTGGCTCAGTGGGTTAAACCTCTGGGATCGAGCCCCCCATTGGGCTCTCTGCTCAGTGGAGAGCCTGCTTCCCCCTCTCTCCCTACCTGTTTCTGCCTACTTGCGCTGTCTCTGTCAAATAAATTAATAAAATCTTTAAAAAACAATTTACCATCTTAGCAAATTTTAAAGTATACAATACTGTATTTTTTCTTAAAGATTTTATTTATTTGACAGACAGAGATCATAAGTAGGCAGAGAGGCAGGCAGAGAGAGAGGAGGAAGCAGGAGCAGAGAGCCCGATGCGGGGCTTGATCCCAGGACCCTGGGATCATGATCCGAGCTGAAGGCAGAGGCTTTAACCCACTAAGCCACCCAGGCACCCCTACTATACTGTATTGTTAAATATAGGTACTATGAGGTACAGTAGATCTCTAGGATTTATTCATATTGTGTCAACTGAAACTCTGTACCCTTTAATTAATATCTCCCTGGTTTGTCCCACACTCCAGTTCCCAGCAACCGTCATCCTACTATACTCTGCTTCTTTGAGTTGAACTATTTTACGTTCTTCATATAAGTGGTATCATAGTACAGTTTGCCCTTGAACAACTCAGGGGTTAGGGAAGCTGACCCCCCAACACACACATTTGAAAATCTGTATATAAATTTTGACTTCCCCAAAACATAAAAGCCTATTGTTGACCAGAAACTGATAACACAAATAGCCAATTAACACAAATTTTGTATGTTATATGTACTATGTACTGTATTCTTACAATAAAGTAAGCTAGAGAAGAGAAAATGTTAAGAAAATCATAAAATACAGGGATGCCTGGGTGGCTCAGTTGGTTAGTCCACTGCCTTCGGCTCAGGTCATGATCCCAGAGTCCTGGGATCGAGTCCCACACGGGGCTCCTTGCTCAGCCGGGAGTCTGCTTTTCCCTCTACCTTCTCTACCTGCCTCTCCCCCTGCGTGTGCTCTTTCTCTCTCTCTCTCTGACAAAAAATAAATAAAATCTTTAAAAAAAAAGAAAATCATAAAATACAGTACTGTGCTATAAAAATTCACATGTAGGTAGAACTGTACAGTTCAAATTGTGCTGTTCAAAGGTCAACTGTATTTGTCTTTCTGTGTCTGACTTATTTAATTTAGCCTAACATCCTCCAGGTTCATCTATGTTGTCACAAGTGACAGAATTTCCTTGTTTTTTAAGGCTGAAGACTATTCCATCGTATATATACCACATTTTCTTTATTCACTCATTGATGGATACTTAGGTTACCTCCATGTCTTGGTTATTGTAAAGAATGCTGCAATGAATATGGTAATGCAGGTACCTCTTTGAGATCCTGATTTCATTTCCTTTGAATATACACTTAGAAGTGTGGTTGCACCAATTTACATTCCTACCAGCAGCATGTAAGGGTTCCTTTTTCTCCACATTTTTTTTTATGATTTTTCTCCACATTCTAACCAACACTTAGTTGTTGTGTTTTTTTAGTAATGGCCATCCTGATATAAGATATTTCATTGTGGTTTTGATTTGCATTTCTCTGATGTCTAGTGATCTTGAGCACCTTTTTCATATACTTGTTGGCCATTAGTATGTCTTCTTTGCATATATGTATATTCAGTTTCTTTGTCCTTAATTACTTAGCCAAATTAAGGCTAATTAATAGCCCTAATTGGGCTATTTGTTTTTACACTATTGAGCTGTAGGAACTCCTTATATATTTATTAACCCTTTATTAGATATATGGTTTGTAAATTTATTTACCATTCTGTAGGCTGCCTTTTTATTTTGTTGATTGCTTCCTTTTCTGTGCAGAAATTTTTAGTTTGATGTTATCCCACTTATCTATTTTTGGTTTTGCTGCCTGTGCTTTTGATGTCATATCCAAGAAATCATGGTCAATGCCAATGTCAAGAAGATTTTAACTATTTATTATTTTTTCTTCTAGGAGTTCTACAGTTTCAAGTCTTATGTTTAAGGCTTTAATCCATTTTGAATTGATTTTTATGTATGGTATATGATAGGGGTCCCTTTTCATTATTTTCCTATGGAGCCAGTTTTTCTAACACCATTTATTGAAAAGATTAACCTTTTCCATTGTGTATTTGTGGTACTCTTCCATACTGTATAAAATAGCTAAAACATAACCCCCTGAAAAATCCATGATAGAGTACAATGCAACCATTAGAAATTATTTTGTATATGGAATAAAACATAATCATTAAAGATTATTAAATCTAAAAAGAAGATTAAAAAATAGTCCATAGGAAAGGCACCTGGGTAGCTCAGTGGTTAAGCGTCTGCCTTTGGCTGGGGTCATGATCCCAGGGTCCTGGGATTAAGCCCTGTATCTGGCTCCTTGCTCAGCAGGGAGCCTGCTTCTCCCTCTCCCGCTCCCCATGCTTGTGTTCCCTTTCTTGCTGTGTCTCTCTCTGTCAAATAAATAAATAAAATCTTTTTTTAAAAAAAAGTCCATAGGAAACAATACATTTTTATTTTTAAAAATAGAGCACCATCATATAAACCATTGCTAGTGGAGGTTCACAGAGTAAACTGATTCAAGAGGCACACTTCAGGATCTGACAGACCCAAGATCTCTGCCCAAAACTCCCATTCAGTTTACATGTGCCCCTTTGGGTGGAATCTTTCCTGATGTCCCCAGTCAGAGCTGGGAGCCTGTCCTCGGTTTCCAAAGCATTTGGAAGCAACGTCTACTATACCATTTACAACTTTGTACTTAGAGTGGAAAGTCCACAGTCTTTATTTTAGGCTGGTTTGTATCTGACCCTCTTTTCTTTTTAAGTAGTTCTTCAGGTTAGCAGTCTTGGAGCGAAGCAGAGCATCTTTCTTCTGCTAGAGGTTGAGAGTGCCAGAGGGGTTGCTTTCTTAGCTTCTCCTGAACTGGCCCTTTCCCTGACACATAACTTGTCAGACTAGGAGTCAGGAGAAAAAAACCGTGAGTTCTCTCTCTAGTTGCTGTGGCTCCAGTAGAAGGAATATAGACCTCTAGCAGAATGGTAAAAGGGTGCAGGGAGGGTCTACTATCCTCTGGGCAGGGGTTAGTGGGCAGCAGAATTTGTAGTGGACTAATTTTGTGGCTGGGTTTGGAGAATTCTCCACGATGGGTAGCACTTAGCAATTGCAAGGCTGTTGCAAAAACATAAAAGGGGCCTCATTTTCTTTCTTGGAAATCAGAATTCTGATTTTTTTCTCCCTGGATGCACTGCCATCCAGATAGATGACATTCCCAGACTCCCCTGATTTAGCCAGTGTGAGGTATAAGGAGTGTCACATGTAACTTCAAGAAGAGTCCTAAATGGAAAGGAAGATACCTTTTCTTCTTTCCTTCATCCATCATTTGTCTGGAACTCTGACAACAGCTGGAACTCCAGCAGTCACCAAGCACTGCGAGGACAGGGGTCACACCTTAGAGATGCGAGACCAGAGTACTGAAAGGAGCCAAATCCTTGAGAACCATGAAGCTACCATTCTAGTCCTGGACTACATACTTCAGGATGATTTTTGCATTTATAAACATCTATCTTTTTAAATCTTTGTTATTAAGAGTGTGTACATATGTTATAAACAGTTGAATATAATCCTAGCTAGTAAATGAGCCACCCAATATCTTTTACTCTCTTTTTAAATTGTAGTTGACACTCATAACCCATATAATATCTTTTAATTACTTTTTTTAAAGATTTTTTTTTTAGATTTTATTTATTTATTTGACAGAGAGAGATCACAAGTAGGCTGAGAGGCAGGCAGAGAGAGAGAGAGGGAAGCAGGCTCCCCGCTGAGCAGAGAGACCAACGCAGGACTCGATCCCAGGACCCTGAGATCATGACCTGAGCTGAAGGCAGCGCAGGCGCCCTTTTTTTTAAGATTTTAAAAAAAAAATTTAATTATTCATTTGATGGACAGAGATCACAAGTAGGCTGAGAGGCAGGCAGAGAGAGAGAGAGAGGAGGAAGCAGGCTCCCTGCTAAGCAGAGAGCCCGATACAGGGCTCAATCCCAGGACCCTGTGATCATGACCATAGCTGAAGGCAGAGGCTTTAACCCACTGAGCCACCCACTGAGCCACCCAGATGCCCCCACAATTCTGAGTTTTGACACAAATTCAGGATTCATGTAACCATTACCACAATAAGGAGGGCAGTATTCAAAGAAAACCTTCATGCTTCCCCTTTGTGGTGAAATCCAGCCTACATCCTTAACCCCGTAATCACTGATCTATTCACTATCTCTATAGTTTTGTCTTTCTCAGAATGTCATGTAAATGGAGTCATATAGCATATAACTTTTGGACTTCTTTTTTTCATTCAGCACAGTGTCTTTGAGATTCACCCATGTAGTTGGGTAGCTCATTATTTTTTACTGCTGAGTAGTGTTCTGTTGTATGGGCATACCATGGTTTGTTAATTCATTTATTTAAGGACATACATGTTGTGTCCAGTTTTTGGTGATTACGAACAAAGTTGTTATAAACAATTTTGTACAGGCTTTTTGTGTAGATATAAGTTTTCATTTACCTAGGGTAAATGCTTAGTAGTGGAATTACAGAGGCATATAGTAAATTATGTTTACTTTTTTTTTTTAAGATTTTTATTTATTAAATGGGGCTCCTGGGTGGCTTAGTGAGTTAAAGCCTCTGCCTTCAGCTCAGTTCATGATCCCAGGGTCCTGGGATCTAGCCCTGTATCGGGTTCTCTGCTCAGCAGGGAGCCTGCTTCCCTTCCTCTCTCTCTGCCTGCTTCTGTGCCTACTTGTGATCTCTGTCTGCCAAATAAATAAATAAAATCTTTTTAAAAATATTACGGTTTTTTTTGCCAGAATATATTAAAATGATGATTTTTTGTGCCCATCATATAAGTCAATATCTTAAGCTTGAGGTTTTTTTTTTTTTTAAAGATTTTATTTATTTATTTGACAGAGAAAGGGAAATCACAAGTAGGCAGAGAGTCAGGCAGAGAGAGAGGAGGAAGCAGGCTCCCCGCTGAGCAGAGAGCCCGATGTGGGGTCCGATCTCAGGACCCTGAGATCATGACCCGAGCTGAAGGCAGCAGCTCAATCCACTGAGCCACCCAGGCGCCCTTAGGCTTGAGTTTTTTAATGGAAAGAGATTCTTCAGAGTCCTCATTTTAATATTTAAGTGCTACATATTTTTGCTATCTTGTAAATAATTGTTAACAGAAACTCATTTCACTACAAAAAAAAGTGATATAGGAAGAGAGAGAAAGGAAGGAAAGAAGAAAATGTTGAAATTTGACATTTCAAAAAAAAATTTTAGCTGCATAAATCTTTTCTCTTCTTTCTTTCTTTCTTTTTTTTTTTTTTTAAGTAATCACTATACCCAGCGTGGGGCTCAAACTCACAACCCTGAGATGAAGGGTTGCATGCTCTACCAAGAGAGTCAGCCAGCCTGACCTGCTGCAGAAATCTTGATCAAACAAAATATTATCCCATGTCCAGAGAACAAAAAAATTTAACATTGATCTAACTGACGGAGTAAGAAGGTAAGTACTCTATAGCCCCCTAATAGCCATGAGGGGCCTCTGAGAAACTGGTAGGGTCCTAGAGCCTGGATTCCTAGGGGAAAGAAGTCTCTCAGTGTCCAAGACATGTTTATTTACCAACAGAATCAAACACTTCAAATAGAGCATTTCGCTTTTCTCCCTAAAGGAAGACAGGTATTCAAGAGAAAGGATACTTAGTCTAAGAATCCCTAAAGAAATTCTGGCTTTTCAACATGAAAGTACTATTGGTAACACTAAGTGATACATCTTCACTGTCACAGAAATAATAAAGTATATCTCTGCTTCAGTGTTTTGATTTCCATGATACCTAAAGATGTTCCCTGATAATTTACTACCAAGAAATGAACAACTTAATTTCCTCAGTGACTTCAACTTATTTATTTATGAATTAGTTTAGGAGCCCTAATTTATCTCATGTATTTGCTAAGGTAAATAAATGAATATAAAACTAACAAATAAGGGGCGCCTGGGTGGCTCAGTGCGCTAAGCCGCTGCCTTCGGCTCAGGTCATGATCTCGGGGTGCTGGGATCGAGTCCCGTACCGGGCTCTCTGCTCAGCAGAGAGGGAGCCTGCTTCCTCCTCTCTCTCTCTGCCTGCCTCTCTGCCTACTTGTGATCTCTCTCTGTCAAATAAATAAATAAAATCTTAAAAAAAAATCCCTTTAAAAAAATAAATAAAACTAACAAATAAGACTGTGCATAAAATTTAGGGTATATCTTAAAAAACACCAACATTGGGACGCCTGGGTGGGCTCAGTTGGTTGGGCGGCTGCCTTTGGCTCAGGTCATGATCCCGGCATCGTGGAATCGAGTCCCGCATCAGGTTCCTTGCTCGGCAGGGAGCCTGCTTCTCCCTCTGCCTCTAGCCTGCCACTCTGTCTGCCTGTGCTTGCGCTCTGTATCTCTCTCTCTCTAACAATAAAATACTTTAAAAAAAACAACACACCAACATTTTGGGGCACCTGCCTGGCTCAGTCAGTGGAGCATGTGACATACGACTCTTAATCTCGGGGTCATGGGTTTAAGCCCCACGCTGGGTGTAGAGATTACTTAAAAATAAAATCTAAAAAAAAAAAAACCAACATTTCAAAGTGAGAAAATCAACCTGAATAGCTTGAATCAGCTTTTTAAAGATTTGATGTGCTGTGCTCACTTCGGCAGCACATATACTAAAATTGGAACCATACGGAGAAGATTAGCATAGTCCCTGCACAAGGATGACACGCAAATTTGTGAAGCATTACATATTTTAAAAAGAAAAAGAATTCGTGTACTATATTCTTAACACTAAAACAACTGTTATCTAATTTCCTAACTCTGGTGATCTGAAAAGAGAACAATTAAAAGGCAGAATTTTGGCAAAATAAACATAACATTTCTTGACTATTGTATTTCTCTAAGAAGTCCTTTAGCTTACTTTTTCAGAGGGCCAGAACTATGGCAGCCAAATTCAAGTCTGCCACAAGTCTCACTGACAAGTAAATAAATAAAGAGTAATTATTAGATGAGCTATAAAGAGTAATTATTAGATGAGCTACATTAAAATAAAGACAAGAGTGTTATCATGATGAAATAGAATTATTTGACTATTAATATTCTATTTTCTGTTTCCCTCAAAAGAGATGTCTCATCCACTTGAAAGGTTTGCATACCTGTCACATTTGTCTTTTGCCCTTTTCTTTTTCTCTTCAAACTGTTCCAACAGGCCCTTTGCTTTTCCAACTGACAAAGGTGGAGGAAATAAGCCTCTATCATTTGCATCTGCTCCAAACAGCGGGGGTTTTGTCTGGTACTTTGTGAAAATACTAGGTTCACTCTGTTAAATGAAAAAAAAAATCACAGCATTTCACATGTGAAAATATTTATAGCATTCATTATTTTCTACACAATGTAGTCACATTTAAGTGTAAACCACAATACTAAAAAACAAAATGGCATGTAGTATTTCCTTTTTATTTAATATATATTAGAAAATTACATTAAAATAAAGCAACTCTTTTTATTAATAAGGTTTCTGCCTTACCAGCCCAGAAATACCAAAAATATCAGCTGCGGGTGCCTGGGTAGCTCAGTCAGTTAAGCGTCTGCCTTTGGCTTAGGTCATGATCTCAGGGCCCTGGGATTGAGTCCCATATCATTTCTGGCTCCCTGCTCAGGGAGAGTCCGCTTCTCCTCTCTCCCTCTGCCTGCCATTCCCTCTGCTTGTGCTCGCTCTCTCTCAAATAAACAAATAAAATCTTAAAAAATTAGGGGCACCTGGGTGGCTCAGTGGGTTAAGCCACTGAGCTCTACCTTTGGCTCAGGTCATGATCTCAGGGTCCTGGGATCGAGCCCTGCATCGGGCTCTCTGCTCAGAAGGGAGCCTGCTTCTCCCTCTCTTTCTGCCTTCCTCTCTGCCTACTTGTGATCTCTGTCTGCCAAATAAATAAAATCTTTTTTTAAAAAAAGTATACAGGATGCCTGGCTGACTTAAGCTAGTAGAGCACATGATTCTTAATCTCAAGGTCATGAGTTCAAGCCCCATGTTGGGTATGGAGCCAACTTAAAAAAAAATAAAATAAAAATAAAGTATCAGCTAAAATGGCTTAAAATCAGCTGTACAAATTTGAAGGCAATATCAGAATTCTTTACGCTATCTCTGAGATGATATGTTAAAGTTTATATAATAAGTTTAAGTCAATTACTAGTTGAACTAGACTTGTTGGTAAGTTTGACATGGACTGGACAGTAGGCATGCTGGCATGTGATGAGTCATTTTCTGCATTCTTGGGCAAAAATTACTCTGAAACATTCAGGGAGTACATTTCCTCCTTCATATCACTGGGTACCAATTTTTTTACTGAAATACTTATCTGAGAGAATACCCTATTATCTTAAAGCACTAACCTCATCTTATCCATGGAGTCTCTATTTGATTCAGTTAAGTCTATATATAAAGTTAAATCTAGTTTTAGACAAAAATAAATAAATATATAAAAATATTTCTGACCCAGGGCGCCTGGGTGGCTCAGTGGGTTAAGCCTCTGCCTTCGGCTCAGGTCATGATCTCAGGGTCCTGGGATTGAGCCCCACATCGGGCTCTCTGCTCAGCAGGGAGTCTGCTTCCCCCTCTTTCTCTGCCTGCCTCCCTGCCTACTTGTGATCTCTTTGTCAAATGAATAAAATCTTAAAAAAAAATTATTCTGACCCATGAAAGAAGACACGTTGGTCTCAAAAAATTGAGGACTCAGGAGACTTTGTTCTTGATTCTGGCCCTTTTCCATTAACTAAGTCCTCAGAATCCTCATGTCCCTCTTCAAGGAGATAATGTAGCATAGTAGACTAAAATCCACAAAGCACCTAAAGTTTCTTAGAAAAAATGTCCACTTAAAATTTATGTTACTTTATTCCCATTTTTCTAAAGCTCTTATCTCTTATGAAATTTTCATAAATAATAGTATGTCTTAGAAAATGTCATGCAATATTTCTCTCTCCCTGAGGGTCAAGGTACTGGCAATATTCTACAATATATGTATTTTTCGATTTTAGACTACCAAGTCTATCAGACTACTGAGTTACCAATGAAGTATAAATTCATTTAGGAGAGTAACCTTAGAAATGTATAATTCTAAAATATAATCCAACATAATAAGTCTTCTTTATAGCTTATCTCCATGATGACTATGAAATTTGTGCAGAGAAATTCTGGAAATGAGACTCACGTCCAGAGAATTCTGTTGTGATTGTTTTGGATGTCTCACGTGGACACCATCCAAGGGTGCTGACAGAGTCTCTGAACTTTCTGGACAGAACTGGGATCCAAAGAGGAACTGGGAGTCACTGAGACTGGAGTAATCAGCCTGATTATTATTCCAGCTAGATGACTTAGTGGTCCTGAAATTAAGCAAGAAAAGAGAAGTATATCAAGTGGACAAACATTCTGAACAAATGAAATAATAATTCACAGCTATTCATTTCAGAATATTCTGGGGAGAGTACTAGTTTGTTCTGACCTCCTCACCCCCTGAACACTCTCATTATTACCTATAAAGAATCATAAACAAATTCTGAAAGCCAGGCATTTTCATTATAGCAATTTGAGAACAATCAGATGGAAATTCAGACATTAAGGACTGACACCATGATTCCTTATACAACAGCACTGTGGGCTATAACACCTTTTGGGGGATCAAAGTTCCTGAAATCTTTAGGGATTAAAAGAACATTATCTTTTAAAAAGTTGAATCTGGGGGGCGCTTGGGTGGCTCAGTCAGGTGGGCATCAAACTCTTGATATCAGCTCAGGTCATGATCTCAGGGTCATGGAATCGAGCCCTATATAGGGCTCTGTGCTGGCCATAGAGCCTGCTTGGGATTCTCTCCTTCTGCCCCTTCTTCCCACCCCCCATTCTCTCACTTACTATCTCTAAAAAAGAAAGTTGAATCTGTTAATCACTAAGGGAATAGATAAAAATATGGTATATGCATATAACTGATGCATTAGTCAGAAGCAGTAAAGTAGATTTACATATAACCACATGAATAAATCTCAAAAAATTTAGAGTGCAGAAAAAGTAAAAATTGAATGAACTCTGTATCATTTATATAATTTTTTATTCTTAAAGATTTTATTAAGGCAGAGGCTTTAACCCATTGAGCCACCCAGTCACCCCTAACCATTTTTTAGAATACAAAGAACCCAGTGTTTTTTTTTTTTTTTTAAAGATTTTATTTATTTATTTGACAGAGAGAAATCACAAGTAGACAGAGAGGCAGGTGGAGAGAGAGAGAGGGAAGCAGGGTCCCTGCTGAGCAGAGAGCCCGATGCGGGACTCGATCCCAGCACCCTGAGATCATGACCTGAGCCAAAGGCAGCGGCTTAACCCACTGAGCCACCCAGGCGCCCGAACCCAGTGTTTTTTAATGAACAAGAAATCTGAACATTTCAGTAAACAAATATAAGACTAGTCAATATACAATAAATCATTAGCTATTAGTACTATTTTTAGTACTTTTTAGCTGTATTAAAACAGATCATTTTATTTATTTGTTTTTTCAGTGTTCCAAGATTCATTGTTTATGCACGACACCCAGTGCTCCATGCAATATATAACCTTTAAATCTACATCATACCACACCAAACAAGTATATAAGTGTGTGTGTAGAAGGTGAATTGGAACTCCCATTACTCTCCTAGAATGTGCCTACAGGGAAGGAAGGGAGCAGGATTATAGGGAGAGTAGGAGTCATAATATAAAAAACAAGACACCTTAGTTATAGACTGAATGTTTGTGTTCTCCAAAAATTCCTATGTTGGGCGCCTGGGTGGCTCAGTGGGTTAAGCTGCTGCCTTCGGCTCGGCTCATGGTCTCGGGGTCCTGGGATCAAGTCCCGCATCGTGCTCTTTGCTCGGTGGGGAGCCTGCTTCTCTCTCTCTCTCTCTGCCTGCCTCTCTGTCTACTTGTGATCTCTCTCTGTCAAATAAATAAAATCTTAAAAAAAAAAAATTCCTATGTTGAAGTCCTAATCCCTAACATGACAGTGTTTGGAAATGGGGCCTTTAGAAAGTAATTAGGGTTAAACAAGGTCCTGAGGGGGGAGTCTTCTTGACGGGATTAAGGTTCTTACAAGTAAAAACACTAGAGAGTTTGCCCTCCTTCTTTTTTTCTCCTCCATGTGAGGACACAGAGAGAAGACAGTTGTCAGCAAGCCAGGAAGGGAGCCCTCACCAGAAATGATCCAGCTGGCATATGATTCTAGGACTTCCAATCTCCAAAACTGAGATAATAAAATTTCTATTGTTGAAGCCATCCAATTTAGGGTACTTTGTTTTGGCAAGCCAGCAGACTAATTTAGGCCTCATCCAGACTGAAGAATACGATCAACTCAGATTTGTGCACAGAAGGATCCATTAAGCATTGTTTTTGAAACAAGGTGGTGTTCCCTTTCACACCTTTAGTGTCTTATTCTTGTACTTCCAGCTGTGGACTTCCAACTTGCTTCCCATGGATATCTACACATCTTTGTTAAAGGGAGAGTGATACTGATAATGATACAATCACACTTGAACACAGTGTACTGAGTCTATATCAGAGACAGCATAAAAGCAGGCAGACAAGTAAAATACAGTCTTCAAGTTTTTATTTCAAAGAGATCTCAGTAAGAATTTGTTACTTAATGCTGTTGTATGACCTGAAAAAAACACCCTTTTCATTACAACATACAAACACAAATCATTCCTTGTTTAAAAAGCTAAAGCTAGAGGCGCCTGGGTGGCTCAGTGGGTTGGGGCCTCTGCCTTTGCTCAGGTCATGATCCCAGGGTCCTGGGATGGAGCCCCGCATCGGGCTCTCTGCTCAGCATGGAGCCTGCTTCCTCCTCTCTCTGCCTGCCTCTCTGCCTACTTGTGATCTATGTCTGTCAAATAAATAAATAGAATCTTAAAAAAAAAAAAAAAAGCTAAAGCTAGGGGCGCCTGGGTGCTCACTTGGTTAAGCATCTAACTCTTGACTTTGGCTCAGGTCATAATCTCAGAGTGGTAAGACTGAGCCCTGAGTTGGGGCTCTGCTCTGGGCAGAGAGCCCACTTAAGATTGATTCTCTCTCTCGCTCTCCCTCTGCCCCTCCTCCTGTCCTTGCTCTCTCTCCACCCCCCAAGAAATAAATAAGCCAAATCTAAAATAATTTGATAGCATATAACTACATATCCTAAGCCAAAGGAACCATCATATATTGATGCAAGACAAAAAGAAACTCTAATAGTTCAGCACAGGAAAGAGCAATTACTTCACTGATGGAACCATTTTCTAAGATTAGCTAAGGTAATGGGCTGCACACATATATTATAATATGGGTTGCATAATCATTGCTCAAAATAGCTTAAATAGCTCTCTGTGACTCCCCTGTTAGGTCAAGGAGAATAATTAGCTGGACTGGAAAAAAAAACTGTGAACTTATAGAAATATGTAGGATTTATATCTTAAAGCTATGATCTAGAATTTAACAAAGATTTTCCTTACTCTGTATCAACTGTAAGCATTTTTTTTTCTTTTTAAGAAGAGCACAGTGCTCTAGGTTTTTATTGAATTAATAACTGTCTTCAGGAAGGTGTTAGGAAGAAAATAAACTATCCAATAATAAAACATACCAAAAGCAATTAGAAATCCCTTAATAAATATATACTACTTCTGGGGCACATTCACCAAGTTAGCAATGGCAGGCCCACTGCATGGCTGGCAGACACAAATGTAAATACTTCAGTGGAGTAGTGGAAGGGGCAATATCTCAGTGAGCCTTGTCAACAGCTGGCTCTTAACTCCACAGGACCTACATATGGTACCACACAATGTAATACGTACCTCAACATTGTCTTGATTTTGCTCCCTGCTGTTTCAATGTAATTGCTCCAACCAAAGTGAGTTTCTAGATGTTGGGCCATGTCTAATTCTCACAGGCCCCATAGTCTCTAGGCCCAGTGCTGGACACAGAGCCGCTGCTCAATTGACACACATAGTTGAATTTACATTGTTTTTATAATCAGAAAATTAGCAAAAGGAAAAAGACAAGGATGGGAGTGCAGTGAAAGGAAGGAAGGAGAAGGGGAAGAAGCTATAGAAGTAACTCAGTTACTAATTAATAGGTAGGGAAGGGTTTTCTATGAAAACAATACAACTCTAAGATCCTCAGTATCAGAGTATATAACCCGAAAACTTACCCAGAGCCTGAGGGAATACTGAGCATCTCTTTGATATTCCAGACATTAAAATTCATTTCTTATGGTTAACCCTATTAAAAAGAGAGGAATATTAATTTACAAGTTTAAGATAGTATAACTTTCCCCCAAAGATTACTTTACTGGTAACAACTATATGTAGATAAGGACATTTCAGCAACTATATTCCCATCCATTTGGTGAAAACTCCCATTATGTGTGTCAGAAACAGGTATTTTCAGGGCACCTGGCTGGCTCAGTCAGTGGAGCGTGTAACTCTTGATCTTGGGGGTTATGAGTTTGAGCCCTGTGTTGAATGTACAGATTATTTAAAAATAAAATCTTTAAAAAAATAAAATAGGTATTTTCTGTTATTAAATTGCATACAAACTCCCTCCTTCTTAACACCAGGGAGAGCCTAGTCATCTGTGAAACAGTAAATTTGCATTCCATCTTGTTCTCTTGTCCTTTTCTCTTGCCATCCTATTCTATTAATACTCTGCTTTTAGGAAAAGACCAATTGACTTTATTTTTCATTGCCTGATACAATGAATGACTCAATCTATAACCTCTCCCAAAAAGACTAGTTCTCCCCAGATCAGAGGATATGGGAATGCCAAGAGTACTGCGGAATTTGGGCAGTAAAGAAGCTTGATGAAGAGTGAGTGCTTTGGGCAAAGTGTTTTCCCACACCTCTTATGAGCATACCTCTTATTGCCTACTGTGCTCATTGCCAACCCAACACATTCATTATTCATTATACATTCATTATTATGATCATAGAGCCTGGATTTTATGAAACAAGCCCAATTTCTAATTTTTGTTTCCCTGTTGTCACATACATTCATAATTATCAGATTATATAATACCAC
The DNA here is from genome assembly GCF_030435805.1 of Mustela lutreola. Lineage (NCBI taxonomy): Eukaryota > Metazoa > Chordata > Mammalia > Carnivora > Mustelidae > Mustela > Mustela lutreola. The sequence continues at coordinate 19,045,372 of NC_081291.1, read as the reverse complement.
TGAGAGCATCAGAAAATGAATCCCACACAAATGGTAGGCATATGTGACCAACATCAAATACTTTCCCAACAGAGATCAAGATAAACTGAAACACAAGTTCTGAATAAATATGGACATTTTAGTACATTTTTCATAAAATTTAACCTTGTTTAGATAAATCTGTTATGTTGAAGTTTTCTAATTTTTTAGAAAAAATAGATGGAGTGTTTATAACCACTTGTTTTGCAAGAATATTAAGCATAGATCACAGGGATCAAGGGGTGAAAGTTATTATCATTTACATAACCCTCCTATGTGTTGGGCACAGTGCTAGATATGTTGCAGGATACAAGGTCAATGATTTTGTGAGGCAGGTGTTGCTATCCTCACTTAAAAGTTTGTAAGGACGCACATGGACTAAATAATTAGTTCAAGTTCTATCCAGATTTGGAGGCAAATATGTTCTATACTATATCAACCCATTACCAAAGGCCATGCATTCTGTCCTCTCATTTCTCAACACTGGTTCTATCTTAAATACGTTCTAGAACCAAGAAACTTTGTGTTTCTGCCTTTATGAGCAGCTTGGTAATGACTTGAAAGGATATGACTTTAGAAGAACAAGATCAAGGTTCAGATCCTGACACCTGCATTTATACTGTGAACTTGGGCAAATTAGTTGACCTGTTTTTTGGTTTTTTTCTTTTTTAAGATTTTATGTGGGACTCAAATTTGTAAACCTGAGATCAAGAGTCACATGCTCTACCAAATGATCCACACAGGCACCCCAAATTAGTTAACTTCTTTGAATCCCAGTTTCCTCATCAGTTAAATAAAGACAACACACCTATCTTTAAAAGTAGAGATAGGGATTCAAGAACATATATCCAGTGCCTGGATATGGATACTGGTACTTTTTAGGGGCTTCTTAATTACCTCCTCAGAGACTGTGGCTTTACTATTTTAAAACAAATCTATGGTCTCCTGGAGACTTCAACATTCACCTACTCTCAGTTCAAAGGACTCTCATATGTAACACACTAAGTCTCTCACGCTCACTTAACTGAGAAGAATAAAGTTGCTGCAAGGTTGGGACTACATACCAGAGTTAATTATTTTGTCTCAGCACTCCTGAACACAGTTTAGACTGTGTAGAATACCTTCAAAGAAGTTCAGTGTAATATTAATATCCATGATACAAATAAATTAATATTTCATTGAGATGAAAAATGAAGAAAATTCATTTTAAAAACTGGCAATATTGTCCAGGCATGTTCATAAGTGAATTTTACTAAATATTTAAGAAAGAAAGTATGCCATTTCTCTAAAATCTCATCCTAATACCAAATGAGACAAAGACACTGTAAAAAAAGAAAACCACAGACCAAGACCTCTCATGAACATGGGTGCAAAATCCTCAACAAAATATTAGCAAATTTAATGCAACAATATATGAAAAGAATTATATATAACCAAGTGATAATTATTCTAGACGTGCAAAGCTATTTCAACATTTGAAAATCAAATAACGTAAACTGTCACAGACCAGAGAAGAAAAATCATATGATCATATAAATGGGTATTAAAAAAACATTTGGGGTGCTTGGGTCACTCAGTTGGTTGAGTGTCCGACTCTTGATCTCAACTCAGGTCTTGATCTCAAGGTCCTGAGTTTAGGTTCTATGTTGGACTCCATGCCAGGAGTGGAGCCTAATAAAAAATGAATTTTTTTAAAAAGCATTTGACAAAATCCAACACCCATTCATGAGAAAAACTCTCAGCAAAATAGGAAATAGAGGGGAACCTCCTCAACTTGATAGAAAACATCTACACAAAATTCCAAAGCTAACATCATACTTAATTATGAAAATCTAAGTTTTCCCTCTTAAGATCAGGGACAAGGCAAGCATTCCCCCTCCTCTCTCAGTACAACATTGTACTAGAAGTTCTAAATAATGAACTAAAACAATAAAAGGAAATAAAAGGTATATAGATTGGAAAAGAAAAAGTAAAACTATCTTTGTTCAAGACCACATGACTTTCTTTTTTTTTTTTTTTTTTTAAAGATTTTATTTATTTATTTGATAGAGAGAGATGACAAGCAGGCAGAGAGGCAGGCAGAGAGAGAGGAGGAAGCAGGCTCCCCGCTGAGCAGAGAGCCCGATGCGGGGCTCGATCCCAGGACCCTGAGATCATGACCTGAGCTGAAGGCAGCGGCTTAACCCACTGAGCCACCCAGGCGCCCCTGGACCACATGACTTTCTATGGAGGAAATTCAAAAGAAGTAACAAAACAACTCCTGGAACAAAGAAGTAATTATACCAGTGTTGCAAGATAAAGATTAATACACAAAAGTTAATCCCTTTCCTAAATACCAGGCAGTGAACAAATGAATTTGAAATTAAGCACAAAATATCATTTATATTAGCAACCCTAAAATTCTAAGTATAAATCTAACAAAATATGTATAAGATCTATATGAAGAAAACCCCAAAATTCTGATGAAAGATATCAAAGAAGAATGAAATAAGTGGAGAGATATTCATGTTCATGGACAAGAAGACTCAATATTGTCAAGACATCAGTTCTTTCCAACTTGATCTATATATTCAATGCACTCTCAATAAAAATTTGAACAAGTTATCTTGTGGATATTGACAAACTGATTCTAAAGTTTATATGGAGGGTGCCTGGGTGGCTCAGTGAATTAAGCCTCTGCCTTCGAATCAGGTCATGACCTCAGGCTCCTGGGATCGAGCCCCACATTGGGCTCTCTGCTCAGTGGGGTGTCTGCTTCCCCCTTTCTCTGCCTGCTGCTCTGACTACTTGTGATCTCTGTCAGGTGAATAAATAAAATCTTTTTAAAAAAATAAAAAATAAATAAATTTATATGGAGAGGCAAAAGATCCAGAATAGCCAACACAATATTAAAGGAGAAGAACAAAGTCAGAGAATTGACACTATCCAACTTCAAGATTTACTATAAAGCTAACTAATCAAAATAGTGTGGTACTGGCAAAGGAACAGACTAACAGACCAATGAAATAGGATAGAGTGCTCAGAAATAGATTCACTCAAATACAGTCAACTGATCTTTGACAAGGGAGCAAAGTCAATAAAATGAAGAAAACATACTCTTTTTTTTTTTTTCATCTTTGGCAGCAGAGTGGGTAGGAGAAGAATCAATGAAAACATACTCTTTTAAACAAATTGTGCTGGAACATCTGGAGATCCACATGCAAAGAAAACTTAGACAGACCTTACACCTTTCACAAAAAATTAACTCAAAATGAATCATAGACCTAAATGTAAAATTCAAAGCTATTAAAAAAAACTCTTAGAAAATAAGATAGGAGAAAATCTAGATGACCCCTGTATTTGCCAATGACTTTGTAAATTCAACACTAAAGACTTTATCCATGAATGAAATAATTAATAAGCTGGACTTCCCTAAAATTAAAAACTTCTGCTCTGTGAAAAACATGGTCAAGAAAGTGAGAAGCCACATACTGGGAGAAAATATTTGCAAAAGACATCTGAAAAAGGTATCCAAAATATCCAAAATATCCAAAGAACCCTTTTAGAAAAATATACTTATTTTTTTAAGTAATCTCTATATCCAATATGGGGTTTGAACTCATGACCCTGAGATTAGGAGTCACATGCTCCACTGACTGAGTCAGCCAGTTGTCCCAAATATACAAAGAACTCTTAAAACTCAATAATAAAACAAACAACTCAACATATATCCATATATCCATGTAATAGAAAAGAGAGCCAGAAATTAACCCATGTATAATAGGGTTGACTAACTTATGACAAAGGAGCCAAGAATATATATTAGGGAAAGGAAATTCTCTTTAATAAATAGTGCTGGGAAAACTGGACAGCCATGTACCAAAGAATGAAACTGGACCCTTGTCTTACATCACATACAAAATCAACTCAAAATCAATTAAAAATTTAAGGTTAAGACCTGAAACAGTTAAATTCCTATAGGAAAAACATAGGGGGTAAGCTTCTTTTTTTTTTTTTTTTTTTTTAAGATTTTATTTATTAATTTGACAGAGAGAAATCACACAAGTAGACGGAGAGGCAGCCAGAGAGAGAGAGAGGGAAGCAGGCTCCCCGCTGAGCAGAGAGCCCGATGCGGGACTCGATCCCAGGACTCTGAGATCATGACCTGAGCCGAAGGCAGCGGCCTAACCCACTGAGCCACCCAGGCGCCCCGGGGGTAAGCTTCTTGACCTCAGTCTTGGCAATGATTTTTTGGACTTGACACAAAAAGCAAAAGCAACAAAACCAAAAATAAACAAGTGAGACCACATCAAACTGAAAAGCTTCTACACAGCAAAGGAAACCATCAATAAAATGAAGAGGCAACCTGTGGAATGGGAGAAAATATTTGTAAACCATATATCTGATAAAGGGTTAATACCCGAAATATATAAAGGACTTCCACAACTCATAGGAAAAAAAAAAAAAACAAACAAACCAATAAATGGTCAGAGGAACTGAATAGACATTTTTCCAAAGAAGATACACAAATGGCCTAAGGTACAGAAAAGGTGTTCAACATCACTATTCATCAGGGAAATGAAAATCAAAACCACACTGAGATATCATCTCACATTTGTCAGGATGGCCATCATCAAAATAACAAGAGATAAATATAGGTGAAAATGTGGAGAAGAGGGAAACTGCATTGTTGGTGGCAATATAAATTGGTGCAGCCACTATAAAAAATAGTATGGTGTTTCCTCAAGAAATTAAAAACAGAATGACCATATATAATCCAGCAAACCTACTTCTGGGTATATATCCAAAGGAAATGAAAACAGGATATCAGAGAGACATCTGCACTCCATGTTCACTGTAGCATTATTCACATAGTCAACATACAGAAACAAACTAAGGGTCTCTCAATGGATGAATGGATAAAGTATGGTACAGGTACACACACACACACACACACACACACACACACACACACAGAGGAATATTATTCAGCCATGAGAAATAAAGAAATTCTGCTACTTGTGACAATAAATTCCACGGTTCCATGGATGGAACCCAAGGGCCTTATGCTAAGTGAAATAAGCCAGACAGAGAAGACAAATACTGCATGGTTTTACATACATGCAGAATCTTAAAAAGAAAAAGGAAAAAAAGTCAAACTTATAGAAACAGAGAGTAGAAAAGTGGTTGCCAAAGGCTAGAGGGTGGGGGAAAGCAAGAGACACTCATAAAAGGGTACAAGTTTTTAGCTGTAAGATGAATAAGGTCTGAGAACCTAATGAATAATGTGGTGAGTATAGTTGATAATGCTGTATTGTATAACTGGAATTTGCTGAGAGAGTAGAACTTAAATGGTTTCACCAAATAAATACAGACATACATATATTAAAAAAAAAAGTGATCTACGAGGTGATGAATGTAGTAATTAATTAGATGGGTGAGATCCTTTCACAATGTCAAATCATCATGATGTACACTTTAAATATATTACAGTTTTATTAGTCAATTATATCAGCTGAAGGTGAAAAAAAACCCACCCCAAAACCTAACAAGAAATGCCCAAAACCTATGTGAAGAAGTTATAAACCATTCCTATATAATGGGAAAGATATGTCCTGTTCATTGATAGAATCAACATCACAAAGATGTTAAATCTATCTAGGTTAATTTATAACTTTGAAATGTCCCAATAAAAATACCATCATTTTTTTTCTACAGGGAGAAAACTGATTATAATGCTTATTTAGATATGAAAACAAGCAAAACCAGCCAGGAAAATTCTAAAATAGAAAGAGAAGAAAGAGAAGAAAGAAGCCAGCCCTACCAGGTATTAAAAACATATTATAAAGCTTCTACAATTTTACAGCATTATAGTAGCATATGATTAGATAGCCAAGCCAGAATAGATTATAACAATAGATCTAATTGAAAGTGGAAATGTATACGACCATATGATAAAAATAGCATCTCAAATATATTGAGGAAAGACATTTAAAAAAAGTAGAGTTGAAGGGCTCCTAGATGGCTCAGTGGGTTAAGCCTCTGCCTTCGGCTCAGGTCCTGGTCTCAGGGTCCTGGGATTGAGCCCTGCATTGAGCTCTCTGCTCAGCGGGGAGCCTGCTTCCCCCACCAACCCCAGCTGCCTCTCTTCCTACTTGTGATCTCTCTGTCAAATAAATAAAATCTTTTTTTTTTTTTTAAGTAGAGTTGAGGGGTGCCTGGGTGGCACAGTTGGTTAAGCATTTGCCTTCAGCTCAGGTCATGATCTCAGGGTCTCAGATGGAGCCCCATATCTGGCTCCCTGCTCAACAGGGAGTCTGTTTCTCCCTCTCCCTCTGCCCGTGTTCCCTCTGCTTGTGCTCTTTTTCTTTCTCTTTCTCTCTCTAAAATAAATAAATAAAATCTTTTTTTTTTTAAAGTAGAGTTGAGGAGTGCCTGGGTGGCTCAGTCAGTTAATTGTCTGACTGATGTTTTTGGCTCAGGTCATAATCTCGGGGTTCTGAGATTGAGCCCTGAGTAGGGCTCTGCATTCAGCATGAAGTCAGCTTGTCCCTCTCCTTCTTCTTCTCCCCTAGCACTCTCTCACATAATTAAATAAAATCCTTTTTTTTTTAAGTAGTGTTAACGGAATAGTTATATGAAAAAAGATTAAGACTGAATCTAGTCCTTTCACCATACACAACAAAATATCCAGATGGATCAGAGATCATAAAAAATAAAATCATAAAAGCACTGAGGCTGGGAAGGGGTGGGGAGGCTGATAAATTCCTCATCAACCTGTTTGTGGGGAAAACTTTGATTCAAAATCCAAAAGTAATAAAATACCTATAAACCTGACTACATAAAGTTTTTTAAAAAGATTTATTTGAGAGAGTGATTGAGTGGGAGGGAGAGGGAGAGAGGATCTGAAGCAACTCCACACTGAGTGCAGAGCTGGACATGGGGCTTGATCCCTGGTCTGAAAGATCATGACCTGAGCTGAAATCAAGAGCCAGGGGCTTAACAGACTGAGCCACCCAGCACCCTGACTACATAAAATTTTTAAACGAACATTGGCTCAGATGGTTAAGTGTCTACCTTCAGCTCAGGTCATGATCTTTGGGTCCTGGTTGAGCACTCCTCAGGCTCCCTGCCTAAGACATATGCGCCAATAATTCACACCCAGCTTTTGGTATTGAAATACCATTCACCACTGAAAGGAACCAGGTCTGGGGCAGGAAATGTGCAAGATGAGTCTTGGACATCTTGTTGTCCCAGAGAATAAGGAAGTTATCAGACTACCAGGACAAAAGACATCTGAAGAGCTAACTTAAAGGGTCTTCCTCTGTTAAATATATAATTACATTTTTTAAAAAACACTCATCAGTCACTTTGGAGGCTAGGCAACCAAGTTATTTTGAAAACTGGTAGGATAGGCAAAAGAATCAATCTTTTATCTTACCTTTCTAGAATAGATGTACCTCAAAATAACCAACATATAGATGGTAAGAAAGTTCTTCTTTATAGAGGTATTCCAGCTAATAAACATGGAATGAATGCTAGCATTAGATTATCATCATTTTGGAAGTCCAATGAAAATAATGAATCTAGGCAATGATCATCAATGGCTGCTAAAAAACCATGAGGTAAAAGGCTGATGAGGGGGCGCCTGGGTGGCTCAGTGGGTTAAGCCTCTGCTTTCAGCTCAGGTCATGATCTCAGTGTCTTGGGATCAAGCCCTGCATCGGGCTCTCTGCTCAGCAGGGAGCCTGCTTCCCCCTCTCTCTCTGCCTGCCTCTCTGCCTACCTCTGATGTTTCTGTCAAATAAATAAAATCTTTAAATAAAAAAAAAAAGGCTGATGAGGAACTTTATAATGAATAGATGAGGCTTAAAACACCTAAACCTCTCAACTGATCTTTTCATCATGAAGAAAGATGCCAGCCCTAGTAAGAACCCCTTGTTGCAGTTCAACAGGGCTGCATTGCCAATGCCAAGCATTACCAAAGAAGCAAGCATACTTGCTAAAAATATTGAGACAATCTTGTTAAGCTTCTAGATCTAAGGACCAGTTTACAGAAAATATAGGGGTTAAATGGAACCAGAGGAATATAATCAGCAAAATCCAGAGTGGTTAATTCTATAGTTTAAATGACTATATTCTTTTAAAGCATAAAAGGCAAGGGGCGCCTGTGCGGCTCAGCTGGTTAAGCGTCTGACTCTTGGTTTCAGCTCAGGTCATGATCTCATGGGTTGTGAGACCAAGACTCCAGTCAGGCTCTGTGCTCAGCGTGGAGTCAGCTTGAGATTCTCTCTTCCTCTCCCTCTGTCCCTCCTGCTCATGCGCGCGCTCTCTCTCTCTCTCTCTCTCTAAAATAAATAAATATTTAAAATAATCTAATGGGGCGCCTGGGTGGCTCAGTGGGTTAAGCCGCTGCCTTCGGCTCAGGTCATGATCTCAGGGTCCTGGGATCGAGTCCCGCGTCGGGCTCTCTGCTCAGCAGGGAGCCTGCTTCCTCCTCTCTCTCTCTGCCTGCCTCTCTGCCTACTTGTGATCTCTCTCTGTCAAATAAATAAAATCTTTAAAAAAAATAAAATAAAATAATCTAATGTTTGTGCTTTGCTTTAAAACAATGTAGATAGATTGGGGGACCTGGCGAAGGTTACAGACTGCTCTAGGTTATTTGGTAAAACTAGGTGATGGGTAGGTACACTGGAGTTCATTCATCCAATGATTTCTACTTCTATATGCTTGAAATTTTCCACACTAAAAAATCAATAAGTAAATGGATAAAAATACCTTGTATTAGCTAAAAATTCCCAAAGATGTTACCTCCAACCCAGACCCCTCTTCTGAAATTTACACTCCCATATTCAATTGCTGACCTAACAACTCTACCTCGGTGACTAATATATACCTTAAACTCAACATGTCCAAAACCAAGATCATCTTCTTTCCCCCAAACATTTTCCATCTTAGTCTTCCTATTCCAGTTAATGGCAACTATATCTTTCTGGTTGCATGGGCCAAAAATCTAAGAGTCCTCTTGACTCTCTTCTCACATTCAATCTGTCAGGAAATACTATGGTTAATTCCTTCAAAACATCCAGAATCGGTCCACTTCTCATTCCTTCCACTATAGGTTTACCAGATAAAATATAGGATATCCAGTTAAATTTGAATTTCCCAAATATTGCATGGAACACACTTGTACTAAATAAATGTGTGTGTGTGTGTGTGTGTGTGTGTGTGTGTAGTTTACCTGAAATTTAACTTTAACTGGATGTCCTATATTTTTATTTGCTAAATGTGACAACACTACTCTATTATCACCAGCTTGATTACTGGAATGGCCTCCAAACTGATCTCCCTGATTTTACCTTTGTCCCCACTTTATAGACTCTTCTTTATGAAGCAGAGTTTAAGCAATAAGTCAGATCATATTATCCCTTTGCTTCTACCCTATTCAAATACAAGCTGGAGTTCTCAAGATTATCTTCAGTGTCTCCCATCTCCCCTTAGCCTTGCTTCTTCCTTATCTACACCCCATTCCACACCTCTGATGGGGCTCCTCAGCTCCTCACTATATTGTTCTCCCTTGCTGGGCACACAACCAGTTTCAAGTCCCTTTCCCATATTGTTTCCTCTACTTGGTTCACTCTTCCCTCAGATAACAAACAGCATAATAGGCGAAACCACCTTCACCACCTCCAGGTGTTCCCTTAAATTATCTATTCAAAATTGTACACCTCAATATTTACTGTTTCTCTCTTGCTTTTTCTCCACAGCACACCATTATTCTAATAATGATATATCTTATTAATTTATCTGGTTTTGTCTACTGCAGCATGCACAACCAAGCCTACTATAATGTCAAGCCCTTTGAGGATAGGAATTTTTGTGTGTTCTGTTCCCTACTATACCCTCAAAATCTAGGCACAAATAGAAAATATTTACTGTTAAACGAGTTTTTAAAAAATGAGAACTAGGGGTGCCTGGATAGCTCAGTCAGTTAAGCCTCTGCCTTTGGCTCAGGTCACGATATCTGGGTCCTGGGATCCAGCCCTGCTTATGGCCCCCTGCTCAGCATCTGCTTCTCCTTCTCCCTCTGCTACTCTCCTCTGCTTATTCTTTCTCTCTCTCAAATAAATCTTTTAAAAAATGAGAGCTAAATTAGGACAAGAGAGCAAAACTTTACAAGTATCCACAAACTGAAAAATACATATGATTTGTTTTCGATTATTACATTTCATTCAAATCCCTAGATCACCACAGACTTATTACATATTTTAATAAAGGGGAAGAATTTAAGTAAATATAAACTCTTATGTTTACTCTTATGTTAATTTTTTTCCTCTCCACACTTGTGAAAATTCCTCCTTCTAGAGTCTAGATTTAGAATCTGGATAATTTCATACACATCACTACAAGACCATTATTCAAGACCATTATTACTACATCTAGAAGATACATCCTCTATCATCTTCAATTTCTGTTTATGCTGAGAGAGGAGAATAATATATGCAGTATATGCCTTGGGGTTTAGAATATCTACATTGGGGGTTCCAAACCTAACTTGCTCTTAAGAGTTTTCATAAAGGTGGAAAAATTCCATGGTTGCTCCCCTGACTATGACTAAGGACCACATGGGGCTTGATTTGCTCAGCCTCAAGTTTATCTGTTCTCTGTGCACTTACTCATCACCTACTACTGATATAGACTTTTAAATTCCCAGAGGGCAGAAATCCCCTCTGCCTAAACCTGTCCTTATAGATGCTAGTAAGGAAGAGGTAGTCATGCTTAGGTAGGACACTAGTTAAATGAAAACTGAGATGCACATATTACAAACTTTCAAGGGGCAGGGTTCTTCCTCCTCTAATCCCCCAGTCCAATTAGAAGAAGCATAAAAGCAGAGAAAAGGTTGGGGGGGGGGGCACATGGGTGGCTCAGTCGGTTGAGGGTGAGAGCCTTGGTTTTGGTTTGGGGGGGGGGTGATCTCATGGATCCTGGCATAGAGTCCCTGGCCTCCGCGCTCAATGGGGAATTTGGGGATTTTCTCCCTCTGCCCTCCCCCCAACATCACCAAAATAAGTAAATTTTTAAAAGGGGGGTGCAGAGGAAAGGCTTAAGTGCATGCAAGGAATTCGACTGTCTCCACAGGGAGCCCTGCCAAGGTGGTAGGCAGGAGAGGAAAAACCGGACTTAAGAGAATATCCTACGGATCTCGGAGAGCACCCCTCACCCTGTGTTCAACACAAAATCCTAAAGCCACAGTGTGAGGTACTCTACGTGCCTCTGGCTCTGGCTCCTCTGGCTCCTCCACTAGGTCGCAGAAAAAAACCAGTTCTGTCCCTCAGACTCTGGGCCTTCAGAAGACCCGCTTCAACCTCACACAGCCATTCTCTCATCTTCATCTCTTTTCAACCAGGAGACATGTTCTGGACTCCTAGACTAAATCATTTCAGGGTCCTTTCCAGAGACCGCCAAGGGATACTGCATAACAATAAAGGCAAACCCTAGTCGGTTTCCCTGGATTCCTGTTCACCCCGACTTTCTGAGCCAATTCTCTTCTTTGAGTCTCCTAATCCCGGACTCGGGATGAGAGGCTGTGGAACCCTGCGAATCTGACAAACACAGCTCTCCAAGGACAAACACAGAAAGTAAGTCTCCCTGAACACCCAGAGCGGTCTTTCGTCACAGGGAGAGAATGACAGGCTAGGAACTCCAGCACAAGGATCAAGTGGACAAGCCAGCGTCCCAAGAAACTCCTCGAGGCCCCCGGAAATCCCGAACCTATAGTAAAGCCCCATAAGGTTCCCCAACCACCCCCCACCTTCACCCCACCCTCCCCTCCCTGCTGTCTCTAACCAAACCCCTCCCGCCTCAACCTCTGTGGGCCGTCGCGCGCCCGCAAGCACCCCACCTGGGGCGTCTCTGATCTCGCCTCGAGGCCAGTCCCGCCGATGTCGCCTGAGCATGCGTGATCCCGCCCCCAGGGCCTGATCTCACCAATGAGGGTTAGGCCCCGCCTCTGGGCCCGCCTCCTCCGCTGCTCAAGATTAACGGTTCTAACAGTTTTAAAGGTTCTAACAGTTTTAACGGTCCTAACAGTTTTACCCGCAGGTTCCTTGGTTTGGCCCGGTGGCCTACCTCTCACCGCATACTGCTGCACGGCCCACGTGTGCCTCACAAGATGTACCCGCGCACCTCCTCAGTCACACCCCTGCTGCCACCCGCACCCCAGCCGGCATCCCCTCACCAGTGCAGACCCGCTCAGGAGGTACCTCACCCACCCTGCTGTATGTGGAGTGGACTGGGTGCCCAGGGGCTAGGGCACCTGCTGGGGCTCAAGGGATCCTAACAAGACCTGGGTAGGGAAAGCCGCTGGGAGGAGAGGGGCCGTGGTCAAAAGGGGACACAGAACTGGCAGCCTGGTGGGGAGAAATAGTGCAGGGAACCCGGCCTGCTAGATACTGAGACAATCTGAGGGCACGGTGGGCAGGGCAGAGGGTATAGGGAGGAGGGATCTGTGTAACTCTGTCTCTGATGGTTATAGATGGTTTTTAAAGCCATGAAACAGATAATGAGAGTATGGATGGAAAACAGATTGTATTGAGCCCCAGGACACACAACTTTAGAGGCCTACATAAGGAAAAAGCAGCAAAAGACTCCAAGCAGGTGTGGTCAGGGACAGAAGAGGGATACCCAAGAGAGAGAGGTGCTGTGGAAGCCGCCTGGACCATCCTTCAAAGGGGAGCTATGTTGTTACCAGTGGGAGATTGGAGGTGTAGAGGTCTCAGTTCTTGGATTCCCCATGAAAGACTTATATGAGGATCCCCGCTCGAATAAAGGCTGCCAGAAAGAAAATAGAAAGCACAAAGCAATTAAGTTTAAGATGGGAGAGTACAGGGCGCCTGGGTGGCTCAGTGGGTTAAAGCCTCTGCCTTCAGCTCAGGTCATGATCCCAGGGTCCTGGGATAGAGCTCCGCGTTGGGCGCTCTGCTCAGTGGGGAGCCTGCTTCCTCCTCCCTCTCTGCCTGCCTCTCTGCCTACTTGAGATCTCTCTCTGTCAAATAAATAAATAAAATCTTAAAAAAAAAAAAAAAGTTGGGAGAGTAGGCAGGCTCAGAGATGGGAGCTGTTCTGGGGTTAGGGGTGTCTTTTTATATTTGCAAATTATGGATCACAGCTAGGGAGATCTCTGACTGAGTTTGTTTCCAAACAATCTAAGGGACTTCTCCAACTGGTTAGAAGAGGGAGTTTTGAGCCTTATAGGTTCTATTTTTTTTTTTTTAAGATTTTACTTATTTAGGGTGCCTGGGTGGCTCAGTGGGTTAGGCCGCTGCCTTCAGCTCAGGTCATGATCTCAGGGTCCTGGGATCGAGTCCCGCATCGGGCTCTCTGCTCAGCGGGGAGCCTGCTTTCTCCTCTCTCTCTGCCTGCCTCTCTGCCTACTTGTGATCTCTCTCTGTCAAAGAAATAAATAAAATCTTTAAAAAAAAAATAAAAAAAATTAAAAAAAAAAAAAAGATTTTACTTATTTATTTGATAGAGACACAGCAAGAAAGGGAATACAAGTGGAGGGAATGAGAGAGGGAGAAGCAGGCTCCCACCGAGCAGGGAGCCCGATGCCAGGCTCAATCCCAGGGCCCTGGGATCATGACCTGACCCAAAGGCAGACGCTTAACGACTGAGCCACCCAGGCACCCCTGAGCCCTACAGGTTCTTGCTGGAACTGTCATGACCATCTTGCCTCACTGAGGGTCAAAAATCAAAATGTAAATATAATGAACATAGGCGGTCACCCTGGAGCAGAGGTTGAAAAGGAGAGCACATGTTCTGCATCTGTGGCCAGTGGTCTCTTCATTCCCTGGATTTTGGAAGCAGTAAGACCAGGATGCTAAAAGCCATGAAGCTAGGATGTTGTGCCCTCAGGCTTCTAATGGGTCACCTATTTATCACAGCTTTTGCCTCCAGGTCCTGTCTAACTGCCTGCTTCATCAATGTCAAATGCTGCTGATAGGTTAAGGAAAATGAAGAATGAGAATTAATTATTGGGTGAACTTGATGAGTGGTTTAGTGGGGACAAAAACCTGATTAGTGTTTGGATTCAAGACATCTGATAAAGAAACAAAATTATAAAGAACCCTTTAAAGCTCAATGATAAGAATATCGCCTGATTTTATTTTTTAAGAATATCACCTGATTTTAAAATGGGCCAGGAGCACCTCCGTGGTTCAGTGGGCTAAGTGACCTGCTCTTGATTTTGGGTTGGGTCATGTTCTCAGGGTTGTAACAAGCCCCACGTCAAGATCTGCAATAGGCACGGAGCCTGTTTAAGATTCTCTCACCCTCTGCCCCTCTTCCACATCTAAATAAATAAATAAGTAGGCCAACGCAGGGTTTTTTTAATACATTGCACCAAAAAAGATCTACAGACAGAAAATAAGCATATGAAAAGATGCTCAACATTATATGTTATCAGGGAAATGAAAATTAAAACAACAATGAGCTGTCACTACATACCTATCCGAATGGCCAAAATCCAGAACACTGATAACACATATGTAGGTGAGGAATGGGAATGCTAAATGGTACAGCCACCTTGGAGGATGGTTTGGCAGTTTCTTACGAAACTGAACATACTCTTCCAGCAGTCATGCTCTTTGGTATTTACCCAAAGGACTTGAAAACTTATGTCTGCACAAAAACCTGCATGTGGATATTTATAGTGGCTTTATTTCATAATTGTAAATCTTAAACCAATAAGTCATTTTCAGTAAGTGAATGAATAAATAAACTGTGGTAATCCAGACAATGGAACATGAAGCCCTAAAAGAAATGAGCTATCAAGCTAGCAAAAGACATAGAGGAAACTTCAATATATTTTACTAAGCGAAAGGAGCCAATCTGAAAAGGCTATATGCTATAGGATTCCAATATGACATTGTGGAAAAGGTAAAATTATGGAAATAGTAAAAAAGATCAGTGGTTGCCATGGATTGGGGGGAGGAAGGAATATATAGCTGGAGCACAGAGGATTTTTAAGGCAGTGAAGCTATTCTGTATGATAGCATAATGGTGCATACATGTGATTGAAGTATACATTTGTCTAAACTCATAGAATATACAATTGCAAGAGTGAACTCTAAGGTAAACTATCAACTTTGGGGGATAAAGGTGTGTCACTTTAGGTTCAGTAATTATAACAAATGTGCTATTCTGGTGGGGGAGATTAGTAGCAGGAGAGGTTATACACACGTGGGGCAGAAGGTATACAAGAAATCTCTGCACCTTCTACTCAAGTTTGTTGTGAACCTAAAATTGCTCTTAAAATTCTATTAATATATATATATATATATATATGTATACATATATATATATATATATATGTATATGTAGAGCTTTGTGTATCCATACAATGGAAAACTACTAGGCCATAAAAAGGAATGAATGAGGGTGCCTGTGTGGCTCAGTGGGTTAAGTAAGCCTCTGCCTTCGGCTCAGGTCATGATCTCAGGGTCCTGGGATCGAGTCCCGCATTGGGCTTTCTGCTCAGCAGGGAGCCTGCTTCCCCCCCTTTCTCTCTGCCTTCCTCTCTGCCTACTTGTGATCTTTCTCTGTGTGTCAAATAAAGAAAAAAGATCTTTAAAAAAAAAAAGGAATGAGTGATTGATAGGTACCATGACATGGATAAAACACAAGATAATTATGCTACATGAAAGAAGTCAGATACAAAGAATACATATCAAATGATTCCATTTATATAAAATTCTAGAAAATGCAAAGTAATCTATGACAACAGTCAACCAGCAGTTGCTTGAGACCAATGAGTGCCATAGAGAAGGATTACCAACGGGCAGAAGGAAACTTGGGGGTGATGGGTACGTTTACTACCTTGATTGTGGCTATGTTTCATGCATGTATACATAGGTCAAAATGTGTCAGACTGTACACTTAATATGTGTGGTTTATTGTGTTAGTTATACTTAAAGCTTTGAAAAATAAAAACATTACAGATAGAATTGAAGCTCCACTCTACCTTCTCTGATACTATTCCCCAGGTAACTTCTATCCTAAATTTTATGCTGATCAGTTCTAAGTATGTTTTATACTTTTAGTTCAAATGTTTGCATCTGCAAATAATATATAACATTGTTTTGCATGATTGTATCATTGTATAAGTGGTATACTTGGTGCATTTTTCTACAATTTGACTTTTTTTTTTTTTTTTTTTTTTTTAAAGATTTTATTCACTTATTTGACAGAGAGAAATCACAAGTAGACGGAGAGGCAGGCAGAGAGAGGAAGGGAAGCAGGCTCCCTGCCGAGCAGAGAGCCCAACGTGGGACTCGATCCCAGGACCCTGAGATCATGACCCGAGCCGAAGGCAGCGGCCTAACCCACTGAGCCACCCAGGCGCCCCTACAATTTGACTTTTTTAAAAAAGATTTTATTTATTAGAGAAAGAGAGAGGGCATGAGAGGGGAAAAGGTCAGAGGGAGAAGCAGACTCCCTGTGGAGCTGGGAGCCTGATGTGGGACTTGATCCCGGAACTCCAGGATCATGACCTGAGCTGAAGGCAGTGTCTTAACCAACTGAGCCACCCAGGCATCCCTCTACAATTTGACTTTTTGACTCACCTTTTTAAAGATAAATATATTTGTAGATTAAAGTATCTTTCCTATTGCCCTATTGGTGAAACACTCACCTGCTTACAGTTTTTCCCTTCTGAAGATGCTGCATTGAAAATTTTTGTACCTATGAATACATATGAGAGTAGGTCATAAGAGTAACTACAGTAAGGGTGGGTTTTCTGGCTGAAAGGGTTAAATCAGTGACCCCAGCAGGGTGATGTTTTCTGCTGTTAAACTTTTTATTGGCATATTTTTAGAGGATGATTACCAGCTCCTTTTGGTTAGTGAACAGGGTGAACTGTTCATGTTCCTGTGTTACAAATGGAAGAGAAAGACAGTAATCTGCTCAAGGGCAGCTTGGAAGGTAAGCACAATATTTTCGTGCACCTTTTTTTGCTCCTCTGTTATGCTTTCCTTCTTTACTGGGGCCCTGGTAACAGCCACCTGCCCACTGTTCTCAGGTGCTACAGACTCCTAAAAGAAAATCTGACAGAACCTTATTCTGAAGCAGCAATTTTATCCTAAGAAGCATCAACCCTTTTAACATTTCTTCTGACTCTGGAATGCTTTCGAAATTTATGTTCCTGGCAATATGGTTACATAATTTTACAATGCAGGATTCACCTTTAAAATGTTCTTTGAAGGGGCACCTGGGTGGCTCAGTGGGTTAAAGCCTCTGCCTTCAGGTCATGATCTCAGGGTCCTGGAATCCAGCCCCGTGAGCTCTCTGCTCAGCAGGGAGCCCGCTCCCCCCTGCCTCTCTGCCTACTTGTGATCTCTGTCTGTCTGTCTAAATAAATAAATAAATAATCTTTTTAAAAAAATGTTCTTTGATATTTCATTGACTGAGTTCATCACACTCTACTGTAGAGTATATGTTTCTATATGTAAGAGCTTTATCCAAGCTGTTAAGCTGTTAATGCTGAGGGGCAAATTTCTCTCATAAAGAAGTAAAAATGAGCAGGAAGCACAAAGGGGTAGCAGACTGGGCAATGCCTCAATGATCTCAGCAGCATTGTGCAGTCACAACCTCCTTTTGTCACTAAGCAACAAGAAGTTGAGATTCTCTTTGCTCAGACATAGCCTCAAAAAGACAAAAGGAAAGTTTGCTTTTTCTACTTGCTTCCTGGAAAGATGCAAAGTGCTTTAGTAGGCTCGTGGGTAAGAATGCACTTTACAATTAATCTTCGCTCCTGGCCCCTGGGTGGTACCTGAAATTTGAATGAGTCATGGGAGTAAATTTAGCAAGAAGGATTTCATCCAACGTCCAGGCTGATGTAGGACCCTGAACTTCCCACTCCCTCTCTGCCATTCTAAGGTTACCCCTGGAACCTACCTAGTGTTTCTGGTGCCATGTCCTTTCCTATATGTCCTGGTCTTGTGCTAACCAGCTGAACCTCCTAGTCATCTAGCCACCCTATTTATTCCAAGTTCTTTGTTTGGTCTTCCCAAACTTCTGGAGTTTGACTGCCCTGTATACTGGGAACATCTTGAGGGCAAAGACTGTTTTCCACCTGTATATCCCATGCCCAGTCCCATGCCTGGAATGCAGTAAAGGTGGCCCAATAATATTGAACTAAACTAAATAGAAAAAATTAATAGTAATAAAAAATAAACTCAATAGAGGGCAAGTTCAACAGATAATAAAAAGACAACTTGGGCAACCCAAACCCTCAGTGGGTTGAAAAGATAAAGGACTTTTCAGTCATGTATAGGAGGCTCCTGTGATGGCCAGAGGCCAAACTTGGGTCACATTCTTTCTGCTCAGAGCTATGATCATGGAGGACCAGACATACCCATCCTTTGCAGGAAGCTCTTAGAACAAACAGTTGGGCTCTAGGAGCTCCCTGGGTAGATATCACTGCTGTCCACAGGACATCCACCTAATGATACCAATACAGTGTATCTCCTTCTTAGACCTCTCACAAATGCTCATTTCTGTCTTTTGTCAGTCCCTGTCTCTGAAATCCTTTCCAGAAGGTATCCCTGTTGGTAAAGTACGTCTTTTGAAAAGCATATCCCTTGCTTAGGTGCTCCAGCTTCAGAGGGTGCCCTGCTTACCCCAGAACAGCAGGATATGTAGCAAATAAATGCTCACGGTTTTGTCAATAGATGCCCAGGATGGAACCATTCAGTCCCCAGGGAAGGATCTTATCACCAGTCAGTGGCCCTGTTTTCAAAACTCTGCTCGGTGCTCTGAACCATCCCAACCCAAACTCTCTGGTCCCCCTCCCCTCCTGAAAAGTCTCCCTTTGCTCTTAGAAGAGAAGCCATATATTTTTTTAAAGATTTTATTTATTTGACAGAGAGTACGAGCAGGGGAAGTGGAAGGCAGAGGGAGAGGGTGAAGCAGGCTCCCCATTGAGCGGGGAGCCTGATGTGGAGCTCAATCCCAGGACCCTGGGATCGTGACCTGAGTCTCAGGGGGACACTTAATCAACTAAGACACCTAGGTGCCCTGAGAATGCATATTCTTTTTTTTTTTTTTAAGATTTTATTTATTTATTTGACATAGATCACAAGTAGGCAGAGGCAGGCAGAGAGAGAGAGGGGGAAGCAGGCTCCCTGCCAAGCAGAGAGCATGATGTGGGGCTCGATCCCAGGACCCTGAGATCATGACCTGAGCCGAAGGCAGAGGTTTTAACCCACTGAGCCACCCAGGCGCCCCGAGAATGCATATTCTTAAACTAGTGTGAGGCCTGCCCTTCCCTGACCTTACCTGACTAGTTTGCTCAAAATCCTTTAGTCACAAGGATTTTTGTTCTTTTTTGTTCTTCCAACACATTTCTTTCTTTCTTTCTGGCATTGGAACCTTTGCTCTTTCTGTTCCCATCACATAGAATGTTGTTCTGCTGTTCCTTGCACAGCTGACTCCTCCTCATGTTCAGGTCCCACCCTCATTATCATGAAGGGCTATCTGTGTTCCCTGTTACTCTTGATCTAGTTATTTGGTCAGGTTATTTCTTCCCTGACCTTATTTGCTGTGTCGCACTCCTTCACCAGAAGGAAGTTTCACCAGGACCAGGATATTTCTGTCCTTTCACCATTTTCTCCCTAGTTTATACTGGAATTTTATGAAAGAGGGGAAGGATGGAAAAAAGGGAAAAAAAAGGGAAAGGGCACATACATACATAACCCTCCTAGGTGGGCCAGCACAGCTGAGACAACTGTTTTGTTTGTTTGTTTGTTTTTAAGATTTTATTTGTCAGAGGGAGATCACAAGCAGGGGGAGGGGCAGGAAGAGGGAGAAGCAATCTCCGCTGAGTAAGGAGCCTGAAGCAGCATGCAATGCCAGGACCCTGGGATCATGACCTGAGTCTAAGGCAGTTGCTAAACCAACTGAGCCACCCAGGCATCGCGAGACCAACTGTTCTAATGATGGATGACAGATGTGTGTCTCTCTCCTCAGATTCTTTTTATTCTGACAGTAGCTCCCAGGAGAGGGTTCTGGCCTGGGGACCCTGAGGTCTGAGACTCAGGGTAAGCATTTGGGAGGGATTCACCCTCATGCCTGCCTTATTATAGCACAACACTGGCTTCTATGGGCACTACAGAGGCCAATTCAAGAGTGAAAGCGCTCAAGAATACCGCCTTGCAGCCAAGCCCCAGCCTCCAGCAGTGTTCCTGCAGCGATGTCAGGTACAAGGCAGCCCTGGGGGCAGCTGGGGTGGCTGGGCCAGTTTCTATTTCTCTTGGAACCCAAAAGCATCATCCCCAGAACTACCACTGCTGGACTGACACCTGAGGCCAGCTTATCCCCCAGAAAATGCATGAGCCCTAGCCACTCGTCCCTGAAATAGCATATTTACAGATCTCCACCTATAGAAAGGGTGGAGAAGAGCTAGTACCAAGCTGGAAAGTCTTGCTCATTGCTTCTTCTGGGTGGACGGAAGGTCAGGACCCAGTTTGGGTAGGTGGCCATGGGGAAAGACCCTCCAGAGCCCAGAAAGTAAGCCTTGAGTTTTGCCAACAACTGCTCTCAAGCTCAGATTCCTTGATGTCATGAAAGCCCATGGCCTAATTCACAGTCAGCCTTGTAGTCCAGGCGCCCAGGAGGCCTCTTTTGGTGAGGGAAGCAGCCTATAAAGTGGCTGGGTACCCACCCACATGTGTAGCCAAGGAGGACTGGAAAGGAGTAATGAGAGAAATAGCTGGAAAAGGCTTCCAGAGAACAGAAGAAAGAGAGAGAGATAAAGGGCCCAGACCCTCTACTGCTTCTAGGTCTGGAAACAAGGAGGGGGCACTGATCATCAGTTGGGGTCCCAACAATAAAAATCTCACTCAAATCAGGACAACTCAGCAGAGTGTGCATGCAAAGGAGTTGGATGTGAGGGCCTCAGGTAAACGTGGTATCATAGGCTGGCAACAACCAAGTGGTCAGTACCATTGAGCCCAGATGGACAGGGGGAAAAGTATGGCTCCTAGAACCCAGAAGGAGTGGGTGGTTTGGAGACAACTACCGTGAGAGGAGTGGTGATCATGGGGGGAGAGAGACAGACAGGCGGGGGCTAGTCTCGGGTGGAGTTAAGAGAAGAGACCTCTCCTTCCTTCCCTCCATCTCTTCCCAGGGCTTTTCAATGGCCAGAGGGAAGGCAGGCTGGTGAGAAATGCACTCAGATCAGCCCCCTGGGCAGCAGCAGAATGGAGAACATGGAAAGGAACCTGGAGGAGTGTCTGGAACATTCTCTGTCCACTGCAGCTTCTTGCTCCCAAGCCTCTAGCCAGATCCTGCTTGATCTGCCATCTGAATTCTCCATGACTTGCTTTTCCAGGCCAAGAACAGGGTCTTAGAGGCTGCCATATTATGGAGTCTGAATTTCCTTAGCATTCTCAGTTTGAAGGAGAGCCTGGCATTGCCTAATGAGAGAGCTGGATCCAAAGGCAGCTCCAGACCACTTATCTGGGATCACTTCTCCCTCGAGAATAATGGGACCTGGGTAGTTCAGGGACAGAGGCAAGCCGGGAACTTTGTTCTGGGTGTTTGTAGTAGCCCAGTGCCAGCTGTCATCCTAAAGACGGAACATTCAATCTGTCCCCCAGAAACAGAAGTTGGGAACATGTTTTGGGACATGTTTGTTTTTTTTTTTTAATATAATTTTTTATTTTTTATAAACATATATTTTTATCCCCAGGGGTACAGGTCTGTGAATCACCAGGTTTACACACTTCACAGCACTCACCAAAACACATACCCTCCCCAATGTCCATAATACCACCCCTTTCTCCCAAACCCCCTCCCCCCAGCAACCCTCAGTTTGTTTTGTGAGATTAAGAGTCACTTATGGTTTGTCTTTGGGACATGTTTTAATTGAAGACTTGCTACACAAAGCATTTACTAGCATTACCAGCATCCCCAAACAGCATGATCTCTGAGTGTTGGGCTCAGACTGTATAAATGCACAGTCTGGTGGCTCTTTCTATGTCTAAAGCTCTTTTAATTAGTGGAACTGTTTGGGGAAGGTGCACATTTTATTTTTCTATTAGCTAAGAGATACCAGTTTTCAACCAGCTGCTTGCAGCTATTATTGTTGAAAAACTTTTCAAGATGTGACACCACTTTTCTTTAGTTTGGGGCAGGTAGAAATTGTGTCATTCAGATGCAAGAAAATTCTCTTCTTTTTCTTTTTCTCTTCTGGACTGAATTAACTTATTTCTAGTACTTACCTGCCTGACTCTTGGGACATGTAATCCTGGTCCTGTTTGTTTCTTCTTTTTTTAAGAGGTTACTTTTATTTTTAATGGTCCTGTTCGTTCTTAAGGTCAGACAAGAGCCACAAGGCCTCATGGTTTGGAGTAGATCCTTCATTGGTAGTGCCATGATTGTTGTATCCCTGTTCCACCACTGACATGCCTCAGTCTGTCACAGGAGCTCCTTACTCAGCATCCTATTGACTGCAGAATGCCCAGCCTCCACAAGGGTCCTTAGCTCTCCCACATGCAACTACTGCCCCATCCCAGGAAATCTACCTTTCCTCCATGGTCTCTTCAACTGGAACCCAAGCCCAAGCCCATCAGCTCAGAGACCATGGGTTTTACCACCTCAATTGAAAAGGATCCCTAGAAACAAAGATGCAGGTGAAATTCTTTCCAGGGAAAAGAATACTCAGAACTGCCCACATGGAAGGAAATGACTTCACTTCTTACCAGGCTTTCACTATTGTGAGAACAAAACTTGAGTCAGTGGAAATCAATAGACTATGCTACCACCATTAGAACAGTGACTTTCACTCTTGAGGGATGGTGTCTAGAGACATTCAGAATGATCCAGAATCTGACATACCATCATAGGCTGTCCTATAATACAGCCTTTAACAAAACTAAGCTGTTCTGAACCCTTGGTAATAGAATTGTGCACCTTTATACCAACAATGTTGGGAAAGCACCAAAATCCACATGGGGCATGTGACCAGGCTGATTTCAAGAAGTTTGTGTTGTAAAACCTGAAGTTCATATGAGGTGGTCTGAAACAAACAAATAACATGTCAGCAGGGCCTGTAGTGGTTCCCTATATGATAAGTGTGTCTATGACCAGATCAAGTGTGCTTTCCTTACCAAGGAGCATAATAACACTGTGAAAGTGTTGAAGGCACAAGCATAAAGTCAGAAAGCTAAATTTTTCTTAATGAAGCTTTTTGGATTAATAAAAAAAAATCAAAAGGCAAAAATACATGCATAGTGAGTTTTCAGAGTCAGAGTTGCCTCCAACAACAGAGGCATCCACATTCTAGGGCTGTGTACAATTTTTAGCCAAGGATAGAGATGGAGAAGAAATTTGGGGGTCATTTAGAACTTGCTGCATACTCCCAAGGTTTTTTTAATTGAAATTTTTGTTGAAACAACTATAAATTCATAACCGGTTGTAAGAAATAATAGAGACCCTTTCTATACTTTTCCCAGTTTCCCCCAATGAAAACATTTTGCAACACTATAGTATAATACTGCAACCAGGACACTGACATTAATGCAACCCACCTATCTCAGATTTCCATTTTACTTACACTACTTGTATATATTAAGACCTATAAAATTTTATCACCTATTTATGTTTGTGTACCCACCACCACAGTTAACACACTGGCCAACATTGCAAGTATCCCTGGTACTGCCCTTTTATGACCACACCCACCAGCCTCCTGCTCCTCTACCCTTTCTCTGTCCCTAATCCCTAGCAACTACCAGCCTCTTCTCCTTTTCTAAAATTTTGTCATTTCAAAAATATTATATAAATAGAATGATATAGCATGCAATATTTGGAGATTGGTTTTTCTTGCTCAATATAATTTTCTAGAGATTCATCCAGGTGATTTATGGTTCATTCCTCTTCATTACTGAGTAGTATTCTATAGCATGCATATGTCAGTTTGTATAACCATTCACCTATTAAAAATATTGAGGCTGGTTCCAGTTTTTGGCTCTTACAAATAAAGCTGCTACAGGTTTTTGGGTGAACATAAGTTTTCCTCTCTTGGATTAAATGCCTAAGAGTACAATTGCTGGATTATATGATGGCTGTATGTTTAGTTTTTTTAAAACTGCCAAACTGTTTTTTTTCTCTTTTTTTAAAGATTTTATTTATTTATTTGACAGAGAGAGATCACAAGTAGGCAGAGAGGCAGGCAGAGAGAGAGAAGAGGAAGCAGGATCCCAGGACATCATGATCTGAGCCAAAGGCAGAGGCTTTAGCCCACTGAGCCACCCAGGCACCCCTGCCAAACTGTTTTTTAGAGTGACTGTACCGTTTTGTGTTCCCATCAGCAATGTATGAGTGATCCAGTTTCTCTGCATTCTCAACATTTGGTACTGTCTCTATTTTAGCCATTCTGATAAATATGTCATATCTCATTGTGATCTCAATTTGCATTTCATTAGTGTTTAATGATGGTGAACATTTTTTCATGTGTTATTTGCCATCTGTATATCCTTTTCAGTGAAATGGCTTCATCTTGTTTGTCCATTTTCTTTTTTTTATTTAAATTCAATCAATTAACATAAAATGTATTATTTGTTTCAGAGGTACAAGTCTGTGATTCATCAGTCTTTTATAATACCAATTGCTCACTACAACATATACCCTCCCCAATGTTCATCACCCCCTTACCCCATTCTCCCACCTCCTTACCCTCCAGCAACCCTCAGTTTATTTCCTAAGATTAGGAATCTCTTGTGATTTTTCTCCCTCCCTGGTTTTGTCTTGTTTCATTTTCTTTTTTCTCTTCCCCTATGATCCTCTCCATTGTTTCCTGAATTCCACCTATCACTGAGATCATATGATAATTGTCTTTCTATAATTGACTATAATTTCTATAATTGACTTATTTCATTAACTTAATATCCTCTAATTCCATCCATATCATTTATGGATTTATTAAGATTTCATTTTTTATGGCTGCATAACATTCCATGCACTTCTTTATCCATCCGTCAATAGACATCTGACGTTTGCCCATTTTCTAATAGGATTGTTATTTTACTGTTGAGTTGTGAGAATTCTTTATATATTCTAGATATTATTCCTTTATGGGCTATTTGATTTGCAAGTATTTTCTCCCTGTCTGTGGCTTGTCTTTTCATCCTTTTTATACAAATTTTCACAGAGCAAAACTTTAAAAATTTTTTGATGGGGTCCAATTTATCAATTTTATTTTATTGCTCTTGCTTTTGGTATCAAATCAAAGAACTCTTTGCCTAGTTCTAAATGCTGAAAATTTTTTCCTGTTTTTTTTCTAAAAGGGCCCTGGGTTTTTAATCCCTGTTGTGTCAGCTTGCTTTATGAGGAATGAAAGGTAAGGCTGGCTGGCTTCCCACCTTCATGGAGCTTTCATTCTACTTGGAAACCAACACCAGCTGTCTAGGGCAGGAGGTCCTGCTAGGGGAGCTTGTTAAAGATACATACCACACACACACACACACACACACACACACACACACAGATACATACCACAGAAGATTCTGATTCAGGGATCTGGGATGAAGCTAAACCCAGTCTTTTATCTAGCAACCTGTTGTCAGCCATTGCTCATACACCAACCCAGCCTAGACTGAACTCATCAGATCAGACACTTCATTCAGGTTTGCAGCAGAAGAAGCTGAATGGCTGGGGACAGGGAACTCTAGGGCCAGAGACCAGGCACAAAGTCAAGGTTGGATGGTCTTAGGAGAGATTCCTACTAAAGTCTGGAGGCCTGGGGGGTGGCCTTTCTCTGCCTGGGGATAGGTTATGGTTCTATGGCTCCAAGTAAGCCAAAGCAAATGCCCTGAGGACTTTCTGAACCCTGTCCTTTAATTAAACAGCAAACATGTATTTGCCCAGGCACTGGGCTCAGTGTTGGAGTTATAGATGTGACCAAGACAGACAATAATCTTTGCCCACAAGGAGCTTACGTTCTTGTCAGGAACATTAGGCAACATCATACTATGTAGTCACCTAGTATGCCAGAAGGTGGAAAATGCAGAGTTGGGTGTCGGCACTGATAGTGTTAGTGTTTGAAGAAATCCTCCCAAGTGGGAAGTGAGAGGGAGTCCTACGGCCAGCTACAAGAAGAGTCCCAGACAGAAGGCCCAGGTGTTGCAAAGGCCCAAAGTGGATATAGCTGGTATGTTTCAGAAGCATTAAGGATGCCAGTGCAGTTGCAGATAATGGAGAAATCAATACTGTGTGGGTCTCATGGACCACTACATTGACTTTGGCTTTTATAAACATGAGGAAATATTGTAAATTTTCAGCAAACAAGGAAGATGATTTGATCTACATATCAGAAGAGTTATTCTACCTGCTAAGAGAACAATAAACTGGAAGGGAAGGCTTGGAAGTAGAGACATGAGGTAGGAAGCTCTTGCAATAATTCAAGCAAGAGAAGAATGTGTTTCTTGGATCAGGGAAAGCAGTGGACATGCTAAGGAGTGGTCCAATCCTGGGCATATGTTGAAGGAATAATCAACAGGATTTCCTGATACTTTGGATATAGGGTGTGAAAGAAGAGAATCAAAGGGACTCCAAGGTTTTTGGCAGGATCTAGCTACCATGACCTGACCTGGGGGAGGCTCTGGAGGGCTGGGGTTGGGGCATAATCCAGAGCTCAGTCGTGGTTGGAGATGCCTGTAAGACATTTACAAGAAGATATGGAATAGCTTCTTGGCTATTGAGTCTGGAGATCAGGATAGAGTTCAAGCTAGATAGAGAAATGGCTGTTTCCAGGTGGTACTTAGGGCCAAGAGCTTGGGTTGTTGATGAAGGATTAAATGTTGACAGAGGGGAGGAAAGAATTGAAGCCTGGTCCTGGACAATCTAAGAGTTAAAGGACTTGACATGAAACTTAAACCACTGCCCTTCTGGTGGCAGGATGTCTTCGAAGATGCCTCAGCCCCTTTTTCAATCAGCAGCCCTAGAGACTTTTGATTTGGAGGCAAATACCTGCATGAGATGTCCTAGGAGTGAGGCAAACAGCTTTAATTTCTAGCTGCTCTTTCAGGATTTTGGCAATTTTAGCAGTTTAGGGGTAGTGGCTCCTGGCAGCTTCCCTCCATTCTGGGTCCTGACATAACATCTGAAGGGCAGGTGAGCATCATTTTCCCCCCATTTACCTTCTTTCTCACTGTCTTTAAAGGAGCCAGCACAGCAACACTTGTTCTCCAAGCATGACAACCGTACTTCTTTCGACAAAGTGAGTGCTGGAGAAAGGAAGGAGAACGGGCAGGGCCCCAGCCTAGACTGAAGTTGAGGTAGGGTGGTGGGGATAAGACACTGAGGGGAGGGAGGGCTCCTGAAAACCTCTCTTGTCTGGGAAACAGCCCATTTCCCAAACAAAGGTACCTCTGCTTTGGTTTCATCTACTAGCTTGCCTGACAATGTGTAAATATCCCAGGGGCCACTGGCTTTCTGGAGGTTTCACCCTGGAATGGAGGGCATAACTGGGGAGGCATGCCAAAGAGGCTGGGGGTACAGGCCAGGGGAGCCTGGCATCACCAAGTAGGCTTGGGTTGAGGAGGGGCCAAGGGGTGCTTGGTGCCAGGACTGTGGGCCAAGGGCCCATACCGTTGAGGAGGGCCCCTACTGCCTGCTGCAGGGAATCGGAAGGCGGAAAGACCTGGAGCGTCTGTGGCAGCGGCACACCTTCCTGCGCTGGGCACCCCAGGAGCTGGAGTTGAGCCAGCAGCGGCCCCCTGAATCCTCCTACCAGGCCAATTTCCGGTCAGGCCCAGGACTCAGTGACCTCCCCCAGCGCCTTATCCACTTTGTGCAGATCGAGCCTCCCCGAACCAGCACCACCTACCAACAGAACTTCTGCCAGCCATCCCGGGGTGGCCACTGTGGCAGCAGCAATACGGGACCGGTAACCAACACACTGCCTGACCTCCCAGGGATCCCAAGACCCAAGCTGCTGCAGCATTACCTTCATGCTGGGGTCTCGGAGTGTCTAAACTGGTCCAGATTATTAAACAAGGACAGCTGACACAGCGGCCTTTCTGTGCTTGCAGTCCAAGGGCTCTTAGAAGCTGGACAGCGGTGAGGCCCATTGCACCTGTGTGCTAGGCAGGGGAGGTGCTGCCCTGGGAACCCTGCCACTGAGTGAAAACCCTGCAGGAGCCTAAGGGCCCAGAAGGTCCACCACGGTCATAGCAGATCAGTTCTGGGACCCCAAATCCATTCTTCCAGTAAACCCAGCTGTGCGCCCCTTGTACTCATGCAGCTGTAGGGAAAGCAGTCAGTGGGCCCTTCTAGCGAGCAGCAAAGACTGGAGGAGGAGGCACATGCTGGTAGCTCTGATTTCTCTGGGAGGCTACCATGCCTCTGGGGGTCTGGTGGGAAGCCACATAGTTCTGCCTAAGCTGGGACAGGAGGAGCCTGCCCTGGCCACAGCCCCCACTGGAACACCCCCTCCCTACGGAGGTGAGAAGAGACTTTGAGGAAATCCTGTGTGCCGTGAACCTGGAGGTCATCCCAACCCTGGGGTACTTTGCTATAGTTTTCTGAGCTCTTCTCTGGCCATCCCGTGAGTGCCCTCTAACACCCAGAACAGTGGGGGCAGCAGTCATCCTACGTCACCAAAAAGGAAACTAAGGCTTAGGTGGGGCTAAGACACCAGAACACTTTGGGGAGCAGAAGCAAGATCCAAAAGGCTACTCTGAACCCTCTTCCCTGGGAGAATCAAGGCTCCTGAAGGAGGGCAAGGGGTTGCAGGGGCAACACAGGAGTCCACACCGAGGGCCATACACCAGATTTTAGCAGCACTTTTACTTTCACATCTGAACTTCCTGGGTCCTCACAACAGCCCTGTGAGGTAGGTAGGGCAGGAAGGTTTCAGAGATCCCCATTTACAGATGAGGATGCTGAGGCACAGAGAGGTGAAATGACTTGCTCAAGGTCACACAGTCAATAGTGTAAAGGGCCCAAAGCCACTATTCCTCTGGTCCTCTGGAGGTTCCTACATCTACTCCTCCACACCCTCTGTGTCCTCTGACCTCCCTGAACTCTCCTGGGGCCACAGAGGCCCTCAAGGTAGGCTGACAGCTAGGATTTTTCAGGAACAGCCACTGGGGTGAGACTGGTCAACTCCAGGTAGGCACTAATCCTGTGGGGCCTGAGGCCAGCTCTTCCATCCTCCCACTTCCCAGTTGGACAGAGGGCCCAGTAGTTCCAGAGCAAGTGTGGAGCTAGGCATGGTCCATGAATGAATGGGGATAAAGGTGGGTATAAGCATATGTGTCCTGCACTAAAGACAAAGTGCCCTCACCCTTTGTACCTGACCTTGGGCCTCCCGCATCCACAGAGCCACAATGAGCTTCTTCAGCAGCAAAAGGAGCCACGGACCTGTGCCAGGGGGCACTGCGCTGCTCCAGCTGCCACATCCCCGTCAGGCATTCAGACCCCATCACGCAGACACAGCGCCTCCACAGCTTGGCTGGGACCTTGGGCCACACCCCCAATGACAAACAGCCGGGGCCCAGCCTGCAGACTAGAACAGGAGCAGCGGGCTGTGGGCATGGCCGGCAGGGCCTCCCAGCGCCGCCGTGCTAGGCTGAAGCCCTCCACAGAGCCCAGAGGGCATGGCTGGTTGCCTGCAGGAAGGAGAAAGAAGTTGTAAAGGGCCCCGGCTGCAAGGGCCTTGACTCTTTTGCTTGCGGAGCCCACAGATGGCTCAGCAGGCATCACCCCAGGATGAGCTACCAGTGCCTTGCCCCCACTGCCCCCATTCATCATTTGTTCATTTCTTTAGATTTCTATTTGTCCATTCATTTAGTGGTCACTTGTCCTGTTTCTGTCTCCTAGGCCCCTACTGGTGCAGAGCCATCAATCAGGTGCTGAGGGGCACCCCAAGAGTTAGGCTAAGCAGACTATACCCTGGCTGCTTCACAGATTGGGAAAGGGAAGGTCACAAATCCCTCATCCCTGGAGTGCCAGCGGAAGGGCAGGAGGTAGTGCTCATGCTTGGGGCTCTTCCTTCCTGTCTTGGGTTCACCTCCTTTCCCTAGCCCCACAGTTACTTACCAAGGCCCCCAATGGCCATGATGTGGCCCCCAAGGGAGCCAACTACAAAGTCGGCCCTCTTATCCCTCATACGCAGGCTGCGGGGCAGCTTGGTCCAGGACCCTGCAAGAAAGGGGAAGTCAGATCCAGCCCCCACGACATACACTGTGCCCCTCCATCCCATGGAAAGTGGGGGGACAACCCAGGCTAGCCACTGCTCACCATGTTCCAGGTCGAACATCTCCACAGTGTTGACAAAGTGTGGGCGGGAGTAGAAATTGTGGGGCCCGGGTTGCTGCAGGCCACCCAGGCTGAAGACGTTGCCTTCTGCCATGGCACAACCAGCAAAGGCCCGGCGGCTGGGCAGGCTTGGGTGCCGGGTCCAGGTACAGGCCTCCAGATCAAAGGCCTCAAAAGCAGTCACTGGGAGCTTTCCCTGGCGGCCCCCTGCCAATGGAATTGGGGCACCTGGGAAAGAGTCTGGAGGCCCAGCAGGCTCCTCCTTCACCAGGTTGCTAAGCCTTCACCACTGCCCACCCTAGCCCCCCAGACCCAGTTGTGTGCACACCAGAGCATGGATCCCCTACCCTGCAGATCCTCGGGCCCAGGGGTACGGTTTTCCAGCCCAGGAGGGCCACCAAAGGTCAGAACCTCCAAGCAAGCCTGGCTCACTCAAAGCTTCTCTTGTCCTGCCATCTCAGGCTAAACCTGATCCCAGCCAACCTATGGGGATAGGTGTTTCTGTACATTGAGCCCCTTTCCCATATCCCCCAGGCCCTTACCCAGGACATAGATCTTGTTCCCGTGCAGGAAGGTAGAAGCCCCGTAGCAGGGTGTGGGCATGGAGGGGAGCGAAAGCCAGCAGTCCCGCCGGGGCTCATATACCCGAACTTGGGCCTGGGGAGCCGTGTCTGGGCCCATTCCCCCCAGAGCATACACCATACCATCTGCATAGAAAAGAGCAATTCAGAGTACACCTCAGCCTGGTCAGGGCACCCTACCCTGATGGCTGCCCAGGTCAGGCCTGGGCGTGGCTGGGGACCCACATGTTTGTAGTACCCCTCCCAAACAGCAGAGAAACCCTCCTTCCTTCCTAGAGTGGGGGCTGGGAGAGCTAGGATTCCTGCTCTGGCCAGGGCCCCTCCAAGTGAAGAGCAGGAGGCAGATGATCTAATTATAATTCATCTCTGTCTCCCTGGAGATGCTATGGCAACCAAGTCTGGCATCCAAGCAGGACCGGTGGTCAGACCTGGAGGCCACAAGGTGGGGGCTCCTCTAGGGGAAGAAGGCTGGAGGATGGCTTAAGCCAGGGAGGGGCATATGGGGATCTATTAAGCTTAGAACTCAACCTGGGGAGGGATCTCTGGGGATCAGCTGGGGGATAGGAGAGGGGCTTAGGCCTGTCGGTAGGGGTGCTGGCTGCAAGCCTTCTGCCCAGAAGCCCTGCCAGCACCTCTGTATCTCATCCTTTCACTGGGGGAGATTCTGGTCCTGTTACACCCTCCGGGTCAGATGGGGGTATGTCTGGAGGCCTTGGGGAGATGGGTCAGTCAGCTGAGGGCTTCCATGGCAACTATCCCCAGACCAGCTTGGTCTTCCCATCTCAGGCTCCCTGGTAAATGTGTATATGGGAGGAAGAGGGGGGAGGGAATCTAAGCACTTACTGGGCTCTGAGCCAAGGCCATGCTCCCCTCCCCCTCCCCTAGACTATTTATAACCCTGAGAGTCATTGGGCTACCCCTCCTTGTCTCTTAGAAAAGAGGAATGGGCAGGGAGGTGGTTAGGGCCTCCCAGCATGCTGGGGGCCAGCCTGGGCTCTGCCTCCCACTTCACAGTGGGAAAGGGCAGTTAAGGCCGCTGCTAGCTCAACTCAGACCTAGGTAGGAGCGGTCTTTACAAGAGTCAAAGCTGTGTCCAGGGCACTCAGGCAAAATATACAGCTCTTGTCCAATCTCTGAGGGTAAGGGACCAAGTCAGAAAGGAACAGAGGGTGTGGGGATGCCTGAAGGACTCCCTTAAGGCCACTCACCTCTCTCCACAGTTGCAACCCCCATGGCTGCCTGAGGGAGGGTGGCCCGACGCTCCCAGCGGCCCTCGTCAGCCAGGAAAGCCTCCACGGCAGCTACAGGACTCTGGCCCTCATCCACACCACCCACCACTAGCACCTGCTTGCCCAGCACCACAGCAGCTGCACCAGCCCGGGCAGTGGGCAGGGGGGCCAGTGCAAGCCATGTATGTGAGGCCATGTCCAGGGTCTCAGCAGTGTCCAGGGGCAGTCCGGCCCGGCCACAGCCCCCCAACACTAGCAGGTGCCCATCCTGGTATGCCACTGTGCCATACACCCGGCAGGTAGGCATGGGTGGGAACACCTGCCAAGCAAAGGCCCGGCCACTGCCTGTAGCCATGGTGTTCACCTCCAGTGGCAGGCCATACTATCTGCTCAGGTTGCAGGCCTCACTGAGGGGCATGATGGGGCCTCCTCTTGACTCTATCAGGCCCACAGGCAGTGTCTGACCAGTTCAGGGACCTTGCCTTCACCTGGAGGAGAGAGGGAAAACAAAGGGTCAGGGCCACTGAGCAGCCCCTCAGTACACAGTTGAGCAGTCTGTAGCTGAGGGAAGGGCTGGCCCAAAATCACTGGTGGGAAAGGCACAGGGAGGACCTACCCCTGACCTACCCTTGCTGGCTAGCACACCACTGTAGCTCAGAGCCCTCCTGGGTGGGAAAGAGAGCAGATTCCCAAATACTCAGGGAACTTCTCCCCTTCCTGTGGGGCATGAGGGATTCTCCCCTCACCCCCTGCCCTCAACTAAGAACACCCAACATTCCCTCCCCCTTCAGATCTAGGTCAAGGTGGCAAGTCAGTTGACTTACTTCCTTTTGACAATCCTCATGCTGGTGTTCTGCACGAATAGAGTCTTACTGTACCCTCCCCTTACTGCCTTCCAGTGCGCCCTGGACAGCCAGGGATCAGACTCCAGGGTATACTTACAACCCTTTTGGGGGCCGTTCCATAGAGATCATCCATTCCCACCAGCAAAAGGCCAAGATCAGGGCATTTGGGAGGGGAGAAGCTGGACGCCAGGGTCCCACATTCCCCCTTCAGGTCTACTCTTAGAGGTTCGGCCCATGCCAGGTTCCCAGAGGCCCCTCTCCTTGGAGTCCAGAAGTAGGGAGGGGGATGATTTTGGGATCCCATGACCATTAGGACTCCAGACTCCCATAGTCCAGGGCGTTTCCAGTAGGAATGAGCAGCTGGACTTTCGAACCCCCTCACAGCAGATCCCCAAGTTCCTCATCTTCTCCTTTCCCGCGGGGGCCAAGCTTCTGGGACCCTCGGCGTGATGGCCTCCTGGCCCCAAACTTCCAGCTCGCGGGAGGCGGGGGGGCGGGTCCCGGCGAGAGCGCTTGGGGCTCTGCGCCCCGCGCCCCAAACTTCCCCTGAGCGCGGCTCCTGCGGGACTCACCGGCCGGGGCTCCGGCGCCGCCGGGACGCGGGGTCCGCCGTTCCGGCTCCGTGCGGGCTCTGGCTGGGGCTGAGGCCAGGCTCCAGCGGGGCTCCGGCGGGGCTCCGGCTCGGCTCGGCGAGGGGCGGGGCTGGACCGGGTCCGCCCCTCGTCCCCCCTCCCGACTCGGGAAAATCTCCCCCCTTCCCCCCTCCTTAACCCTGCACCTGCCGTGGCCAGAGCAGGGCGCGTCGACCCATAGTCACAGGCAAATCGGTAAACAGACAGATGGACATGTGGACGCTGGGCCTGCCCAGGATTTAGAGTCCGATCTCGGGCTGGGGGAGAACTGAGGCAGCACTGAGCAGCACAATACGTGTACGGTGGGGGACCGCTCTGAGCGGGACCCAGCCTGGGAGCACCCGCGGGGTGGGGGGGCGGGGGGCGGGCCAGCAGAACCTGCAGGCTTGAGGGGCCGGCGCCCGCCCACCCGCACTGAGCTCGTACAAGCTCTAAGACAGGCTTCGCGGCGGCGCCCCCTGGAGGCCACTTGGGGCGTGGCCCGGGGCTCTTTTAGGGGCGGTGGCTGGGTCGCACCTCCCCAAGCACATAGCAAGACAAGGAAGAGGTCTTACGGTGGACATGGAGGCTAGCAGGGGATGGAGGAGCAGGCAGTGCCGGCCTCAATGCCTGACAGTCCCTCCCACAGGTCTGTGTGGGGGAAGTTCTTGCTGGGAGGATAGCTCCGAGCAAGGGATGAGCTTCAAGAGTCAGAGGCCAGGGGACCTCCCATGCAGATCATCACTCTGTAGGGCCTGAGGCCTGGGCTACTAAGAACCCAAGACATTTTGTGACTATTCATGTCCAGGGTCCTGGGCCTGCCTGTGGCCAACTCTGGGATCAGGTGAGAGCAAACTGGTGTGACAGGAGCCTATCTATTTCAGACCCTGGCCCTGGCCCAGCCTATTTTCAGGATGTTCAGAGTATCAGTTAAGTCTGTGAGCTGCCAGAACGTTTGTGCAGGTTGGCGGTCACCTAGGAGAATTCCTTGTGGTTGTCTGTGCTTGCTACTATCTTGTTCCTCTTTCATGGACGGTGTGTGTCTCACTTTCCCCAGAAGCACATCTGGAAACGAAAATACCAGTACCTACAGTTAATGTGGAAAGTGAGGCCAGGACGCACCAGAGGAGGAGTGGCAAAAAGAGAAAGCAGCCAATAAAGGCTGTGTCATCAAGCAAGTTACCACTGTGGGCAACTGGGACCAAATCATTCTTGGTTGCTTCCCAGAGCAAAGGTTGCTTGAGGAATTCATTCTCAAATCTCCATCAGTCATGGGTTGAAAGCTGTTTGGGGGCATTAACTCCTTGGTTAGCCTAACTTCTGAAGCCAACCCTGAGTGTGGGCAGAGCCTTTTCATGACCAGAGAGGGTATCCAGCCCCTTTTACAGGCTGGCTGTAAGGCCTCCATGGAAATGGTCGTACCAAGGCCAGTTACAGAATCTAGCTAGAAGGCTTCCATCCATGGTCAGAGCAGAGTGCATTGACCCATAGTCACAGGCAAATCAGTAAACAGACAGATGGACACGTGGACTCTGCTCCCAACTTCCTCTTCACTTAGGGCACCAGTACCTTCCTCTACAGGGTGTTCACACTGCTCTGCAAAACCCCTTACATTTCCCACTCTTCCCTTTCTAGACCTTTTCTCCTCTCCACCAATTAAGCACTTAAAATCTTCCTACCTTGAGATACTCCCAGTATGCTCAGTCCCTCCAATCTCCCTTTCTTCCCCTCCAGTCTCCTTGATATCTGCTACCCTATGTCCACTGATCCCCCAAAACTCTCATTTCTTGTGACCTTGGCACCTCTACTCAAATTCGTCCTGCTTCTTAGCGTTTGTTTTTTTTTTTTAAGATTTTATTTATTTATTTATTTATTTATTTGACAGAGAGAGATCACAAGTAGGCAGAGAGGTAGGCAGAGAGAGAGAGGAGGAAGCAGGCTCCCTGCTGAGCAGAGAGCCCAATGCGGGACTCGATCCCAGGACCCTGAGATCATGACCTGAGCCGAAGGCAGCGGCTTAACCCACTGAGCCACCCAGGCGCCCTTCTTAGCGTCTTTTGAAGGCCTTGCTTCCTCTTCTCCCCAGGAAGTAGCTCCTCAAGATCCAGCCTTGGTTTTTCTTCTTGTCACATAGACTCCCTCCTGGTGATCCCTCCCAGGCCCACTGGTCTCACTCACAACTAGATTTCCACTAGATCTCTCTGGTCAGGTGGAAATGGCTCTAAGGTCCATCACTCAGGGCTGCAAAAGGTGCCAAATGGAGAGCAAGGGCTGGGTCCTGGGATGACCCTGTTGTCTCTGCCAACTTCATCCTTTCCAATCCGTTATGCCTACAGGGTCAGCATCTACCAAAATCCAGGTGAAGTCACACTTTGCCCCCAGAGTTCCATCTGGAACATACTGAGCACCAAGAGGCAGAAGAAGGTTCATCTTCCCCCTCAGGATGCTAGGTACCCATGACCCTGACCCCTAACCCTACTATCCCCCCAGTTCTAATGTCTGCAAGGAATACAGCCTGGGGATGGGCCTGCCCTACCTGGTTCTCTATTGTTGTACTGAATTCTGGGCTGGACATCACCAGAGAGGGATTCCCCTTTCCAGGACACACCTGAATCCATGCCATCCCTGGAAGCTTGGCTCTGACTCTTCATGGGACTGGCTTCTGTTTACACAGTCCTGGCCTCACCTTAAACATGGGAGGTCAACACTGCTGGCTTTGGAGAAGCTGTGGAAGACAACTGGCACAGAAGATGAGGTGATATTGGTCTTGAGAGTGGCAGCTAATTCTCAACCATAGATGGGTCAGATACTGGATTCACCCACAGTTGAGGACTGGGCATACTAAGGTAGGACTTCCTGATTGTTCCAGGAGACCCTGAACCTTGGGACTCCACATTTCCCTTCTTTCTAACAGAATGAAGGGTTAGAAGCACGGACCCCAAAGGAAGAAGAGAGTTTGCATTTTACTGTTGGACACCTTGGCTATGCTCAAAGGTACTGAGGACCTCCTATCAGTGCTGAGGTCCTGGGAAGCTCAGAGTTACCAGATGAAGCCTAGGGTGTTTTGGGTGTTTCTCTTTAGGGGTGTCCAGACTCTTTGAAATCAGCAGAAATGTAGAACAAGCCTGAGGATAATGAAGTCATACAGGGAGGGAGAAAAGCTATTAACCACTCCCTAAATGAAGCATCCACCCACCTATCCACAGGCTTTCACCTACCCCTCAGCTACCAAATATGGCACCATTGTACATATCAGGATCCAAGTGTTGTGGCAATATTTCTGCCTCCTAGTTCAGGCTCTGACTGAAAAGCATATGTCCCCATTATCTCATCTTGAAACCAGAGCTTCCATGCTGGCTCCCAGCCTGGACTTGGATGGGGGTGAGAGGTGCAAAGAGGGGCCTATGGTCAGAATCTGACCTCTTGGACTTAAAGGGCTCATTTCGATCTGTGTTCTCACATCTGATGCTGCTTGGGCAGTGGGCCCTGTAACCACCAGCCCTCTGCTGACCCCAGGGTACAGGTAGCAAGACTGAGGTCCCAGTCTCCTAGGCAAAAGGACAAGCATTCTGGACAGAGTTCAGACTGGAGGCAGGACTTCCTGCCATTGAAGGGGCTGAGGCTGGGCAAGGGTTCTCCCACCACACCCATGCACATATTCCTAGGCAAGTACACTGGTATGCTAGGACTCTCAGATTGGATATGCCCAGCTTTGGGATTGTGTGCAGCATGTGTGTGTACATCAACCTTTCATCGCACATGCAAGCCTCATTCTTGGGAAGAGTGGAGGGCCTGCTGCCATTGAGGAGATACCCCTGCAACACTCCCAGGCAAGCAAGGGGCATTTCTCTCTCCTTCTGGTCAGGAACTTGGGACAGAGGTAGGCCCTGTCTGTGGCTGTGGGAGGACCAGAGCCTGGAGGAGGGCTTGGAGCTTGCAGGGAATTCCTCCCAGATGTTGATGCACTACCAGGTCCCTCAAAGGGGGTGTCAGGCCCTAATCCAGTGCTAGCAGCCCTGTCTGGGACAAGTCTGAGTACACCTCTGCTCTTCAGACTTCTGCACAGGTCCGGATGGATTTAGAGACTTTCCCGCTGCCACCTCCTCCAGGAAGCCTTCCTTGGTACCCACCTGCTCTGTCCCTAGACTTTGGGGGAAACGGGGTCTCGGGGGGTCAAGGGTCACTGGGGCGGGCCAGGTCCCGGAAGCGGAAGTGCCGCGCACTTCCGGTGCGCAGCGGGCGGCCATGTTGGAGCAGCGGAGGCGGCGCAGAGGCGCGTCCTGGGTCCCCGCGGCGGCGCCGGTAGGTTGGGGCCATGGGCCTAGCCGCGCCGCGGAGGGGCCGTCCGCGAGGCGACGGGGCGGATGGGCCGGGCGGCCGGCTCTTTCGAGACCCGCGCCCTCCACCGGCCTGGCCAAGATTCCCCCCACCTCCCTATCCCTTGCCCAGCGACCCCACCCTGGGGCTGAGCGACCCGGTCGGGCTCGCCCCGCCAGCCCCGCCCGCCCCTCGCGTTTTGCTGCCTCCAAGATCCCTGCTCCTATCCGCGGCTCAGGCCCCAGGGACACAGACTCCCAGGCCAATGGCACTGATCTGCCCCAACCCGGTCCCCCTTGGATGAGGCCTCTCCCGTCCCCCATCTTTCATCAACTTCTCTGTCGGCCCCTGGGGCACGTGTGAAGGGAAATCAGGGGCCAGACTGCAGCCTGTTTCCGGAGCCTCTTGGAAGGCCCAGAAGACCCTTCAAGAGTCTAGACCGACCTGGGCGGAAGAGCCCCCAGTTCACCCCCAATATCTGTGCCTGCGGGGAAACAGGCTCCTCCCTATTCAACAGTTCACAGTCCTGGGAACTACACCCCCTGGAGAAAAAATAATAAAAGAACTAAAGTCATGTGCAAAAATTGTGCTTGGAGATGGCCTCTGGAGAGAGGAAGTGCCCGAGACACCTGAGGATCCGAGAATGTTTCCAAACAAAGAGCCCCAGGGCACTTCCTCCAGGGGATTCTGAAAACTTCCTCTGCTCTATTAGGGCGGTAGGAAGAAGCTGCACAGACGCGCCTCCTGGCCCCAGGGACCTGCCTGATCCCAGCTGATCTTTTAATGCTTCAGTACAGCTGGGGAGCTCCCTTTGGGAACCCTCGGTGTTGGGTTGGGTATTAGACATTAGTCCTGACTGACAGCGCACAGCTTCTTCAGAGAAAAAGTCAGGGACAAGTTGGGTATTCCCAGACAACTCCCATCTGGGCTGTACTGAGGTCTGCAGCCTCCAGACCCTAGTTAGGACAGCTCAAATTTCTAGTGTCCACCTTATTAACCATCTTGTTGGAGCCTTTGGCTGCCATACCTTGGGCTCTTGGTCTGGCTGCCTGGCCCCCAGGCTGGCTGGTTGATGGCTCAGACATGTGTGTTTTATACCTGCTGCGTATCTTCTTAGTTTCTGTTGAAGGAGAGTCTTACTCTTGCTTTGGGGTTATTCTCCACAATTACAGTGCCAGGATCAGACCTCTGAGCCTGTCTGGGGACTCTGAAAGCAAAACTTCTGGTAGTCGGAGGTTCACCCCTCCCTCCCTAACACCTGAACAGCAGCAGCTGGGGTAACAGGGATGGTCATGACTTCAAGGCTCATGTTGTCCTGCCTTTAACTGTTTTTCCATCTAGACCTCAGAGCTCTGACCACGGACTCCACTCACACACATTAAATGTGCCTTACTATTTCTCATTTCCAAGCCATTGCACAAGTTCTTCCCCTCTTTGCTCCATTTCCATCTGGAGTTCCATTCCTCAGTTTTGTCCCATCAAGGTGTTGCCTCTCCTAGGAATCTTTCTCTGACTCTGGCAAGCTGGGCTGGGTGCCAGTGTGTACTCCCAAGAACTTTGATGGTCTCTTTCTTGCCTTCTGTATAGGGCTCCCTTGAAGACATACCTGCATTCCCAGGGTTTAGTCTAATCCCAGGTTTCTGGCCTTAGAAAATGGAGAATTGAATTAAAATGGGCCAACCAAGCCCAAATCTTCCAGGGACCCAACAGCAGTTTGGATGGCTCTCATGAGCTTCTGGACATTTATCTTGAAGGAACTGCCTCTGACCCATGTGGGTACCCCCTGCTGACCCAGTCCTCACTCTGCCAGGAGTTCAGGAGACCAGGGTTTTGCCCCAAGCAGTGGCTCACTCTGGCCAGGCCCTTTGTATGGATAGTTGTTATCATGGAGAATGCCTGATGGAGAAGCGCTGATGGACTTATCTACCTGCCTCACTCCTTATCTCAGTGCTGGGTTTTTGTTTTTGTTTTTTGTTTTTGTTTTTGTGTAATGATATCTTTTCTTTAATGCAATATATCCGAAGTATTACCATTTTTTGTAAGTAATCTCTGCACTCAACATGGGTCTTGAATTCACAACCCCAATATCAAGAGAAGCATGCTCCACCAACAGCCAGCCAGGTGCCCCTCGGTGCCGTTCTTATTGATTCTTTTCCTCTTGTCTTGGAGGTGCCGATCGCTGGTTTGTGGATACCCAGGCCGATCTGCAGTGCCTAATGCCATGAGCGTGGTGCAGCATGTGGAGGAGAAAGCTGTGCACTCCTGGTCGCGGATCTCCACGGCAGGGAAGAAGGCCCTGGAGGAGGCGCTGCTTGTCTTTAACCCCATGAGCCAGGATCTCAGTGCCACAGAGGCCCAGCTTGTAGCCTTCCTGCAGGGCCTGCGGGATGATGGCTTCCAACCCACCATCCTTCGCAGCGGTGATGTCTATGGCTATAGTTCATGTACAGCCAACCCCCCAAGCCAGACGAAGCTGCAAGCCCGTGCCCCCACCCCCGCTGCCACATCACCTCCAGCCAGTGCTCCCCGAACTGCTATGCGGCTGCCTGCAGGCCGGGCCACGCTGCTCCCTATGCCACTATCTGGAAGGCTGGCCAAAGCATCCACACCAGCCCTTTCCAAGCATGCTACCACCAACCTGCTGCTGAGCTCCCTAAAGCAGTCAAGTGCCAGCCGTGCCCGGGGTGCAGCAGTGGGCTTCCCCACCCACCTCTATCCAGGTGTCTACCCTGCTATGCGGCTCTCTGTTGTCCTTGAGGCCCTGGTTCCACTAAAGGCTCCCATGCCCTGCCTGGGTGCCAAGCACAAGGCACAGTCACTGCAGCTCTCACTTGCTGACTCTCCCCTGAAGCTGCGCAGAGGTCCAGGGAAGAGGCAGGGTAACTGTCGGCCCAAAGCTCCCAGAAAAGCCACAGGCAAGGGCCCTAAGAATCTGACTCACAGAGGCCCCAGGGCCAGACCCCAACAAGGCACTATACCCCGGAACAAGACCTACAAGGCCACCGGGTCCCTCAGTGGCCTACGAATGAAAGGTGGCTCTGCCCTGGGCACAAAAACATCCCAGGCCAAGTCAGCTCGAACACCAGCCAAAGCTGCCCAGGCCAAGGTGGCTCGAACACAGGCCAAAGCTGCCAAGGCTCGGGCAAAAGCCAAGGCAGCACAGATCAGGGCCAGGGCCAAAGCAGCACGGATCAGGGCCAAGGCCAAGGCAGCACAGATCAAGGCCAAAGCCAAGGCAGTGAGGGCTAAGGCCAAGGCGGTGCGGGCCAAGGCCAAAGCAGTGCGGGCCAAGACCAAGGTGGTACAGGCCAAGGCCAAGATGGCTCGGACCCAGCCCAGGAGCAGGGGCAGGCCAAAAGGGTCTGTTCAGGCCAGGACTGCAAGGAGGGGCCCAAAAAGCCGCCCAGAGACTGTGGGGCAGAAGAGGAAAAGGGCTGAGGAGTCAAAGGATCTTCCTCCCCGGAAAAGAACACGACTTGGGCCCCGATCCCCTAAGGCATGGCTAGGGCCTGGAACAGCAAAGCTGCTGAAATTCCGGGCCATCAAGGTGGACAGGCGGTCTTCGGACGATGAGGTGCGGCAGCGGGCTCAGCGGATCCTCCATGTGAACCTGTCCCCTGTAATACATCTCCAGCCATTGCTGCCATACTCAGCACCCTGATTCCTTCGTAAAGTTATGTTTGGGGAAACTGAGCCCAGTTGTCTGTGTGGCCAGTGGCACAGTGTGCAATGCCCATGGATTCTACAACCCAAGGACTCCAGGTGCCTCTCCAGGGCTCTGAGCCACCATTCTCCTTTCAGAGACTGGAGGATGCGGGGTGGTATGGGTGGGCGGGAAGGGTGTTCTCATGGCGCGATGCACTGTGATTTGTTATTCTTCAAGTTGTACCTCCACTGTTCCATCTATCACGTTTTATACCTTTCCACCTTCCAGTCTCCTGGCCTACCCTTCATGGTCTTTTTTGTGTTTGTAGCTGCTGGTAGGCCAGCTTGAGCATCTAGGAAGAGTGGTCCCAAGAATAGGGCTGCCAAAGGGGGTCCTGGTGGCCTGAGACGGGTCGTCGATGTGAGTGGGAAGAGCAGCTCCCAGGCTCCTCTGGAGGTGCTGGCCTCTAGAAGTGTGAGAATTAGCCCCTGAGCACAGGGGCAGAGCCACTCACAGGTGACACACCTCCCCTTTGGGCTACACTGGTTTGTTATCCAGGCAGGCCCTGTGCAAAAGGACAGAAGGTGGCTGTGTGGGGAACACGGCAGCCAGCAGGTTTCTAGGCCAGGCAAGGGGATGTTTGTGGTATGGCTCCCCAGGGGCCATTCAGACAGCCTGGCCTTGTCTCCTAGCCTGCTCTGTCTGCCCTTCTAGTCTCAACTTACCCAGCTGGTGGCAACAGTTTGGGGGTTGAGTCAAGGCCAAGGCTCTGGGTTGTTCAGCCATTGAGTCTGTCCTCACTGACTGCAGAATTTTCTCCTTGGATGAGTCAGGTACTGTTTTAGCTGAACCAGGAGAGTTTCTCTAACTGCTTTGCCCCATCAGCATTGATTTCTACCTGAGTCCCAAGCACACTGTTCCCAGGTCCAGCCTTATCAAGCTTCCTGACAGGGGCCTGTGTGTGTTTCAGTCCGGCTTTGGAGAGGGGGCTGGGTCCCTGAAAAAAACTAGCCCCCAGCCCATCTGCCAGAACTTCCCTGTCTGTCCAACTGAAAGGCAATGGCTGGGGCTGGCAGGGAGGGGGACACATTCCCCAGAGGCTCCTAGAGACCAGTAGCCTTTCAGGGGTGGGGGGGCGGGCGTGGGGGGAGCCTCATT
Organism: Mustela lutreola; assembly: GCF_030435805.1. Taxonomy (NCBI): domain Eukaryota; kingdom Metazoa; phylum Chordata; class Mammalia; order Carnivora; family Mustelidae; genus Mustela; species Mustela lutreola. The sequence goes on along the minus strand of NC_081291.1, from coordinate 19,002,667 downwards.
TGAATGAGAATTGGATCTCTGTCTCTGGGGGTTAGTCTGAACCCTGGCCTCACTAGCGCCAGCTGCATTGGATGGCAGACCTGTAGAGAAGTTTTGCTTGCTTTTTGGTACCTCTTCCCTACCTTTTCTTCTGATTCTGGTGGGTGCCATTAATAGGGCATGGCCTCCCTTGGTTCCCAGGCTCTGGCAACCCCCTTGCTCTGAGCCTGCCTGTGGCTTCACAGCCCTGCATGCTCTTTGTTGTCTGGCAGTCCTGCTTTCATCTACCTTGTGCATATGGGGCCACACCCTGCTCCTCAAGGGCAGCCTGCTTGCCTCTTCCTCTCAGGCCTGATTCCAGCTCCCATGGCCCAGGAACCCCAGCCAGGCTAGGCCTTCTCCTTTGCAGTCTAGTACTCCTTTCAGTTCTGCTACTGCTGCCACCGGGGGGTTAGAGGTTGCCTGTTTCCCTGAGAGCCATCCAGAGGGGGAGAAGAACTCTCCAGGCCTCCCTATGGGGCAGAGTGAGGTGAGGGTTACCCCCTAGGATCTCTACTCAGACCCTGTCCTTCCCAGTCCAGCTCTCAGAACAATTGCGGGAGAGGCAACAGACACTACCCCCACCCGGCTGCTCAAGGGGCAGCTGCTAACTACCTGCTGGCAACTTGATTGGTTGACCGTGGCCAGAATTTATCAGTCACCTGCAGGTGGGGAGGAGTGTGAGGGCTCTGGAGATGGTATCTCTGGGTTTTTCTGGGCAGGTTTGGACTTGTGGGGCTTCAGGTCATTGCTGGGGGCTTGCAGGGGAGGACTTTGCTCCCCAGTTTTGGAATTGGAGGCCGGCCACGTACCTCTTGTCATTCTCCTTAGGCGTTCCCCAGGAATCTGATAATTGCTTCTTTTGTGACTCTTGGGACCATGGAGGCCATAGCATTGAGAATGTGATCTGGAGTGGTGGTCGTGACAGCAACAAGATCTGGTGGTAGGCAGAGAGTGGTGAGGGTACCCATGTGCCCATGTGTGCAGGTCTAGGGTCAGGGCCTGGTCACTCCGACAAGCCTTGTGGTTGTAGGTGTTGAGAATGCCACCATCCAGCTAGACCCAGAGAGTGCCTTCTACTTTATCCATCTCACCATGACTTTCAAGGTATTCCAATGCCCCAGCCAGAAGGCTTGCTCTGTGCCTTCTGACATGGTGGCCACCAGTGATGTTTGCCCCTGGTGACCCAAGGATCCCCTCCTCTCCCCAGACATTCTGCCCAGCACCTCTGCTCCTGGAACGCTCAGTGGACCACGGCCACTCCTGGCATGTGTACTGATTCTTTGCCTACAGCTTCTCAGGCGTTCTTCCTGGGATCCTTCCTGCTCCTCCTGGCCACAGAGTCAGTGACCTTGTTTGTGACCAGCATTGCTCTGGCATCAAGCCTTCCACCGAGGGCGAGGTCAGACCCAGAGGAAGGGGGGGTTGGGCCCTGGGGTGAAGCCAGAGGCTCAGGTTTGCTTTCTTCTCTCAGGTAGTTTTCAGAAGTTCTGGACCTAGCCATTCTGGTGGAAGACCCAAACAACCCCAAGATTCAGGGTAATCATCCCCAGAGCCAATCCTGTACTCCTTACATGTTAGGACAGCCAGATACTGGGGCGGGGCAGGGGGGGGTGTCCTGTGTGTACACAGTGGGGCAGGGATGGCAGGCAACCCAGAATCATTCTTCAGCTCTGCCCCATCATGGTTCCCTATTGTGGGCCCTGTTATGGCCCTCTGTTCCTGTCCCATCACTGTTCCCCATACCTATGCCCAGTGAATAGGTTCTATGTGTAGCTGTTTCCATCTCTGCCCCATCATAACTCCTATGTGGGGCCCCATTGCAGATCTCATTACTACTTTTCTTTGCCAGCCCCCAACAATGTACCCCATCACTGCACCTATCACTGAACCTCAACTGTTCCTTTTATGAGCCTCCATCACCGCCCCCATCCTGGTCCCTTGGTGTTGCCCTGCCCTGATTCATCATCTGGGCCTTATTAGTACCCTGCAGCTCTGCAGCTGCCTCTAGGTGGCGCCAGGGCGTCTCTGGGTTGTAACATCTTTCTTGTAAGGTAGGAGTCTTGAAAGACAAGACAAATAACCTAAATCCAGTAGAAGAGCCCAGAGTCTGGTCAGGTCAGTACCAGAGCAGGACATATTCAAAACTAGCTTTTTCTCTGCACTCTCCATCCACCTTGACTGGTTATTACCAACTGCTCACCAAGTCCCCATGCTAGGTTCCAAGCAGCTGTTGCTCTTCTGAGAGACACATCTGGCAAAGGAGCAGTACAAGAGATAACCTTGGCTCATAAGCTATAGAGCAGAAAGAAACCATGGACCCATCTCTCCCATGTGTACATTGAGCAAGTGCCCATTGAGCTCTGTGGTGTGCCAAGTATCTATACTGAGCAGTGCTCAGCAGGGAGCAGATAGACAAGGTATCGGTCTTCTTGTAGCTGACATGTAAGTGAGAAAAACAGTGGATAAATAAGCGAACTAATACCATAGATGGTTTGGCTGAATGATAAACTGATTTGTGGGTTTGATGGTGGGCTGGGGAATGGAATGCTTTATTGCACTGGGGAAGTAGGTTTCAGCTATCTAGTGATTCCAGGATGGGGTGTCCAGGAAGCAGTGGGATGGTCCGGTCTCAGCTCAGGAGTGATACCAGAGCGGGAGCTGTGCAGAAGGAATAATCACCATTAGGCTGTAGTCATCCTGAGATGGTATGCTCAGAGGAGCAGGAATGGGGGCATGCCACAGCATGAATGCTGGAGGAGGTGTCTGTAGTGACACAGAGAGACAAGACCATATCCCATTCCTCCCCCTTCCATCCCAACGTAGAGGAATGATCCCCAGTGTACCTGAGACCCCCTCCCCCCCGCCCCCAACCAGGTCTGTGTCTCCAGGGCTCCTGTGTGTGACAAACTTCATGTGAACTTCCCCAAACTGCACAAACTAGGTGACCGCTGGGAGGCCTAAAGGGACACCCCTTCTACTACTATGTCCTTTATGAGCTCATGGCGAGAGGCAGCTCCCTGTGCCATGCCCAGGCCTCTGCGTATAAGCCCACAGCTGGGACCCAAGCCAATGTGAAAGGCATGGTGAGCACCACGAGAGGGGCATCCTGTGACTGAAGGAGTGGGCAAGCTCAGGGGACTGGGGCAGATTCACCCTGCCCTCCTCCTCTGCCACCACCACACAGTTGGTACCCACTGTGAGCACTGCCAGGACCTGTACCAGGACCACCCATGGTGTGCAGCAGAGCCTGGGCAGCCTCACACTTGCCAGAGTAGGTGCTATGCCCTCTCTGCCTGGCCATACTTGCCCCGGCCAGCCCACTCCATATTCACCTTCCTTGTTCTGCCCTAGAATGCAAGTGGAGTGGGCATGCTGGCAGTTGTCACTTTGACATGCTCTTGTGTCTGGCATCTGGCAATGTGAGTGGACGTGTGTGTGACACATATTAGCACAACACAGCTGAGCTCCGCTGTGAGCTCTGCCAGCTCTTCTACCGAGATCCCAGGGAGGATCCCCGTTCCCTTCACTCTTGCAAACGTGAGCCCTCAAATCCCCAGTCCCAACTCTGACCCTGATCCTTTAGCTCCATGGTGACTTCTGACCTAACTCTGTCCTCACCTCTGACCCATGATCCAACCTGTGACTGTGACCCTGTAAGGACCCTGGGAGATGGTTTGTGTGATGCCCAGATGAAACCTGTGGCCTCTTCTCTAGGCAGTGTCACTGCAAATTTCATGTCTGGCGCCAGTGCTGTGACTTCTGCCACCCTGATCACTCTGGCCTCAGCCCTACCCACCCAGGAGGTTCTCAGTGTGAGTTACTCTGGGAGTGGACCCCAAACCCCATGTCCTTGCTCTCCCCACCCCAATCATTGCCCTAATAACACATGCATGTGCCTACCCCTGTAGCAGTCCCAATAGCACCCTGAGAGCCCTGTGCCCCAGCCTGCAGATGTGACCCCCAGGGCCAGGTCTGTGGCACTCATGCCTGTGATTCCTCCAGCAGTGCCTGTCACTGAAAACGCTTTGTCTCTGGATGGGACTGTAGCAGTTGTCTGGTAAGCTTTGACCCACGTTCTGATTTGACCTTGGTCTTTGGCTCTGAGCTTCTAGAAGCTGATTCGTATAAGGCTATAATCAGTGTGACTATAGACTGAGCCTTGCACACGGGTTGGTTTGACTCCCTGATGGTCATCAGGGTCAATGCAACCTCAGCTAGCTGAACCAGCATATGCCCTCCGGTGGGAGCTTTGGGAGCCTAAAAAGGAAAAGCGATAGAACAAGTTACAACAGTATTGGTTTAAAGCACTGGGTTTAAAGGTGTTTTGCAACAAACATGTTTGAGGGAACTCAGGCCAAGAAACAGTTCCATCCTTTTTTGCCTCTCCTTGAATGTAAATCCTTTGTTTAACTTTTACTTCAACCCCTGCAGTGTCCTCATCTTACCTCTTATGAAGTACTTATGTAGTATACTGGGGTCTCCTCACCCTCTCTCAGCAGTAAGCAGAGAAGCAGTCAAGCTCTGTGCTTATACCCTTTCCTCCTGCAACATGCAGTCCCAGTATATGACCCCCCCCCCCAGGCTCCAGATCTTCCTGTCCTTTTCCCAGCTACTTGCTCTCTCTTACAACCCGAGTTCTGCGGTCTGAGCAGTGACTCTCTAGGCTGCTGGTCCTGTGACTGTGACTTTGGGGGTGCCTACAGCAACAGGTACATAAGGCAGGGCCTGGGAATTGGGATCAGGTGTTAAGAATCAAGAGTTGACTGTCCCTCCCCCCGTGCTTGCTCAGGTGTTCTGCTGGGGAGGGCCTCTGCCTGTGCCACCCTCCGGGGCTGCCACTGCCATGAGCTCTAATCTGGGCACTTCTGTGATGCTCTTGACCAAGCCACTGCTGAAGCTGAGCTTTGCCAGGGCCTCCAGCCAGCTAACCCCCAGTCACCTGGGAGTAGCTGGGAGGGGTAGGGGCAAGGGGGAAACCAAGGCTCAGACTTGGTTTTCAGGGGAGGGAGGGAGTGTATAGAGAGAACCAGTTGGAATAAAAGGCTCAGTAAGATTAGGAAGGTGAGAAAGTCATGGTCAGAAATTTGGTGTTTTAGAACCCATATTTTCAGGGTAATGTGGGAGAAGAGAGGGCCAGAATGTTGGAGGACCCTGACACCTGGCTTGCCCCCAGGGAACCCCCTGGCCTGCTCCTGCCCACTGTACACAAACCTCAGGGACCTCTCCTGGTTGGCTCTGGCCACGACTTTGGAGACAGCATGACCCTCAGTGTGCTCGCCACCCTGCTAGGCAAGCCTATTATAGCACCCAGCTGCCCAAAGTGAGGAGTATGAAGAAGAGAGTGGGGTCATAGGTTGCTAGGGTCTTAGTAGGGATGGGGCACAAGGCCTGACGATATGGTCCCAAGACCTCCCTAAGGTCTTGGGGTAATGGGGACCTAAGTCCTGAGGTCCAGGTCTGGGGTGATCTGGTTCTGGGAGTCTGTGTCTCACATCCAGGCCCCAGAGGAGCCCCTGCTTTTGCAGACTGCCTTGGGGTTTGTAGATATGGTTGATGGGACTGGCCTCTCTCTGCTGGCGCCCACAGTGCCGTGTGCCTTGGAGTATGACATTATCCTGCGCTATGAAACCAAGGTCCATGACATAGGTACCAAGCAGGTGAATGGGTGATTCTGGGTGGGAGGCAGGGGCAGCTCTATGACTGCTGACCCCTAACCGCAGGCACCGAAGACTGACAGGCATTAGTCTGTGTTTGTGCTCAGGCCCTGCCCAGGAGCACCCACTGTGCCCATCTGCACTCACAGCAGCTGTTCCAGGTGGCCTTCACCTATGCACACAGGTAGGCAGGACCCTAAAACCCCCAATAGCAAAACTCCATTATGCTACCAACACATTTGAAACAACACTCAAAGTGGAAAATCTCCAATCTGGAATCTCACCATGTCGTAGAGCAATCAAAACAGGGACTGAAGGTAAAACAGCAAGAGTTAAGAAGTTGGTCTTTTTTGCATGGGTCATAGGATGAAATACTGAAGGCATCAGAAATGGGACACCCCTGGGGCCACATGATCACAGCCTCCTTACCCCACCTTCCCTGCTCCCTGCAGACCTGTGGTTTTATCCAGACCTTTCTGCTTTGAACCAGGGACACGCTACTCCGTGATTCTGCAACTATGGAGGACCAAGGGGGCGCAGAGACATGAGGGGAGCACTATCCTTCTGGATTCTGTGAGGTCCTACGGGCTCCACCCCGCATCTGGGGGAGACAAATTATAGCAGAGTGATGTGGATGTCGTAGAGCTGGGGAGTAAGCATCACAGAGGCCTGGAATTGCACCAAGAGAATTGAGACAGGTGGATAGATAGTGTAAGGAGGCTGATCCAGGCAGCCACAAAGCCCATGCCAAGGACAGGAGGAGAACAGGCAGCCACCAGACCTCCAAGAACCTATGCGCCAGGAGAGGGGCTTAACCTTTATTGTGGGGCAGTGGGGAGCCATGGCAGGGTCTTGAACAAGGAAGATTCGTTGGGGAGAATGGATTATTAGGGGGAGGCTGCTGTGGTGATTCTGACCGAGAGGTGGCATTGCCTGGACTAGATGGGAGCCATTGGGCAGGAAGGAGAAACAGACTCAGAAGAGAACTAGGAAAAGGGGCAGGAAGGGGCTGTGAGATCCACTGTAAGGAAGGGTAATTAGTAGGTGTCGGTGAGTGAGGCTGGGCTCACTGCTCTCTTCTTGCCATCCTCCACCCTCCTACTAGACTGTGTGATGGAGTTGCCTGGGCTGAGATCTGTGGACCTTGGGACCACGGGGCACTTATAGGAACTTCACAAGGCAGGCAGCATGGAGGCAGCCAAGACTGGCCTCCCCAGCACCATGCCTGAGGTTCGTGCCTGCCTTGCCTGCAGCATCTCGGCCCCGCTCCACGGGGGTGGCCCTGGTGAGTATGCAGCCCTGGCTTGAGGGGCCTGCAGCGTGGGGGGTGCAGGAAGCACCGTGAGGCTCAACTTCTCTTGCTCTTTCTCCTGCCAGCATGTGAGTGCCACCCCAAGGGTTCCCTGTGTACTGAGTGCGCCCCACCAGGTGGGCAGTGCCCCTGCCCTAATATCATTGGTCGTACCTGTGACCGCCGCATGTCTGGAACATGGCTTCGGGCCCACTGGCTGCAGTGGGGTCTGGGAACAACCATCTCCTTTCTCCTTGTGGCTTGATGGCCCTGTCATTCCCCGCAGAGTGTCACTGCCACACCGAGGGGCCACTGGTACCATCTGTAGCCCTGTGAGTGGGCAGTGCACATGCCAGGCAGCCTTGCCAGTTGCCACTGTGCCCACTGCAGGCCTGGCTTCCATGGCAGTGTTCTGCATCCTGGGGGCTGCTGGCGTGAGTGTGTGGCTAGGATGGGTGAGAACATCCCAAGGCAGGTGGGGTTCTCCTTCCTCAGATCCTTCCTCTTCCTCTTCACAGCTGCAGCTGTGACCCCTGGGACACTGTCCCAGCATGGTGCACCTCTCAGGCTGAAGCCTGCTTTTGCGACCAGGTCAGCAGGCTGTGCTCTTACTGCCCGCACACACTGGGGCGGGACTGTAACCACTGTGCCCCCCTCTTCTGGAACCTGAGGGGACCCCGGGGCTGTGAGCCCTGCGACTGCCATGCACAACACACTGTGCAGCTGGCATGTCACCCACTGAGTGAGGCCACATTGCACATGGCTTGTGGCAGTGCCCAGGTGTGAGTGAAGGTGTGTGTGTCTCTGACAAGGTGTTACTTGTGCCTGGTGTGAGGGTTCACATGGCCACCAGCACTGGGTGGGGGGGGGTGTAGCTGTGAACAGCTGTGTGAGTCTCTGGTTTTGTGTGACATCAACTGTAAGGTAGTGGTGGGACTTGGTGTAAGCAGACATGAGACCACACACACCTGACCACCCCCCCATGCAGCCGTGTGCTAGTGCATGGGTGACCGATCGTGAATGGGTCCCAGCAAGAGGAATGAACATGGCAGGGGTTGGGTGGGGAGGCTGAGGAGACACAGGTAAAGGGTGGGGATTAAGAGCTGATGCAGGCAGAAGGGGAAGCCACTGTGAGCAAGAGTTTCCAGGAGGAGAGTGGTCAGCGAACAAATGAAATGAGGCCTGAAGTGTGGGTTCTTGGTCTTGAGCAAAGAGACGGTGGGAGTCAGGGTGAAGGAGGCATGAGAGTGAAGGTATGGAGACAGCGGGGGATTCAGATCAGGACACAGAGAAGCAAAGAACAGCAGGACAAGAGTTGAGAACCCAGAGGGTCTGTGGGAGGCTGGCCATGTGGGAAGGCGGGGGCTGGCCAAGGAGGTCAGGCAAGAGGAAGCTGGAAAGGGAGGAGCCTTCAGCCAGGCATCATTGTGGGTGTTGCCTGGGGCAGGAATTGGGCAGGGAGAAGACTCTGTGCTTGGTGTGCATACACTGCCTCTGAATACCTGTGTCCTTCTCCTTGGCCCAGAGGAGGATCAGTGTTCCTACTCACTGGCCCACGCTCTCTTCCCTCAGGTCATGGGTCAGTGCACCTGCTGGGTGGGATTTGGGGGCTGCTCGTGCTCCAGGTGTCAGCATGAGTACTAGGGTGACACAGAGCAGGAATGCAGAGGTGAGAAGGCCAGTCCCATGATCCACACCATCAGGGGTGACTCTTCTCTCGTACGGAGAACAGGAGAGCGGCGGGGCTTTCCTGGGGGAGAGCACAGCACATTTATTGCTGTTTGTCCCAAAACTCAAAGAAATGTTTATGAAAACAGCTGTTGGCCAGGCCAGGTGGGCACTCAGAGGGCACACAGCAGGTGGCTCTTTTCTAAACCCATCTGCCAGTCCTTTGCCCCAACTGCCCCGTGACTGGATGATAGAGCTTCCAGAGCATTGTGCTGCTTCCCTGCCCAGAGGCTGCCCTGCCATGTAACCTCTGGGGCCAGGGAAGATGCCAGTGCCCATGGCGTTCTGAGCAGTGACTTAGGCAAAGGCTTGTATGCACCCTCCCTCTCACGCTGTTCTCCGGGGCTGCCTTGGAGACAAGGCTAGGGCAAGTGCTGCCTGCTCCCTGCCTTGCCCGTCTCTGCCCGGCAGCCTGTGCCTGTGACTCACAGGGTTCCATCTCACCCAGCTGTGATCTACAGCGCCTGCTTATGCAAAGAGGGCATCTCAGGGATGAAGTGCCAGGCATGTGTCCATGGCTCCAGAAGTGGCTTCCCATGCTGCATGTCCTGCCCTGCCTGTTTCACCTCCTGGAACCTATGTCTAACTCTGCTCCAGCTGCAGCTGGAAATTGTGGCCTGGAAGGTCACCTCCCTACACCACGGGATACCTGGCTGGGGGCAAGTTAGACACCTGCGGGGCCCTGGAGGGGATACTCCAGCAGGCACAGATTCTCCTGGAATCTTCTTCCCCTGTTTTGGGCACTCTGGAGCAACCTACAGAGTGGGTAGCTGGATTCAGGCAAGGGGTCTTGGGTCAGTAAGGAGGAGGTCTCCAGCTAGCTTCTCAGGGCTAGGGATTTCACAGGGTCTCAGGTTGGCCTGTCTGAGTCCTGAGTTTGGGAGTCAGGTGGGTTTTCTTGAGTGAGGAGTCATAAAGGACATTATATCTCTGGTCAGGCTGATACCTCCATCTTCCTGCAGGAGGAAAGTGACTGTGTTGGTACACACGCTGTGGGCCACAGGGCATTTTGTGGTAGAAAGAGAGCCATGGGTTAGGAGGCATTGTGGACGACTGGAAGATTTATCCCAGGAGCTAGACTGAGTCAAGGGTTTGGCCTGGCCCAAAAGGGCTGCAGGAGCCCAAGGTGGGGCCTAATGGTAGGGTGGGTGGGCAGGTGAGGGTAGGGGCTAGGCTGGTGCAGAAGGAACGGACTAGGTGTCCTTGCTTATGTACCTGGGGAGCCCAGAAGGCTGATTGGCCCTGCCTCAGCCAGTGGAGCCCAGAGTCTCCCCTCTATCCATCCCTGCCGTCCCCTGCAGATGCTGCGGCCCAGGTCTCCTCAACTGCCCTGCTTTCCCAGGAGGCCTTGCTTGGAGCCCAGCTTGTGGCCACATTTAGAGAACAAGACAGCATCCTGGGAAAGTCCTGAGAGGCCTGGCGGTGGACAGAGCAGTTGCTGCAGGGGATGGGCCAGCCAGGGACAGGGACAGCTGTATGGGAGCTGAAACAGAAGCTGGTCAACAGGGTCCAGATTGGATCCACAGCTTCTGAGACTCCTAGTCAAAGCTGGAGTGGTGGGTGGAGATATGGATCGCTATAGGGATTCTGCAGAGGCAAGGACTCTCTTCTAGCAGTAACCTGGGTGTAGGGCAATAGGGGATTTGGGACACGCGTTTCTCACCGGATCACCTTCTGGTTGGCAGGAATGCAGGGGTTGGGGATCTGGGCTGGCCTGTGTTCCTGGACCTTGTGCTTTTCCCTCTTGTCCTGGGACCCTGCGCATTGCCCAGTAGGCTCTGCTTGCTTCCTATAACTCTTCCGATAGCCTGGGCATAGCTGCCATGCCCTTCGAGCAGCATCAGCAACCAGTACAGAGCCACTGGGGCCATGAATGGGAGCTAAGGGGGGAGTTATAGGGAACCATAGCTTGGCCATAGGACTGCAGGAGACACATTCCACATCTGACCCACCCCTACCAGCTACAGCAAATCCAGGCCATGGCAAGCACCACAGGAATCCAGGCCCTGGAGACAAGGCTTCAGGCAAGGGGGCACTGGGGTGTGGCCACCCTAGCCCATGTGCAAGCATGTGCAGATCCCAGCCTTTCCTCCTGGGTACCCGTCTGCTTGTTGTGTGTGTGTTCACAGCTGAAGGCAGGGACAGGTGGGCATCTGGGACACTGCTATGATACTCCTTCCAGAATGAGGACTACTCATAAGGCCTGACCAGGGGTCAGGTGGGAGTACTAGTCCCCTGGCAAATACTTAATAGTTGGCTGGAGGTCAGAGGGAATTGATATGTAGTGTTTGCCAGTTTCCATGGTGTAAGTAAATCCACCACCGCTGATTTTACTCTACCTACCAATTACAAGCTGAGTCACAAAATTCCTGAAAATTTAACACCTGGCTCTCTTATTATTATTATTATTATTATTATTATTATTATTTTATTTGACAGAGAGAGATCACAAGTAGGCAGACAGGCAGGCAGTGAGAGAGGAGGAAGCAGGCCCCCTGATGAGCAGAGAACCCGATGCGAGTCTCGATCCCAGGACCCTGAGATCATGACCTGAGCCGACGGCAGAGGCTTAACCCACTGAGCCACCCAGGTGCCCCTAACACCTGGCTCTTGTTAGCCCCCAGCACACCAGAGAGTCATGTCAGAGGCAGGGTATGAGAGGTCAGGATCAGGGTTTGTTGGGTCAGAGGTCAGAGTTCACATCGAGATTCCTACCCCAGATGAAGGTGCAGGTGCTGTGAGTGTGGAGCTGGTGGCATGGTGTGGGCTGGTGGTGCCCCTTCCCCAAAGTGGGGCAGTGGGCCTTGCCCTCCTGCGGGTTCAGATCCAGGGTGCCCTCCCTGCACCAGACACCACAGGAACTGCCCAGAGCTGAAGGCATCCTCTATCAGGCCCAGGAGAGCAGGTGAAGGGCCAGGAGGATGGAGGCAGAGGTCAGAGGGTGGGGAGGAAAGGGATGCCCAACTGATCATCTGCACCCTTCAGGGAGGGGACAGCTAGGGCCAAGGACCAAGCCCTGGATGTTCAGGGGGTGCTGGCTGAGGTGAGAAGTCACATGAGGGCTGCAGAGCGAGGGCTGCAGGCGGCAAAACGAATACTCCCGAGGCCTGGAGGCCAGTGTACAGGAGGTGACACCCCACCCATACCCCTCAGCTCCTTCACACCTCTTGTTCAGTGGCTGCTATTACCCCTATTCGCCCCCTGAGATCCTTAAGCCACTGTGATACTGTGGCGCTACTAAGTACAGAGACCATGAAAGTGCCCTACTTAGTTGCTACCCTGCTGTGACCTCCCAGTGATCCTTTGACCTTTGCCCCCGGTTGGCAGGGCACCTGGCCCAGATGACACTGGCAGTGGAGATGACCCCAGTCCTGGGAGATCTGTCCAGTGCAGCTGTGGCTTGCAGGACCCTTTTAGGCCAGAGTCAACGGCTGGCCCAGGAGACAGTTTCATGCCTGGGGGCCTGGGCAAGTGAGATGGGTACATGGGGCATTGAGGTCTCACAGGTGGGATTTAGGGTGGGACTGGGCTCTGCTGGGCTGAGGCAGGGTCTCAGCTCTAAAACCCCCTACCCTGCATCCCCCACCTCAAGAACCTTAGGTAGCAATATGCCTAAGACAGTAGGATCTAGGTGGGGTAGGTTTCAGGTTGAGTCCTGCTCTGAGTTGCAGGTGGCCCTACTAGGCATGGCAGAGTTGCAGAAGGGCACAGATATATAGCCTGGTGGCCACGGGGCAGGCCTCAGGAGAGCGGGCCCAGCAGGCACGAGCAGAGGTCCAAGAGCTGCTGAAGTGGGCGCAGAACAGCTGGAACCAGCCAGAAGGTAATGGATGGGCCACAGTGGGGTGGCAATAGGATGGGATAAGGGTCAGATGGGAGGGTCAGAGTCAGAACGGGGTTGGTGTGGGAGGGTCAGGGCTGGGGTCAAAGTTCAGAACAGGGATAGAATTTTGACTAGGGTTAGAACTCATTTAGAGCTGGGGTCAGAGGTAAGGTCATGACAGAATTGAGGACCAGGGTCAGGGAGTAGGGCCAAAGATCAGAGAGTGGCTCACAGGACCTGATCCTCAGTGTTGGAGCACCCCTTGGTGCAGAATGAACAGACAGAGGGCAAGAAGGTGGCCACCCCGTGGGCCCTGGAGCAGTGGGCAGCAGAGCTGCTGAGCACAGGCGGCTATGGGCAAATGTGTATGCCACCTGCTGACTGTGGTCTGTGGATGTCATGCCAGTAAGAGAGACTCTGGGAGTGATTGACCCAAGAATCTCCTGACCTTGGACCAAGGACCCCACTGAGTGCCCGTTGACTCTAACCTTAAGTAACTCCCCATGGGACCCCATGATATCCTCCAGTGATCCTCTGTCCTTGAGAAACCAGATATCCTGTAAAACTTGACAGAGGCCATCTAGTGCCTTTGAACCTGGTAGATCCTTTCCTGAGTGATCTAAAATTCTGAGTCACCTCTAGTATCCCTCAGACCCTCAGGTTGACTACAAGAACCCCGGGGTAACTGGACACCCCTACTCCAGATAACAGGAATAACTCTCAGAGACCCTTAAAGTCCAGTAGTCTGACTGCTGACCTGCTTGAGAGACTTCTTGAGAAACCTGGTGATTCCCCAGAAGAAACCCCAGCTTTCTCCCCTTGTCACGCAGCTCTGGCTACTCTCCACCTGGCCCCAGACAGAGTGGGCACAGCTGTGGGAGCTCAGATCCACTAGGCCCTGGCCCTACAGACCTGTGGAGTCCGTGGTCACCGCCTCTGGTCCCAGGGGCCAGGGTGGGGCACTAGCTTGCAGTTCGCATTCCAGGCCTGGGCTCTGGCCTCCCGGTAGTCCGGAAGATATGGAGTGGATACTTAGCCATAAGATCTGGATTCACTCACTGTCCGTTGTCGACGGCCCCGCACCCACCTTCAAGCTGGGAAACGGAGACAGCACTTCCTGTGCCTACTCGTTGTAGTGATTAAGGGAGATGGAGAGCCCAGGAGCCGTGACTTGGGCAGGGGATAGCCTTTCTCCATCTCTCCTCCTACCCCCATCTTGTCCTGTTGCTCGATCCAGGCCAACCTAAAATTTCCCACATCCTTAAATAGAGGAGCTTGATGTCTCTGTGTGTGCCTTCTCACCTCCCTGCTTATGCTGGAGCCCCGGGACTGAGCAACCTCATTGATGGTGACATCCACAGCTCCTACAATGCTAGGGACAAAAGTTGTGTTCCATGGACCATTTGAAGTCTCAGATCAGTCTCCTTTCCTTTGCTCATGCCACACCCCCTCCCTGCTGCACCCCCATACTGTGGTGGCCTAAAGCCAACCCCCTTTCCCTTGTTCTGCACAGGCCTGGACAAGGGAGCGCAATAAAGATTTGCAGGGGAGTTTGCCTGTGTCTAGAATGAGGGTTGTTTCTGGAGAGGTGGGAGGGGAACCTCCACATGGTATTACACTCCTGGCCAAGATCCACTCCATGCTTTCCTTCTTGCCATGCTTCTCAACTTTGCTCAAAGTCGCAGGACTCTTCTAGTGGAGGGGCGGCCAGGCCAGCCGGAGGATTGAGTGGGAAATCAGCGTGGAGTTACCGGGGCAGGGTCTGCAGGGAACCCCAAGGGAGGGGGAAGGTGGGCACAGGCTCCAGACCTCTTATCACCCCTCATCTGGATTCCCCTCCTCTTCAGGATGGAGCGGGCCTCAGGGGACCAAGGGAGGGACCTGCGGGGACAGCCCGGGCCCTGGGCGCTTCGACTGGGCCTACTGCTGAGTGGTGAGAGGGCCTGAAAAGGCCTGGGATTTGTGGGATGTGATGGTGGGTCCTGGGGAGCCAGCCCTGGGGCTGCTGGGTGGGAGCGCAGCAGAACTGGCTGACCCACTGTTCCCAGTGCTGGCCACCGCCCTGGCCCAGGCCCTCGTCCCGGATGTGCCAGCCTGTTCCAGGGGAAGCTGCTACCCTGCCACAGGTGACCTGCTAGTGGGCCGTGCTGACAGACTGACTGCCTCCTCCACCTGTGGCTTGCATGGCCCCCAACCCTACTGCATCGTTAGTCACCTGCAGGTGAGGCTGGGTGGGATGAGGGTCTTGGGGGAGGGGGTGCTGGCATTGCCTGAGACACTGACCCTGACCTTGACTCTGACCCAACCCAGGATGAGAAGAAGTGCTTCCTGTGTGACTCCCGGCGCCCCTTCTCTGCTAGAGACAACCCAAACAGCCATCGCATCCAGAATGTAGTTACCAGCTTTGCACCACAGCGCCGGACAGCCTGGTGGCAGTCAGAGAATGGTGAGGTCGTGGGCGGGGCATGGGGTGAGCAGGGTTGCCCACCTGTAGCCTCAAGTCCCTGACCTCCAACTCCTGCCCCAGGTGTCCCCGTGGTCACCATCCAGCTGGACTTGGAGGCTGAGTTTCATTTCACGCACCTCATTATGACCTTCAAGGTGCCCGCATGTCTGGGAGCCTGCTTGAATCACCCTGCTTGGCTCCCCATTGCCCCTGAACAGAGTCCCAGCTCCTTAGCCCAGCCCCACTGAGTTCATATGCTGTGTTCTGGCTGCATGGGAAGTTCCTTCATCTCCCACACCTTCTGTTGCCTTCTGCCTCCAGGCCTTTCCCATGCTGCCCCAAACTGAGGCTGGATTAGGTGCTGCCTCCCTGGGCCCTATGACCCCAAGCCTTCCCCCAAGCAGTGGCTACCCTTCCTGATTATTGCTTGGCTTCCAGCGGTCACCCCCACCTGCCTGTGAGCTGCTTAGGGGCAAGCCCCAGCTGGGAGCAGGGCTCTCTTGATGGGCCTGGGCTGGACTGGAGTCCTGATACTCACTGATCAGCCATGCACCCCACCCAGACATTTCGTCCTGCTGCCATGCTGGTGGAGCGCTCAGCTGACTTTGGACGCACCTGGCATGTCTATCGATATTTTTCCTATGACTGTGGGGCTGACTTTCCAGGAGTCCCACTGGCCCCCCCACGGCACTGGGATGACATAGTCTGTGAGTCCCGCTACTCAGAGATTGAGCCATCTACTGAAGGCGAGGTGAGAGCTGGGATATGACATGGGGCAGGAAAATGGGGGACGATGGGCCTGAAGCAGGGTCCAGTGTCTCTAATGGCTCCTTGTCCCTTCAGGTCATCTATCGTGTGCTAGATCCCGCCATCCCTATCCCAGACCCATATAGCCCACGGATCCAGAGTGAGTATTCCTCTCTTTGAGCCTGGCACAGTTCTAGTGTCCAACTGCTATTTGGGACCTCAGTAGCTATTTTGGGTGCTTCTTAGGGCAGGTGCCAAGTCCAATTTAGCTCAGATAGCAGTAGACAGGAGGTCTCCCAAGGTGACCTTGGCAGCTGCAACCCCTGAGTGGGCATGGGGCAACAAGAGCCTTCCTGGCCAACTGGTTCCCTATCCTTTCCCCCTCCACTTAGACCTGCTGAAGATCACCAACCTACGGGTGAACCTGACACGGCTGCACACACTGGGGGACAACCTGCTTGACCCACGGCGGGAGATCCGTGAGAAATACTATTACGCCCTCTACGAGCTGGTTGTGCGTGGCAACTGCTTCTGTTATGGACATGCCTCGCAGTGTGCACCCGCCCCAGGAGCACCAGCCCATGCTGAGGGCATGGTGAGGGACTTCAGTTGGCTGGAATAGGGCTGGGAGCAATGACAGGCCTGGCTGGACAGTGCTGACCACTTGCCTGCCCGCCTCCTAGGTTCATGGGGCCTGCGTCTGCAAACACAACACTCGTGGCCTCAACTGTGAGCAGTGTCAGGATTTCTATCATGACTTGCCCTGGCGTCCAGCTGAGGATGGCCACAGTCATGCCTGCAGGAGTAAGTGAGATCCTGGCCCCTGTCTGCTGTGGTCTGGCTGTGCTGTGGGTAGAACTTAGAACTGGGTGGTCAAGCGTCTAACACCCAGGCTATGTCTGAAGGGTATCCAGGCCTTGATGCTCCTAAGGACTCCCTTAACTCTCTTCTAGTCTACTCTGGTCAGGGGCTCAGTGTGATGCTGAAACCTTTAAGTACCTGAGCCCCCCACCCACAAATTGGCCTGCGGCAGGGACCTGCTGTGTCAGTGGGACCCTGAAACCCCTTATCCACAGGACGTGGTCCCTCAACTGGCCTTTGTCCTGCCTTTCCCTTCCCCAAGAGTGTGAGTGCCATGGGCACGCCCACAGCTGCCACTTTGACATGGCCGCATACCTGGCGTCTGGCAACGTGAGTGGAGGCGTGTGTGATGGATGTCAGCACAATACAGCTGGGCGCCACTGTGAGCTCTGCCGACCCTTCTTCTACCGTGACCCAAGCAAGGACCTGCGGGACCCAGCTGTGTGCCGCTGTGAGGCTGGGGTTGGGCATGGGAGAGGGAAGGCTGAGTCTGGAATAGGAACTAGGAAGCCAGACTGCTGTCCAGGTTGCAGGGGCTTGTAGTGGTGGGGGGGGTGGAGGGTGGAGCCAGGCTGGGAATCCAGTGTCCGGGAGGCTTGGGAGATGGGTGGTGCTGGGCTAGTTGGGATAAGGGTGATCCTACATCTCTTTTTGCCCTCAGCCTGTGACTGTGACCCCATGGGTTCCCAAGACGGTGGTCGCTGTGATCCCCATGATGATCCTGCTATGGGGCTGGTTTCGGGCCAGTGTCGCTGCAAAGAACATGTGGTGGGCTCTCGCTGCCAGCAATGCCGTGACGGCTTCTTTGGGCTCAGTGCCACTGACCCTGCAGGCTGCCGGCGTATGTGCTTCTTGCCCTAGCTCCTGTACTGACCTTAACCCTTGACTTCTTACTTTTGACCCAACTCAACAGCAGCACTGCCACAGCTCCCCAGAGTGTGATGGGTCTCCTTCCCTGCAGGGTGTCAGTGTGATGCACGGGGCACAGTGCCTGGGGTCACCTCCTGTGACCCCAACAGTGGAACCTGTTTCTGCAAGCGTCTAGTGACTGGACGTGGCTGTAATCGCTGCCTGGTATGACTGGAGGGGCTTGGGATTCTGGGGTCCTGCACTTATCCTCAGAGCACAGGGTGAGAGGGTGGTGTCTGTGTCCCATTGTGGGTGCCGAGACCTTAGGGTCCATTCCTGGCTGAGAGGCGTCAGGTCTGGGAGGTGAAGGGTGGGAGCCATGGTCTAGGGACTGTGTTCACCAAGGGGTGGTAGAGGCTGACAGCTGTCATTGGATTCCCGGATGGGTGGCGAAGGGGTCTATTTCTAGCCCCCAGCATCCTCCTCTCCCCTAGCCTGGTCACTGGGGCCTGAGCCATGATCTGCTTGGCTGCCGTCCGTGTGATTGCGACGTGGGTGGTGCCTTGGATCCCCAGTGAGTGCTGTATAAGGGGTCCCAGGAGGGGTGGGAAAAGATCCTGGGCAGGATAAAGGGCCCTTCTTGAGTAACTCTGGGCTTCCCAGGTGCAATGAGGCCACAGGTCAGTGCCGCTGTCGCCAGCACATGGTGGGGCGACGCTGTGAGCAGGTGCAGCCTGGCTACTTCCGGCCCTTCCTGGACCACCTAACTTGGGAGGCCGAGGACACCCAAGGGCAGGTAGGAGACCACGTTGGGGGGCAGGGCTTGGATTGGAGAGGTGGCGTTATGGGTGGTACTTTGTCTGGGCAGGGTGTCTAGCCTTGGATAGGGCCTCAGCTGAAGAGCTGGGTGTGAGGACAGGCTGTGGCCGAAGAGATGGTTCTTACCTGAGCACCCACACTGAGCTGCGCCTCTCACAGATGGTCGACGTGGTGGAGCGCTTGGCGACCCCTAGTGGGACTCCATCCTGGACAGGCCGGGGCTTTGTTAGGCTGCAGGAAGGTCAGACGCTGGAGTTCCTGGTCACCTCTGTGCCGAGAGCCATGGACTACGACCTGCTGCTGCGCTTGGAGCCCCAGGTCAGACCCTCTGAAACCTAACCCTGAGCCAAACCTCTGGGTCTGGTAGCATTTCCTTCATCATCCCCTCCCCCCAGGTCCCTGAGCAATGGGCAGAGATGGAAGTGACCGTGCAGCGCCCAGGGCCTGTGTCTGCCCACAGCCCATGTGGGCATGTGCTGCCCAAGGATGACCACATCCCAGGGACTCTGCGACCAGAAACCCGGTGAGGATACTAATGGTAGCATTTGTTGCAGTGGAGGGTTGTGGGCCAGCCATAATTCCCTGAAGGGCACTTGGAAGACGCTGCTGCTCATTCATCTGTCCCTTGCTTCAAGTGCTTTCTCCTGAATGCTGTCTTCCAGGTGCTGTTAGGAATGGCACAGGTCAGAAGAAGGAGTAGAACAAGGCTTGCTCTCTTAGGGGTCTAAGTTCTAGAGGCCTGTGGCTGGAATTAATGGGAAGCCATTCAGTGTCACTACAGGGAATGCCCACAGGGGAAGGGAAGGCATCAGAGCCTCTGAGCAGGGATGTGACTGGTCTGATGATTGTTTCCTTACATTTTGGGTTGTATTTGTTTCATGTACCTTTTTTTCACATTTTATTATGTAAGTATTCAAACAATACACAGAAGTGGAGAGAACAGCATATGATGGACCGTATCCATTATAGACATCTTTTCAATTGAGATTTAACAAAGGTCCGTCTACTTGCTGAATGGAAAATAGACTTAAAGGTGGAGGTTGTTCAGTTAGCTGAGTGACAGTGGGTTGGCCAGAGGTTTAGTGGCAATTGTGGCAAGATGAAGGTTCCAGAGGGTTCCAGTGGCAGAGCTGATGGCTTAGACATATAGGCAAGGGAGAGAAAGTGGAAAGATAACTCTAGCATTTTGGTCTTGTTCATCTGGGTGAGGATTGACCCCTTTACTGGATAGAGACATAGGGGAAGCAGTTCCAAGGTACTTAGGGATGGAGGAAAAGTCCAGTGGGTGGGTGGATTTCTGTGTCTGGAATTACTGGGAGGTCTCAAGTTGGAGATATAAATTTGGGACTTGTCACTAAAGGGATAGGTCTAAGTGAAATGACCAGAGAAAGGAAGGAGGACCAGAACCAAGCTTTGGGGTGTTTGAGACCAGTAGAGGAGGAGCTGGGGGTGAGGGAAAATCAGGAGTATGGACAGGATTCCAGAAGGGAGAAAAGAGTGTCTCAGGAAGAAGGATGCCTTGCTTTCATGACATGTCGCTAAATGCTGGAGGAGATGGAAACAGAGAAGAGGCAGCTGGGTTTGGCCTCATGGTGGTCAATGGTGAGCTTGGTACAGGCTGTCCCCTTGGCATGTTGGCACAGAAACCCCATTGGCATGGGAGGCTAGAATGGAGGTAGTGACCACAGTCTAGTTTTAGGAATCTCTTGGGAAGGAAAGCAAAGACAAAGTAACAGCTAAGGGAGACTTGGGGATTGAGGGAAGATGTTTTCAAGGGCAATAAAAGAACCCTAGCATGGGTTTGCAGGAGGATGAGAATGACCTAGGAAAGGCAAGGCCAGGTGGCAGAGGGGGGATGATGTAGTGTTGATGAAGAAGAGCAGAGGTTGGAGGTCAAGGTTGGAGGAAGGATGAGGAGGCCATTGAATAAAAATTGGCAGGTATTTGTGCTGGGAAAATGCTGTGTGGGTTGCAGGGTTGTAGGGAGTGTTTTCAGAGATGGGTCTGCACAGGTGTAGGACTCTGGCGAGGCAGGTTTATGGGAATCTCCTGTATGGATTCTCTGTCAGTCTGTCCAGCTGTCTGTCAGCATGACCCAGCCTTACCTGATATCTTTCTTGGCCAGTGAGTTGGCTGCTGGTGTGTGGGCTGGGGAGGCCTAGGCTGGTGGGAATAGGGACCCTGGGTGAACCCCATACCTGTCTTTTTCTCCCCCCAGGTATATGGTGTTTCCCAGACCTGTCTGCCTTGAGCCTGGCATGTCTTACAAAGTACATCTGAAGCTGGTGCGAACAGGGGGAGGCGCCCAGATGGATGCTCCCTACTCTGGACCCAGCCTCCTCATTGACTCGGTGAATAGCTCCTTTCCCCATGCTGACCAAGAAGGCAGGGTCTGTGGGATGGGACCTGTAGCAGCGGCTGGACAGGAGGGGCCCGTGATGGAAGAGACAGGCCCGAGGGGGTGCTCATTGCTCTGGCAGTGCCAATAGAGTCCTGGGTCTGGGCCTCACTCTTCCTTGCTCATCGCTTTAGCTGGTGCTGCTGCCCCGTGTCCTGGTGCTAGAGATGTTTAGTGGGGGGGACGCCGAGGCTCTGGAGCGCCGTGCCACCTTTGAACGCTACCGCTGCCATGAGGAGGGGCTGGTGCCCAGTAAGACCCCTCCCTCTGAGGCCTGCGCCCCCCTCCTCATCAGCCTGTCCGCCATCCTCTACAACGGTGCCTTGCGTGAGTGTCTGTGCTGTGGGCTGGTGGGGCAGAGGTGTGGGGCCCCAGCCTGACTTGGCCCTCTCCCCCTGCCCCACAGCCTGTCAGTGTGACCCTCAGGGCTCCCTAAGTTCTGAGTGTGATCCCCACGGCGGCCAGTGCCTGTGTAAGCCTGCGGTGGTGGGGCGCCGCTGTGATGTCTGTGCCCCTGGCTTCTACGGCTTTGGCCCCACAGGCTGTCAAGGTACCTGCCTGCCTTTCTTCCCTCTTATTCTCTCTCCTCGCCACAACTGGCTTCCTCCCTCCCTCCCACCATGCTTCTTTCTTTCTCTGACTCTGCCTTAGGCCCCACACTGCCGGCACTGGGGCACTGGAAGTTCTCTTTGATTCCCCGACTTTCCTACCCTAACCCCACCTAGATTCCCTCAGACTCCTTCCCTGGCTCAGCCTCTGCCTTGCCCCCAGCCTGCCAGTGCAGTTCCGAGGGGGCACTCAGTGGCCTGTGTGAAGGGACCAGTGGGCAGTGCCCCTGCCGAACTGGGGCCTTCGGGCTTCGCTGCGATCGCTGCCAGCGTGGCCAGTGGGGATTTCCTAGCTGCCAGCCATGTGTCTGCAACGGGCACGCAGACGAGTGTGACACCCGCACAGGCGCTTGCCTGGGCTGCCGTGATCACACCGGGGGTGAGCACTGTGAAAGGTGAGCCTGGAGCAACTAGGAGTGGGTGGGTGGGTGGGAAGGCAGCTCCGGGATCACATCTCTCTTCCTGTCACTCCCTGAAGGTGCATTGCTGGCTTCCATGGGGACCCACGGCTCCCATATGGGGGCCAGTGCCGGCCCTGTCCCTGCCCTGAAGGCCCTGGGAGCCGGAGGCACTTTGCTACTTCCTGCCATCGGGATGGGTACTCCCAGCAGATCGTGTGCCACTGTAGGGCAGGCTACACAGGTGAGTAGATAAGGTGCAGGTGTGGGGTCAGGGTGGGGCAGCTGAACTGAACACTCATGCCTTCCCCAACTGTGGGCAGGGCCGCGGTGTGATGCTTGTGCCCCTGGGTACTTTGGGGACCCGTCAAGGCCGGGTGGCCAGTGCCAGCCATGTGAGTGCAGTGGGAACATTGACCCCACGGACCCTGATGCCTGTGACCCCCACACGGGACAATGCCTGCGCTGCTTACACCACACAGAAGGGCCCCACTGTGCCCACTGCAAGCCTGGCTTCCATGGGCAGGCTACCCGACAGAGCTGTCACCGTGAGTGTGGGATTGGGAAGGGATTGGGGGGGGGGATCGGAGTCTGCTGTGCGGGCTCCCCTTGATTAATGTGCTTGACCAGCACAGGCTGCGTCTGCAACTTGCTGGGTACAGATCCCCAGCATTGCCCATCCACTGACCGCTGCAACTGTGACCCAAGCAGTGGGCAGTGCCCATGCCTCCCCAATGTCCAGGGCCCTAGCTGTGACCGCTGTGCCCCCAACTTCTGGAACCTTACCAGCGGCCATGGCTGTCAGCCCTGTGCCTGCCACCCAAGCCGAGCCAGAGGCCCCACCTGCAATGAGGTATAGGACCCTGCTGTGGATCTCTGGGTGGGTGGGGCTAGCTGTCTGTCTCCAGTCTGAAGAGCTTAGCCTCTGATGGAGGCGCTGACCTCTGCCCTGTTCCCACTCTAGTTCACAGGGCAGTGCCACTGCCGTGCTGGCTTTGGTGGGCGAACTTGTTCTGAGTGCCAGGAGCTCCACTGGGGAGACCCTGGGTTGCAGTGCCGTGGTAAGCCAACAGGGCCAGGGTGGCTAGGGGGCTTCCTGGGATGCTCTATTGGCACCCTAACTCTGTGATCTGCCCTTTCTTGCAGCCTGTGACTGTGACCCTCGTGGAATAGACACACCTCAGTGTCACCGCTCCACAGGGCACTGCAGCTGCCGTCCAGGCGTGTCAGGCGTGCGCTGTGACCAGTGTGCCCGAGGCTTCTCAGGAGTCTTTCCTGCTTGCTACCCATGCCACGCATGCTTTGGGGACTGGGACCGAGTGGTCCAGGATTTGGCTGCCCGTACACGGCGTCTGGAACAGCGGGCACAGGAGCTGCAGCAGACGGGTGTGCTGGGCGCCTTTGAAAGCAGCTTCTGGCACATACAGGAGAAGCTGGGGACTGTGCAGGGGATTGTGGGTGCCCGCAACGCCTCAGCTGCATCCACTGCACAGCTCATGGAGTCTACAGAGGAGCTGCGGTGCGGATGGTCCTGAGGATATGTGGAGGGATGGGGTAGAGACCCAATGGACCAGGGCCTAAGCTTCTCTAAACACCACCCCCACTGGCACAGGCGTGAAATTGGAGAGGCCACTGAGCACCTGACCCGGCTGGAGGCAAAACTGACAGATGTGCAGGATGAGAACTTCAATGCCAACCATGCACTAAGCAGTCTGGAGCGAGATGGGCTTGCACTTAATCTCACACTGCGGCAGCTGGATCAGCATCTAGACCTGCTCAAGCATTCAAACTTCCTGGGTGAGCTGTTGGCCAGCTTGGCAGGTGGACCAGGGTTGGGCGATCTTTTTTTTTTTTTTTTTTGAGAGAGAGAGAGGAGGAGAGAGAGAGAAATCTTAAGCAGTTTCCACGCCCAGCACAGAGCCCAACATGGGGCTTGATCTCACGACCCTGAAATCATGACCTGAGCCAAAATCAAGAGTTGGATGCTTAACCCAGGCACCCCGGGTTAGGTGATCTTTAGCTGACTGCCAGCCTCTGCCTATTATAGGTGCCTATGACAGCATCCGCCACGCCCACAGTCTGTCTGCAGAGGCAGAACATCGTGCCAACACATCGGCCTTGACAGTGCCCAGCCCCGTGAGCAACTCAGCAGATACCAGGCACCGGACAGAGGAGCTAATGGCTGCCCAGAGGGAGGACTTCAACCGCAAACACATGGCCAACCAGAGGGCACTAGGCGAGCTCTCTGCCCGTACCCATTCCCTGAGCTTGACAGCCATAAATGAACTGGTAAGGCACAGCATGGGGTGGGACTTGTGGCTGTGGCTGTTCCTTCTGCAGGGCCCTGACTTTTCTGTGCCTGGCAGGTGTGTGGACCCCCGGGGGATGCACCCTGTGCTACAAGCCCTTGTGGGGGTGCCGGCTGTCTGGACGAGGACGGGCAGCCCCGCTGTGGGGGCCTCGGCTGCAATGGGGCAGTAGCCATGGCGGACCTGGCACTGGGCCGGGCCAGGCACACACAGGCAGAGTTGCAGCGGGCACTGGCAGAAGGTGGTGGCATCCTCAGCCAGGTGGCTGAGACCCGTCGGCGGGCAGGCGAGGCACAGCAGCGGGCCCAGGCAGCCCTGGACAAGGCTAATGCTTCCAGGGGACAGGTGGAGAAGGCCAACCAAGAACTTCGGGAACTTATCCAGAATGTGAAGGACTTCCTTAGCCGTGAGCCTCCTGTGTAGCCCAGGCCATGTGGTTGTTTTCCCTGTGTCTGTGTTCATACTTGTGTCTGTGGGTTCATACTTGGGTCAGGGCCTGCACTGGACCTGTGTTTATCACCCCATGTCTAGTCCCTCAACCTTTGCCTATGTGGTCCCAAAATCAATGACCCCAAGCCTGTGCCCACTTATAGTTCCATCACTGTGCCTATTAACAAACCCACATTCCATGTGTGGTCCCATGCCCCAAGATTGTATCCGATGCCTGTGTTCGAGAATCTGTGTGCCTAAGGCCTTGCCTGTGTCCCCATAGAGGAGGGGGCTGATCCCGATAGCATTGAGATGGTGGCCACACGAGTGCTAGAGCTCTCCATCCCAGCATCACCTGAGCAGATTCAGCACCTGGCAGGCGCGATTGCAGAGAGAGTCCGGAGCCTGGCGGATGTGGACACAATCCTGGCCCGTACTGTGGGAGATGTGCGTCGGGCAGAGCAGCTACTACAAGATGCACGGCGGGCAAGGTCTGATCGTGACCCTGGCCCCTATCCTTGACACCTGGTCCTGATACTTACAGGCCCTAATTCCCTCTCTTCCTCAGGAGCCGGGCTGAGGGTGAGAAACAGAAGGCAGAAACTGTACAGGCAGCACTGGAGGAAGCCCAGAGGGCACAGGGTGCTGCTCAGGGTGCCATTCAGGGGGCAGTAGTTGACACACAGGACACCGAGCGAACCCTGCACCAGGTGTGGTCTCTCTGGGATATCATGGGAAAAGATTAAGGGCATGCACCCATAGACCTGTTTAACCCTGTGTCCACCCATGACAGGTGCAGGAGAAGGTGGCAGGTGCGGAGCAGGCACTGAGCTCTGCAGGCGAGCGGGCTCAGCAGTTGGATGGTCTCCTGGAGGCTCTGAAATTGAAACGAGCAGGGAATAGCCTGGCAGCCTCTAGCGCTGAAGAAACAGCAGGCAATGCCCAGGGTCGTGCCCGGGAAGCTGAGCAGGTGGGTTGAGGCAGAGCCAGCTGGTGGGGGTTGGGCTAGAGGCTGGGCCTTCACTGTGCCACCTCACTGACTTTGCCGTCTCTATCTGCAGCTGCTGCAGGGCCCAGTGGGCGACCAGTACCAGACGGTGAAGGCCTTGGCTGAGCGCAAGGCCCAGGGTGTGCTGGCTGCGCAGGAGCGGGCAGAGCAGCTTCGGGATGAGGCTCGAGGCTTGTTGCAGGCTGCTCAGGACAAGCTGCAACGGTTGCAAGGTGAGGACTGGGGTGGGTGGAACTCCAGAGGTGTGGGTCCGTGGGCAAAGGACCCTTCAGCTGAGACCTGACCCTTCTAGAGCTGGAAGGCACCTATGAGGAGAACGAGCGGGCCCTGGAAGGCAAAGCCGCCCAGCTGGATGGGCTGGAGGCCAGGATGCGTAGTGTGCTTCAAGCCATCAACCTGCAGGTCCAGATCTACAACACCTGCCAGTGACCCCTGCAGGATTCCTACCCCACCCCCGCAGCCCCGCCCCCGTTACTGTCTTTGCATGGCGAAGTTCCCAGTCTGACCAGGCCCCCAATAAACCGCTGTGAATCCCCACTGTGTCGTCTGGACTCTGATTTGGGAAGGGGCGGGGTCTCTGGGCGGAACCTCAGGACGCCACCAGCTGGGCCAGGGCGAAGCCAAGGCACCGGAGCCCCGCCTCCTCCGTCCGGGCCCGCCCCGGAGCTACCCGCCGCCGCGTGCCCGCTCCCACCGGAAGTGCGTCACCAGCTAGGCGCTTAGCCACCCGCGGCCGTAACTAGAAGTCGAAACAAAACAAGCGGCTGAGGCGGCGGCGGCGGCGACGGGACGGGGGAGGGGCGCGCCGGAACCGGAACCGACCAGACGCCGGAACCGGAACCGAGAGCGGGTTGCCAGGGCCCTAAGAGGGCTGGCGGCGGCGGCCTCGCTCGGTGAGTGGGACGGGCCGCAACTGGCCTGTCTGGCTGGAGCCGGGGAGGCCGCGACGCGGGCCCCGGGCTGCCTGTTCAAGGTCACGGGCCGTGCCAGCCTCAAACCCTCGAGCCCCGCGGCGGGCCGGGCCCACTGATGCAGGCGGGGCCGTTACTCTACGCCCGGGGTTGGCCTCCTGACTCCGAGAGGGGTGGCGACGAGCGAGGGCGGCTTCCCGGAGGAGGTGGTGGCGGGCCCAGGGTTCGGAAGCTGGAGCTGAGTAGCAGCCCGGCCGGGGCGCTGGTCTCTAGTTAGTAACCCCCGCAGCAGTATAGGCCAGCATGGTCTCTAGAGAGGCCCTTTCTTGTCTCGGTGTCCACGGGAGAATGGGGAGGGACGCGACCTTAAGCTGAGGCCTGGTGCAAGGAAGTGGAGGATGTCCACTCCTCGGCTCTGGATCTGTCGTCATTAAAGATCCAGCCCACTAGTACCCCACAGAAGAATGTCCATCTCTGTCCCCGCCACATGTACACCTTGGGGAACACAAAGTAGTCACTTACTTGCTTTGCTGCCATCTCAGAGCAGGCTTGAGGCTGCCATGGGTCCTAGATTCATGGTTTATTCCCACTATTATCTCAATTTTGAGAACTTTATTTTGAATGGAAAAACAGTCCAGAATATACTGGTGGGTTTGAGGGAAACTGGGTAGAAGGTCTCTAGCCTAGTGCTGATGAGTGAGTGGACCTAGGAAAGAAGGGGATGATGTCTGTTTCATTCTCAAACTGGTTGCCCCTCCTGGTTTGGCTCTGGAGCAGAGTTGCTGCTGAAAGGGTAGTGTGACAGCTAGATACCCTTTTCACCCCAGCTTTTGCAGGCCCTTCTCTGCTTGGGACAGCAGTGGGAAAGAAAAATCCCTGTTGGGATGTAGGAAGAAAAACCAAGCAGTGTATAGGAACAGGTTCAGGGGAGGGTGGGAGCCAGCAGGTGGCAGGTGGGACACCTTAACCCCAGGACCTTGCCTGGGCAGTGGTAGCACCTGGGCTGAGCCTGACTTCAGCCACAGAGCTTGCTCCCCTTGCTGCTCACTTGTCTTTCTGCCTTCCTCCTCCACCTCCTACTTCTCGGGTGGTGACTAAGCAGCCAGTGAGAGTGTGGAAAAGTGAGCACCCTGCTCAGAGTGCCAGCCCTGTGGGCTGGAGCCATGGCTCCTCTCCAGATTGGTTGAGGAGCCTGGTTCCAGGCCATGGCTACCTTGACCTGGTGCCTCCTCAGTGAGGCTCCTATCTTTGTGGGCTATGGTAGGCTTCTAGGAGTCTCTGCCAGAAGATGTTGTTGCTACATAAATTGTTTATTCCTCCTTCAGAACAGTCTGAGAGCGTCCAGGGCTGCATTAGGTGGTGGAGAGATACTGCTCTGTAGTATCTTGGTTGTATTCTGGGTTGCTGAGCCCTGGGCTGTAACCAAGGTGCAAATTGTTGGGCCTTGATGGTGATCAGTGGTCCCTTCTCATTAGGCTGTCAGTTCCTTGTTGGAGAATTTGGCCACAAAGAGTTGCCAAGATAGCTGGGCCAGGAAGAAAGCGCCGTAGCCCTGACCCAGACGCCGTTGCCGACCCCGGGGCACTCTGGCTGTCGACCAAGCGGCTCAAGATGTCTGGCGGGGCCAGTGCCACAGGCCCAAGGAGAGGTCCCCCAGGATTGGAGGAGGCAACCAGTAAGAAGAAGCAGAAGGATCGAGCAAACCAGGAGAGCAAGGATGGAGATCCTAGGAGAGGTGATTGTGGCATTCCCAAGTGCTTGTGGTCTCCTTCTCCACCCTGTTGAGTATACAGATTAGGGGTTGTGAGGTGACATTTTTGCTCTTCCTCCTGTTTTGGTCTGATACTGAGAGAAGGACTCACAGCAGGCTGGGTAGAGCCGCAGCTTTAAGGTCTATATACCTGGGTGAGATTCTGAAGATGGTGTTCGGTGGGGTGCTGGGGTCTTGGAGGATGCCTCCCCATCATCATTTCCCGGTTCTTTTCTTTGTTGTCAGGGTCAGCGTCCTCTCGGGAGGAGCAGGCCAAAGAGGGTGAGTAATGAGTAGGCCTTTTGGGTGCAGGTGGTACAGTGCTAGGGATGAGGAGGGAGCACTGGGGCTATAGCCTTCATCTGGAGCAGCTCTGTTAGGGGTAGGTCTCTGGCAGCTGTTCACCCCCACAGGAGTTCATGGAGACCCTCATACTTTCACTGGCACACCCCCTACAGAGTTGTTGCTTGACTGGAGGCAGAGTGCCGATGAGGTGATTGTCAAGCTGCGTGTGGGAGCGGGTCCCCTGCGGCTGGAGGAAGTGGATGCTGCTTTCACAGACACAGACTGTGTGGTGCGGCTTCCAGGTGTGTCCATGTGCCCTGAGCCCAGCAATATATTTGAAGCCTCTGATCTCCCCCACCCCAGCTCACTGCCCTTCCTCTGTCTCCAGATGGTCGGCAGTGGGGTGGTGTCTTCTATGCTGAGATAGAAAGTTCTTGCACCAAAGTACAAGCCCGTAAAGGTGGTCTCCTGCAGTTGGCACTGCCCAAGAAGGTGCCTCTGCTCACATGGCCCTCTCTTCTGGTAAGTTCCACAGCAGAGTAGGGTAGGGATGCCAGCATGGTTGACAGGGCCTGACTGCTGTATCTTTGGTAGAAGAAACCTCTAGGGACCCAGGAGGCGGTACCAGGGCTGCGGTGCCAGGAGAATGGGCAGGAGCCATCTCCCATTGCCCTGGAGCCAGGTCCTGAGCCCCGTCGGGCTAAACAGGAAGCCCGGAACCAGAAGCGGGCCCAGGGTCGTGGTGAGGTAGGCGCAGGGGCTGGCCCCGGGGCCCAGGCAGGGCCCAGCGCCAAGAGGGCTGTGCATCTCCGAAGAGGGCCAGAGGGGGAAGGGTCCAGAGATGGGCCTGGACCCCGGGGTGATGCCCCCCCCTTCTTGGCTGAGACAGCCACCCAGGTGAGAGTGGGGTACCTGTGGGAGCTGGGAGATGGGAGGGTTGATAGACTGCAGTGGGGGGGCCACGTACCAGACCTATAGCTGATCCTGCCCACAATCTTGCCACAAATAGGCTGAAGCTGAGGAACAGCTCCGGGTACCACCACTGAACCCCCAGACCTGCCTCTTGGGCTCAGAGGAGAATCTAGTGCTCTTGGCAGGAGAGAAGACCGTGTCCACCAGGAATGATCCAGTCTCCCCAGCCATGACCCGGAGCAGAGACCCTGAGAAAGGTGACCGTTCCAAAGAGGAGATGGCAGTGGCAGCAGATGCTATAACCTTGGTGGATGGTAAAGGTGGGGCTGGAGGTGGGCAGGCAGAGCCCTGGTTGGGTTGCAAGGTTGGCGGGTGGATTGGGGATAGAACAGCAGTGGGCCAAAACCTGTCCTGGGTAGTGCTAAGCTGTGGTCTCAATGTAGAGCCGGAGTCCATGGTGAACCTGGCATTCGTCAAGAATGACTCCTATGAGAAGGGGCCAGATTCAGTGGTGGTGCACGTGTACGTGAAAGAAATCCGCAGGGACACTTCTCGAGTACTCTTCCGCGAGCAGGACTTCACACTTATCTTCCAGACCAGGTGGGTGGGAGGGCAGGACACAGGACACGGCACACTTCAGGCAGGACAGCGTATCTCATGCTCTTCTTCCCACCCTTCCTCTTGCCCTGTTCCCTGTTTTGCTTCGGCAGGGATGGAAACTTCCTGAGACTACACCCGGGCTGTGGGGCCCATACCATCTTCCGTTGGCAGGTGAAGCTCAGGTGGGTGGTTCTTGGCCCCAGTACTATGCCTGTCCCACCCTGGGCTCCATCTCCCTGGCCCATCTAGCCCAACACCTACTCCACCTAAGTCCCTGAGTTCAGCCTTTCCCCACAGGAACCTGATTGAGCCCGAGCAGTGCACCTTCTGCTTCACAGCCTCTCGCATTGACATCTGTCTCCGTAAGCGGCAAAGTCAGCGCTGGGGGGGCCTGGAGGCCCCAGCTGCACGAGGTCTGCACACGAGCTCCCTTCATTGTCCAGCCCGCATAACCCGGACCCCTAACCCCTTCCACGTGCTGCTAACCACCAGCCCCCTCGTTCCCCCTTTTTAAGGTGCAGTGGGTGGTGCAAAGGTTGCCGTGCCGACAGGTCCAACCCCTCTGGATTCAGCCCCACCAGGAAGTGCCCCCCATCCCCTCACAGGCCAGGAGGAAGCTCGGGCAGTGGAGAAGGAAAAACCCAAGGCTCGTTCTGAGGACACGGGGCTGGATGGTGTGGCGGCCCGCACCCCCATGGAGCATGTAGCCCCAAAGCCAGAGCCACACCTGGCCTCTGTGAGAATTCTGGGGTGGGGAGGGGACAGCCAAGGTTAGAGGCTGGAGAGCCTCAGGGCTACTCTCTCATCCCCTTCCTTACTCCCACAGCCCAAGCCCACATGTATGGTGCCTCCAATGCCCCATAGCCCCGTGAGCGGAGATAGTGTGGAGGAAGAAGAGGAGGAAGAGAAGAAGGTGTGTCTGCCAGGCTTCACTGGCCTTGTCAATCTGGGCAACACCTGCTTCATGAACAGTGTCATTCAATCTCTGTCTAACACTCGGGAGCTCCGGGACTTCTTCCACGGTGAGAGCAGGGCCAGGAGCCCCGGGCCGCGGGCAGAGGGGATACCTTTCCCTGCTCACACTTCTACTTGGCTGTTGTCCCTAGACCGCTCCTTTGAGGCTGAGATCAACTACAACAACCCACTGGGGACCGGTGGGCGTCTGGCAATTGGCTTTGCTGTACTGCTTCGGGCGCTGTGGAAGGGCACCCACCATGCCTTCCAACCTTCCAAGTTGAAGGTGATCTGTGGCCACTTCCACCCTGGCTAGAGAGGGTGGGGAAGGCTCGCCAGCTGGGTACATGGTGGGTGTTGGGGCTCCATGCTCACACTTGGCCCCCGCATCCAGGCCATTGTGGCGAGCAAGGCCAGCCAATTCACAGGCTATGCACAGCACGACGCCCAGGAGTTCATGGCTTTCTTGCTGGACGGGCTGCATGAAGACCTGAATCGCATTCAGAACAAGCCCTACACAGAGACCGTGGACTCGGATGGGCGGCCTGATGAGGTCAGGGTTGGGGCGAGAGGTGGGCATATCTCAGGCATATCCCAGGCCCCAGGTCTCCTTGATCTTCACCACTCTGCTCCTCAGGTGGTAGCTGAAGAAGCATGGCAGCGGCATAAGATGAGGAACGACTCTTTCATCGTAGACCTATTTCAGGGCCAGTATAAGTCGAAGCTGGTGTGCCCTGTGTGTGCCAAGGTGCGACAGGCTCCCCTGGAAAGTAGTCCCTAGCTTGCTGTAGCTAGCCTGGTCAAATTGGGGTTGAGGGTGTGTGCATCTTTAGGTGTCGTTTGGGTAAAGGGGCTGATAGAGAGGCCTTCACCTTCTGCATGGGCTGCAGAGGTCAGGCTGGGTAGCTTTCCAACTGACACAAAAGGGGTGTTTGGGCTCAAAGACAAGCTCTAAGGTGGGGCGGGGGTGGGGATAAGTTTGGAAAGACATGTGGGGTATGAGTGAGGGTCAGATTGATAAGTGGCAACGCTGAGCAAGGCCTCAGTTGCTGGAAAGAGGGAGTATTCTCTCCTGGTGGTCCTCCTGGTCTGTCTGGTATTCTCAAGCCTGAGCGTTTCCTGGTTGGCCCTAGGGCCCTGAGGACCATCTGAGTGCCTGGATTGGGCTCCCCAGACATAAGCATCCTGTGCCCGACTCCTGGTGCAGTCACCTAGTGCCACTTGTGCATCTGCAGGTCTCCATCACTTTTGACCCATTCCTTTACCTGCCGGTGCCCTTGCCACAGAAGCAGAAGGTTCTCCCCGTCTTCTATTTTGCCCGGGAGCCCCACAGCAAGCCCATTAAGGTGAGAAGCAAGCTCCTATTTCTGGGCGATCTCAAAGACCCTGGCCCACCTCCCCCATGGATTCTATTCTTGTTACCAGTTTCTGGTGAGCATCAGCAAGGAGAACTCCAGCGCAAGTGAAGTGTTGGACTCACTCTCTCAGAGTGTACACGTGAAGCCTGAGAACCTGCGTCTGGCTGAGGTACATCTGTCCTTCCCCAGGCCCTTAGGCATGTGGATATGTGTGGGTATCTAGGGTGCACAGACACGCGAGATGGTCATTGGCATCTGTATGTGTACCCACAAACATACGTGTGACTGCATGAAACCCATGGGTGTGCTAGGGCTTGAGGCATGAAGCCAAGCATTTGGGCTGTGCAACACAAGTGCCCTCAGGTCCCGAGGTTGCCATCGTCGGGGTTTACTCCCCCCTTTTGTTGGGACCTTCAAGCGCTTTTCCATTGTCATACAAGGAGCTGGAGCTGCGGGACTATCTTTCCAGCAGCTGTGGTTCTCCCTCTATCCCTCACATTACCCGGAATCTATCTCTATGCTAGTCTTTCCCAAAGGTTCGTAGCTTCCAGCCTGGAGGTACTCTTTTCTTTGGGGATAAAAGTGGGAAGGGGGGGGCGCCTGGGTGGCGCAGTCATTAAGTGTCTGCCTTTTGCTCAGGTCATGATCCCAGGGTGCTGGGATCAAGCCCTACATCGGGTTCCCTGTTTGGCAGAAAGCCTGCTTCTCCTTCTACTCTCCTCTCTCACTGTGTCTCTCTGTGTCAAATAAATAAAATCTTAAAAAAAAAAAAAAAAGTGGGAAGGAGCCTCCTCTGATGTGGCCCCTCCACAACAGCCATGGGGCAGTCTCAGCAGGGCCCCACTAACTGACAGAGTGGAGGCCCACAGTGTGCAGTGCTGGGTTGGTTGCTGTCTATCCCAGTCCCGGCTTTCAGGCCCTCTGATGCACCAGGCTGCTTATTCTGTTGGGCTCTGAAGCTGGTGCCAGCGGAGGCATATGCTGCTTTGGGGCCACAGTCCCCACTCTGCTGTTCAGGCCCAAGTTCAGGGCCAAGTCTCCTTGTGCGCTGAGGCAGGGCTAGAGAAAGGACTCGTCCTCACATAGGATCTGTGTGTTCTCTGTCCCCAGGTGATTAAGAATCGTTTCCACCGTGTGTTCCTGCCCTCCCACTCATTGGACACTGTGTCCCCATCCGACACGCTCCTCTGCTTTGAGCTGCTATCCCCAGAGTTGGCTAAGGAGCGAGTGGTGGTGCTAGAGGTGCAGCAGGTAAGTGAGGACCAACCAGATGGCATGAGGGCCTATGGGAGGGGGATATTCTCACCCGAGCTGGCCTTGCTGAGCCAGACAACCCACCCTAGCGCCCCCAGGTGCCCAGCGTCCCCATCTCCAAGTGTGCAGCCTGCCAGCGGAAGCAGCAGTCAGAGGATGAGAAGCTGAAGCGCTGTACCCGGTGCTACCGTGTTGGCTACTGTAACCAGTGAGGACCCCCCTCGCCTCCCCCTCCCTGGCCCTCCTCTCCATGTTTCACTTGCCACCCTACCTCCTCTCCCCATAAAGGCACATGTTTTAAGCCTTTCACTTACCATTCTACTCTGCTGGGCTGCGGGGGGGGGGGGGGGGGGGGAGGGTGTCAGGGCGGGGCTGGCATACGCAGTTCCTAAGGCCAGAGGCTATTTGCCAGCGGTGAATCCTGGAAGGTGGGGCTCAGGCCCTGTTCTTAGTTCCCCCTTCCCTTCAGGCTCTGCCAGAAAACCCACTGGCCTGACCACAAGGGTCTCTGCCGCCCTGAGAACATTGGCTACCCATTTCTGGTCAGTGTACCTGCCTCACGTCTCACTTACGCTCGTCTTGCTCAGCTG
Organism: Mustela lutreola; assembly: GCF_030435805.1. Lineage (NCBI taxonomy): Eukaryota > Metazoa > Chordata > Mammalia > Carnivora > Mustelidae > Mustela > Mustela lutreola. The sequence continues at coordinate 18,968,663 of NC_081291.1, read as the reverse complement.
CTAGAGGGGTACGCCCGGTAAGTGCTCAGGGATGGGATTAGGGTTGGGTGGTTGGAGGGTAGGCTTGTCAGGATTCTTACTCGCCTTGCTGCCTGTTGCCAGGTACTCTGTGAGTGTATTCCAGCCACCCTTCCAGCCTGGCCGCATGGCCTTGGAGTCCCAGGGCCCTAGCTGCACTACGTTGCTCTCCACTAGCTCCCTGGAGGCTGGGGACAGTGAGAGGGACCCGATTCAGCCGCCTGAGCTCCAGTTGGTGACCCCCGTGGCCGAGGGAGACACAGGGGTCCCACGGGCATGGGCAGCCCCTGACCGGGGCCCTGTGCCCAGCACCAGTGGAATTTCTTCAGAGGTGCTGCCCAGTGGGCCAGTTGAAGTTGGTTCCTTGCCTGCTGGTGAGAGGGTGTCTCGGCCCGAAGGTAAGAGTCTGCTAGAAGGCTCTGCACCCAGGGTGGGGGAGGTTGGGGGAAGCTTATTTAGGTCCTGGTAGGTAGAGGAGCTGTGATTGTTGTTTGTTTGTTTGTTTCCATAGCTGCCGTGCCCGGATATCAACACCCAAGTGAAGCCACAAATGCCCACACACCCCAGTTCTTCATCTATAAAATTGACGCATCTAACCGAGAGCAACGGTTGGAGGATAAAGGTGTCTGAGGCTGTGGGTAGGAGCCATGGGATGGGTTGGGTTGGCCGCTCTCCATAGTTACATGACCCCTCTCCCCACCCATCTCTAGGAGACTCCCCGCTGGAGCTAGGTGAGGACTGCAGCCTGGCTCTCGTCTGGCGCAACAATGAGCGCCTGCAGGAGTTTGTGTTGGTAGCCTCCAAGGAGCTGGAGTGTGCTGAGGACCCAGGCTCTGCTGGGGAGGCTGCCCGTGCTGGCCACTTCACTCTGGACCAGTGCCTGAACCTCTTCACCCGGCCCGAGGTGCTGGCACCCGAGGAGGCTTGGTGAGGATGGGGCGGCAGGCGGGTAGTGGGCAGAGTGGAGTGGAGTTCTGCTGGTCCTGACCCCCGCTCTTGTCCTCCATCAGGTACTGCCCACAGTGTAAACAACACCGAGAGGCCTCCAAGCAGCTGCTGCTGTGGCGCCTTCCTAACGTACTCATTGTGCAGCTCAAGCGCTTTTCCTTCCGGAGTTTCATCTGGCGTGACAAGATCAATGACTTGGTGGAGTTCCCCGTTCGGTGAGCGATGAGCTCTGGTGACTGAAATCAGGTTGTAGGGCGGGCAGCATCCTGGGTACCTGTTGACTGTCACCTTTCTCTGGCTGGGATCACAGGAACTTGGACCTGAGCAAGTTCTGCATCGGTCAGAAAGAGGAACAGCTGCCTAGCTACGACCTCTATGCTGTCATCAACCACTATGGAGGCATGATCGGCGGCCACTACACCGCCTGTGCACGCCTGCCCAATGACCGCAGCAGCCAGCGCAGCGACGTGGGTGAGGGCGCACACAGCTAGCAGGATAGGTGGTAGCGGTGCTGGTTCAGGTTATGTTCACACTCTTCCCACCTCGCTGTAGGCTGGCGCTTGTTTGACGACAGCACGGTGACAACAGTAGACGAGAGCCAGGTCGTGACGCGTTATGCCTATGTACTCTTCTACCGCCGGCGGAACTCTCCTGTGGAGAGGCCCCCCAGGGCAGGTCACTCTGAGCACCACCCAGACCTGAGCCCTGCAGCTGAGGCTGCTGCCAGCCAGGTGAGGCATGGGAGAGGCTTTGCAGGCTAGGGAGTTCAGTTCACAGATGGGAGGGGGTGGGGCATAGCCTCCTCTCCCCTAGCCATCGGTCCCTGGAGTCTTGGAACCATGATCCTCTTACTTCAGAGTCTGGAGGAATCCCCATGCTGTAGTGACACTTACAAGGGCGCACACACACCAGCACGTTGCTGTTGGCGTGCATGTAGGCACCCTCTTGGCACAGGCTGAGTAGCTGCTCTGAACCTCACTGGGTGAAGGGATGCTACAGTCCAACTGTACCCTACGCTTTCCCACTTCCCTCTGCACCTTCCTTACATGCCAGCCAGCCCACCGACCCTCACTTGTCATAATTCCTTTGTTCTGATGTACACTCAGGACAGGCCTTATCCAGGCTGGCCATGGGCTAGGGTGGCCGCCACCCTCTCTGAGGTGAGCGTCTGTCCTTGCTTAGTCCTTGGGGTCTTCTACCCCTTACTGACATGGGGTGCCATAGGTCTGGTGGGTGGGTACAGCTGCATCTCTTTTCTGGACTGGTTTCTTCTTACTCTTCTCTCCTCTGAGCTCTCTCTGCTCAGATGCAGAGGAATCCTGATAGAAGACCGTGGTCATAGTCTAACTGGACATGGGTGGGAGGGACCCAGATTACTTGGGTTGGCAGCTCTAACCTCCATGAGCTCCTCTGTGGCAGTCCCGTGCTAAAGAACTGACCAGCTAGCCATCTCCCCACTCCCCTGGCCAACCCAAATGGGAAGCTTCTTGGGGGGCCCAAATGCTGTCAAGATTCGCCTGCCTCGGTGCTCTGTCTAGACAATCTTGTGAATGGCCCACGTGGCTCCCGCTTGCCCACTTCCCTTCGGATTGGCTTGGGTTGTGTAAGGGGTTAGTGCCAGTCACTTTGGGCGGGAATTCCGTGGCCAGGGGTCTTGGGGACACCGGGTCCCTCCCCACCCCTGTCCCAGGTGCTGATGGCCGTTTCCGCACACTGTAGGCTTCCCGGATTTGGCAGGAGCTGGAGGCCGAGGAGGAACCGGTACCCGAGGGGCCTGTGCCCCTGGGTCCCTGGGGGCCCCAAGACTGGGTGGGCCCCCCACCACGTGGCCCTACCACCCTAGATGAAGGCTGCCTCCGGTACTTTGTTCTGGGCACCGTGGCAGCTTTGGTGGCCCTCGTGCTCAACATGTTCTATCCTCTGGTATCCCAGAGTCGCTGGAGATGAGCTTGCCTGCAGGCAGCTGCTGTGAGCTGGCCCACCTGCCTGCCCACCAGGCAATGCCTGCCTCTGTGGTGGGGACCACCTCTGGGCTTGGGCCTCGGTGTGTGCATCTGGTGGGAGAGGGTGGGGAATTTGGCTCCTGCAGGGGCAGAGCATCCTAGGGTGGGTATCCGTTCAGTTGTCTGTCTGTGCGTCCTGCTGCTCTGACCCTTGGCCTGGGGCTTAGCCCTGCCCAAGCAGCTTCCTGTATTTAAAGTGTTAATAAAGTGAGACTGTTCAGGCCCGATCTTGTCTCTCTGTCTCAACGCCGCTGCTATCTGCGCCTGCCTTGGAACCCTCCCTTGGGTGCCCGGGCTCTGAGCCAGCACCCCCGGGATGCCAGGCAGTATACCGGGCAGCCCCCAACCCCTGTCCTCATATTCTGTTGCAGGGACTAGGCCCTGGCCAGGCCCCCGAGGTGGCCCCCACGCGGACAGCCCCTGAACGCTTCGCCCCCTCTGTGGACCGCCCAGCCCCCACCTACAGCAACATGGAGGAGGTCGATTAGCAGGTCCCTGGCTGGTGGGGTGGGATTGGGACTGGGTTTGTGGAATCCCCAACAGAGGGCCAGCTCTTTGCCGCTTCTCCTTCTCTAACCCAGAGGACACTGGCTTCATCAGTGGGGGTTGGGGGTATGATTGAGGTGGGAACCTCACAGGTTGGGCCCTCTTGTCAGCTTGATCCCCGCCCCCCAACCCGTGGGCCTTGGCTTCTCCAGCCACCCCCAGTGTTGCGTGATTTGATTCTCAGTTGTACCTTCAGTTCTTTCTGACTCGCATCATAAACCTTATAATTTTATTCTAAAAATTGTAATTTTTTTTTTTTTTTTTGCATTTTGGAAGTGATTGCTGCTGTTTAAATATATTTTAAAAATAAATGATAAATAAGCAGACTTAGTGACTGTGATACACCAGGTGCTGTGGCCACCTCTCCTATCCTCTAGAGGGGTGTGTGTGCGCGCGTGTATGTGTGTGTGCATGCGCCCGCGTAGGTGTGTTAAAGACCCTGAGAGCAGGGCTCCTGGGTGGCTCAGTTGGTTAAGCAGCTGCCTTTGGCTCAGGCCATGATTCCAGGGTCCTAGGATCAACCCCTACATTGGGCTCCCTGCTCAGCAGAGAGCCTGCTTCTCTTTCCATCTGCCTGCCACTCTGCCTACGTGTGATCTCTCTCTGTCAAATAAATAAAATCTTAAAAAAAAAAACAAAAAGCAAAACCCTGAAAGTACTGAGGAGAGATGGTGGACTCGCACCTCAGCCTCCGTGGGTCACAAAGCCATCAGCTTTCTGGGGCCTACCTGCTGCCCTTTGATGCCACCAGTTTCTGAGTCTCATGTGGAAGCAGTGGTGTTGGGCATCATTGTCAGTACTTCACACCTAAAGGGTGGATGAGTACCCCATGAGGCTCCAGAAGCTGGGGTCAAAGGTGCAGGCACTGGGGTAGCCTGGGGCTGACAGCCAGACAGTAGGTCAGGGAGGACTTCTTGGGGAACAGGAAGCATTGGGAGTACTGTCTTCCTCCTTTCCTGGTATCAGGTCTTTCTTTGCTATAGTCTGAGCACCATCTGAATCCCTTAGTGGAGAATACCACTGCTATGGTCTGAGCACCATCTAAATCCCTTAGTGGAGAGAGACCCTCCAAAAGGACAGGCAGTGAGCCCGAAGCTCATCTTGGGTGCCTTCGTGTGGATGGGAAGGTGCAGGATCCTGGCGGGCCATTTCTTCCCTTAAGTCCCTGAGACCTTGGCTCCTGGCCTTTGCCCCCAAGCTGTTTACCCATAGTGGGTCTGCAGTCTTACTTTCAGGGCCTCTTTGACCTTGTACATACACATAGCAAGGGCAAATCTTATGAAAAGATTCCTTGTCTCTCTTCATGGACAGTGCAGCCTCCTCCTCTGTTCAACGGCTTGACGGTAAGGTTGGATGTCTCCAGCCAGAGCAGATAGGAAACAGAGGTACTCATAAGGCAACTCTTAAGCCAGAAAAAGTATAAGGCAGGCAGGGGCGGGGGGCGGGGGGCAGCAGGATTTTGGCAGCCCTGTAGATCCATCCCTGCCCTAAGCTTCTGGGGCCAGTCCTATAAAAAGCTTAGCATTTGGGCCCTGCTAGGACACCTTAGCCTCATTTGGAGTTAGGGGTGGAGGAAAGCAGAGGGAGCTCCTGGAGAAAGCTACCCCTGTGACCAGTGTAGGCTTTTTCTTATGGGAACATGGCACAAGGGCAGTGTAGGGTTGCTGGCTATGGAGTGGAGCCTGGAGAGCTGGGTGTGAGAACCTACAGAAATGGTGGAATTGCCAAACTGAGGGCTGGTGTTGGCATACTATTGGAGGGCCTGCTGGGTATGGGGTACAACAGGATAGTGCTCTATCTTAACTGTGTGCAGCCCCAAGTGTCTAGCCACTGGTGGTCTGCTTGTAGTAGATGCACTGATCACAGGGCTCTTTGCCCTTGACCATAACCTGGCTGCTGTTGTATCTGCCATATAACCTTTCTGTGGCATCTGCACTATGGCCCCTACTACCTCTGTGCTGCCAGCCCCAGGACCCTGCCTCTTCCCATGCCAAAGCTGCGCCTTGCTGACTGCTGCCTGGCTTTTCTCCTTGATCATTTTTTTCTTGATTTTCCTTGAAGTTGTGTCAGGGACCCATGTAAGCAAGCCAGCTGCTGAGCTGGGCCATAAAATGTCATGGTTCTATTCTGGGCAATTCATAGGGCTCCAGAAGACTGGGTAGCTTGCCTCTGCTTCTTGTGGCATTCTTGGTACATTGGTGGGGCTACTGTCTCATCCTGTGACATAGAGCCACAGGTTCCCAGAGCAGGCACTATGAGAGAACCGGAAAAGGTGAGGTAGGTCCTGACTCCATTGAGGGAGCCATCACCAGACCTGCAGGACTTGATGGTAATAGTGCTGTAATAAATCCGGTGGCATCAGGTACAGAGGGGACGGTGGATGTGGCAGGCACTGTGCTCATCAAAGGCACCTATTTTGTGGGCTAGGTATCTGTAGCTGTGGACTCAGCATAGGGGTGGTGTGGCTGAGGCTCTGCTTCTTGGTGCCTGTTTATGGTACCACTGCACTACCTCAATGCCTGCACCTGGCCTTGCCTGGGATGGACATCAGGCTGGAGTCATGGGAGCCAAGACATAGGAATGGACTTCGGTATTGATGCAGTGTGGTCCTGGGCAGAACGGATGTGATCATCATGTGGGACCCAGATGTAGGCCCAGAAATGGCACTTGGTCATTAGTGGGATATGACCACAATGCAGAACACAGAACATGGATAGACTGTAGTCCTGGATATCCTGCCTCGTTCTTGATGGTCCACAAGTATTAGTGACCCCAAAGCCTAAAAAGCTTGAGTTCCAATCCCAAATTTGGGGATCTTCTCACCATCACAGCAGCTCCAGTTCCACAAAGAAAACAGTTCTCCTTTAGCCTGATTCTCAGCAGGTCCTAGAAGTCCAGTGAGACACTGGGGAGATTCCGCCAAGCACAACAGGCCTCATCATGAACATTGTATCTCCTCTGCTCCACCCTATCCTAACTTCAATAAAATACCTTGTCAAACACTTGCAGATGGATTTCCAGGTCTAATTTGCCTGTAGTTTTTTGTGACATTTGCATGCTTTGGTAAGGGAGGGTATGTATGTCAGGAGATTTTTAAAAGAAGTCATTACAGAACACCGTTGAGGTTCAGCCCAAATATCTCCTAGCCGGGTGTGTCTAGGTGGGCGCCTGAAAAGTGCCGGACTTAGGGAGCCCCTCTATCTGCCATTCTACACACTATCTGTGCTGGAGTCTTGACAGGTTTCTCCGGAGTTCGGTCCCCTGCCCCCCAGCTGTTTCCATGACAACTCCAAAGCTGTGACGTCAGAAACGCTATCGAACTCGCAGTTGCTCCCAAAAACGGAAATGGGATGGTCCCAAGCTTTCCTGCTTCTGTGCTGAACACCTTCTCAGGTTCGTGCAAATCTCCCCTAAAGTCCTGCCGCCCCCACCACTTCACTTCAAGCGACCCGCACCACGAAAACGTAGGCGGAAGTGAAGCGCTCGGAAAAACCGGTTTGGGCGGCCTCTATCTTTTAAATGGCGCCGACGACCCTGTGTAGCCCGCCCCTTCCCTCCAGGATGGCTACCATTGGCTCTCCCTGGCGGCTTCGCCCTACTATTGGTCAGTGAGCTAATGCCAACGTCAGATTGGCCCCAAAGTTTTCTTTCGGTTTCCGGTGTCCCAGCCATGGCGGCTCTGGACTCGCTCTCGCTCTTCACCGGCCTTGGCCTGAGCGAGCATAAGGCCCGGGAGACGCTCAAGAACACGGCTCTGAGTGCGCAGCTGCGCGAGGCGGCGACCCAGGTGGGAGTCCCTCTGCCCTTAACCCTGGCTGCCGACTGCTTCAATGCCGGACCAGGTCCCAATCCCCATCCTCACCCCGACCCCGACCTACCTACCTGTCTAACTCGTGTTTTTCTTAACTGGGTGTGGGGCTTCTCTTCTGACCCCTTGAACCCCAGGCGCAGCAGACTCTGGGCTCCACTATTGACAAAGCTACCGGGACCCTGCTATATGGCTTGGCATCCCGACTCAGGGATCCTCGGCGTCTTTCTTTCCTTGTGAGCTACATAGCCAATAAGAAGATCCACACCGAGCTCCAGCTGAGCGGTGAGACCCCTGCCTGCCCTGCTACTTCCATCTCCATCTCCTCCCTTCAGCCAATATCCCTGTCTTCCCTTTCTGCCAAGTCCCCCAGTGGCCTTTTTCTGTGCTCCTTCTGCGTTCCTTTCTAAACCCAGGCTCTGACAATAAGGGATGGAAAGGGTTCCCCGTGGTGAAACTGACTGAGGAACGGTGTGGGTCTAAAGGAGAGCTTCTGTCAGAGCAGGATTCTTTTTTTTTTTTTTTTTTAAAGATTTTATTTATTTATTTGACAGAGAGAAAGATCACAAGTAGGCAGAGAGGCAGGCAGAGAAAGAGGGGGAAGCAGGCTCCCTGCTGAGCAGAGAGCCCTATGCGAGGCTCGATCCAGGACCCTGAGATCATGACCTGAGCCGAAGGCAGCGGCTTAACCCACTGAGCCACCCAGGCGCCCCCAGAGCAGGATTCTTTCCTGTAGTCTCAGAGCTTCTCTAGGATGGTGCAAGTCTTAACCTCAGAGGAGGCCGAATTGTGATTATTGGGGTTTCATGGGGCTAGGCAGGGCCTTGTCTAACCACTTCTTGCAGCTGAGATGCCACTCATTGGTTCTCCTTTCTCAGCTGCCCTTGAGTATGTGCGAAGCCATCCCCTGGACCCCATCAACACGGAGGACTTTGAGCAGGAATGTGGTGTGGGTGTCATGGTGACCCCAGAGCAGATTGAAGAGGCTGTGAGTCTTACCTTAGGCATCGGGTACCTCCTTAGTACTGACCCTAGAAAGGAGTGGCTCAGCTTCTCCACCCAGGAAGAGACAGGGTGAGAGTGTGGGTCCCTTAGAGCATTTTTGAAGGACACTTTTCTGAATGACATGGTTTGGCTTTCTGCAGGTGGAGGCTGCCATAAATCGTCACCGGCCCCAGCTCCTGGAGGAGCGTTATCGTTTCAACATGGGACTGCTGATGGGTGAGCAGGGCCTGGGGCAGTGGACTATGTTGTTCTCTCTGGTCATACCTTCTTTTTTGGGCATAAATGAGAGAGAGGAGAGGGAGGAAAAGAGCATTTTAAAAGTGGTCCGGTTGGGCCCAGGCGCTGGTTCTTGAGGTCAGCTAGGACTTTTTCTTGTGAAAGAGAGTAGGAAGTGTCCTTCTTGGCCTTTCTGCAGCTCCTTGTGCCCATGTTTCTAGGAGAGGCTCGAGCTATGCTCAAGTGGGCAGATGGCAAAATGATCAAGCACGAAGTGGACATGCAGGTGAGCAACTCCTTGAGCTGAAGCAGGCAAAGACCCTGCCATGGACAGTGCCTAGGGTCCACTGAAAGATACATGGGGGTGGGAGGGGGAGAGACACTCTCCCTGCTGTGGTGGATCATAGAGCCTAGTGTGGAAGAGCACCACCCTGGTGGGCAGTAAAAGAGTTGGGCCTCTGGGTCGTGCCTGTTTTCCGGTGAGTTACTTTCCTCTGAACCTTAATTTTCTCATCTTGTAAACAGAGGTGATATGGCCCTCATCTCAGATGATGGGTGAGAATCGCAAGAGGCTGATGGCTGAGGTAGTTTGTTGTCTTGATGCTGAGCCCACAGTTCCTCTCTGTAAATGGCAGTTTTTGTTACCTGTTTTGTCACCAGATTTTGGACTCTCAGGGGGGAAAGAGCATTTGGGGCCAGCAGAACCATGTGAGGAGGAGAAGTGGGATGGGCTAGGTAGGTTCTTCAAGGCAATATTGGTAGGCAGGCCAGAAAGCCCTTGGGTAGGTGGGCGGGGTCAATCAGAGGCTCCTTGAAGCAGAACACTCTTGTTTCAGCCCGAGCCCTGGTTTCTGCACAGGTTCTTCACCTTCTGGGTCCCAAAACAGAGACTGATCTGGAGAAGAAACCCAAGGTGGGGTTTCCTGGGTATGGTCCTGGCTCCCTGGGGATGAGGTGGGGTGGGGTGAGACTTCCGGCTGGGGAAGGGAGCATGTGGCCCCAGTGATCCTAAGAACCTGACCCAACTTCTGGGCTTCTCTCAGTTGTCAAAAGCTCGGCCAGAAGAGAAAGACCGGAGGACAGCAAAGGACATGATGGAGAATGGTGAGAGGCTTGAGGTCCCTTAAACATTCAGCTCTCTGACTTCTAGGCTTTCTACATGATGGGTTCTTGTAGCCCAGTCTCCTCAGGCCATTAACTTCCTCATCATCCTACCTTCCACTGCCAGATTGGAATTCCTGGTGTTTCCTTTGTTCTCATTACCCAGAGACTAGCATGAGGAAACAGAGAAGTCTCGCTCTGTACCTCTTGTCTCTGGGGTTGGAGAAAGAAGAACCTGTATGGTTCTCCTCTGGTTGCAGGATTTGGGGAGTACTGAGAAGTACCTCCCTGAGCTGCACGAGGTAGCTATATTCAGAGGATCAGAGGATAAGTTTTCTTTGGTCTGTTCTTCACAGGTGAGGCTGCTGACCAGGCCCTCTCTCTGATGGAGCAGCTCCGAGGGGAGGCACTTAAGTTCCACAAACCTGGTGAGCAGGCAGGTCAAAATCCTGGGGAAGATAAGATCTTGATAGTAACTCTTAAAGCCAGGGTAGGGAGCCTTGGGCTGCAGCGCAGTCCTCAGGCTTGTTCTGGCCCTGGCAGGTGAGAACTATAAGACCCCAGGCTATGTTACCACTCCACACACCATGGACTTACTGAAGCAGCACCTGGAGATCACTGGAGGACAGGTGTGTGGAAGTACTGTTGGGCAAGTTAGTCCTGTCACTCGCCAGGGGGCCTGGGCTGCCTTCAGCCTGCTCCATCTAACCCATCACCTGGCCTCCCTAGGAAGGAGCATCTGTCCCTTGAGGGCAGTCTCAGTTCTGGCTTAATTTTGGCTTAAATGTCCTATTTCCCTCATCTCAGGTACGGACCCGGTTCCCGCCCGAACCCAATGGAATCCTACACATAGGACATGCCAAAGCCATCAACTTCAACTTTGGCTATGCCAAGGTGAGTATGTGGAAATCTGGCAGTCAGGGTGACCACTTGCTGCTCCCAAGACTTGATACCAGAAAGGTGTCCCTGCCTTTCCTGCTGCTGCTATAATGTGCCCAGAGCGGACAGAGACTGGAGGGGAATCATGTATGTGATAAAAGGCCAGGAATCCATGGGGCGCCTGGGTGGCTCAGTGGGTTAAAGCCTCTGCCTTCGGCTCGGGTCGTGATCCCAGGATCCTGGGATTGAGCCCCACATTGGGATCTCTGCTCAGCGGGGAGTCTGCTTCTTCCTCTCTCTCTGCCTGGCTCTCTGCCTACTTGTGGTCTCTGTCAAATAAATAAATAAAATCTTAAAAAAAAAAAAAAAAAAAAAAAAAAAAGGCCAGGAATCCATTGGGCTCATTGGGAAAAAGCTAAAGTTGAGGCAGTGAGTTCAACTTTGGTGAACTACCCAGTGCAACTCCTCAGGCTTAGAAAGAGGGTGTCTGGAGTTGGTATAAGGTGCTTTGTTTAAGGCATTTAGATACAGGAAGATGAGTGAAACTCCTGAAGGTGTTTTCAATTCTGACATGGGAGAGCTCTGAGAAGGTCCAAGTTTAATGAGTTGGACTCTGGAAGCTGATGATATGAGAGCTCACAGATTCTATAACTCCTAGGCCAACAATGGGATCTGTTTTCTACGCTTTGATGACACCAACCCTGAGAAGGAGGAAGCAAAGTTCTTCACTGCCATCTACGACATGGTGGCCTGGCTGGGTATGGGCTGGGCAAGGGCTGGAAAGAAAGAACTGGTGGTCAGCGGGCCTCTCCGTGGGCTATGGCTTGTCATTGGGTGTCCCTGGCTCATTGCTCATACCAAGTCTTTTTCTGTCTCAGGTTACAGTCCTTACAAGGTTACATATGCCTCTGATTACTTTGACCAGCTGTATGCCTGGGCCGTGGAGCTCATCCATAGGTGAGGCCGGGGCTGTCACATAGAACTAGGCAGGCTTCCCAGGACATAGCCATCTTGGGCGTTCATACCTCTTCCCCCATAGGGGCCAGGCCTATGTGTGCCACCAGCGAGGAGAGGAGCTCAAAGGCCATAACTCATTGCCCTCACCCTGGAGAGACCGTCCTGTAGAGGAGTCACTGCTGCTCTTTGAGGTGGGGTTCTAGAGGGGCAGCTGGGTCTGGGTGGGTGCTGAGGAGGAGGTGCCCCTGTGCTGAGAGGCAGTCTGAGCCCTTGGTCCTATCAGGCAATGCGCAAGGGCAAGTTTGCGGAGGGTGAGGCCACGCTGCGGATGAAGTTGGTGATGGAGGATGGCAAGATGGACCCTGTGGCCTATCGAGTCAAGTATACACCACACCATCGCACGGGGGACACCTGGTGGGTGTGAACATGGGGTGGGGCTATGGGATTGTAGAGTGGGGTGGGGGGGCCATGGGTAGGGCAGAGTGGGGCTGGATGGTGGGGCCCATTGCCTATGCCCTGCAGGTGCATCTATCCCACCTATGACTACACACACTGCCTCTGTGACTCCATCGAGCACATCACCCACTCACTCTGCACCAAGGAATTCCAGGCCCGGTGAGGGAGCTGGGCCTATGGGGTGGCGAGGGCCAGTGGGATTCCAGCAGCCCTTCCTGTGGTGTCTCTCTGGTCTGATGTGGCCAGACCTGACTCTACTCTCCCACCCCAGACGCTCTTCCTACTTCTGGCTGTGCAATGCTTTGGATGTCTATTGCCCTGTTCAGTGGGAGTATGGCCGTCTCAACCTTCACTATGCTGTTGTGTCCAAGAGGAAGATTCTCCAGCTTGTGGCAGCTGGTGCTGTGCGGTAGGATGATTATCTATCTCACTGAAGTTTGGAAGTAACTAGTGGCATATACTGCCAGTATCTCACCACCTCCTTGCCTGCAGGGACTGGGATGACCCACGGCTCTTCACACTCACAGCCTTACGACGGCGGGGCTTTCCACCTGAGGCCATCAACAACTTTTGTGCTCGGGTATAGCCCAGTGGCCTGGGTGGGCAGGTGGGGGCTGAGCAGTGCAGTTTGTGGTTGTGGCTGTGAGTGATGCTGATCTTCCTGCTAGGTGGGGGTGACAGTGGCACAGACCACAATGGAACCCCATCTGCTAGAGGCCTGCGTGCGTGATGTGCTAAATGACACAGCCCCCCGGGCCATGGCTGTGCTGGAGCCATTACAGGTCATCATCACCAACTTTCCTGCTACCAAGGTAGGTGTGCCTCTCTGTGTATGTGTTGGGGGAGGGGTGCACCTGGGTCTGGACATGGGGGTCCCAGTGCCTAGTGTGACTCACACCCATCTCCTGCTATAGTCCTTAGAAATCCAGGTTCCCAACTTTCCAGCTGATGAGACCAAGGGCTTCCATCAGGTTCCCTTTGGACCCATGGTCTTCATTGAAAGGACTGACTTCAAAGAAGTAAGTAGGGGGTGTGAAGGGTCCTGTTTGCTGTTGAGCCCAGTCCTGAGATCCCTTCATCTCCTTTTGTCAGTCCACCTACTTCCTACTTCAGATGAACCAGCCCCTGCCAGACATTGGGGTGGGGGGAGAAGCCTCTTGTACCTTTTGACTTGTGCAGTCTCCTGTGTCCACACTACTTCCTACCTCTAGGAGCCAGAGCCAGGCTATAAGCGCCTGGCATGGGGCCAGCCTGTGGGCCTAAGGCATACAGGCTACATCATTGAGCTGCAGAATGTTGTCAAGGTGAGAGCAGTCAGTGCCTGCTGTGGGGAGGATCTGGGTGCATGCAGTTGTCCCTGGGTCTAATTGTAGGCTCCTTGACTTCCAGGGCCCCAGTGGCTGTGTAGAGAGCCTGGAGGTGACCTGTAGACGGGCGGATACTGGAGAAAAGCCCAAGGCCTTTATTCACTGGGTGTCCCAGCCTCTGACTTGTGAGATTCGCCTTTATGAGAGATTGTGAGTGAACAGAGCTGGGGTGTAGACAGATACAAGATGGGCACAAGATGGGCCTTGCCTGCTATGGCTACCTAGCTGGGGTCTTGACGTTCCTTCTGGCTACAGATTTCAGCACAAGAACCCTGAGGATCCTGCTGAGGTGCCTGGTGGATTCTTAAGTGACCTGAACCCGGTAGGCTCATGGGGTATAAGGTGAGGGTGGTGGGTCTCTCTGGCTGGACAGCCCCTGAGTTTCCTGCCCACAGGCATCGCTACAAGTGGTGGAGTCAGCGTTAGTGGACTGCTCTGTGGCCCTGGCAAAGCCCTTTGACAAGTTCCAGTTTGAGCGGCTTGGCTACTTCTCTGTGGATCCAGACAGTGGCCAGGGACAGGTACACGAGTTTACCTGCCTGCCCTTTGTACAACAGTGACAATGGTGGCTACCATTACTGTGCTAAGTGCTCTGCCAACATTCCCTTAGTTAATCCTTACCACTTGAGATGGGGTTCACTGATGAGGAAACAGGTTCAGAGGTCCATACACAAAATTTTGTATGGCCCCTGCTTTTCTTACTCCTCAAGGGTGTAGGGGTCAGGCATAGTGGTTGTTATAATCCTTATAAAATGGAGGCCCAAAGTCATCCAGTTCTCTACCCAAAGTCATAGTTATTGAGAACCCAAATGTCCTGACCCTCAGCTCCCTTGGGAGGAGGTAAGGGTAGGGTCTGGTGAGGTCTGGGCTTCCTAGCCTGGTTCTGGCTTGGTTGTCATTCTTCCCCCTCTGCCATCCAGCTTGTCTTCAACCGGACTGTCACACTGAAGGAGGACCCAGGAAAGGTGTGAGCTGTAAGGAAGCCCCGTGGACCTACCTCATGCTTCTGGAGGCCAACGGTACCCAGACTCCATGTCAATAAAGAACAGCTAAATCCCCTGGAGTCTGTGTGTTGTCTGTCTGCACTTCCAGCTCCTGAGGACCTCAGATACTTTGCTGGGGGTAGGGAGGAGGTGCACTGCACATACCTTTGAAACCACTGATACACTTCTAGGGCAGGGATCTGGGCCTGATTCGAAATCCTGTGCACCTGGCATGAGGGGCTAGCAGGCTCTGGGTGCTGTCCCACTGTTTGGAAACTTGTGCCAGAGGGATCTGAAGGGTTTGTGTCTGCTTGTGTGCCCAGACAGATGAAAACACCTGGTTCTCAGTCTAATCATTTAGCAAATAATTATTGAGTGCCATCTATGTGGCAGGTAAAATGAGAAGAGGAAGACTTGTGAGGTGGCCGCCTAAGTTGACGGACTAGTTGGGCAGACAGAGGGTGACCAGCTACGTGCAAGAGAGGTCTCCCTGGGGTCTGTACAAGGATGGAGGAAGTTCCTGACCAATCCTGTGCCTCAAAGTACTCTCAGGAGGTAACTCCTTAGGGAACCCCTATAGACCAAGGAGTTGTTTGCCAGGCAGGAGGAACAAGTGCAAAGGCCCTGAGGCCCTTTTTTAAAAAAGTCTATAACCCTCGGGGGCAGTGTGGGCTACTAGTGAGGTCTACGTGTGCCTGCAGCTTTAACACCCTCCACATTTTCCCTGTATACAAACACCAGGCTACCAGAGGCCCGCTTTAAGGTGGACTGGGTTGCTGAAGGCTGGATTAGGAAGGCAGCGGATTGAGGAGGGGGTTCCTAACTGTTAAGGACTCCTGCACGAAAGTGACTCTGGGCTTCCCAGGTGGGACGATGGTACGGGGGCGCAGAGCCTAGGTTAAGGGGCTGCGGGGGCTACCTTAAGCAAGAGACGGGGCCCCGCCCCAAGTGGGGCTGCGCGATTGAAGGAGGCCCAGACATGCTGCAAAAGGTGGGTCTAGAGAGCAAGCTTGACACCCAAACTTCCCAGGCTCCTACTCCAGGCAGGTATGCGGCCCAGGCCCCGCCCAGCATGGAGGGGCGTCCGAGGGCGGGCCGCTCCGCCCTACACTCCTGGCTCTACTCGCCGTTTCTGCATCCCGAGGCCCGGCCTCTCGCCTCGGCACAAGCGTTCCCTTTAAGTCTGGCCAGGAGGCAGTCTCAACTCTCGCGGGATTCGACGCTTCGGTTATCGCGAGAGGGGCATTCGGCACCCATTGGCTGTGAGGGTTGAATGTAAGATGGCGCCCAGGGAGCTGTGAGGGGAAAATCCTGTCGGTCTTGGAGCGGCGACGGCGGAACCGGGGCCCCGAGCGGTGCGGCGGGGCCGGCGGGTAGAGCGGCGGCGGCGGCGGCGACGACGACGTCGCCGGGTGAGGGCTGCAGCTGGGGCAGAGATGTGGCGAACCTGTGGGCCTGAGACAGCGGGCCCACCCCACACAACGGCGGGCGGGGGCGGGCGGGCGGGCGGGCCGCTGCCGCTGGGCCCAGGAGACCTCGGGGCGGCTCCGGAGAGGAGAATGTCCCTGGGCTCGCGCGCCCCTGCCCCTTGTGGAGTGGGAAGCGGCAGGTCGGGGACTCGGGTGGGTGCGGCGCGCGAACGCGCACTGGTGCTCGCGCGCGGCCGGGCCTGTTTATACGCGGGCGCGCGCGCGCTGTGCGGCCCTCCTGGCGCGCGTGGCCGCCGACGTGCGCGTTCCCGGTTTGGGTATCTCTGCTCCTGGTGCTGCGGCCCTTGGGTTAGAGCGGGTTCGGTGGCGCGCGCCCGCCCGCGACCCCCGCTTTCGGGGCGCGCGCCCTGCTGTTGGGTGGCGACGCTGCCGCCGCGAGGACGCGCAGGACACCTCTGCTCCGTGGAGCGGCGGCGAGCTGGCGGGAGGCTCGCAGTGTGAGGAAGGTTGTGGGTTGGGCCCTTCCTGCTCTGGTGACGTCCCCGGACCGCCATGGCCTAGGCCTGGGGAGAAACCGACCGGCTTTACCGTCTGACTTGAGGATCCGCTCTTCCGCGAGGCGGGCGAGATTGCTCGTTCTTCTTGAAGAATGCAGTGACTTGAGGCTAATGTGTGGGGAGGGTGCTGCCCTGTTTCTGAAACTGAGCTATGTAGGTCTGTGAGGGCAGCGAGCCCCCTCGAGTTTCTTCACCTTGTTCTTGTGCTTTGTGCTGGAGAGGGAAGGTTAATCCTGGAAGGCTCTTCAGCGGTACCTGCTTTCTTGTCATTGCAAAGTAATTCTTCCATAAGCGCAATTCCTACGCGTCACCTCTGTGCGCTCCGGAAGGGGATCCTTTTCTGTGGTCTTGAAATGACCGGAGCTTTAAAATTCCACTTGAGATCCTTAAATGCAGCCTTTTCTTCTGTGTGGGTGGGAGGGGCTTGTTTGTATTCTGTTAGACTAAGGAAGGCCCGCTATCTCTCAGCCAAAAAGTTGACCAGAACAAAATTAAACAACCTGAGAAACCTGTGCTCTGCCTTCTTTTATAATTACAAAATTCCCCAACAGAAATTTCTAAAATCTGTTCATATATCACTGCAGAAGTCACTTTTGATGTAGAATTTCAATCCTTTTCGGCTTTTTTGTTGTTGTTATGGTACTAGGGGAGTTCTAGGTTTGTCCTAGAGAAATAACACACTTAACACACTTGTCTTTTTTCTAAGACAAGACATCTGTTTTACAGTCTTGCTTAATTAAGTTGAAAGAAAAAGAAGCTAAGAGGAAGTAAAATTAGCTACCAAACAATAATGATGGGGGTAATTCTTTTAACATACTGTATTTTAAGAACAAAGTTAAAATTTAAAAAGAGGCTGAGGATGGAAAGGACTTCTTTGTTCTATCTTCTTCAGAATGTTACAAGTCTTAAGAACTCAGGACAAGCAGCAGAAATACATGCAACATGGTGACTGGTGAGTTAAAATCATTCATACGCTGAAAATATGTGTGCAGTCTTTTTCCTAGTAGTATTGAAACATTACAAATCCTGCCAATTACTCTGAGTGCTGTCTGACAGAAACTACTAAGTGCTGGGAAATTGAAGATGTGGGAGAACTGCATCTTTGAATCCAGCCACAGTTTGCTGCTTGAACACTTTTCTTCCCTTGAAATGTAAGTCAATGCAACTTTCAGGTTTTCGCATGAGGGCGCACAGCTTTTCTAAGGACCTTAAATGGTGCAAAGAAAAGTAGTAAAGTTTGAGATAGACTTAAAATTTTGATATACCTTTTAGGCCTGCCTGTTCCAGGATATCTTTGTTTTTAACTATTAAGTTTGAGATCTGCCATTTAAATTGGTGTTTGTATATAATATTTTTGTAAGCTCATTAGCTTAGATTTCTCTATTAGAGGATCTCCTACTTTCAGCCCTTTGTGATGAATAGTTTGTATACCTTTTCATAAACCTTTGCTGTACTCATCCCCTTTCCAGTTTATGTTGTTGCCATTTCAAATAGATCAAATAGGGATTCAGATTTCTTAAAATTTTAATTGCTCCCAAAAGGTAATCAAAGTCAGGGGCTCCAGGTATGACTGTCTTGCATTATGACAGCTTCAGAATCAGGAATCTTTACCTTAAAGCTTGCATGCTGTCTTTTAATCAGTTGTGGTTTGAACTCTATGTGTCATGCTTCTTGCTTGTCTACTTTTGAAATGGCCATTCTTTGTCTGTAATGGTCTTTTATTTCTCCATCTCAGAATGAGGTGTTATATGAGCACCTATTCTTTTCTGTTACTTTGTACTTAGTTGCCCTGCATTTTGTTCCAGATGTTTTAAGTCCTCTCCAGGATTGTGATTTCTGATTGTGGCTGCATGAACAAGTGATAGATTAACCTCTTGCTTTGCTGAAAAGGGGGAAAGAATGAGCCTTTGGTGTCACACTTGAGGCTAGAGCAAAATTTTAGGTAGAGCTGTTGGCTGTCAGAAAGCTTTTTTTTTTTTTTTGAAATACCTGTAAATTCAAGTGACCTGTATAAAATTTAATGAAAAATTATAAAATGAACCACTGGTTTACAACCTCTTTTTTTTTTTTTTTTTTTTTTTTAAAGATTTTATTTATTTATTTGACAGAGAGAAATTACAAGTAAGCAGAGAGGCAGGCAGAGAGAGGAGGAAGCAGGCTCCCTGCTGAGCAGAGAGCCCGATGCGGGACTCGATCCCAGGACCCTGAGATCATGACCTGAGCCAAAGGCAGCGGCTTAACCCACTGAGCCACCCAGGCACCCCGGTTTACAACCTCTTGAAGAAGTTTAACAATGCCAGCACCCGTGCACCCTTCCTGGGTCCATTCCTAGTCATAGCTTCTCAACTGCTAGAGATAATTATCATTCTGACTTCTGTGACAATCATGTTCTTTTTCTTTTCACTTTTATCACCTTCATATCCCTCAACAACATAGTTTTGTTTGCTTTTGAGTTTTATGTACATGGAATCATACTGTATTTTATGTCTTCTTTAAGCATTGCTAAATTCATCCCCATTGTGTGTGACTGTAGTTCCTTCATTCCAGTTTCTTTATAGTATTCAACTATATGACTGTACCATAATTTACTCATCCCTTTTGTTACTGCTTGACATCTAGATTCCTTCCAGTTTGGGGCTGTTACTAACAATACTACTTTGAACATTCTTGTATAATTACCTTTCTGTATATGTGTGTGATGCACACCTGGGGATAGAATTTGACTTTACTAGTTGATACAAATGGTTGTGCCAGTTTACAGTTCATCAGTCTTTGGTGGGAATGTGAATTTAAGTTCCTGGTTGAAAGTGTGTTGTCCAAAAATAGAAATATGGCAAAAATGCTCCTAAATCAGGCATTCCTCTGGTAAAGGTGTGTGGCAGATAAATGACCCAGTGGGATAATACTTATCCCAAACCATGTGTAGATTTAGTATCCTTAAGAATAGAAGTGTATCTCCCAATTTGCTTCTTTGAAATGATTCTTTATGTTAATTAGGACAGATGTGACTGCAGCTCCTTAAAATAGAAGTTGATTTCTTTTTTAATGTGAATGTGTTCTTCAAATTAGACTTAAACAGAGCTGTAAGGAGCCATCTACAAATAGTAGATGTGAACTGTGAGAGGGGCCCAATAACATGACTGGGTAAACAGGAAGAGGCAGGACTCTGAGACAGCTCAGAGTTTCTTCTCTTAGTCCATTTTATATTCAAGACCTGCTTTGTGGAACTGCATGGGAAACTGGGAAGAGGTATCAGAAATTTGAGGAGACCCAAGATAGGATGATTCTGGTGAGTATTTAAGTCTTCCTTTAGTACCTAAATAGAAAAAAGA
The DNA here is from genome assembly GCF_030435805.1 of Mustela lutreola. Lineage (NCBI taxonomy): Eukaryota > Metazoa > Chordata > Mammalia > Carnivora > Mustelidae > Mustela > Mustela lutreola. The sequence continues at coordinate 18,949,057 of NC_081291.1, read as the reverse complement.
AAGAAATTGGCAAAGAGACCTATGAAAATGTAATAGATTATTCCTTTAGAATAACCTTTGTCCATCATACCTTCTTGTAAAGGTATGATAAAGTAATGATAACTTCATACATTGAGGGCCTAAATCTGTCAGACACTGTGCTAAGCTCCAGTAGAAGATACTGGGGAAATAACTAGTGATTGATAGGTGTGTATATAAGTGAAAATTTTCTAGGTCTGTTGGTTTGGGGTTTTTTGTTTATTGTTTTGCAAAGCAGCTATGCTTAAGAGTATTCAGAAGCAAATGCTTGTTTACAGACTGCTACCCCAATGAGCCCCAAAGTGTTTTCCATACTCTTTGCTTTTTGACTCCCAGAAATTGGGAGTATTCAACTATCCCTCCAGCTTCATGTTTTTCTGAAGTATCTTAATTAATCAGTTAATTTACTGTTGCTCACCAAGTCTTTGACCTGGAGCTAATTAAGAATCTTGCTTCTTTGGGGGGGTTGTGGAGAGTTTTTCCATTTCTCCATTACCAGGGTTCACCCTTGTGCAGCCTTGTGAGCAGCATCTTGAAGAAGTTAACAGTCTTCATTATTATGCAAGCTCTGATACTTGATGATTTTGTCTTTAAATAAGAGTTTTAGGTTTTGAGGGAAAAATCATGCTACGATCAGCCAGAATTGTTTGTGTGTTACTGTGGTGTAATCGGTGTGTGAAAAGATTAATTTTTTTTTTTTTTTTTTTTTTTTTTAAGATTTTATTTATTTATTTGACAGAGAGAAATCACAAGTAGACGGAGAGGCAGGCAGAGAGAGAGGAAGGGAAGCAGGCTCCCTGCCGAGCAGAGAGCCCGATGCGGGACTCGATCCCAGGACCCTGAGATCATGACCTGAGCCGAAGGCAGCGGCTTAACCCACTGAGCCACCCAGGCGCCCTGAAAAGATTAATTTTTAATTATCTTTTTGATTTAATACAAATTGTGGAAAATATAAAAGAGTATTACACAGGAAGAAATTTAAGTCCTCTGAATCTACCACCAAGGCAGAACTACTGTTAGCAGGTTTTTTGCATTTTTTTCCTTAGTTATATAAACAATATTGGGATATATAAATACAATTTTATCAGTTCGCTTTTCACACATAATTTATTTCTTTGTTAAATTTAAATAAACTATTTAGAGGACAAGGAATCTTCCAGATATTAACATCGTTTTTTTTTTTGGGGGGGGGGGCTACTGTGTTAGTAGATCTGTAGAACACTCAATAAATGCTTAGGAGTGGACTTTCTTTATATGAATTTGGTATATGATAACAGTGGCATTTCAAGTCAGTGAACAAAGGAATTTCAGTAATTCAGTAAATGGTACTGGGACAAGTTGTTTGCTCTTTGGAAAAAATAAAATTAGACTTTTACCTCACATTATACAAAATAAATTTTAAATGGATCAAAGCATTGTATTAAAAAATTGTTAAGTTAAAAACTTAACTGTTAAGTTAAAAAACTCTAGGTGAATAATGACCTGATTTTATAGTAGGGAGGGCTTTTTCTGATCACAAAAACAAAGGAGGAAACCGTGGTCACCACTATTGAGAATTTGCTTAATTTTTCCTCAGTGTTTTTTTTACTCACTGACTAGTCTAAAATATTTGAATACATTTCTGAAGCCTTCCCTTCGCCCACCCCCTTCTGAGCAGCACTTTGGTGTCAGGTCAGATGCTGACTTAGTGTGCTTTCGTTATTGGGATGTGTCAGTCTGGTAGATACTGCCAAGTGAGCAGGTTAAAAAGACAAGCCATGTGTGTTTTAGTCTGTATAAATGGACAGATTGGAATGTTCTTTCAAATTGGCCTTTTTCATTAAATTTTTAAGTTCTCCAAGGGGTGCCTGGCTGGCTCAGTCAGTAAATTATGTAGTTATTGATCCATGGGTTGTGAGTTTGAGCCCCACATTAGGTGTAGGGATTTCTTAAAAATAAAATTTTTTTTTTTTTTTAAGATTTTATTTATTTATTTATTTGACAGAGAGGGAGAGAGAGAGAGAAAGAGAGAGATCACAAGCTGGCAGAGAGGTGAGGAAGCAGAGCCCGATGTGGGGCTTGATCCCAGGATCTTGGGATCATGACCTGAGCTGAAGGTAGAAGCTTAACCCACTGAGCCACCCAGATGCCCCTTAAAAATAAAATCTTAAAAAACTTTTTAAGTTCTCCATTGAATTCATTGTTGGTTAATATTTTTAGCTTCCTCTGATTCATTGGTTCTCAGAGGATTTTGTGGACTTGTACAGACAGAATCAGTGAAGAACCTCCTAGGGGCCTAGTGAAAGAAAAAAACAATGGGAATCGGGAAGCCCTGGCTTCTGCTTGAAGCTCCACTGACTATCATTGTCAGCTCTAAACTTGGAGCACAGCAAAGTGTTTTTATATTTTGTAGTCTAAACTGTTTAAAATACAAAAGGTTTTTTTTTTTTTTTTTTTTAAGATTTTATTTATTTATTTGACAGAAAGAGATCACAAGTAGATGGAGAGGCAGGCAGAGAGAGAGAGAGGGGAGCAGGCTCCCTGCTGAGCAGAGAGCCCGATGCGGGACTCGATCCCAAGACCCTGAGATCATGACCCGAGCCGAAGGCAGCGGCTTAACCCACTGAACCACCCAGGCGCCCCAAAAGGTGTTTTTTATCATAGAATGTTTCATGTATTTTCACAAGGATACAGAATATGAATAAGATATCCGTTGAGGAGCCTTTATCAACATTTACTAAGTTTTATAGCACTTTTCCTACTTCAGGATGTTGGTGTTTTGTTTTGTTTTTTAAAGGTTTTATTTATTTATGACAGAGATACCTAGATATAGATACCTAGAGAGGGAACACAGGCACGGGGGAGCTGGAGAGGGAGAAGCAGACTCCCCATTGAGCAGGGAGTTCCATGCGGGGCTCAATCCCAGGACATTGGGATCATGACCTGAGCTGAAGGAAGACACTTAATGACTGAGCCATCCAGGTGCCCCTGTTTTGTTTTGTTTTAATGAAATCTTGAATGAACTTTGAGACTTTATAGCAGATGCATTTCTAAGCTTTTATTCCATTCTTTCTTTTTAAATTTTAATTTAATTAATTTATTGAGTGGGCTCCACGCCCAGTGTGGGGTCCAACACCAGGCTGAACTCACGACCCTGAGATCATGACCTGAGCTGAGATCAAGAGTTGGACACTTGGGGCGCCTGGGTGGCTCAGTGGGTTAAGTGTCTGTATCTTCAGCTCAGGGTCCTGGGACCGAGCCCATCATCAGGCTCTCTGCACCTGGTGGGGAGCCTTCTTGCCCCTCTCTCTTGCCTGCCTCTCTGCCTACTTGTGATTTCTGTCAAATAAATGGGTGAAATCTTTAAAAAAAAAAAAAAAAGAGTTGAACACTTAACTGACTGAACCAACCAGGTACTCCTTATTCCATTCTTTCTGAGAACTGAATATCCATCTTATTTTTGCTTTTTGGAATAAATTTATAGTCGGACTAGGGTTTCTTGTAATGATTTATCTTAACATGGTATTCTAGAAATACAGGATTTGCTTGGAGCAGAATGGAACCTTGATTGGAACCTTGATTTAAAAAAAAAATAATGTCCTAAGTTTAATTCGGTATGAAATGCTGTACTCTAAAAGTAAGCTATTTATTTATTAGAATTATACTCCCTTCACTAAATGCTTGTCAAAAATAGAGGACACCAGACTTTAATTTCCCTGTCTTATATAATGGGAAGTCTGGAGATACTCTGAAATTAATAAGCCTACAAATACAGATTTAAAGCTATGAAATTGATCATGGCAAAAATAAAAATGTGATTGGCAGGGGTTAGTGAGAGGAAGATGATTTAAATGCCTTAAACTTACCTTTCCTGAAGGACAGATCAGTGTTTAAAATTGGTAGATCAAGAAAGCATACTTACATATTATTTTGTGTGTTTTTTTTTTAAGGCAGTTAACATGTTTGTTAGTTTAACTGTGGTGATTATTTCTTAATGCATAATTATATCAACTTACAAATTGTACCCCTTAAATATATACAATTAAAAAACAGTTGCTTTGCATTAAATGACATTAAAAGACAGATGAATGCACATATATTTGATATAGTGTCCTTTTATAAGATACACAAAGAACTTTTACAAATCAAGTAGCAAAATGCAGAAAACTTTATAAATTGGTAAAAGACTTAGAATGACGTTTTAAAGAACAAGATTTCAGAATTATCAATAGACACAAAAAAGGTACTCAACTTTGGCTGCCAGGGTGGCTCAGTCCTTAAGGGGCTACCTTCAGCTCAGGTCATGATCCTGGAATCCTGGTATCCAGTCCTGCTTTGAGCTCCTTGCTCAGCAGGAAGCCTGCTTCTCCCTCTCCCACTTCCCACTTCCCCCTGCTTATGTTCCTTCTCTCATGGTGTCTCTCTCTGTCAAATAAATAAATAAAATCTTCAAAAAAAAAAAAAAAGGTTTTCAACTTCATTAGTCATCAAAGAAAAGTAAGTTAAACCCTGAATGTGGCACCTACTGTGCTCTGTTAATGAAAAATCAGACATTAATATTAAGTGCTGTTGAGAATGTATAACAGCTATATGTGGGGTTATTTTTAAATTATTTTTCTGTACTATTCGAATATTTTTTCTTAAAAAATAAATGTGTTGGGGCGCCTGGGTGGCTCAGTGGGTTAAAGCCTCTGCCTTCAGCTCAGGTCATGATCTCAGGGTCCTGGGATCAAGCCCCACATCGGGCTCTCTGCTCAGGGGGGTGCCTGCTTCCCCCCTCTCTGTCTGCCTGCCTCTTAGCCTACTTGTGATCTCTGTCAAATAAATAAATAAAATCTTAAAAAAAAAATTACTTTGACATTATAGCTATGACTCCAGTACAGACAGTCTTGAGAATTCAAGCAGTCTGTCACTATTTTATGGGAATGCAGCTAATTGTTAAAGAAAATAAATTTGGGGAAATGTAAGTTTCAGTTGACCTCTGCCGTTCTTTTATTTTATTTTATTTTTTTAAAGATTTTATTTATTTATTTGAGAGAAAGACAGTGAGAGAGAACATGAGCGAGGAGAAGGTCAGAGGGAGAAGCAGACTTCCCATGGAGCTGGGAGCCCGATGTGGAACTCGATCCCGGGACTCCAGGATCATGACCTGAGCCGAAGGCAGTCGTCCAACCAACTGAGCCACCCAGGCACCCCTCTGCCGTTCTTTTATGATGGAGGTGGACTACTGAAATATGTAATAGCATAGCATAGAAACAGTTAATTTCTGTTCATATATCTCTCTCCTTTGTCCCTTTTTGAGCTAGAAGGGTAAGTGTGATTAGGTATTTAGAGTCACATGCTGAGAATTTTGTAATGTTGTTGGGTCTATATTATGAGAGCTACCTTCTTCAGATGGAAATTCCAGTCATGATGCTCTTATCAGAGGAGAGGTTTGACACATTCTGTACCAGTGTGGTGAGCGTTTTTGGGTCACCTACACTGGAATGTCCTTCTCTGAATAGGTTAGAAAAAGATGAGTTGCTTGTCCTTTGTGGTTGTCTTTTCATTTGTGCTATGACATCATTGAGAGCTGAATTTTGAAGTCTCATAGACTTCGAAAGACCTCCTAATTTTCAACTCTGAGAGAAGATATCTGAATGCAGCTGTAGCAGAGAGAAGAGAGAACTGAGCAAGGCAGATGGTCCGAAGAGAAGTGAGAAAGGGACAAACGAGTTAAATTTCAGATTAGAGGCTGTCAGCAAAGGCTTTAACCTTGCCCTCACCTGACCTGCACTTGCTGTTCTCTGCACTTCATTGTGCTTGGAGTTTTCCAGAGAAATAGAGGCTCTTCGGAGAGTAGTGGCCTAGGATTTGACTTTAGGCAGGACAAAGTATACGTGTTGTTCTTGTGTGTGTGTGTGTGTTGTTGTACTTTATTTATGGAAAGATATATTTAGAATATATTATATGCATCATTAAAAGAATTACTGTTGGGTCTCTTCTCTTTGAAAGCACCCAAATATAGCTCATGTAGTATATTTACAGTGTCCCACAGAAATGTTGCCAGTGTTAATAACTTAGTAGCAGTAAGAATTAAATGTTTTCTTTGGTCTCACACTTGTCCCAGATACATAGGTTCTTTTCTCAAGATATATACTAACTATTTACCAAGAAAAAGGGTAACATTTATGGTTGTAAGTTAGAGATGTTACAGGGACAAAGAGCCATAATCCTTTATACATTCAGTTGCAAATCCAACATACATGTACATGTATGCATGTATGTACCTACTGTGTGTCAGCCATTCAGAGCGTATTGGGACACGGTCTTGTCTGCCAGGAGTTTAGAGTCAAGTGAAAGAGATGAGATGATTACCCATATGCCTTTTATCTGTAACGTAAGGCAGAACACCTGGGCAGTGCAAGAGACTGGCCTTTCTAGCCTTGATGCCCTTCTAGCCTTTCCTTGATGACCCAGGGAGACAAATCACTTTTTCATTTGCAATTGACAGAGAGCCCTTTTTGGCAAAAAGGTTGACATCGTCTGTGAGACCCTCCTGTCCTGTTTCTGCTTTTGTTCTGGAGGTGGTTCTGATCCAGAGAGGAGGGAACAGTATGAAAGTAGCAGTGGTAGGGCCCTTAGCAGTCCATAGATAGATTGCGTGGTTGTCCCCCAGGTAATTGAGAATTACTATCTACCCCTGCAGATTCATTCTTAGGGTAAATACCCCAATGAAGAATGTGACAAATTGATCTCTGAATCTTAGTAATGACCTAGTAATTTAAAGTGCTATTCAGCTCCCTCCCCCAGCTAATTTTAATAATACCAGCTAGTACTTATATGGTGCAGTCTATGTTGGATTTTCTTCCAAGGACTTTACTTGTGAAGTGTGTTTAATCTTTATGTCAATTCTGTATGATAGATACTATTTGTCCCCATTTTATATACAAACTAAGGTTAACTAACTTGTCCAGGGTTTCAGAGCTAAGGAGAGATCACGCTGGGATTTGGACCCTGGCAGGCTGGCTCCAAAATCCGTGCTTTTGACCAGTAAGCTGTGCTGTAAAAGAATGTGAGCAATATACGGCAAACGGATTTTTGGTGTTTCTGGTGGCAGATGAAATATAAGTATATACTCCCTTTCTCTAGGGTCTTGCTACAGCTAGATGGCATGTGTATTCTTCACTCGAGGACATCGTTGGTCGCAGAAATTGAACATGTCAGTAGGAATCCCTGCTCCTAACTTCCTTGGTTGTCCTCTCTGTGATGGTCACAGAGTAATTTTGCATGTGACTTTTGTTGTCCAGTGCTTGGCTCTGCAGAGAAGATGGCATTGGCCTAGAACTGGGTGGAGAGTGTGTTTTCAGCCTGTTTCATCCAGTACTGTGACGCATGCCTTTGTTTTTTGTTTTCACTGTGATAGTTTGATTTAAGAAATGTTTATGGGAACAATTTCTAGATACTGTTAACTAAAAAAAGAATAAGGTGGTATAATAACTCTATTTTGGAATCTAGGTGTACACAGCTACCCTGAATATTCCACTCTGATGCAAGCATGATTGCTCTGCATTTCAGAATATGAAAACAATAGCATAATTTTGACTTCTGACCATTTATTTTATTTCTAGGAACCCTAAGGACTCTGCAATATGAATAATTCCCTGGAAAACACCATTTCCTTTGAAGAGTACATCCGAGTGAAGGCGCGGTCTGTCCCGCAACACAGGATGAAGGAATTTCTGGACTCATTAGCCTCTAAAGGGCCGGAAGCCCTTCAGGAGTTCCAGCAGACAGCTACCACTACCATGGTGTACCAACAGGGTGGGAACTGCATTTACACAGACAGCACCGAAGTGGCTGGGTCTTTGCTTGAACTTGCCTGTCCAGTCACCACCAGTGTTCAGCCACAAACCCAACAAGAACAGCAGATTCAGGTTCAACAACCACAGCAGGTTCAGGTAAAAGGGAGATGTTGAGGTGCATCCTGTTTAATAGATTTTATTTGCCATCCGGGTTTTGGTTAGTAGGAACATCACATCACAAATGTCCAAGGTTATTTTTACTAGGGGGAGTACTCTGGTTTTTTAAAACACATTTTATTTAACACAGAGGCTTTCATAGTATAGACTAAAAGTATTTGCAACTACCATAAACTAAAAAGATTGCAGATACTTGCCATTTGCTTTGGAGAATTGAACAGTATGGGAATTAGTGGTCTTCTGGGACTGGGTTTGGATGTGATATAGCTGTGTGTAACAGAAGGCTCTCTTTTATCTGTGTCACCCTGAACAGATCAAGAGCAGAGGAGGGGTTCATCTTACCTCATTATTTAAAGCATGACATTTGGAAGTTGTTTTAAAAGGATATAATATATTTCAGTGATCTTCATTTATTTTTATTGTTCCCTGACTTAGGTCCCTTGTAGATTTCTAGGTCTGCATTTACTATTTGTAATCCTCAGGAAATAATGCTAATTGTAATAAGCTTACAGAAAGAGAAGAAGCTTCATACATTTGCTGAGAAGGTCAAAGTGCCTCTTTAGGGCTTCCTCATCTGAGACTAACAGTATGCTCCATTTACAAATGCTGCTTTCTTACCCCTGTCTGTTGTGATTCTATTTCATTTTGGCTCAATGTTTTTTACACCAAGAGAATTGGAAAGGGTAGAACGTGATGGAGGGGCAAGGACTGTAGAGAGGTATGTTTGATAAGATAGAAAGACTGGCCTCTTTGCTCCTTAAGAATGCAGGCAGATATATTGGAAGGATCTGGGCTCTGGAGTTGCATTCCTGGGTTTAAGTCTGGCTTGACCTCCTATTTGTTGACATGATTTAAATCTTTTTAGCCCTAGATTTTTCATCTGTTAAATAGGGATAATACTATTTAGTGATACTGAATGAGATAATAAACAAGAAAACATCTGGCACGTGGAGGAATGCAGTATTGTTTTTTCATTTTTGTTCTTTTTTTTTTTTAATTTTTTTTAAGATTTTATTTATTATTCAACAGAGAGAGTGTGCACAAGCAGGGGGAGCTGCAGGCAGAGGGAGAGGGAGCCGCTGACCTCCTGCTGAGCAAGGAGTGGGATGTAGGGTTCAATCCCAGAACCCTGGGATCATGACCTGAGCTGAAAACAGACCCTTAACGACTAAGCCACCCAGGCACCTACCTCTATTTTTTCCATTCTTTGTAAGGTGTATAGGAAAGGTAGACTGATTTTTTGGTTCAAGAAATTATTCTGCTGTTACTTAAACCGTGGACTTCATTTTTCAAAAGGTTAAAATGGTTTGGGATATGGTCGTCTGACTAGTCTGTAGAGCATTCAGTGTGACTCTTGATCTTGGGGTCTTGAGTTCAAGCCCATGCTGGGTATAAAGCTCACTTTGAAAAAATAAAAGGGAAAAAAATGCCTTGAGATTTGAGTTTAAAATGTTGTTTAAGATGGTGAATTGAGGTCACCTATTAACATCATCATCTTTCCTTAAAACCCCTGTAAATAAAAGAAGGAACGTAAATATAATAATAAATCCATGAGATACAAGCACTGAGCATGGAGCTTGCTTAAGATTTCTTTCTGTCCCTCTGACGCTCCCACCACTTGAGCGCACTCTCTCTCTCACTTAAAAATAAAAACAAAGGGGTGCCTGGATGGCTCAGTGGGTTAAGTCTCTGCCTTCAGTTCAGATCATGATCTCAGGGTCCTGGAATTGAGCCCCCGCATCCGGTCTTCTGCTCAGCAGGGAGCCTGCTTACCCTCCTCTCTCTCTGCCTGCATCTCTGCCTACTTGTGATCTCTGTCTGTCAAATAAATAAATAAAATCTTAAAAAAAAAATTAAGCCTCTTTTTTTTTTTTTTTAAGATTTTTATTTATTATTTGAGAGAGAGAGAGAATGAGGGAGGGAGAGCAAGAGAGGAGGGAGGTCAGCAGGAGAAGCAGACTCCCTGTGAAGCAGGGAGCCCAATGTGGGACTCAGTCCCAGGACTCCAGGATCATGACCTGAGCCGAAGGCAGTCCTTAACTGACTGAGCCACACAGGCACCCAAAGCAAAAAAACTCTTAGGGCAAATCTATTTTCATTAATAACTGGCTTAAGCCAGAGGGATTTAATTTTTCTAAAATTTTCTAAAATTTTTGTAAAAGTTGGCTTTGTAGGGACGCCTGGGTGGCTCAGTTGGTTAAGCAGCTGCCTTCGGCTCAGGTCATGATCCCAGCGTCCTGGGATCGAGTCCCACATCGGGCTCCTTGCTCAGCAGGGAGCCTGCTTCTCCCTCTGCTTCTGCCTGCCATTCTGTTTGCCTGTGCTCTCTCTCTCCCCCTCTCTACCTCTGATAAATAAATAAAATCTTTAAAAAAAAAAAAAAAAGATTTAAAAGTTGGCTTTGTAGATTTAATTTAAATAAAGATTAAATTGATACTGTTACTTACAAAAATTGATACTGTTAATCTAAAGTTACCAAAATCATAAGCTAGACAGTATTAATAAAAATACGACTGAAAATACAACTTTATATAAGACTTTGAAAAAAAAATTTTTTCTGAGTGATATCAGAGTCAAATATATGCCTTGCAGTTATAAAATTATTATGCAGGGGTGCCTGGGTGGCTGAGTTGGTTAAGTGTACAACTCTTGATTTCAGGTCAGATCTTGATCTTGGGGTTGTGAACTCAAGCTCAGCTTGAACACCCAGCTCTATGCCCACTTAAAAGAAAAAAACCTGGAGTTACTATACACACATGTTGGTTTCTTGGTCTCTTTTATTGGCCTATCTATACTTAGTTTAAAAGGATAATTTTTTTAAAATTAAAAATAGCACATGAGGCATAGGGGAGGTAGGTCCTGTACTAGCAGATACTGTTTGCACCCAAGCTGCTCTGACTGGAGCCTGTGCTTCTGCATAGTGCTGCTGATACACGAAGAACTCCGAGAAAGTAGAAAAAATAACCTAGTAAAAAAATGAACAAAGGATATAGTAGTTTGTGAAAGAAGAAATACATGTGATCATATGCATATCAGAAGATATTTCATACTACTAGTAATTATGGAAGTATAAATTTTGAAAGTGAAATATATTTCATTTAATAGATAGGAAAACATTTATAAAGATTTTATCCAGGACAGCAAGGGTATGGAGAGGATAAATTAGTGTAACTCTGGGGCACATAGGTGGCTCAGTCAGTTAAGCGTCTGCCTTAGGTGTAGATCATGATACTAGGGTCCTGGAATTGAGCCCTGCGTCTGGCTCCCTGCTCAGGGGAGAGGCTGCTTCTCCCTCTCCCTCTGCTGCTTTTGCTCTCTCCATTACTCTTTCTCTCAAATGAATAAATCTTTTTTTAAACAATGCAAAAAAAAAATTAGTGTAACTTCTTGGAAGTGGTTTTGGTAATACTTGTCAAATGCTTAAGTGTGCATACCTTTGACCTTGCATTTGTTTTCACAGGTGTATATGTATATGGGGATATTCACTGCTGCACTCATTATAGTAGTAACACTAGAAACAAGTCGCTCAGTAAGGGAAATGGCAAATAATGGCACTGGTACAATTGTAGTATATTGTCCTATGTAGCCAGAAGAACGAGGTAGATCTACATGTTTTGACAGGGTAGGATGTTTAGCAGATTGCTGAGGGTCAAAACCAGTTTAGTATCTCTTTTTTTAACATGCAGAATGTAGTAGTTCTTGAACAGTAGTAGTAAAGTTCAAAACAGTAATTGGGCTTGGGAGTGGGGTGCTAAGGAGAAGAGCTCAATTTTTATTTGTTTATTTATTTTTAACTGGGCTCCATGCTGGGCTTGAATTTTATTTTAATTTATCTTTTTAAAATTTTTTTATTAACATATAATGTATTATTAGCCTCAGGGGTACAGGTCTGTGAATTGCTAGTTTACACACTTCACAGTACTCACCATAGCACATACCCTCCTCCCCAATGTCCATAACCCAACCACCCTCTCCTTACCTCCCCAGCCCCAGTAATCCTCAGTTTGTTTTGTGAGATTAAGAGTCTCTTATGGTTTGTCTCCCTCCCAATCCCATCTTATTTCATTTTTTTCCTTCCCTACCCAGCAAACCCCCCACATTGCCTCTCAAATTCTACATATCAGGGAGATCATATGATAATTGTCTTTCTCTGATTGACTTACTTTGCTCAGCACGATACCCTCTAGTTCCATCCATGTCATTGCAAATGGTAAAATTTCATTTCTTTTGATGGCTGCATAATATTCCATTGTATATATTGAACACATCTTCTTTATCCATTCATCTGTTGATGGACATCTAGGTTCTTTCCATAGTTTGGCTATTGTGGTTATTGCTGCTATAAATAAACATTAGGGTACACGTGCCCCTTCGGATCACTGCATTTGTATTTTTAGGGTAAATACCCAGTAGTGTGATTGCTGGGTCGTAGGGTAGCTCTACTTTCAAGTTTTTGAGGAACCTCCATGATGCCTTTCAGAATGGTCACACCAGCTTGCATTCCCACCAACAGTGTAGGAGGGTTCCCCTTTCTCTGCATCCTCACCATCATCTGTCGTTTCCTGACTTGTTAATTTTAGCCATTCTGACTGGTGTGAGGTGGTATCTCATTGTGGTTTTGATTTGTATTTTTTGTATTTCCCCGATGCTGAGTGATGTAGAGCACTTTCACGTGTGTCTGTTGGCCATCTGGATGTCTTCTTTGCAGAAATGTCTGTTCATGTCCTCTGCCCATTTCTCGATTGGATTACTTGTTCTTTGGGTGTTGAGTTTGATAAGTTCTTCATAGATTTTGGATACTAGCCTTTTATCTGATGTGTTGTTTGCAAATATCTTCTCCCATTCTGTCTGTTGTCTTTTGGTTTTGTTGACTGTTTCCTTTGTTGTGCAAAAGCTTTTGATCTTGATGAAGTCCCAGTAGTTCATTTTTGCCCTTGCTTCCCTTACCTTTGGTGATGTTTCTAGGAAGAAGTTGCTGCAGCTGAGGTGGAAGAGGTTGCTGCCGGTGTTCTCCTCAAGGATTTTGATGGATTCCTTTCTCACATTGAGGTCCTTCATCCATTTTGGGTCTATTTTCGTGTGTGGTGTAAGAAAGTGGTCCAATTTCATTCTTCTGCATGTGGCTGTCCCATTTTCCCAACATATTTGTTGAAGAGACTGTCCTTTTTCCATTGGACATTCTTTCCTGCTTTGTTGGAGATTAGTGGACCATAGAATTGAGGGTCTGTTTCTGGGTTCTCTGTTCTGTTCCACTGATCTATGTGTCTGTTTTTGTGCCAGTACCATACTGTCTTGATGATGACAGCTTTGTAATAGAGCTTGAAGTCTAGAATTGTGATGCCACCAACTTTGGCTTTCTTTTTCAACATTCCTCTAGCTATTCGAGGTCTTTTCTGATTCCATATAAATTTTAGGATTATTTGTTCCATTTCTTTGAAAAAAATTGATGGTATTTTGATATGATTGCATTAAATGTGTAGATTGCTTTAGGTAGCATAAACATTTTCACAATATTTGTTCTTCCAATCCATGAGCATGGAATGTTTTTTCATTTCTTTGTGTCTTACTCTTCTTTCATGTATACTTTATAGTTTTCTGAGTACAGATTCTTTTCCTCTTTGGTTAGGTTTATTCCTAGGTATCTTATGGTTTTGGGTGCAATTGTAAATGGGATCGACTCCTTAATTTCTCTTTCTTCCGTCTTGTTGTTGGTGTATAGAAATGCAACTGATTTCTGTGCATTGATTTTATATCCTGACACTTTACTGAATTCCTGTACAAGTTCTAGCAGATTTGGAGTTGAGTCTTTTGGGTTTTCCACATAAAGTTTCATATCATCTGCAGAGAGTGATAGTTTGACTTTGCCGATTTGGATGCCTTAATTTCTTTTTGTTGTCTGATGGCTGAGGTTAGGACTTCTAGTACTATGTCGAATAGCAGTGGTGATAAGGGACATCCCTGCAATGTTCCTGACCTTAGCGGAAAAGCTCTCAGTTTTTCTCCATTGAGAATGATATTTGCTGTGGGTTTTTCATAGATGGTTTTGATGACATTGAATGGGCTTGAATTTTTAAGTAAACACAAGGGGCGCCTGAATGACTCAGTCAGGTGAGCATCTGACTCTTGGTTTCGACTCAGGTTGTTGTCTTTGGTTTGTGGGATCAAACTCTGCACTGGGCTCCCTGCTTAGTATGTGCTAACTTCATGTACTCTTTCTCTAAAAATAAATAAATCTTTTTAAAAAAGCAAACTAATTTTGCAATGAAAGAAAAGTGCTGTTTAGGAATATTTTGCTTTGAACTTGTAGGTATAGGGCAATGTTTTTGTTTTAAGATTTTATTTATTTGAGAAAGAGAGAGGCCACGAGAGAGGGAATCCAAGCAGGGAGTGGGAGAGGGAGAAGCAGGCTTCCCACTGAACAGGGAGCCTGATGCAGGGCTTGATCCCAGAACCCTGGGATCTTCACCTGAGGTAAAGGCAGACGCTTAATGATTGAGCCACCCAGACGTCCCAGGACAATGATTCTTAATCTTTTCTTCTCTTTGAGACATCTTATGTCTCTATGGATAAAGCCCTTTGCTCTAGATGCTAGACCGAAAGCTCCCTGATTTGTGGAGTATAACATTATACCTGGAAGGAGAGAGATGGTTACATAAGAAAAATCTTACCATATAGTGATGAATGCAGAGGAGTGAAACAAAAACAGGTGGGGGGATCAGGATAAGCTCAGTGTGCTCTTAACATTGAGTTAAGACCAAAGTGTTGGCAGATGAACCATGGTGGTTATCTGAGGAAAGAGCATTCCACATCAGAAAGCCCTACGGTGAGAGCCTGCTTATTTTTTTTTAAATGGCAGAAAGACGGGGGTGCCTAGGTAGCTGTTAGTTAAATGATTTCAGCTCAGGTCTTGAACTCAGGGTCATGAGTTGGAGCCCCATGTTGGGCTCCACACTGGGTATGGAGTGTACTTTTTAAAAAGGGCAAAAAGGTGGGTCTAACTAGAGTGCATTGAATGACTGGATGAGGCTAGAGGGGTGACATATGTAGGTACTGTCATGTACCTCTAAACAGACCTGCCTTCTCAATTCACATGGTTAAAAGACTCTTTGCCCCATGGTACAGTTGACTCTTGAACAATGTGGGGTTAGGGGTGTTGGCTCCCTGCACAGCTGCAAATCTTCATGTAATTTTTTAAAAAGATTTTTATTTATTTATTTGTCAGAGAGAGAGTGCACAAGCAGGGTTTGCTGCAGGCAAAGGGAAAAGCAGGCTCCCTGTTCAGCAGGGAGCCGGATGCAGGACTTGATTCCAGGACCCTGGGATCATGACCTGAGCCAAGGGCAGCCACTTAACCGACTAAGCCACCATCATCCCTCTTCGTGTAATTTTTGACTCCCCAAAAACTTAATAGCCTACTGTTGACTAGACATTAGCAGTCAATTAACAAATATTTTGTATGTTACATGTATTATATACTGTATTCTCATAATCTAGACAAAAGAAAGTGTTAAATCATAAGGAAGAAAAAATACATTTTCCTTTTTCAAAGATTTTATTTGAGAGAGAGTATGCATGCGCATGTGAGGGTGTGGGGGGCAGAGGCCGAGAATCTCAAGCAGAGTCCACAGAGCCTGATGTAGGGCAGGGCTCAATGTCCTGACCCATGAGATCATGACCCATGAGATCATGACATTTAACCAACTGAGCTACCTAGGTACCCCAAGAAAATACATATTCAGTACTCTGCTGCATCTATCACAAAAAACCTGCATATAAGTGGACCCATGCAGTTCAACACAAGTTGTTAAAGGGTCAGCTGTATTGTGTCTCAGTGTCTCAACCTAACCCCCCCCCTTTTTTTCTTAAGATTTTATATTTGAAAGAGAATAAGAAGGGGGGGGGGTTGTGGGTAGAGGGAGAAGCAGACTCCTTGCTGAGCAGGAATCCTGATGCCAGAGTCAATCCGGGCACTCCAGGACCGTGACCTGAGCTGAAGGCAGTTGCTTAACCAGCTGAGCCACCCAAGCACCCCTCAATCTAACTCTTTTTTAATAAGAATTAAAAATTATGTCTGTATTACTGTTACTTAAATTTTCAGAACAATTTATTGTCTTGAGAACCTAGGCTGTTTTCTAAATTGCTTTTTTAAAAAATTATGGCAAAATTAGATTGCTTTTTAAAAACCATGTGTTAACCACCTTAGAGAGTTTCCTCTGTCAGACTTCCGCATCCGTCCAGCCTAGAAGCAGCACAGACTTTGTTAGTTTTGACAGAGTAATTACATCCTTAGAACAGTTTTAGTGAATTGGTGGGAGACAAAGGTACATGTTAAAGGTTAATCACAGAAGTAGCCATCTGAATAAGCTTCACTGTGTTCCTTTACTCTCTACTACTAACACAGTCACACTTCAGGCCACCAAATGTGTGGGGTTTTTTCCCACATTGACCAATTCTCTGACATCAGCTAGCTGTCCTACAATTCAGTTGATACTGTCTACTTGGAGTTAGTGTCAGGTCCCACAGGTTAAGGTCCTAGGATATCATCTGTACTTCTGATTGACTAGCTATCAGTTGGGGTTCTTACTACCCCTCCTTAGGTTTCATAATTTGTTGGAACAACTCACAGAACTCAGGGAAACACGTTTGCTGGTATATTATGTAATAAATGATATGATAGAAGATAAAAATGAATAGCCAGATAAAGATATATAGGAGCTTCTGTCCATATGGAATTGGGGTACACCACATTCCTGGCATGTTCACCAACAAATCAGTTCCCTGAACCCCATACTTCTGGGATTTTTATGGAGGCTATATCCCATAGGTACAATCCATTAGTATCTCAATTTCTATCTTTCTTCTCCAGAGAATGGAGTGTGGGGCTGAAAGTATCAAGCTTCTAATCATGGCTTGGTCTTTCTGGTGACCAGCCTCCGTCGAGGAGCCCACCAAGAGTTGCCTCAATAGAACACAAGATGGATCTAGCATTTTTATTATTACTTACAAAATTATAAAGATTTTAGGAGCTCTGGCCAGGAGCCAGGGAGAATAAAATACATATTTTTTTATTATACCACAGTATCATTCATCTAGGTAAGATAAGGAGGCAACTTCTAAGGACAAAAACAAAAGCTGTCATATAAATGCCTTGATAGTGTGTATAGTACTAGGAAAGGTCCAGGTTTTCTGTTCCTGGTCTGTTAGTCTGAGCTGGATAAAGGGGATTCATTTGGAACTTCTCTTTCAAGAACCCTCTTGAGTTGGGTGCTTCCTAAAGCATCCACATGGAGTTAGATGCATGTGTTAGAAAGAAGGCCTTCTTTTTTCTTTTTTCTTTCTTTTTTTTTTTT
Organism: Mustela lutreola; assembly: GCF_030435805.1. Taxonomy (NCBI): domain Eukaryota; kingdom Metazoa; phylum Chordata; class Mammalia; order Carnivora; family Mustelidae; genus Mustela; species Mustela lutreola. The sequence goes on along the minus strand of NC_081291.1, from coordinate 18,931,749 downwards.
TTTTAATATTTTATTTATTTGACACAGAGAGAGAGAGATCACAAGTAGGCAGAGAGGGAGGCAGAGAGAGAGAGAGACGCGGGCTCCCTGCCAAGCAGAGAGCCCGACACGGGGCTGGATCCCAGGACCCTGAGATCATGACCCGAGCTAAAGGCAGAGGCTTAACCCACTGAGCCACCGAGGCACCCCGAAAGAAGGCCTTCTGATGGTGAATCCCAGGGTTTGGGTTTCATTTCGCATCCATGAAATTGCTTGTTCTTCTGCCCTTTTACAGGGCAGGAACTGAGGCTTCACACAGGGCTGGTTGGTCAGTCTGGCTGCACTAAGTGAAGGGTACTTTGGGGAAGGGGACCTCTCATCACTTGCTCCTTTTGCAACTCTTCATTTGTTATTTCAACTCTTGTCCCTCTTTCTCTTTTTCTTCTTGCTGTTGTACGTCCCCTTCGTGCTGGATGGTTCGTAACCCCTCATCATAGTGTGGAATTACCGAGAATGACAAAGAGTTAATCAAAAGCCAGACTTGGCTCTGAGACAAACAGGATTCTGGTCTGTCTCTGCAACTTTAGATACGTCATCTTAAGCAAGTGATTTAACCACAGAGTCCATTTCCTTATCTACATCATAAAAATAAAAGAATTTATGTTGTAGTTACTTTGAGGGTTATATAAAATATCAAGTCCTAAACACATTCCCTGGCACATAGTAATCCTTTAATAAATAAATAATAGCTGCTGTTGTTTTCTTCTTCCTCTTCTCATTAGTGCATTCCTACCTTGGGCCTCAGTCACTTTTCAAATATTTTAAAAGTACCCAAACATTTATTCCCACACTGTTGGTAGTGCCATTTTTATCCTTTTTTTTTTCTTTTCCTTTTTTTCTTTTTTTTTTTAAGTAGGTAGGCTCCACACCCAGCATGGAGCCCAGTATGGGGCTTGAACTCAAGATTGTGAAATCAAGACCTGAACTGAGATCAAGAGTCAGATGCTTAACCAACTGAGCTACTCAGGCGCCCCATTCTTTTTTTTCTTCAATACATAAACTTAACAGATGCAATTCAGATCTCTAGTAACTCCCCTGAACATCCTCCTCTCCCAGAGTAAATGCTATTTTAAGGTTTTTAGCTTGGTGTGATATTTTCTGTATCCATCTGGGTATTGATTTTTAGTTATAAATATTAGACATTCCCCCTCATCCCCTTTTTTATTCAGAAAGAAAATGACTAAAGGATAGTAGTTAGCTCAAGGAATTTGTGGGAGGGCTGGAGAATGGGTCTTGGAGATTGCAGCCAGGCACAGGACTCAGGTCACATTGCTGGCCTGCTCTGGCAGAGACTTTCTGCCACACCCATGGGCACAGGTCCTTGCTCTACTACAGTCTCATTGGGATCTATGCCATCCTGCTCCATTTCTGCCATATTCCTCCACTCTCACCAGAAAATGGAGGTTGTGGTTCTTGCTGCCTCATGTTGCTCCCTTCTGAGTCCAAATTTCATGCAGTGTGTCTAATTTGGGAAGCTTTGGTCACATGCCCACACTAGCTGCAGGAGAGGTTCGGAGAATGAGTCTGGCTTCTGCCTTAGAGAGGCAGCGCTCGTTTTATGATGTATTCTGCAAACATGGGTGTGCAGCCAAAAATGGGACTGCAGTCAGCTACTCCCTCACTGGCACATTGTGGGCTGATTGGGATCCTGATCATCACTTGGATCAGTGAACCACGTATTGCTCCTTTTCCTGGCTCTTCATGTCCAGCCTTTTACTCAAATTTAAATCTCTTCCCTTACCGTATTTCTAAGTTCATTCGTATAAGAGTTTGGTAAATGTTTAATACGTGAGTAGAGACTTTACCATTTTCAGAAGAGTGTTAGTTGAATAGGAATTCTACCAGGGCCCCTAAATTTTTGCTAGACTAGTTGTTAAAAGGTGCAGGTAGGTTCCTGCGTGTGTGATTCCTTACCTAGTGGGGTGTTCTTCTACCATGTTGAGCACTGTCCTCAACCATCCCTCCTCAGTGAGACTTAGAACATGAAATGGAATGTGACCTACATGAGTTTCCTAGTACTGTTTTTTAAAGGGGACAAAAGAAAGGTGAAATTGATTTTTTAATCACATTTAATCTAATCTAATACTTCAACATGTAATCAGTATAATATTAAAAACCATTTTCCCCTTTTTTGGTACAAATCCTTGAAATCTGGTTATGTTTTGAACTTGTAGCACGCTATAGTTTGAACATTACAGGTGATGGCCAACTACAGGTAGAGGATATTGGACCAGCACAGCTTCAGAGGAATGTGAGGGAAGAATTGTTTACTCTATCCTGTGGAAATAAAGTAATTTTAAAAGTTGTTTATGAGGCAGAATGTGGAAATTGACCCTACACGTTCAGTTTATTTTCTTATTTATTTATTTAAAGATTTGTTTATTCATTCTGGGGGGGTGCTGAGGGAGTGAGAGTCTCAAGCCGACTCTGCACTGAGCAGAACATCACGTGGGGCTTGATCTCATGACCCTGAGATCATGACCTGGCCTGACAATAAGAGTCAGCCACTTAACTGACTTGACTGTGCCCCCAGGTGCCCCTTTTCTCCTTTAAATGAAATACTGATTTTATTTTACACTTTACCCAGAAGAAGAAGGAAAAAAAATCCAAGAAGTGGTACTAGATACGTTTTTTTGGTTTTGAGTTTCAGTGATTGGAAGAAAAGATTCCTAATATTGGTAGTACATGTGTTACTTCATGGTTTCTCATTGTTCCTTAGTTGGAATACTTAGTCCTTATGTGTTGAGCTTTGAATTACTTAGGTTATGAATGACACTGAGGAAAAAGGAAAAGATTTTCCATCTGCAAACTAATTAAGAATGTTGACAAGTCAGGGCCAATAAGACTTCTAGACTAGTGGTTATCCAGGTGAGTAGAATCACGTGGAGAGGTTTTAAGATACTTATTTTAGAAAGAGAGAGGCTCGTGGAGGGCAGAAGGAGAGAGAGAGTCCTGAAGCACACTCCGAGAGCACAGAGCCCAACACGGGTCATCTCTGCCACTCCCCCCGCCGATATCAAGACCTGAGCAGAAACCAGGAGTCATCTCCTTAACCATCCTAGCCATCCTGATGCCCCTCATCTGGAGAGTTTCTTAAAATGAAAAATGGCTAGGGCACCTGGGTGGCTCATCCTGGCTCCATGCTCAGTGGGGAGTCTGCTTGAGCGTCTCTGCCCCTCCCCCAACTACTGCTCTTACGTGCACTCTCCCGAAGGCCCGCGCTCTCTGTCAAATAAATCTTTTTTTTTTTTTTAAAGATTTTATTTGTTTATTTGACAGACAGAGATCACAAGTAGGCAGAGAGGCAGGCAGAGAAAGAGGGAAGCAGGCTCCCTGCCGAGCAGAGAGCCCGATGCGGGACTCGATCCCAGAACTCTGAGATCATGACCTGAGCTGAAGGCAGCAGCTTAACCCACTGAGCCACCCAGGTGCCCTGTCAAATAAATCTTAAAAAAGGAGAGAATGGCTGCTTCCCTCACCCCATGCCCTGAATTCTGATTTAGTGTAGGTAGGACTGGGGTCACTTCTAAATGTTCGCATTTTTCCCCAATTTTATTGAGATCATATAGCATGTATAAGTTTAAGGTATACACCTTAATGATTTGACTTATATATCATGAAATGATTACCACAATAAAAGTTTGGTTAACTTCTGTCACCTCATATAGATTAAAAAAGGTTAAGAAAAAGGAAGTTTTTCCCTTCGTGATGCAAGCTCTTAGGGTTCACTCTCCTAACAACTTTTCTCTATACCATGCAGCCATATTAGCTACAGTCATTCTGTTGTACATTATCTCCCTAGCACTTCTGTATCTTACAGCTCTGAGTTAATACCTTTTGACCACATTCATCCTGTTCTTCCTCCTCCCTGTGCCCACTTTTAGTAGTCATAAATTGATGTCTTTATCTATGAGTTTCTTTTTTTTTAGATTCCATATATGTGAAATCATGTAGTATTTGCTTTTCTCTGACTTACTAGCATAAAGCCATCAATGTACATCTGTTTCACAAAGGTCAGAATTTCTTCATCCTTTGGCAGACACTCAACCATTTTCCTGTCTTATTATAAATAATGCTGTGAACATGGAGTATAGATGTTTCATTGACATGTTTTAATTTCCAGAGAATTTTTATTTTTATTTTTTTTTAAGATTTTATTTATTGGGGCACCTGGGTGGCTCAGTTTACTAAGTATTTGCCTTTGGCTCAGGTCATGATCCTGGGGTCCTGGGATTGAGTCCTGCATAGGGCTCCCTGCTCAGCAGGGAATCTGCTTCCTGCTTTCCCTCTGCTGCTCTCTCTCTCTGTTAAGTAAACAAATAAAGTCTTTAAAAAAAAAAAGATATTATTTATTTAAAAGAGTGCATGAGAGAGAAAGCAGGGGGAGGGACAGAGGAAGAAGCATACTCCCTGCTGAGCTTAGAGTCCAGTGATGGGCTTGATCCCCGGACTCCGAGATCATGATCTGAGTGGAAGGCAGATGCTTAACCAACTGAGCCACCCAGGTGCCTCGAAAATTTTCATTTCTCATAAATTTCCAGGTTGATGCTGAATATGCTGCTCCATGGATCACATTCAGACATACCTTCTGAAAAACTTAATTGGTAATATACTCAGTGGAGTAAGGAATCTGAGAAAAAAAAAGTCATGAGAATAAAGAAAACAAAACCAGCTCAGAATTGAGCTCTAATTGCAGTGTCATAGCTGTACAGAAGACCCAGAAAGCAGTCTTCCCAGGTTGAAATATAAAGTCAGAATGCTCAAGAAGAAAGTAGTGCCGTACATCTTATGTGGTCAAGAGCCCAGAAATACAGTTATACTTCTCTTCTGAATAACGGGGGGGGGGGGGGGCAATTAAGCCTGGAAAAGCTGAGGGGAGCTAAATGAGAAGGTTAATGATTTAATTGTGTGAAGAAAACTAAAACTGTGATTTATGAGGGATTGATAGAAGGTGGAAAATAGTGGTTTTTGAAGGAAAAAAAATCATTCCCCTCAAAATGTCCCCCTCTCCCATTTGATAATACAACTTTTCTAGGATCCGAAAGCTTAGAGATGATCTTTTTCCTTTTTGTACCTATTGAGAATCATCTTAAATCTAGGCTTAAGTTTCAAAATGCTTTTTAATAATCTGTGTATATTTTTTGCTTAGTTAATCAGTCTGTCAGTTTGTTTGTTTTTTCTTTTGAGACACTTGACCGGAGTATTATAACCTTGAAAATTATAGCTAAACCTGTTAAAAGCATAGAGTTGATCAATCACAGTACTAACTTCTGAATGTCTACCTTAGATTTTTGTCTTTTCCTCTTTTTTTAAAAGATTTTATTGATTTAGGAGCGCCTGGGTGGCTCGGTGGGTTAAGCCTCTGGTCATGATCTCAGGGTCCTGGGATCGAGCTCCGCATCGGGCTCTCTGCTCAGCAGGGAGCCTACTTCCTCCTCTCTCTCTGCCTGCCTCTGATCTTTCTCTCTCTGTTAGATAAATCAGTACAATTTTTTTAAAAGGTTTTATTGATTTATTTGAGAGAGAGACACAGCAAGAGAGGGAACACAGCAGGGCAAGTGGGAGAGGGAGAAGCAGGCTTCCTGCCAAAGAGGGAGCCTGATGCAGGTCTTGATCCCAGGGCACTGAGATTATGACCTGTGCCAAAGGCAGCTACTTAACGACTGAGCCACCCAGGTGCCCCCCCCCTTTATTTAAGAGAACTCTTTGAGCAACTCTTACTACAAAGAAATACTTGAAGTTGTACAGTTCTTTCAGTTCACTTCATTTTTGCTGCTTTTCTGAGTAAAATTTAATTTTTTGTGTTTATTTGCTGAGTTTCCAAATTCTTACTATGACCATGTAGTTGTGATTAGCCAGATAAAAAGTTAACGTTTTTATATAAATTTTAAAATTGGGAGATAATATATAACAATCCTTACTGACCTATGATAGTTATGAATAAAGATGATGAACATATAATATTTGATTTTTTATTCAGTATGTTGACATTGGTAAAGAAATGTCACAAAGTGCTTTAACTCTTACTCCTCTAATTTTAAATTCTAACTACTTTGGATCTAAAATGGCATCAGATTGGGCACCTGGGTGGCTCAGTTGGTTAAGCAACTGCCTTCGGCTCAGGTCATGATTCCCGGGGTTTGGGATTGAGGCCCACATCAGGCTCCCCCTGCTTGTGCTCTCTTTGTCAAATAAATCTTTTAAAAAAATAATAATAATAAAATGACATCAGATTATTTGTACTTTATTCTGGAGTGAGGAGTATTCCTGTCCCCCACTGCCCCTGCAGTTCTGATTCCATATTACATATTAAACAGTTATTGTGATAACTGTTTCCATTTCTGTTGGAAGATTGAATGTTGATAAATGGTTTCTAAGAAAAATCAATTAAAAGAGATACAGCAGGAGCAATAAGTGTCCAGCTGTTGGTTTTGGCTCAGGTCATGATCTCACTGTCAGGGAATTAAGCCGCTTGTGTGCTCCTCAATCAGCCCGGAGTCGGCTTGAGGTTTTCTCTCTCCTCGCCCCCACCACCAGGTGCTTGCTCACTCACTCTCTGACTCTCTAAAATAGATAAATCTTGGGGCGCCTGGGTGGCTCAGTGGGTTAAATAAAGCCTCTGCCTTCAGCTCAGGTCATGATCCCAGGGTTCTGGGATCGAGCCCCGCAGCGGGCTCTCTGCTCAGCAGGGAGCCTGCTTCCCCTTCCTCTCTTTCTGCCTGCCTCTCTGCCTACTTGTGATCTGTCAAATAAATAAATAAAATCTTAAAAAAAAAAATAAAATAGATAAGTCTTTAAGAAAAAAAGATACAATAAACTTATGAAGCATATAGGCTAGGATTTAGTGATAATAGCCAGTTTTTTAGTTTACTTATAAGATTTATTTGAGAGAGAGAGTGTCGGTAGGGGGAGGGACAGAGGGAGCAACTTCAGGTAAGCTCCCTGCTGAACGCAGAGCTCCGTGTGTGTGCTCAATCTCTCTGACAAAGAGATCATGACCTGAGCCTAAACCAAGAGTTGGAGACATAACTGACTGAGCCACCCAGACACCCCAATAGCCAGATTTTTAAAATTTTGTTTTTAAGCAAGTAATAATAATTATAAAATGTCTATGTATTTAACTCTAGCAGTGGTTCTTTTTTTCCCTTAAGATTTATTTAAATATTTCTTTATTTATTTGAAAAAGAGTGAGCATGCAGAGGGAGGGACAGAAGGAAACGCTTAAGATCTCAAGCAGACTTCCCAATGAGTGCAGGGCCTGACCAGGGCTCAATCTCACTACCCTGAGATTATGATCTGAGCCACACAGGTGCCCCTATAGCAGTGGTTCTTAAAGGGTGGTCCAGGACCAGTCCTCACCAGTACCCTTGCAGGGTTGCTTAAGGTCAAAGCTGTTTTTACTATAATACTGAGATGTTATTTGCCTTTTTCACTGCCAATTTCTCATGAATGTACCAGTGGTGATTTTTAGAGGTCACGTATGATATGTGCACAGCAGACTGAATGCAGAAGCAGATACGAGAATCCAGCTGTCTTCGATTAAGTCAGCTCTTAAAGAGTTTTGCAAAAACGTAAAAAAGGCAACTCTTATAAATTTTTTGTTTTGGCAAATGCAGGCATACCTCCACGATATTGCAGATTCAGTGCTAGACTACGGCAGTAGAGTGAATGTTGCAATAAAGCGAGTCAAATGAATTTTTTGGTTTCCCGGTGTGTATAGAAGTTATTCATGCTATACTGTGGTCTGTTAAGTGTGCAATAGCATTATGTCTTAAAGAATGTCCATGCCTTAATTTAAAAATACTTTATTGCTAAAAAATATGCTAACCATCATCTGAGCTTTGAGTGAGTTGTAATCTTTTTGCTGGTGGAGGGTCTTTCCTCGATGTTGATGACTGCTGATTGGTGGTTGCTGAAGGTTGGGGTGAATGTGGCAGCTTTTAAGATTTTACTTCTTTGTCAGAGAGAGAGAGTACAAGCAGAAGGACTGGCAGGCAGAGAGAGAAGCAGGCTCCCCACTGAGCAAGGAGCCTGATGCAGTACTTGATCCCCGGACCCTGGGATCATGACCTGAGCTGAAAGCAGATGCTTAACCAATTGAACCACCTAGACACCCTCATTTCAGCAGTCTTTTTTTTTTTTTTTTTTTTTAAGATTTTATTTATTTATTTGACAGAGATCACAAGTAGGCAGAGAGGCAGGCAGAGAGGGGGAAGCAGGCTGCCTGCTGAGCTTAATCCCAGGACCCTGAGATCGGGACCTGTTGCTGAGTCACCCAGGTGCCCCCCGTCATTTCAGCAATCTTAACAGCATTGTCACCAGGTGTAGATTCCATCTCTAGAAACCACTTTCTTTGTTCATCTATAAGAAGCAACTCTTCATCCATTAAAGTTTTATCGTGAGAATGCACCAATTCAGTCACATCTTTAGGCTCCGTGTTGTAGTTCTCTTGCTCTTTCCACCTGCAGTTACTGTCTCCACTGAAGTGTTGAACCCTTTAAAGTCATCTGTGAAGATCAGAATCCATTTCTTTTAAACTTCTGATAATGTTGATATTTTAATCTCTTCCCATGAATCATGAATATTCTTTTTTTTTTTTTTTAAAGATTTTATTTATTTATTGGAGAGGGAGAGAGAGAGAGAATGAGAGGAGAGAGGTCAGCGGGAGAAGCAACTCCCCGCTGAGCAGGGAGCCAGACGTGGTACAGGGAGCCAGACGTGGTACTCGATCCCCGGACTCCAGGATCATGACCTGAGCTGAAGGCGGTCGCTTAACCAAGTGAGCCACCCAGGTGCCCGAATCATGAATATTCTTGATGGCATCTAGAATGGTGAATCCTTTCCAGAGTTTTCAGTTTACTTTGCCCAGATGTTCAGAGGAATCACTCTCTATATCCAAGCATATATATCTTAGAAAATACATTTTTTTAATTATAAGACTTGAAAGTGAAAAAATACTCTCATCTTTGGGCTGCAGAATGGATGTTGTATTCACAGACATGAAAAGAACAATAATCTCGTTGTTCATGTCCATTAGAGCCGTTGGGTAATCACATGCATTGTCAGTGAGCAGTAGAATCTTTTTTCTGAGTAGTAGCTCTCAACAGTGGTCTCAAAATATTCAGTAAACCATGTTAAACACATGTGCTGTCATCCAGCCTTTGTTGCTCTGTTTATAGAGTATAAGCCGAGTAGATTTAGCATAAATTCTAAGGGCCCTGGGATCCTTGGAATAATAAATGATGAACATGAGCTTCACCAAGAAGTCACCAGCTGCATTGAGTCCCTGATATTATGTCAGCGTTTCTTTTAGGCTTTGAAGCCAGGCATTGCTTTCTCCTTTCTAGCTATGAAAGTCCTAGATGGCAACTTCTTCAAATATAATCTTGTTTTATCTACACTAAAAATCTGTTTGGTGTAGCCACCTTTGTTAATTATCTTAGGTCTTCTAGATAACTTGGCGGTAGCTTCTACGTCAGCACTTGCTGCTTTACCTTACCCTTTTATGTTATGGAGATTGCTTCTCAAACCACATGAACCAGCATCTGCTAGCCTCAAACTTTTCTTCTGCATGTTCCTCACCTCTCTTCAACCTTTGTAGAATTGAAGAAAGTTGAGGTCTTGCTCTGAATTAGGCTTTGGCTTAGGGAAATGTTGTGGCTGGCTTGATCTTCTATCCAAACCACTTAAACTTTCTCCTTATCAGCAATAAAGCTGTTTAGTGTTATCATTCATGTGTTCACTGAAGTAACACTTTGAATTTCCTTCAAGAAGTTTTCCTTTGTGGGGCACCTGGGTGGCTCAGTTATTAAGTGGCTGCCTTCGGCTCAGGTCATGATCTCAGGATCCTGGGATCAAGTCCAGCGTTGGGTTTCTTGCTCAATGGGAAGCCTGCTTCTCCCTCCCACTCACCCTGCTTGCGTTCCCTCTCTCTGGGTCTCTGTCAAATAAATAAATAAATAATTTTTTTTTAAAAGATTTTATTTATTTGTCAGAGAGAGAGAGGGAGAGCGAGCGAGCATAGGCAGACAGAATGGCAGGCAGAGACAGAGGGAGAAGCAGGCTCCCTGCCAAGCAAGGAGCCCGATGTGGGACTCGATCCCAGGACGCTGGGATCATGACCTGAGCCGAAGGCAGCTGCTTAACCAACTGAGCCACCCAGGTGCCCCTAAATAAATAAAATCTTTAAAAAAAAGAAGTTTTCCTTTGCATTCACAACTTGACTGTTTGGCATAAGAGGCCTAGCTTTTGGGCTACCTTGGCATTTAGCATGCCTTCCTCACTAAATTTAATCATTTCTAGCTTTTGAAAATGACTCTTGCTTTCATTTAGAAATGGTTGTTATTAATTGGCCTAATTTCAGTATTATTTTTGTCTCAGTGAATGGGGAGGCCTAAGGAGGGGCAATTGGCCAGTTGGTAGAGCTGTTAGAACAAACACATTTATCGATTTAAGTTTGCCATCTTCCATAGGTGAGATTTGTTGGGCCCAAAACAGTTACAACAAGTAACTTAGTAACATCACAGATCTTGTTGTCCAGTCACTATTAAAAAATATAATGATAAAATTTGAAATGTGAGAATTCCCTAAATGTGACACAGAGACACGAAGTGAACAAATGCTGTTGGAAAAAACAGTGCCAGTAGACTTGATCAGTGTGGGTTACCACACATCTTCATCTAAAGAACAAAAACAAAAAACATCATGTGGTGAGCACAGTAAAGTGAAGCACAGTAAAACTAGACAGGCCTTTCAGTTGTTATTTATGTTAATGTGACTGGTTTGTGTGATACCCAGGTTTTAATTTCTAGTGTGGTAAATATCAGTAACTATACCCATGTTAAAAAGAAAAAAAGAGGCTATTGGGAATCCTCAATAATTTTTTGAGACCAAAAAGCTTGAAAACAACTGTTCTGTAGTAACTGGTTTCATAAGTTTCCTTTACGACCTTATGTAAAGCACTGGTTCTAAACTTGAGCATGCATTAGTCACCTGGAAGACTTGTTAAGATAGATTGTTGACCTGTTCCCCAGAGTTTCTGATTCAGTAGTTCTGAGATGGGGCCTGAGAACTAGTGTTTCTAACAAGTCCCTGGGTGATGTTGGCCTGGGTGTTGCTGTTGGCCTGGAAACTGTATTCTGAGATTCACTGGTATAAAGAAATATTGCTTATAATGAAGGAAACCTAGGTATTGAGTACCTACTTAATTTATGCTCATAACAACTTTGTAGGGAGTTAGGTGTTCTCCCCCTTTTTATTTTTATTTTTTTAAGGTTTTTGTTTGTTTTCTTTTTTTAATTTGACAGCACGAGCAGGGGAGCAGCAAGCAGAGGGAGAAGCAGGCTCCCCACTGAGCAGGAAGCCTGATGAGGGGCTCCAGGGGCTCAGTCCCAGTACCTGAGGATCATGACCTGAGCCAAAGGCAGACACTTAACTGACTGAGCCACCCAGGTGTTCCTCCCCCTTTTTATTATACCTGAGGAAATTGAAACTTGGGGACTCCAAGCTAGAAAAGTACAGCAGCTATTCAAGTCTAACTTCAGGCCTATTCTCTTTACATAAATTCCTTTTTTATCTTTTTAATTGGTGATGGCTTTATTGAGATCTAATTCTTGTATAATTCACCCATTTAAAGTATACAGTTCAGTGGTTTGTTTGTTTGTTTGTTTTAACACATTTATTTTGGAGAAAGCATAAGTGAGAGGGGCTGAAGGAGACAGAATATCAAGTTGACTCCCTGCTGAGCACAGAGCCAATGCAGGACTCAGTCTCGTGACTCTTGAGATCATAACCTGAGCTGAAACCAAGAGTTAGACGCTTCACTAACTGCAGCGGTGGGGCAGTTGATTTCTTTTAGAGAGATGCACACATGAGCAGGGGTTGGGACAGAAGGAGAGAATTCTAAGCAGGCTCCCCTCCGAGGGTGGAGCCCGACAAGGGGACTTGATCACATGACCCCAAGATCATGACCCAAGCTGAAATCAAGAGTCAGGGGGCATCTGGGGGCTCAGTTGTTAAGTGTGTGTCTTCGGCTCCGGTCGTGATCCCAGCGTCCTGGGTTTGAGCCCTGCATCAGCTCCCTGCTCGGCGGGAAGCCTGCTTCTCCTCTCGCACTCTCTCTACTCATGTTCCCTCTCTCCCTGTGTCTCCCTGTGTCTCTGTCAAATAAATAAAATCTTTTTTTTAAAAAAAGAGAAAAGATATAATCTTATATCTTATATAAAGATATAATCTCTCATCTGCCTTTTTACCTTCCTAGACTAGTGTTAGATGTGTGTCTGGAGGAAAAATTATATTTTTTTCAATTTACAGACTATACATGGCATCCTTTCATGGTGCTCTGTATGCTGAGGTAACAGCAACAAGAAATGAGCTGCGTTATCATCAGAAATGTGTGGTTCAGGCTATAGTAACCTTCCTTAGGTTAAATTACCAGGAATCTTGTGGGGGGTGGTTTTATTGGCTTCTTTTTTAAAACAAAAGTATCTTAGTTAAGCACTCTTTTTTTTTTTTTTTTTTTTAAGATTTTATTTATTTGTCAGAGAGAGAGAGGGAGAGAGCCAGCACAGGCAGACGGAATGGCAGCAGAGGCAGAGGGAGAAGCAGGCTCCCTGCTGAGCAAGGAGCCCGATGTGGGACTCGATCCCAGGACGCTGGGATCATGACCTGAGCCGAAGGCAGCTGCTTAACCAACTGAGCCACCCAGGCGTCCCAGTTAAGCACTCTTTAATGCTGCATTTCAGTAGCAATGTAGGGAGGACCCTCCAAAAGGGATTTCACAAGTTTTGTCTCTACTGTGTTTTTCACTAGGCTGTAGTGGGAGTAGTTTTGATCCTTGGTTGAGAATTGCACACCTGTGGAATGTACTTATCTTACTGATCTTTTAGAACATTGGTCCCCATACTTTTTATCACTCAGTCCATAGATAAACTATTCTTTGAACATACACCCAACTGTATTTTTATAAATTACCTACTGGTACTACTATACCAACATGCAAAAACAAAGTGGGTCACAGTTTAAAACAAGATCTGATATTTTCTTCATAGATACACTTGATGGCCTTGCTTTCTTTGGTAGATAATTGTTGTTCTGAATGCTGTGTGATGCTGGAGAGTTTTGCATTTGGTTTTGGGTATTGTGACCTCCTCAGAAGCTTTGGGTATGGCAGCCCCTCCTCCTCACCTTACCTAGGGAGCCTGCCTGAGATGGCTTCCTTTTGGGGCTGGATTCCTGATGTTGCCTTGTTCACTCACTGCCACATCTTGTCACTGCAGGTACAGGTGCAGGTACAACAGTCTCCGCAGCAGGTCTCAGCTCAGCAGCTCTCCCCGCAGCTCACGGTTCACCAGCCTGCTGAGCAGCCCATCCAGGTCCAGGTGCAGATCCAAGGCCAAGCACCACAGCCGGCAGCCCCTTCCATCCAGACCCCGTCTCTGCAGAGCCCCAGCCCTTCGCAGCTGCAGGCGGCCCAGATCCAGGTGCAGCACGTACAGGCAGCCCAGCAGATCCAGGCTGCAGAGATTCCAGAGGAGCACATCCCACATCAGCAGATCCAGGCTCAGCTAGTGGCTGGCCAGTCTCTTGCCGGGGGTCAGCAGATCCAAATCCAGACCGTGGGTGCCCTTTCCCCACCACCGTCTCAGCAGGGCTCACCCCGGGAAGGGGAACGGCGGGTTGGCACAGCCAGTGTCCTCCAGCCAGTGAAGAAGCGCAAAGTGGACATGCCCATCACTGTGTCCTATGCCATCTCAGGGCAACCGGTGGCTACCGTGCTGGCCATTCCACAGGGCCAGCAGCAGAGTTATGTGTCTTTGAGGCCAGACTTACTGACAGTAGACAGTGCCCACCTGTACAGTGCCACTGGGACCATTACTAGCCCTACAGGAGAAACCTGGACCATCCCTGTTTACTCTGCCCAGCCCCGTGGGGATCCTCAGCAGCAGAGCATTACCCACATTGCCATTCCCCAGGAAGCCTACAATGCAGTTCACGTCAGTGGCTCACCCACGGCCCTGGCAGCTGTAAAGCTGGAGGATGACAAGGAGAAGATGGTGGGCACCACGTCTGTAGTGAAAAACTCCCATGAAGAGGTAGTGCAGACCCTTGCAAACTCTCTCTTTCCAGCACAGTTCATGAATGGCAACATCCACATTCCAGTGGCTGTGCAGGCTGTGGCAGGCACCTACCAGAACACAGCTCAGACTGTCCATATATGGGACCCTCAGCAGCAGCCACAACAGCAAACTCCCCAGGAACAGACGCCGCCACCGCCGCCGCCGCAGCAGCAGCAGCAACTCCAGGTTACTTGTTCAGTAAGTGATGACTTACCGGTAGGGCAGCCTGCTCCCCCAGGGCCAAGTGCAACACAGAACTTCCTGGCAACCTCTGGCTTGTTTACTGCAATGATGTTGGTCTTTCAGTAGTATATTTAATATTTTAGTTGAGTTTGGGGAGGGGGAATAGAAGCAGCAGGTGAAAGCTATAGAACAGGCAGGCATTCTGTCCTGGTACTTGGAGGTAGATGAAATGATCAGCAGCTGCTTTGGGGGTAGATGCCATGGATGCTTCTTTGTCATCCCTTTTTAAGAAGAATAAAGTTCTAGGGAAGGACTAATGGGACATGCCGAGTATTATCTGAGTTTAATAAGCTATTCTCTACACCACGAATGACTGAATCTAGTGGAACCCTTGTCGTTCAGTACACAGGCTATAAACTCATCACAACGGAGAGGCTGTGAAATTATTCCTTTTGAGTTATCTGTGGACACACTGTAGGTGAATTAGCAGATGTAAAATACTTCCTGGTGGGCCTGTTAAAATTAATCACCTTTGGGAGTGTCAGATAAACTACCACAGTGGGGTTTTTTTTTATGTTCCTTAAATAATCAAGCCTTGGTTAATTTTCTATTATGAAAGCTATGTTGAAAAAAATGCTTAACTTTTTATTTTGAAATAATCTTATACTTACAGAAAATAGAACTCTCTTGAAATTTCGAATTTAAAATTAGCTCTTTGGGGGCACCTAGGTGGCTCAGTGGATTAAGCCTCTGCCTTCGGCCCAGGTCATGATCTCAGGGTCCTGGGATCGAGCCCTGCATTGGGCTCTCTGCTCCGCAAGGGAGCCTGCTTCTCCCTCTCTCTCTGCCTGCCTCTCTGCCTACTTGTGATCTCTGCCTGTCAAATAAATAAATAAAATCTTAAAAAATAAAATTAGCACTTTTTTCTAATGTTAAGCCTTTTCTTTCTTTCTTTCTTTCTTTCTTTTTTTTTTTTTAAGAGGACGAGTGTTGGTGTGAGCAGGGGGTGAGGGAGAGGCAGACTTAAGCAGACTGTGCTTGGTGTGGAGCCTGACTCAGAGCTTGATTTTATGACCCTGAGATCATAACCTGAGCTGAAATCAAGAGTCGGAGGCTTAACTGACTGAGTCACCGAGGTTCCCCTAATTGTTACATCTTTTTAAGGATACCACAGAGGTGTGGATAAATTTATTCCTTGAGACTGTTAGCAAACTTTAGGGCTTCTGGTCTCATGGGACTGCTAAACGCAATGTGCCTCAGAGGGCAGGGGCTCCTGGGAATGCATGCAAGGAGCTGGTATAAACAGAGCACTATTAGACTAGGGACTGTACTCAGAAACTCAGGCTGTAAGCAGAGGCTGACAAAGCAGTTTCAGAGGCTGGTATATTATAGGTGACTTTTTATGGACTATTAAATATGCAGCTGCCAAGGCCTAGATGTAGAACTGTCATTGCTTCAGGTAGCTTATAGACCAGTTTTGGAGTGATAATGCATGTTTCCTATTTTCTGAATTTCTTATAAGGCAGCATAATCAAGCGTGACGTGACGTTTTATGTTCCACACTCACAAAAACAAACTGGGTATTGAGAAACCATTCTAGGTTAAAAAGTCAACAGAGACGTCTTTGTGGGAAAAGTGGCATTTGATCTCTGTAGCTTCAACTGACAAAAATGGAGCAGCATCCTGACAGAGCCAGAGATGGACAGAGGGGACATGGCCTAGTACAGCATGAGAGGGGGACTGTGGGAGAGGAGTTAGTACAGGGAGCAAAGGATTTATCTTCCCAAAGGGAAGAGTTGAGCTTGACCTGATCTGTGGTAGGAATTGTTTCCATAATCCTAAGAGTTGTGATAACAAGATCAAGTATGGATGTGTAGAATTAATTGCATGTAGGTGAAACCAGCCTGGAGAATTATGATGTAGCTCACCTTTTGCTCATAGGGATGGGGAGGATATCAGGCCTTTCCTCAGCTTTCCTGGTCCTTATCGTCTCAGTCTGCAGGTCAGGCCTCTTTTCATGCTCATCAGGCTCTGCAATTTCCATTTCTGGGCCCTTAAGCAAGAGAAGATCCTTTTGGGAGTTCATCTTAGTAGGCCCTTGTTCTTCAGAGGCAGTGTCTCCTTTGGGAAAGTCTTACAGGAATGAATGTCAGGTATTACCAGAAAAGGAAAATTTGAGAAGAATACCCATCATGTGGGAAAGGTGAGTTTGTCCATTTATACCACAAACATCCTTCTGCCCTCTGTATTGGGCTTAGTGCCAGGTGCTGAGGAACAGATATGAATAGTTTCTTCCCTTGGAGTACTCGTAGTCCATGGGGAAGATAATTGTGCTGTGATTTGAGTTGAGCCCTAAGGAGAGCTGATGACAGAATATTGTGCTCTTCCCCTGGCATATCCTTTATGAAAGTTACCACATGCCTTTAAAACCAGATTTATGGTGAAACCTCCCTCCCTTGAGCTTACATCCACCTCTGTCTATGGCCCTGTTTCTCCACTTTGCTTTATTCCCAGAGTTCTCAGGCATTATCTGTACAAGCTGATTCTGCCTACTAACCAATTTTCTCTTCAATTTATCACTGATTCTGTTCTTGTCAAAGTCAGCAGTGACTTCTTGTGGCCAGATCCAACAGGCATGTCTGTTTTTATCTCATAACAACATGACACAATAGACCATACTTACCTTCTTGGAATTCTCTGGCATGGTTTTCATCCTATCCACCACTGTTTTGGGTTTTTTGTTTGTTTGTTTTTTTACTTCTCAGGAGAGTTTACTCGTGCTTTTATCTGAACCATATATATTCATGTTCCTCAGAACTCAGTACTAGCCTTCTTTTCTCTTTAAATAGTTTCTGTCTATGGCCGTGGTTTTCAGCACCCGCTAGACAGCTGGTGCCACTGAAGGTGATAGTCACTGGCAACATCTGCCAGGCACTATTTCAGTGTTACACAGGTCATTTAATTCACTCACCAACTTTATGAGGTATGCACTACTATCTCCATTTTATAGGTGAAGAAAATGAGACACAGATTAAACAGCAAGACCAAAGCCATGGTTAGTAAATAAAAGAGTTGGGGTTCAGCCCCAGGTAGGCTGGCTCTGGAGCCCATGTCTTATACCCTGTGCTGCATTGAGACACAGAACTTTATCTCTAGACCGTGCCTTTTCCTTTAAACCTTTCTCATGCCTCCCGCAGCGTATTTTTCATTCACTTGGATTTCTTGAAGCTATCTCAGCCCTTCATTAGCATCACCTATTGAGAAATTCTCCTCTCGGGACACTTGGCTGGCCCACTTGGCTAGAGCATGTGACTCTCGATCTTGGGGTCATGAGTTCTAGCTGCATTTTGGTAATAGAGTTAACTTAAAAATAGATTCCTAGGTGGGTGGGTGGATGACCTGTTTTAAGAAACAAAAACAAGGGACGCCTGGGTGGCTCAGTTGGTTGGACGACTGCCTTCGGCTCAGGTCATGATCCCGGAGTCCCGGGATCAAGTCCCGCATAGGGCTTCCAGTTCCACGGGGAGTCTGCTTCTCTCTCTGACCTTCTCCTCTCTCATGTTCTCTCTCACTGTCTCTCTCTCAAATAAATAAATAAAATCTTTTAAAAAAAGAAAGAAAGAAAGAAAAACAAAATTTCCCTTCTCAGAAAGTGGTACCATCCCTACCCATTTGTTTAAACCGGAAACCCAAGAATCATCCTTGAGTCTGCTTTCCCTTTTCACAGCCAACTCGTCAACAAGCTACTTTGGTTCTACCACCACACTTCTCAACATTTCTTAAATCTTCTTCATTGCCATCCTAGTCCAGGCAACTAGCACCTTTGCCCGTCAATCCATTCTCCATAAATCAGAATATTTTTTTTTAATGTAGGATGATGTCACTTCCCAGCTTAAAACTCTCCAAGGACTCCACATTATAAAGAAGAAGGAAAACTCTGTACCACAGTGTACAAAGCCCTACTTACATCTGTAGTTTTCGTCCTGGTTGGGATCACTACTACCCCACCCAGTGACAAACATTTAGACATGTAAAAGAATTTTGTTGTCAAGATGCTTGGAAATGCTATATTAATGGGGGAAGGCACATAGTGAAGGGGGCCAGGCGAAAGACCAGAAGCAAAGTACTGCCCCGCATGCCCTGTCGCCCACCTACTTATTTAGTCAGACTCCTAGATTTGCAGCTTGGGTAGGTGGTATTGCCATTGAACAAGATAGGAAGGGAATAGATCTGGACAGGGAAAGTGTTGAGTTCTCTCCATAGATGGTAATCTGAGGTAGTTGTAAGATGGAGACATAAAGTACCCCCTGGGTATATTAATGGCAGATCTAGCTTGGAGCTGCATAGTTAGCAATCATTTCCACAAACATGGAAGTCTGAACTGGAAAAGTGGGTAAGACTCTCCAAGGAGATGGTAGTTGAACTGAGAAGTGTGCCTAGAGTGGAGCTCCTGGGTTGACAAATATTTAAGAGCCTCACACTGATACTTTTTTTGTGGTTTTTTGTTTGTTTGTTTGTTTGTTTAATTTTATTTATTTATTTGACACAGAAAGAGATCACAACTAGGGAGAGCCCGATGTGGGATTCAGTCCCAGGACCCCGGGATCCTGACCTGAGCCAAAGGCAGTAGCTTAACTGACTGAGTCACCCAGGCGCCCAAGAATTTTTACTTTTATTCATTGATAAGGAGCTTTATGTGTCATAAATTATTTTGCCTTCAGTTTGAATGATTTGACATTCCTTAGCTCTTTGGGTAGGCCCTGGCGTGGAGAATTCCTCAAAGGAATTTGTTCAGAATATAGACTGGTGTGTGAGGCCCAAGAACCTATGCCTGGTATCTTTGTTGGTGTTTATCCCGCCCAGTATGGGGATTGTGATTGACACTCATGGACATTTCATGTGCCACTTTGTGTGCACAACTTGGCTTTTAGACCATTGAGGACAAGACAACTCTTCCTTTGGAGGCAGGAAGCTAGAGTAGTACCTCCTGTCTTCAGAAAATACCCTTAGGAGGGACGCCTGGGTGGCTCAGTTGGTTAAGCAGCTGCCTTCGGCTCAGGTCATGATCCCAGCGTCCTGGGATCGAGTCCCACATCAGGCTCCTTGCTTGGCGTGGATATATTCTAAAAGCATCCCAGATGTTTTTAAGTGCACTCAGGTTTAATGGTCATTACTCTGGACACTTGATAATTCAACGTGTGGTCTGCAGACCAGCTCCCTTACTTGGGAACTTGTTAGAAATGCAGAATCTCAGTTCCCACCTGAGACCTTTCAAATCGGAATCTACACTTGAAGAAAATCCAAGAATTTTTTTTTTTTTTTTTTTTTTCACTTTATAGTTTGGCAAGCACTGCTTTGGGCCAGTAGTTCTGAGTAGTGACTAAACTTTAGAATTGCCTTTTTATGTGGGAAGGTATTTGAAAGACTGTAATCTCTTTAAAAAGAGATTCTGGGGTAGAAGCCAGGTATTGGTATTTCTAATTCAGGGATTCAAAAGTCCAGCCAGGGCTGAGAAGCATTGCAGGAGCCTTAACTGTTCTTGGGGTAAGGAGTAGAACTCCAGTGGTCTTTGAAAGTAGGATAACAAGTGGAAGAAAGATACTTTTTTAATACAAGAACCACAGGTAACATTTTTCTAGCATTTTTGTGGAAGGGTCTGGTGCAAAACAATACTGGCACATTTTGATGGTTTCTCTCTTACAGGCTCAGACTGTCCAGGTTGCTGAAGTTGAACCACAGTCACAGCCACAGCCTTCCCCAGAACTTCTGCTTCCAAATTCTCTGAAGCCAGAAGAAGGGCTTGAAGTCTGGAAAAACTGGGCCCAGACAAAGAACGCTGAGCTAGAGAAGGATGCTCAGAACAGACTGGCACCCATTGGGAGTGAGTGTTTATTGGTTGGGGTGGGGTGGACTGGACTCTGGCTAAAATGTAACGGTACTGAAACAGCAGGAGGACATGATGGCAGGAAAGTGGCGTCCTTTGGCTCTGGGGTTTAGGGATCACCATCTGAAATAATATGCCGAATTCAGGACAGGCAACAAGCAGACCTGACCTGCTGCACATGAACAGGATTTATGGTGTTTGCCCAAGACCAAGCATATTTGTACACATGGATTTCTGAAGTCAACCTAGCAGATCTGCGCAGAGTGAATTCTGGAAAGAGATAGGAACCAGTGACTGTCTTTAAGGCTCTTCTTCCTTAACATTATGTTTGTATTCTTCCTCACCTTACAGAGTATGGATTTTGCGGGTTTTTTGCTTTCATGTCTTGGCCCCAATAATAATTTTGAAGGTATGTGAGGTGGGGAGGATTGTGGGAAGGAAATCGTTAGTGTAAATAGGGCATACATGATTATTGTCTTAGTAGGCCAGTTCTGACCTTAGATGCAGGTAACTGTTTCTGTCCTAGCTCCCTGATGATCACTGTCTAACCTGAGCGCTCCCAGGGATATGAGCAGCCAGTTAAGAGGTTACTCTTGCCAGGACCCCCATTCACCTTTGGGGGTCACCTTTGGCTTGTGTTGCAGGGCGCCAACTCTTGAGATTCCAGGAAGATCTCATCTCTTCTGCTGTGGCTGAGTTAAATTATGGGCTCTGTCTAATGACACGGGAAGCTCGAAACGGAGAAGGTGAACCCTATGATCCAGATGTGCTCTACTATATTTTCCTGTGTATTCAAAAGGTAGGAAACAGACTCCAGAGGAACATGTTCAAGCTGTGTTCCTGTTGGGTATTTGCTGGTTACTGAAATTAGTAAAATGATAAACAAGTGGGTTTTTGTTTTTTTTTTTCAATATTATTTATTTGACAGACGGAGATCACAGGTAGGCAGAGAGGCGGGCAGAGAGAAAGAGAGAGAGGCGAAAGCAGGCTTCTGGCTGAGCAGAGAGCCTGATGCGAGGCTCGATCCCAGGACCCTGGGATCATGACCTGAGCCAAAGGCAGAGGCTTTAACCCACTGAGCTACCCAGGCGCCCCTAAACAAGTGGTTTTAAGGAAGTTCTCTTTCAACTAATAATGAGTTTTTATTTTTTTAATTTTATTTTCATTAAGTAAATTAACATAGAGTGTATTAGTTTCAGGGGTGGAATCCAGTGGTTCATCAGTTGCACATCACACCAAGTGCTCATTATATCATGTGCCCTCCTTAATGCCTGTCACCCAGTAACCCATCCTCCCCCCACCTCCCCTCTAGCAGCCCTCAGTTTGTTCCCTGTAGTTAAGAGTTTCTTAGGGTTTGTCTCTGTCTCTGATTTCATCTTATTTTATTTTTCCCTCCCTTCCCCTATGATCCTGTTTTGTTTCTTAAATTCCACATATGAGTGAAATCAACTATATATTGAGTTTTTTTGATGTGCATTTTTAAAAATTGCAAAAGATCGAACATGTTTGCTTCAAAAAAATAAAATAAACATCAGCCATAATCCCATCATCTAGAGAAACTTTTGCTAAAATATTTGTTATAGTATCTGAGAGCCTTTTTAAAAAAAATACAAAGCATTTATATAATAGATTTTATTAAAGTAAATATGGTTTGCATAAAAGTAACTATCCAAAACAAAGTCTGGTATTAATATTCAGCTCATTTTCTCATTGTTCTCTGCATTAACACAAAATAATATTTGAGAATCTAGCTAGAATATGCAACTGTAGGTAGGCTTTGAGGACATCTTAGGTGCAGTGTAACAGGGAAACTTGATTTAGGACCCACAGTTCAGGAGAGCAGGGGTGGATTTCTCAGTGTGTGAGTGCTCTTGTGGTGAAGCCCTCAGTGTGATGGAGGAACGCTTGCTGGTTGGGATTCACCCTGTTGCCTGAGCCTAAGAAAAGTCTGCTTCCCTCTTTATTTCTCTTTCTTCCCAGTCACACAGGGCACTTGAGTAAATTGCTTTACATACTCGGTTTCATTCCATGCTCTCCCTAGTCCTGGAAGGCAGGCACAGTCATTTCCACTGACAAAAAAAACTGAGCCCCAGAAGTTAAAAAACTCGCACGAGTTACTTAACTTACACCATGGCTAATAAGAGCCTGGCCCCAGAGCCTGCGTTATGGTTTTTTACTACCACAAGACAATGCCCTGCCTGGGTGAAATAGTGTTTGCAAAATCTGTCCCATTGACCAGCTCTCCACAGAATGTTACCAGAGTCATTTCATATGATCTGAAGTATACTCTGGAAATGTCATATGCAGGACCTTTTTGACCTGTTACATTGTTTTGTTAAGGAGGCAGACGTGGGTAGGGAGAGATGATGATACTGGTAGCACAGTGTTTATTTCCCCTGAAAGTTTTACTCAGGAAATTATCAACAACTTTTACTGTTTTTCTTTTAGTATCTTTTTGAAAATGGAAGGGTTGATGACATTTTCTCCGATCTTTATTATGTTCGATTCACGGAGTGGCTACATGAAGTTCTGAAAGACGTTCAGCCCCGAGTCACTCCACTTGGTAAGCGTCTTCTTAGTCCTTGAATGTCTTTCCCACCTGGGTTTTAAAAAGGTTAGCTGCCGGTGTGGCTGCCTGTGATAAAGCGTGTGGGTGAGGAGGCTATAAATCCTAGGTACCAGCCTTAGCTTCTGTGCTGCTTGGCCTCGTATGCAAGGGGCACTGCATACCAGACAGAGAATCCGGCAGGTCCCAGTGTGGCAAGGACATGGGGCACGGAGAGTTGGTGTACTCTTTTTTGTTTGTTTGTTTGTTTGTTTGTTTTAATTAAAATTTACTGATTAAAATTAGAATCACTGCATTAAGAATTATGAACTGTTTGATCTGTAGGTTACTCATGTTACATATTGGGGTTTTTTCCATGTGTTTGAACATGCACACAGATATATCTAGATGTATATATAGATACATAGATATTCTGCATATATAGAACATAATTTTTGCTTTACCCATATAACCACCTGAATAGCATGCGTCGGAAAGAACAGGAGTTTTACAGTAGAATGTCTGAGGTGTCTGTTTTGTTTTTTAATAAACTTTCTTCTTTTTAGAGCAATTTTAGGTATACAGAAAAAATGAGCAGGGCATAGAGAATTCCATAATACTCTCTCACACACTGTTTCTTCGTTTATTTAATACCTTGTATTGGTGTGGGGTATTTGTTATAATTGATGAGCCAATGTTGATATTAGTAACTAAAGTTGTAGCTTACATTAGGATTCACTCCTCCTGTGCTGCATTCTTTAGGTGTGGACAAATGTGTAATGACATATTTCTGTAATTACAATATCATACATAAGTTTCAGGTCTAAAATCCTCTGTGTTCCACCTGTTTATCCCCCTTCCCTCCACATCCCTGGCAATCACTGATCTTTTCACTGTTCCATAGTTTTGCCTTTTCCAGAATATCATATAGTTGGAATAATTTAGTATGTAGCTCTCTCAGATTGGTTTCTTTCACTTAGCAATATACATTTTTTTTTTAAAAGATTTTATTTATTTATTTGGCAGACAGAGGTCACAAGTAGGCAGAGAGGCAGGCAGAGAGAGAGAGGAGGAAGCAGGCTCCCTGCTGAGCAGAGAGCCCGATGTGGGGCTCAATCCCAGAACCCTGCGATTATGACCCAAGTCGAAGGCAGAGGCTTTAATCCACTGAGCCACCCAGGCGCCCCAGCAATATGCATTTAATGTTCCTGTATGTCTTTTTCATGGCTTGACAGCTCACTTCTTTTTCTTTTTATTGCTGAACAATAATCCACTGTATGGATGTGTGTGTTTATCCACTCACCCATTGAAGGACATCTCCGTTGCTCCCAAGTTTTGGCAATTACGAATAAAGTTGCTCTAAACATTGTGTGCAGGTTTCTGGTGGAAGAACAGACAAATCACCGGAATAGCATAGAGAGCCCAGAAGTAATGTCACACAAATATAACTGGCTTATCTTTGACAAAGGAGTAGAGGCAGTTCAGTGGAGAAGAGCAGTCTTCTCAACAAATG
This sequence comes from Mustela lutreola, assembly GCF_030435805.1. Taxonomy (NCBI): domain Eukaryota; kingdom Metazoa; phylum Chordata; class Mammalia; order Carnivora; family Mustelidae; genus Mustela; species Mustela lutreola. The sequence goes on along the minus strand of NC_081291.1, from coordinate 18,907,468 downwards.
GCGCTGCAGCAACAGGACACTCACGTACAAAAACATGAATCTAGATGCAGACCCTACGCTGTTCACAGAATCCATTCACACTGGGTCACAGACCAAAATGTAAAACACAAAACGGTAAAACTCCTAGAAGATAACATAGATAACATAGGAGAAAATCTAGGTGACCTTGGGCTTGGTAGTAACTTTTTGGATGTAACACCAAAAGCACAGTCCATGGAAGAAAATAACTGATAAGCTGGACTTCATTAAAATTAGAGACTTATGACCTATGAAAGACACTTTTAAGAGAATGAAAAGACAAGCTAGACTGGAAAAAAATCTTTTGCAAAACACATACTTGATAAAAGATTGGTATTCAAAATATACAAACAACTCTTAACACTCAACAATAAGAAGAAAGCAAAACCTGATTCAAAAAATAGGCAAAAGATCTGAAACAGATTCCTCACCAAAGAAGATATACAAGTGGCAAATAAGTATATAAAAAGATGTTTATCATTAGATATCATCAGGAAATTGCAAACTAAAATGAGATACCACTGTACCCCTATCAAAATGGCTAAAATCACAAACAGTAGCAGCCTCAAGTGCCGGAGAGAGAGTACAGGAATGCTCATTCTTTGCTGGTTGGAATGCAAAATGGTATAATCCCTTTATAAGACAGTTTGACATTTTCTTTTAAAAGTGAACATTCAAAAAATAAAAAATAAAAAAAACAAAAGTGAACATTTTCTTACCTTATGATCCAAGAGTTGTGCTCCTTGGTATTTATTCAAATGAGCTGAAAATTTAAATCCACACAAATATCTGAGTTTTAATCCTGGCTTTGCCGTTATTAAATGTATGCTGCTTATGGGGGTATAACTCAGTGGTAGAGCATTTGAAAGCAGAATGTATGCTGCTTAAACTTTTTTTTCCCATCAAAAAAACCTAACTGGAATTAAAAACTTCTTTTAAAAAAATTGAGATGCAATTGATATATTAGTTTTAGGTATACAACATAATGAATTGATATATGTGTGTTTTGTTTAATGATGTAGTTTAGTTAACATCCATTACCACAGAATTAGATGCTTAAACTTTAAGAAAAAATTACTGGTTAAACAAATACTTTTTGAATACCTGCTGTGTGCCAGGCAAGTATTCCAGGTATAGATAATACAATGTTGTAACGAACTAAATGGAGCTTATAGTCTGATGGGGGGAGACAATGTGTAAATAGCCAATTTATGAAGAACAAAGCACAGGGGAATGGAAAGCGTTAAGGGCATTGGGAGGGAGGCCTCTCTGAGGCGCTGTCATTAGAACAGAAACCAAGTAAGTGATTCCCTACATGATTTGCAGATTTTCAAGCCAAGTGTGGCTATGCCAAGTTTGCTTTTTTAAAAAATTGTATTACAGAAATTTCAAGCACATACAAAAATTAAACAGAATAGGTAAGTGACATTCCCATGTACCTGCTGTCCATGGCAAATCTTGTGTCTTGTGCACACCTGCTTTTCCCCTCCTATATTATTTTGAAGTAACTTCTAGACTTGATTCATAAATACTTAGTATACTTGACATACCATGATGCCACTGTTATAATTGAAAAAAAGATAATTCCATAATGTCATCAAAGTCTACCCTACCCTTTGTTCAGATTTCTAAGTGTCTCATAAATGTCACAATCTTGTTTATTTGAGTCAAGGTGCAAATAAGGTCCATACATTGAAATTGCTAATGTGTCTTAGTATTTAGCTTTAATCTTTAATTTTCTCCTTGATTCTATTTCTTACAATTTTTTATGGAAGAAATTAGCCATTTATTAATTGATTTATTAAGTACCAGGGAGTGCTCCGGGAGGGAGGGACTGAGGGAGACGGAGAGAGAGAATCTCAGGCAAGCTCCATGCCCAGCATGGGGGCCAGCTTGGAGTCTAATCCCACCACACATAAGATCATGACCTGAGCCAAAACCAAGAGTCAGACACTCAACTGACTAAACCACCCAGGCACCCTGAAACTAGCCTTTTAAATTGTCAGTCTGATTACATCCCCATAGTGTAGTTTAACATAGTTTTCTGTTCCCTGTATTCACAGTTAATTGATAGTTCGTGTAAAGACTTCTTTGATCAGGTTTTGATTTTTGTGTTTCTTTTTGGCAAGGTTATGTCATAGATGTTGGTTATATACTTCCAACTGATACCCATAATGTCTGTATACATTAATTCATTAGGAGTTGCAGATGGTGTTATTCTGATATTATTACTTTTTCATTATTAGCTGAAGTACAAAGCAAAACTTTCACTTGATCACTCTTTTAATACCTAGCAATATAGATGATGGATTTTATAGGAGAGACAGATAAGGGCTTATTTCTTTTCTTTGTTTAGCAGTTTTTATGGTAATGAGTTGGTTCACTGGTTTCATCCAGTGATAACCAGTTCACTTTCTTTTCTTTTTTTAAGAAATCATTTGTGAACTAATGAATTTAAGCATATTTAATTTGGCTCAATCCATTGCAGTTCTTTTTTGCTGTGCAAATAGTTCCATCTTTGGCCATTTGGAACCTCCTAAATTGCTTTTAAGTTCTTTGGACATGGCTCTATTTCCTTGGTTTCTGATTGGCCAAATGTTCTAGGCTGACCATGGACAGTTTCTGTTTTCCGTCTTGATGTGGAATTGGTCAGTTCTCCGTGGAGACTGGTTCCTTTTAGTGGTAAATGGCATTTTAAGAAGCACAGTCTGGATGCACAGGGGTGTTCATTGCTCCTGGGTTGGTCGTTGCTCATAGGCCTTTCAGTGGGAAGAACTAAAAAAAGCTAAAATAGGTCATTTCGATGCTTGCAGTTCAGATTGAGAACTGTCAAGTTTTTATATGATGTCCCTGTCTGCATCTCCCTTCTCGCATGCCAGGAGTCCTGGTTTTTAGATCCTAAACTTGGCTTTCAGTTTTGTTAAGAAGTAGTTCAAGCTAGGGAGGCTCATTAAATGGCAGAGTGAAGTAAACCCAAGGAAACAGCACATGCCAAGTACGTGTGGGACCATTTCTACCACTGGCCTTCCCCAAGGAGGGATCTCTGTGCCACTCACCTGCTTCAGATATGTTTGAGGGCAGGGAAGCTTACCTCATTACCAGTAGGCCTCAAAAAGGGAGTAGAGCTAGAGCTGCCCTGAAGAGACTGGAGTGCACTTAATGGAGCTTTGGCAGGAGCAGAGAAGAGGAATGTGTTGGGCAGAATATTTCTTTCCCCGCTTCTAGGAAGTGACATCCTTACTGCCTGCCTGGAGGATCCTGCAACTCCAGCAGGAGAGCGCTTTCATCACCGCCTTAGTGCCTGGCGCACAAACACTTGTACGTTAACTGTTGAACGAACACATGAAGGGGGCTTGGTGATCAACTCATGTCGCCTTTTTCTTTGGTGTAGACCTGGATGCACAAGGCTTTTGATCAAACACTGGCCTTAGCCCCTGTCCAGCTCTCAGTTTGCTTACAGACCGGGTTCTTAAAGTAAAATCTGTGCTGTCGGGGAATCCTGTAATAGTTTGAATATCGTTCTCCAATATCATTTTCCCCTTTATCCAGAGAGGGGATACGAATGGGTTTGCTTTCTAGAGGTAGAAAATGTGAAAGGTTTAGCATGGGCCAACAGGCACCCGTACCAGTTCTTTGGGCCTTAACGCCTGAAAATACAATGCAAGCTCTGTACCCTCTTTGTAGAGAAGTATGCACATATGCAGAGTTTGTTATATAGTTTTGGGTGTTTCAGTATTCTTTTGCCCCACTGTAACTGTGGATTAGAGGAAGAATTAACAGGTAAGCGCAATCATACAGGCCAGTGGTTCTTAGGAACTTGTTAGAAATGCACATTACCAGGACCCACCCCAGAAACATGGGCTGGAACTCAGCCATTTGTGTTTTATCCAGCTTCCAGATGGTTCTGCCATTCCCTAGGGAGATTTTTCTGGTTAAACTTGTACTCTTTTGTGGTCCTTGTGCCTCCCACCTCCCGTCCTACACCTCTGAGGGCCCACCTGCCATCCTCTTGTTGTAGCAGTGCTCTATTCCTCCTAGGCTATGTCCTGCCCAGCCACGTGACTGAGGAGATGCTGTGGGAGTGCAAGCAGCTCGGGGCTCACTCCCCTTCCACCCTGCTGACCACCCTCATGTTCTTTAACACCAAGTAAGTGTTCTAGAAGCTCCATGCTTAGCCACTGCTGGCATCTGCCCAGTGAAGAGGGTGGAAACTATCCAGGTAGATACAGGAATTCCTTTGACACATATTTGAGAACCTTTGGGCTACTGAAAGCCTTCAGTCCCACTTGGCTACATTGGTTTGGTGACCAGTGAGGCAGACAGCCTTGCGAGACCCCTGCCATCAGTCTTGATATGGTTCCTCCACTAGACAGTGTTTTTGGGTATGGGCCTGTCCAGATTCTGGGAGTGTGCACAGTGACTCCTCTGAGACACCGATGGCAGAGGGTAAGTCATAGTCTCCTCCTGGCACCCCTCCCTTTGCCTTGCTTTCACTTGTGGTACAGATACTTCCTGTTGAAGACAGTGGACCAGCACATGAAGCTGGCCTTCTCCAAGGTTTTGCGACAGACAAAGAAGAACCCCTCTAATCCTAAGGATAAAAGCACGAGTATTCGGTACCTGAAGGCTCTTGGGATACACCAGACTGGCCAGAAAGGTAGGGGCTGCAGAAACAGCTGCAACTTGTCCTGCCCTGCCCTTGTGCCTGGGGGGTTAGTGTTGAGTGTGAAGGTTGGGATTTGTTGGATAGGAATTCTCCATTCCCTTCTTCCCACCTAGAAACTTCAAATTCTTGTAGAAGCAGAGATGCCCCAGAAACGATTGCTGCTTTTTCCCTTCATACTTTCCCTTCATGCCGCACACCCTTTCTCCTCCCAGTAAGTCTAGTTGGGATATCTGGAAGCCTAAGGTTCCTAATCTGGTCCTGAGCTAAGGCATTCTCATACTGTGTTCCTGGTGGTGGGGGTGTGTTTTATAGTTACAGATGACATGTATGCAGAACAGACGGAAAATCCAGAGAATCCACTGAGATGTCCCATCAAGCTCTATGATTTCTACCTCTTTAAATGGTGAGGAAGCTTTATGGTGCTTGGGTGACTGTATGTTTGCATGTGTGCATTGTACCTGTGTACAAGGCATTCTTTAGTCCCAAACAGAGTAAAAACACACTTCCAAAAAGCTAAATAGAGAAGCAGCCTGACTGGTTTCCCCAAAGCAAGTGAAATGACTATTTTGTGACTTTATGTGGTTTCCTGTCTTGGAGAGGGGAATGAAGGTAGATGAAGGAAAGTATAGAAGGGTGGCCTCCATAATGTAGCATAGTATAGCCCTGCATCTTCCTGGCCTTGACCTTTGTCACTAGCAACATCAGTCTAGGGGGCATTTCTTTCCTTGGCTTTTACTCTCTTACCCTTGCAGTTTGGAATGTCATCTTTACAGCAATGCCAAAGTCATCTTTCTATGTTATAGGTCTTATGTTACTTAGATTAAACCTTTAGTGGTTTCCATTTATTGCATAGAGAAAGAGTAATCTTAATCTTGCCAACAAGGCCTTATGTATAACTCCCCCTTGCTAATCTTATGTCCTTGTAGCTTGTGGCTCTCTAGCCATACTGGCTCCTCTCCACTCCAGAGCATCTTGCTCTTCTACCTCCAGTCCTCAGCTTAGAAATTTTCCCTGTTGGGCAAGAGTCCCCTCCCCACCCCCGTATTTGGCTAGTTCACTCCTCTCTGCTCCTCTTTTCAAAACAGCTTTATCAGAAGCATTTCCAGATTCCCTACCTGTTCTTTTGGGCTCTTTCCTCTGTAGGACTTATCACTGATTGTCATTTTGTGTTTATTTATGTAACTGTTTAATTGTTCACTGTCTCATATCTGTAAGTTCCATAAGGTAGGGAGTCTTGGATCCTGCTCATTTCTTGAATATCAGCCCTTACTGCAGGCCTGGCACACAGTATCCCTTTGATAAATCTTTTTTTTTTTTTTTTTTTTTTTTTAAGGTTTTATTTATTTGAGAAGGAGAGACACAGCAAGAGAGGGAACACAGGCAGAGGGAGTGGGAAAGTCAGAAGCAGTCTTCCTGCTGAGCAGGGAGCCCAATGCAGGGCTTGATCCCAGGACCATGGCAGCCGCTTAATGGATGAGCCACCCAGGCGCCCCCCTTTGATAAATCTTGAGTGGATAGGTGAATGTAACTGTTAGAAGACCACATATGCTAAGTACAGCACAATTTTGAGGGAGTGGAGGTGAGCCCAAGTAAGCGTCCAGTATCACAGCCAAGGTCGAAGGCAGATTCCCCTACGTCAAATTTGGGAATTCAGTGAACTGGGTAGAGGAAACAACATGAACAAAAACTTAGAGAGGACTTGTAGGCAGTGAAATTGGTTCCAAGTAGAATATGGTTAGACTCAAGTAGATGAACCCTGATATCCAGAGGCAGGTGGTTAGAGGAATGACAGCTGGCTGCATGTGAGGGAGGAATGGAAGGGAGGCAGCTGGTATTGGCAGTAGCCCCAAAGGAGGCCCTAGAGGTAATTGTGTGTTGACTGCATGGAATTCGGTAGCTATGCTGTCATACTTTTGAAAGCTGCTGTCTTCCCACATTTTGCATATAGCATCTGTCTGGAAGATTCCAGGGTGGGAAGGTTGAGAATGTTTTGGTTTTACCCAACTTTTAAACTGATATATTTTTCAGTCCCCAGAGTGTGAAAGGCCGGAATGACACGTTTTATCTGACGCCTGAGCCAGTGGTGGCCCCCAACAGCCCAATCTGGTACTCGGTCCAGCCTATCAGCAGAGAGCAAATGGGACAGATGCTGACTCGGATCCTGGTGATACGAGAAATTCAGGAGGCCATCGCAGTGGCCAACGCAAGCACCATGCACTGAGATCCCTAAGCCATGGTGCAAGGGAGATGATCCAGGAAAAAAAAAAATGGACAGACTTTCACACTAAAGAAGAGGCCTCCGTTTTTTTTCTTTTTCTTTTTCTTTTTTTTTTTTTAAATTGGTGTAGTTATGAAGCCTTTCAGACTGCTTCTGTTTAAAATGTAAAAGGAAACTTTGCCTCCTGTGTGTCACCATAAATCTGCCGCAGCAGATTCCTCAGCCCGTGGGGGCTCTGGGTTTCCTGAAAGCCAGATGTCCTAGAAAGTTGTTGGCTGGCTTTTTCTTTTTGTCTGGGGCCTGGGGAAAGGGCTCGGACTGTTAGGAGAAATGTGGCCCCTTCCCTTACTCCAGAAAGATGGAATTAGTGACGGACCCTCTAGGGAATCTCCCCAGCTGGCTTCCACTCTGACTGGCGGACGTCGCTGACCACAGGGGAGCCATGGTCTTTTCTTTCTTCATGCTCAGACATAAACTTAGCATCTTAATGGAAGGAAAATGAGGGGAACTTCAATTATGATTTATTAAAGACAATTTCTATTACACCCTCCTTTCTGACAAGTGACATTTTAGATGTTAAAGTAAAAACTTTACCATGCCTTTTTTTTTTTTTTTTTTTTTTTTTTTTTTTTTTTTTTTTTTTTGGCCTGACATTGAGGCCTTAAACCTGAGGCTCCTGTGCCTGATGGAATTCTTGTAACATACACTCGTGTATCATATAAAGATACCACTCTGTTTCTCTTATGTATTCTTAATCTAGTTGTTTATTAAGAATGACAAGCACGTCTTTTCAACATGCTAGTGAACATCGCCTCTTTATTTGGGAGGAGGCTAGCGGGCCAGTGGAAGCAAAGCCTTAACTGCTAGTTGAACGGGTCACTGTCTTCTGGGAGGGGGCGGCCTTGGGAACACCCAACTTTGTGGCTGCACACTTAGGGCGTGCTCTGCGCATGCGCTCACTCAGCCCCGCCCGCGAGTTGCGCGGGCTCCGCCTGCTCGTGCTACGTCCTGACGTCAGTGACGCGTAGGGCGGAATGACGATAGCGGCGGGTTTATATTGGCGCGGCCCGGACGGCTGAGGCCTCTGCGGCGCGGTCTTCGGGCACACGCGGCTTTGCCCGGCACTGGCCATGGCCGACTACTTGATTAGCGGGGGCACGTCCTACGTGCCAGACGACGGGCTCACGGCACAGCAGCTGTTCAACTGCGGGGACGGCCTCACCTACAAGTGCGGGGCTAGCGGGCTCACCTGGGGAGAAGAGGGGCGGCGCGCTGGATTGGGAGGCCGGGCGGGGTTTTTCACTGAGCCCGCTTGGACCTGGGCATGGGAGACAGGTTCCGGAGAATCCCCCACCCATCTCTGGGGCTCCATTTGATAGATCTGAAGTGGGGCGGGATGGAGGAGGCATCTTGGCAGTGCTTGAGATTTCAAGCTAGAAGCTCCATTCTCTTCGGCACATGGAGTTGTCAGGGTGCCAGGGTCGCTGATGACAGCTAGGTGGCAGAAAAGGTCCCGTCTTCATCTCCACCTTGTGATTTGTCTGCCCTGCCTGTGACAAGGGCTGGGTCAGTGCCCTCTACGCCCAAATGCCCTATGACATGATTTGCGGGGATGGAATCTCGGGCCCCCTTAAGCCTGAGCCTTAATCCAAATTCGCTCCCCTCCCCCGTAGTGACTTTCTCATTCTCCCTGGGTACATCGACTTCACCGCAGACCAGGTGGTGAGTATGGCCAGAATTGGGGTCCTGAGCATCAAGGTTGGGTAAGATACTTCTCTTCCCTGTCTCTGCTACCACAGCAGATTGGGCTTGGGGGTGGATTCTGTGGAATAGTCTGATTGACATGCAGGTCATACAGGGCACCTGTTTTATGGGGGACCTGACACCACCCTGAGGCTTTTATGAGGTGCTTTCCCACATTAGCTGGCTGTATTTCCTCAGGACCTGACTTCTGCTCTGACCAAAAAAATCACTCTGAAGACCCCACTGGTTTCCTCACCCATGGACACAGTGACAGAGGCCGGCATGGCCATAGCGATGGCGGTGAGCATCGTGGGCGTAAGGACAAAAGGAGGGACCTCACTCACACTCTTCCCCAAAGACACACATAGTCATGCTGCTCCTTGTCACTTTTTCGCTGTCTTCTGTTTATCATGCAGCTTACAGGTGGTATTGGCTTCATCCACCACAACTGTACACCTGAGTTCCAAGCCAATGAAGTTCGGAAAGTGAAGGTCAGAAGGGCAAGGATCGTGGTCAAGAACTCCTGGGAATTGCACTGAGGTGGAGTGGGGTGGAAGTGGGGGATTTGTTCTCCTAATTTAGGATCCCTTTTTCCCCACTTGGGGGTTCAATTCCTGAGAAGAGCACAAGACCCTGTGTCCTAAGAGAAGAGGACCAGGTGGATAGAACCTAGAGCCCACCCATGTTTACTATCCCTGGGTTTGAATTGTGATTTGGTCCTGTGGTACTTGCCAGAGGGGGGAGTTGGCACAGACCCCAGGCTTCAGACTGATAAAGATGGTTCAGAAATGTTCTTTCTCACCATCCCTTCCAGAAATATGAGCAGGGATTCATTACGGACCCTGTGGTCCTCAGCCCCAAGGATCGAGTGCGGGATGTGTTTGAAGCCAAAGCCCGGCATGGATTCTGTGGTATCCCAATCACCGACACGGGCCGGATGGGGAGCCGCTTAGTGGGCATCATTTCCTCGAGGGACATAGATTTTCTCAAGGAGGAAGAGCACGACCGGTTTTTGGAAGAGGTGGGTGCTATTGACAATGCAAACCCAATCTCTGGCAGCCAAGGCTTAAGGTGCGGTTTCTGTTGCCTGAATGGCATTTCTGGGGGTCTCTGCTGTCCAGGAAAGATCAATGAATGCCCAGCCAAGTCTCTGACCCCTTTGTGGGGTTCCTGCATCTCTTCCCACCAAATGCTCTCATTGTGCACAAGTGTTTGCCAGCATGTATGCTCTGTTGCCACTCCCAAGGTGGGGGCAGTGCTCAAGGACCAACTTCAGCCTCCTCGGCAGAGCCCTTCTTCTCCACTATGTAACATTACAGCATGTTCTGTGTACCACGTCCTTCCTACTCAGTTTTCATCCATGCCACTATTACTGCTGCACTGGCTGTTGGGTTCATTTGAGGAGGGTGGTTTGGGTACAGGTGTGTGCTCGTGGTGGTCTGTAGAACCTCACCCCTGAGTCAGGGCAGGGTGTATTGGGAGGTCTGGTCTCTGGGCCCTTCTCACAGCTCCCCTCACTGCTAGATCATGACGAAGAGAGAAGACTTGGTGGTCGCCCCTGCAGGCATCACACTGAAGGAAGCAAATGAAATTCTGCAGCGCAGCAAGAAGGGTGAGTTCTAGAGACAGGAGGGTTCTGGAACCAAAGACCAGGGTTCTGATTTATGTACCTTCCCTACTCTCAGGAAAGTTACCCATTGTAAATGAAGACGATGAGCTGGTAGCCATCATTGCCCGGACAGACCTGAAGAAGAACCGGGATTACCCACTGGCCTCCAAAGACGCCAAGAAGCAGCTGCTGTGCGGAGCGGCCATTGGCACTCATGAAGATGACAAGTATCGGCTGGATTTGCTAGCTCAGGCTGGTGTGGACGTAGTGGTTTTGGTAAGCACTTTGCACAGGCAGGGTGGGGTGGTAGGGACAGCCTTCATACCAGTACGTCTCACTGGGACTTTCTCCTGGTCCCAGGACTCTTCCCAAGGAAACTCCATCTTCCAGATCAACATGATCAAGTACATCAAGGAGAAATACCCCTCTCTCCAAGTTATTGGAGGCAATGGTGAGGCAAGACTGGGCACCAAAGTGTGTGGGGCAAGTGTTAGGGGAACTAGGCTCCCCCTCAGACCTTCACACAGCCTTTCCCTGTTCTTCACTGTAGTGGTCACGGCTGCTCAAGCCAAGAACCTCATTGATGCTGGTGTAGATGCCCTGCGGGTGGGCATGGGCAGTGGCTCCATCTGCATCACCCAGGAAGGTAGGAAATGCTTTGGCGGGGCCCTCAGAGACCCTGACATCAGCAGGGCCCTTAGCCCCATATGGCCTGGAGCCAAGCACTCCCATGGGAACTATACTGAGTCCTCCAGTAGGGGCAGTCCCAGGGCCAAACAGGCCCCTTGGATGGGTGACATGCTGGAAGACGAGTTCGTCATTCCTCACCTGCCACTTCCCCCCTGCCTAGCCTGGCCTCCTTGCTCCTGCTCTGCACCCTCTCTAAACTCTGGTCTGTTTGTTTTATTTAGTGGCTCCCAAGATCCCTCCAGACATAAAGTCCCACAGCCCCAAATGCCCTTCTACTGTCAAGGGTTGCTATAGTAAGTCCAGCCCGGCCCACTGGCCCGGCCCAGCTGCCCACTGCCCGGCTGCTTGGTTGACTGTAGCTGTAGCTCCCGGGGTTTGTGGTGCTGATGGGTGGGCAGGGCAAACTGAATGACAGACCATGGTTTTGGGGGCTGCTGGAGAACACAGCTCCTTCCTTTTCCTGGGGTGCTTGTAGGGCAGGACCCCCTTCCCAGGTAGGCCCTAGTTGGCCCACATTTCCTACAGTAGGCACAGCTCAAGGACCAACAAGGCCACTCTTCCTTCCACATGACCACTCCCCTTATCTTGCCTGAGCTGCCAACCCCGCTGGGAGGAAGGGATGGGCCTCTGGATACTAACTGCACGGTGACCCCCAACCCCCACTTGGTATCAGTTGGGTGGGGCTTCTCCGGGCTGCTGACTGCATGTGCCTGAGGCTGCCCTGGGCCATGCACACATGCACGTGCACACACAGGGTTGAGTGGAGGCTGTCACAGCTGTTTAAAACTGTTGGAAGGCAGATGGGGCAGCAGCCATTCCAGACAGGAATCTCAGCTGGGCTGTAGTCCTGATGCAGGTGTAGCAGAACGCTCCTGGGTGCAGAGTTATGGCCCAGGTCCCATTGCATGTCCCCACTAACTCCACCCACCCATCTGTTCCTCCATTTCTCAACAGTGTTGGCCTGCGGGCGGCCCCAAGCAACAGCAGTGTACAAGGTGTCAGAATATGCACGGCGCTTCGGTGTTCCTGTTATTGCTGATGGAGGAATCCAAAATGTGGGCCATATTGCCAAAGCCTTGGCCCTTGGGGCCTCCACAGGTGAGGCCCGACACCCAGGGAGTCTGGTGGGATTCCTTCCCCAGTGCCACTCAGGGTCTGTTCCCATCACACCCATTTGTCCATAGTCATGATGGGCTCCCTCCTGGCTGCTACCACTGAGGCCCCTGGCGAGTACTTCTTCTCTGATGGGATCCGGCTAAAGAAATACCGTGGTATGGGTTCTCTTGATGCCATGGACAAGCACCTCAGCAGCCAGAACCGATATTTCAGGTGGGACAGGAAGGTCAGTTACCCCGTACTGATAGCCTTCTACTGATGGGCTCATCCATGCTTTGAACTTGCCTATGTTGCCTTACCTTTCCCTACAGTGAAGCTGATAAAATCAAAGTGGCCCAGGGGGTCTCTGGGGCTGTGCAGGACAAAGGGTCCATCCACAAATTTGTGCCATACCTGATCGCTGGCATCCAGCACTCCTGCCAGGACATTGGTGCCAAGAGTTTGACTCAAGTCCGGTAAGCCTGGGGAGCCGGGACATGGGTGGAGGAGCTAGTTGAGGGCCAGGTACCTACATCAGACATTTGCCCTTCTTCAGAGCCATGATGTATTCTGGAGAACTCAAGTTTGAGAAGAGAACATCTTCAGCTCAGGTGGAAGGAGGTGTTCACAGCCTCCATTCGTAAGTGACCCTTCTGTACCCATCCACCCTTGGGGCAGAGGTTTCTGCCATGCCTCCTTCCTCCTGACCCCACCTCAAAGCTGGTTGTTCTGCTTACAGGTATGAGAAGAGGCTTTTCTGAAAAGGGATACAGCATACCCCCTCAGTTTTTCAATAAAAGTTTGGAAAAAAAAAAAAAAAAGTGGTGCTTGATCTTTGAGGTCAACAGGCAGGTGTGGTGGCCACTATCACAGATACATACAACAAACATGACACTCATTTGTAGAGAAAGCCTCAGACCCTGAGGTCAAGCTATTCCTCAGATCTGAAGGAGGTACTAATTCTAAATTTATCAAGTCCCTCCTGTGGCAGCTCACAAGGGAGTCTGGCCGGGTCTAGCCAACCCTGGCTCACAAGGGTTCAGTCTCACATTGTGGCTGCTTAGAACAGGTCATGGAATAGTCCTTGGGGGCTTTGGACTGGCACCCACAGGGCCTCCTGCTTGGCCACAGGGACCAGGTTGAGACCCACATACATATTCTAATGTGAGTTAGAGGATCTTGTGGAGAAAGCACTGAGGCCCTCTCAGAGGTATATGTGAGCAAATACATTGATCTGCAGTTTGGAGCAGGTGCCCGGACTGCCTCCTGCCTCTGAGAAGCTAAGCAGTCTGCATAAAAAGAGGATCCCCTGGTTTCTTCACACACACACACACACCCCCACACAGGAACCCACTGAGCCAGCAGCAGCTCCTGACCAGCAACACACCTAATACAAAATGGGAAAAGTGGATTAAATTATTAATTTGCTGGCAAGAAAGAGGTGTTACAGTGCCAAAGAGGAAGGGCTAATGAAAGCACTGGAAACTCCTGCGCTCTGCAAAAAGTGCCAGGGCCCTCCTGGACAGGTCAGGTCAATTCCTGGCAGTTCATTCTGCAGCTCGTTCTAAGGATGGGAGCGCCGTCCCTCTGGGTGGAGGGATAAGAGCAGCTCCTGTTACTCGGCCTTCATGACACAGGAAGTTGAAAGTGGCACAGGCATTGGGCTGCAAAGAGAAAGCCTGCATCAGCTTGGCGAGGGCGAGGCCTGGGTCCCGCTCCACGCTCCCGAGGGGCGGACCTTACCGTGTCCTGCACTTCCACGGCGATGCCCCGCTGCCTCAGGGCTTGCAGCACCTGGGGTTGCAGCCGTTCGGTCCGGTCTCCGGTGCCCACCACCACAATCTCTAGGGAAAGATGGCGTGGGCTAGCCTCCGGCAGCTCTGTGCGGAGGCTGGGGCGGGTGGCTTTTGGCTTTCCAGGGCTGGAAGCACCTCAGCCCTCCCCTTCTCCAGTACCTATTCGGGGCTCCAGCAACCAGAAGAGAGAGAAGCTTTCTTCAGTGATGTCCCAGTGACTTCCTACCTGTGTTGGGAGGAGACAAGTTAAACAAGCTCGCGCGGTTTTCCCCACAGAGCCCTTACCTGCGCCCCAAACGAGCAACGGAAAAGCCCAAGTCGGCGAGGGCCAGAATCGGGGGGGCAGGCCCGGGACTCCGGCCCTCCGCTGCCTCACTGCTCACGTTCCACTGCACCACCGACTGCGGGAGCAGCGCGCAGGGCCCAAGCACGCGATTTCCGTTGACCATGAAGCCGCGGCTGCTGTAGCTGTCGATATACATGATCTGCGGGGACTCGCGCTGCAGCAGAGAGATGCGCGTCCGCTCATACAGCTCGTCGTCCGCCGGCGTGAGCCGGTGCCCTCGCCGTGGGGCCCTGCGGAGTAGTGTGCTCGGGCTCTAACCTGCCAGGAGGAGCCGGGCCGGGATCAATGGCCGTGGGGGCGGGGATCGGGGACGCTGGGCCCGGGCTCACCTCAGCAGCTCCGCAGGGGAACAGCGTAGCACGGCTCGCGCTCCGCACAGGCCGCGAAGCAGGAACGCGGCGACCATGGCTGACCGGCGTGCGGGGATGTCGGCGCCGGGTCAGGGGGTCGTGGCGGAACCTTCCGCAGCGCGCCCACAGCGCCCCCTAGGTGCCGGAGGGCACCGCGCAGGCCGGCTGCCCCAGCGCGGGATTTTGATGGACCGGCCGGTGCCAATTGTCCCAGGAGGGCCCGTCCCCTAGCGGGGCTCCGGTGTCTGCACCTGCCGCCCGCCCCGCCCCGGGCCCCCGCAGACCGTCCTGGGGGAGCCAGACACCTGGTGGCGTGGCCGGCCTCAGAGAGCGGCCTGGGCCCCCGCCGCAGCCTAGTCCCCGGCTCTCAGCCATTACGCAGGGCTCCCGGGGCCTGGGGCGGGGCGGCGGCGCACCTGGTCGAGTCCCGCACACCTGGCCAGGGCGTGGAGCCAGCCTCCAAACCCCTAATCCCAGGCTTTAGGGCGTCGGGTTCCCAGGGCGGGGCAGCAGGCTCAGGTTTCCCTTGCTTTCCGCGAATCACGCCCCTCCCCAACCGTCGCCCGCGCGACCGTTGGCGTCGTCGCCGCGCGTCTCCCGGGGCGTGGCTGCGCGTGGATTGGCTTGTCGGGAGCGCGAGGGGGCGTGGCTGAGTGGTTTCTCCTTAAAATGGCTCCGAGTCTGCGGCCCGAGCAAGCGGAAGGGGACGCCGCTGTCGGATGATTGTGGCTCTTCGGGTGGGATCGACCCGGCCGAACGGGACCAGCTATTGAACTAGACAGCGGCTGGAGCATCGCCCTGTCGTCGCTCACCATGCTCGCGGCCCGAGAATTCCCCGACCCCCCCCCCGTCTTGAGCCGAATCAGAGGGCCTACGGGCGCGACAGTCGCTGGTGCCCGCGCGGCTTTCGGGGATCTCCGCGCCCCCACCGTGTCGTGGCCTAAAGGGAACGTTGACGCGTCTGCTACCCACTGGGCGGGGAGGGAGGTTCGGCACGGCGGAGGACGTTCGCAATGGATTCCCGGGGGTCCCGTCGCCGCCATTGGGCACCCCCCCACCCCCCCCCACCCCCACCCAGCGCTCCGGGCGCTGGCAGAGTCACGGGACGAAGGGCCCTGGGTTCGGGGGTGTCCCCGAGGCGGGTGCGCGGGTTTACTTCCTCTCCGGCCCCACGGGGGAACTTCTCTTTTGGCCGATCCCGAAGCCCTCCCCGCTATGGTCACCGCACGGGTGGCCTGGCTTCATGAGACCAACAGGAATAATCCCACCCTGCGGATTTAATCCGGATCGGGACCGGTCCCAGGGGAGGCCCCTACCAATCTTCCTATTGTTTAGGGGCCCAGGTGAGCGCCTCGTTCCCACTACACTCGGCTTTACCGCCCACTCCTAGGTCAGTCTTCTGGTACTGGGAATGGGAGGCGGGGTGGTTCCTGATCTGGCCCCAGGGTAAGGGACCACCATCCTCCCGGGGTTATCTCCCGCCCCCCCCCCGCCCGCCCACGGCTGGACAGCGGGCAACGGAATCCCAAAAGCAGCTGTTGTCTCCAGAGCATTCCAGCTGCGCTTGGATTTCGTTCCCTGCTCTCCTGCCAGAGCAGCGTCCTGGCCTCGATGGGGTGGGCCAGCCCCTGACCCCCAGACATACTTTATGTGGGTCGCTCTGGTCTTCGCCCCTGTCTCAGATGCGCTCTCAAGTTGGAAGTGGTGGGCATAGACATCGGAGAGCGAGGTTTGTAGTCATCTCTGGAACCTGGAGTAACATTGACAAGGGAGGTTGGTCTCAGGGCCTTTGGACAGAGCTGCAATGGCGGTGAGTCCCACAGAGCAGGGCCACCCCAGCCCGCAGCTCGCTATAGATAGCCTTTCACTTCCTGGGGAAAACCCACACCAACCGTCTTCGTGTACTTAGAGTAGCTGAAGTCCCCAGCTTGGCCTCCAGCCCCCAGCCCTGTTAGCAGCTGTCCCTGGGTCATGCGACTGCGGAATGGAAAGCGCTTTGGAATGACACGATCACTCCCGTTGAGTGGGCACCCAAGAAGCCATCGGGAATGTCGTGTCCGCCCAGTGCTCTTTCGGCGATCCCAGCAGGGGCCTTGCAGGCCTGCCCCAGAAAGAGGTCTTGCCAGAATTCCTGCCCTTAGGATCCCTCTCCTTTCTGAACACTGGGCACTCTCACTGCTCCAGAGCAGTAATTATGGGTTTCCTGCACTCTGCTCTGTGCTGTGTCAGGTTCGATCTCCATTAAAGAAAATAGAGGAAAAGGGGATTTAAGTTACACTGAAGTGAAAACGAGCCCTCATGGGACAGAGGAAAGAGCTTTCTCTCTGTAGTGCAGTGGGATACTCCCAACTGAGAGCAGTCTTTTAGCTAGGTCTTATGGTCACATTGTTTATTTTGCCTACAATGGCTCGTTACCTAAACCGGGCCAAGAGTATCCCTGATAATGTACACAAGGTTAAAAGAAAAGCATTAAAAACTGGTAATTCTGCAAAGTATCGTGACGGTTCTAATTCCACAAAAATCAAGAGAAGAAATTCTACCAGAGTACGCATTTATCGGGAGTAAAGACGACCCAAATCTCAAAGGAGGAAATGGTTGTAAATAACCTGAAGGCGCAGAACACAGATTCCTTCAAAACGAGATTTTTTTTTTAAGGAGGTCGTGAAAATGGCTTTAATGCTAGGTTCCCTATTCCGATGACAATTCACTTGGAACTTCTGACGTCTGATCAAGTGTCAAATGTGGGGAATGAAACGTTATCACAAATAGGTAAGATTTCGATGAGCTAAAGAGTCGGGTCTGGGTCCCACCCGGTAGCGAGGATCCTTTCCCTGGCTGCTAATGCCGGTGACGACGGCGGAACTCTAGGCCTAAGGCGGACCTCGTGGGGCCGGGGCCGGGAGGCGGGCCACGCAGAGGGACTGCTGGGGCCGAAGGTCGAAAGCGGCCTCCACGGTTCCCTGCGGCGCACCTGTCCGCTCAGGTATCTCCTCCACAGGATATGTGCCCCAGCCAGTCTGCCCTCCCGGAAGCTCGGCCTCCAGACGCTGGGCTTCCGGTTCCGCCGGCTCCTTCCGGTCGCCATGGCGACAGGGCGCCTGGGGGTCGGAGAAACGCTAGGGGCCCTCAACACGGCCCTGGGGCCTGGCGAGCCCGTGTGGTTTAAGGAGACGCGTGCCCGCCACCTGCGCGCCCGAGACTTCCTGGCGCCGCGGCCCGCGCTGCAAGCGCGCTTCGGGGATGGACAGGTGGGCGCCAGCGGGGCGGGGATGTGCGGCCAGTGGCAGCGTCGCAGCCCGCCTCACCGCCCTTCCTCCCGCAGGTGCCCGAGCATGTGGTCCGTGCGGTCGCCGGCTTGCAAGGCCCCGGCGTGGCCCCGGTGCTGCGCTGCGAGCTGACGCCCGCGGGTCTGGCACTCCAGCTGCAGCGGCCCGCCGTCTTCGAGCGCGTGCTCGGCGCGGTGACCGCCTATGCCGCGCCCGCCGCGCCCGCCGCGCCCGGCCCGCGCGTCCTCCTGCACTGCCCGGCGCTGCGCGGCGCCCCTGGCGCGCTCCGCTTGAGCCAGCTGCGCGCCGTGCTCGTGGCCGATCATTTGGCGCGAGCTCTGCGCGCTCATGGGTGAGCGCGCCGCGAGGCCAGAACCGGCCGGGGTGGCGACCTGGGCCTAGAGCCGCTGCGGGAGGGAAGGGGGTGGAGCTGCGCCGGTCGCTCGGGCTGAGACGGCCGTCCTCGTTTCCCAGGGCGAGTGTGCGGCTGGTACCCGCCGTGCGGGACCCGCACATGCGGACCTTCCTGCAGCAACTGCGCGTGGACTGGCCCGCTGCCTCCGAGAATGCCGCCACCGGAGCCCTGAGGAACCTCCTGCTGGCAGAGCTTAGCCCCGCCCCCGATGGAGGAGCCTTGCCCCCTGGCGTCCTGGGCACAGTGTGCCTGAAGGAGGTGATGCGAGAGCGGGGATGCACAGCTGGCTATGACCCCAACGTGGACAAGTGTCTGGGTAGGAGCTGGAGCTTCTCAGGGTCGTTGGGAAGATGGGGACCGTGTGCTCCTGGCCAGCCTCAACGACCCTGTGCTCTGTCTGCAGTGACCGAGGATCTGCTTTGCGTGCTGGCAGAGCTGCAGGCAGCTGTCCGCCACTGGCCTGGGGACGGCCCTCCGGGCCTGGTTAGTGACTGACGCCCACCCTGTAGGCCTCTGGCAAGCTGCGCCTTGTGCCCGCCTGGTGACCGTCCTCCTACCCTGTAGGCCACGGCCCCAGACGCTGATGCTGAGGGCTGCATGGCCCTACACGTGGTGAGCTGTGAGGAGGAGTTCCAGCAACAGAAGTTGGACTTGCTCTGGTGGAAGCTGGATGAGCAGGCTCCTCGCACACAGGTGGGTTGGGATGCTGGAGCGCCCCCTCCCTCCACCAACCCAGGACCTTTGCAAATCCATCAAGGGGCACAGGGGCGGATGAGTC
Organism: Mustela lutreola; assembly: GCF_030435805.1. Classification (NCBI taxonomy): domain Eukaryota; kingdom Metazoa; phylum Chordata; class Mammalia; order Carnivora; family Mustelidae; genus Mustela; species Mustela lutreola. Next base: position 18,888,478 of record NC_081291.1, on the reverse strand, counting down.
CATAGGGGACACTTGGCCTTGAGGGAGATGTTAGGTGAGTGGGGACTTGCAGCTCGTATAGTGTCCTGGGAAAAGGTGGGGTCTGGAGGCGCTTTCCAGAGAACACTGAACAGCTTGGGGAGGCTGGGCTGTGCGCTGAGGGGTGGGCTTGGGAGCGAGGCCCAGAGCTTGCTGGCAAAAGGCTGGGGGAGTCCAGGCACCAGGTTTAGGTTCTCGGAGAGATTTACTGCTGGCAGTGTCGCCACCTGGGCTAAGCGCCTGCTCTCTCCCTCACAGAAGCACCTGGTCTGTGGCCCAGTGAAAGCAGCTAGCGCCCTGATGGCCCCCGAGTACTATGAGTGAGTCAGGCTGGAAGGGAGGCTACCAAGTCAGGGTTGTCGAGGTGGGGGTGGAGGGAAGACCATCTGTCCCCAGAGGTGCCCCCTCCCCGCAGACCCTCGGCTCACTCTGCTCCTCATGCAGGCTCCGGCACGCCCAGGTGTGCAAGGCGGCAGCCCTGAAGCGTGGCAGGGAGCTCAGCCAAGGTGCGTGCAGGGGTGCTGGTTTGGTGGGGGGGGGGGGGGGTCCTCTGCTTGTCTGCCCAGACCGACTGACTCAACTCCCACAGACCCAACTTGGACAGAGGTCTTCAGCGTTCTGTCTGCAGCCACCATCAAGTTTGAGATGCTCAGCACAGCTCCACAGAGTCAGGTAAGCCCGGGGGCCCGACAGGATCAGGGCTTGTGGAACACACGGTGTCATGCCTGCAGCTGTGCCCCCATTCCTCAGCTCCTCCTGGCCCTGGCCGACGGCAGCATTTCCACAAAGGGCACCAAGAGCGGCACCTTCGTCATGTATAACTGTGCCCGTCTTGCCACGCTATTTGAGGGGTACAAGCACAGCAGGGAACAAGGTCTGTACCCTACTTTTCCACCTGTGAGCAGTCTCGATTTCTCACTGCTACAGGATGAGGTGAGTGTCGTCCTGGGTAGCTAGGCACCTGTAGGAGGTTGGGAACCTCCCCTCCCAGCACCCTTCTCTACCCCCACCCCCCAGGGCGAGTGGCTGCTGCTCTTCAACGGCGTGCTCCCCTTCCCAGAGCTGCTGAGCCAGACCGCAGCCCTGGCGTGCGCAGCCCCGGGGCTCCACGCGACTGCGCACACTGAGATGGTGAGGCAGAGAAGCCCGGCACAGACACTGCACGCTTGATGCTTTATTCTGGGCTGGGCACAAGATCAAAGAGACCGGCCAGTGACTCAGTCTCTGTCTCTAGATGTGCAAGTTCCTGGTTCAGCTCAGCATGGATTTCAGCTCATACTATAACCGCGTACACATCCTAGGGGTAAGTACACAGCACAGGGGGCGGGGTGGGGGGAGCTTGCAGGGGTGCAAGGGCAGCAAAGGAGGAGACCAGCAGGCCCCTTCTCTCCTCCAGGAGCCTCGACCACACCTGTTTGGTCAAATGTTTGCCCGTCTCCAGCTTCTGCGGGCTGTGCGTGAAGTGCTCCATGCTGGCCTAGCCACGCTGGGTCTCCCTCCACTGAACCACATCTAAGGCCACAGAGATCCCGATATCTAGGAATGTTTACAAAAGTCATCACCTGGAAAAAAGATACCAAGATCTTATTAGAGATGTGGAGGCAAAATAAATTGCTTCTGTTTTATACAAAGTCTGGTCCTGTTTGTAGGCAGTGGGGCGTGGTTTTGGTTGGCCTGAACGGCCCCTGACTCACCTCCAGCTCCTGCTCTGAAGCCAGGAACCCGCGGCCGCCGCCTCCCTTCACGCCGGGCATGGGCACAGACGGTCACTCCTGTTCCACCCCATCTGCGAGCAGGTCCCATGCCCGGCACGCCGGCCACCGCGGGACACCTTAATCATACCAGTTGTAAACCTCAAGCCCTTGGCCTGCAAGAGCACAGCGGTGGCCAAACTCAGGGCTTACAGGCCAGCAGTCCATGTCTGCCACATCTGGGACATGGTACACGGTACTGTTCATGAAGGTGGGCTCCCCATGCCCCAGACGCCAGAAGGTCAGCCGCTGGTCAATGGAGGCGGAGACCATGAGGCTTGGGCTTAGGATCTTGAGGCCTGTCACGTGGGCAGCGTGTGCACAGGGGATGGAGTATTCCTCTAGCACATGCAGCTGGGGCACCAGCTCAGCACCCCCCACAGCCTCCTCCAGCTCCGGTGTCTCCACAGCCAGCACAAAGACATGGAGGGAGCCATCCTCACTGCCGCTGGCCACGAGATGGCCCTCACGTATGGGCAAGGTGTGCAGGCTGTTGACACCACAGCTGTGAGCCTGGAGGGTCAGGCAGGGGGTCCCCAGCCCTGAAGGAAGAAGATGGTTGTCAGGGCCCAGCCTGCCACACGGGCGAAGGGCAGTGGGAGGTGGGGAGGGACAGCCATGGCTGCACAATGGCTACTCACGGTGGGGAAGCCCGGGGTCTGCTGGAGGCTCCAGGGCGGTGGAGCCGTGGTCCAGCACGGCAGTGAGATCCCAAAAGGCCAAGTTGCCGTCAGTGGCGGCGCTGCATAGGAAGAGCCTCCTGGGAGCCAGGGACAGGCAGCTGGGTCAGCGAGGGGGGCGGAGAGCAACAGGGGACACCCCTCCCCTGCTCCGCCTGCACCCACGGAAGCCCGCCAGGCAGCCCCTCTCACCGTCGCTGATTGGGTGCCTCGTGCGTAAAGGAATGGACCTTGAGGACACACCGCTTGTGGTGGAAGGTTTCAGCCAGGAGCTGCAGCCGCCGCCCGGAGTCCTGCAAAAGGAAGAGCCTGGGGGGCGGAGGGTGGCCCAGCTCAGAGCCCATTCCTGACACCTTCCAACCCTCACCTCTTGACCCAAGGGCCTCTGCTCTCACCTCACTGCGCCATCACTGCAGGCTGCAGCCACCAGGGGGCCAAGGCCAGGACGGTCGAGTTCACACACAGCGAGGGACATGTACCTGCAGAGACCACACCGGCCTGCCATTAGGGGAGGCCTGGGAACAGCGGCAAGGGGCTTGCCCTTCGGGCCACCACTCTGTGCTCCCACCTCCCAATGCGCACATCACCTGGTCTCCGGGTCCGCCTTGACCATCCGGTGCCGACTGCGCTGGCGGTCCCAGTACTCATCCAGCCGGTGGGACGAAAGGTGCATGACGTGGCAGGCGAGACGGCTTGGGGTGCCAGGGTCTGGGGTAACCATGAGGCTGAAGCAGTGCATCTCAGCCCGGCCCCCCGCAGACACCACATGAGCAGTCAGGCCTGGCCGAGGATCCTGAGGGCCCCCCGGGGTACCAACGCCCCACACAGCCAGGGCACGCACAGACGAGATATGATTACACACTGCTGTAAGTGCGTGGGCCGAGCCAGTGACGGTGGGGAGTGCCAGGACACAGACAGTAGTGTCCTCACTGCACGTGATCACAATGTCGGTCAGGCCCGGCCCCTCGCTGCCAGGCTCCAGGTAGTCAGGCTGCATGAAGCCGGGCACCTCAAACTCGGGCCCCAGAGTGATGGTGCCCACACGCTTCACACAAGTGATTTCACGGCCGTGCAGGCTCTCCCGGAGAATCACGTGCGGCCGGGTGCAGCCACCCAGAGCCCGGTAGAGCATGACGTCCCCGTCCTTGAGATAGGCAAAGGCCATAGCCGCCTCGGTATCCGAGAAGGCCCAGGAGCGGTGCCCTCCACCACAGTTGACGATGTGCAGCTTTTCGTGTGACCGGGGACTCCACACCACAAACTCATTGGCGTGGAAACCCAGGATGACCATACTCCCGTCGGCCATAATGCGGAGCCCAGCCACCCAGTTCATGCCTCGACAGGACTTCTGCCTCAGGACAGGCTGCAGCTGGCCACCTCGCACAAAGAGCTGGTAGTAGGCGCCATCGCGCCCTGTGGTATACACGTAGCCACCATGGCAGGTGACTGATGTCACACCCTGCTTCCCATGCAGAGAAGGGAGGGTGGACACAGGGCCCCACTCGGTGGAGGCGGTCTCCTCCCCATCACTGCCACTACCTTCTCCAAGTGCTCCAGCGATAGCTCCCACCTTGCCGCCAACCCCAAGATCCTTGAGCAGAGCTGGTCTGGAGGGAAACAGCAATACAGAGCCCCGGCGGTCCCCACACACTAGGAAGTCACCAGGGGGTAAGAAGGCACTGCATGTGTGCCATCTCTGCTTGCTGGGAGGCAGCAGGTACCGGCAACGTTCCTTTACAAAGATGGCTTTGCCAGAGGGCGCAGCTGAGATTTCCAGGCAAGCCACCACACCACCAGGGCCCGATGCCAGCAACAGGAGTTCCTCGTAGCCACGAAGGGCCCAGCTCAAACTATGCACTTTCCCACGGAACAGGGTCAAGTCCACAGCTGCAGTTGGAGTGTTGATGGGGACCACCTTGACACGACCCTCCCCATTGGCCAAGGCACAAAGTCCAAAGCCCTCAGGACCAGGGGCTGCCTCCAGGAGGCAGTAGGACTGGAAGCGCTTGTCCTCCAGCAGCTGCTCCCAGCACTTGACCTCAAGGTCGTAGAGATACAGGGCTCCTGTATCAGTCACTGTCAGTACTCGCCAGGAGCCAGCCAGCGTCACAGCCTTGAGGGTACCTGGCCGGCTACGGGACTTGAAGCAGAGAGCTGAGACCCCTGAACCCGGGTACCCACGCCCTACCAGGTGCCACAGACGGATGCCTGAGTCATCACCCCCGGTGACCACCCAGGCTTGCCTCTCATGGGCAGCTACAGCCCGGATCCCACGACCCTGGTGGCCCCGAAAGGCCTGAAGGATCTCCCCTTCGTGGCTCCATACCAAGCAGACACAGTCCTCTCCTGCACTGATAAGGTAATTCTCTAGAAGCTTGACCTGCCACACACGGGCACTGTGACCAAAGCAGTGCCCAATATTCTGTACCCGACCCCCAGGCACCCGGAGGTCACCCACCTTCCAGATGCGGACACTTCGGTCTTCTGAAGCTGTGGCCAATAAGCCCTTGCTTTCTAGGTACGACATGCTGAAGATGACACCCACATGCCCACTGACTCGTCGGTCAGGGGCCACAGGCTTATTGTCTATTAAAGCAGCTGCTGGATACCAGACAAGGAGCTGATTGGAAACTGCACCTGCCACTATGGTCAGCTCCTTCCAGGTATCTCCAATCAGACAGGCTGAGGAGAGGGTGCACCTGTCTGTGCAGGGCACGTCCTGCAGCATGCACCCTACCACAGGGTCGTACAGCACTACCGAGTTATGGCCCAGGGCCAAGGCCACGTTGCCCTCAAGCCAACGTGCATCCCAGATCCAGTCAGACATGTTCCACAGGCCAGAGCGCCAGAGCTCCCGGAAGCGGCCCTGTCCCCAGCTAACTTTCACAATTCGGAGTCCCTTGCTCCCAAACACAGCCACCATAGCCTCCAAGTCAAGGTCTCCATTTGGTTCTGGTCGCACCCGGAACCCATGGATAAGATAGTGGCCAAGCAGGTTCTGCACACGCTTCATCATCCGCAGGTGGCCACCAAAATCCAGGCTGTACACCAGGACATCCGGCCCCTCACCTAGACAAAAGCACAGAGTCACATCAGAACCTCACCCAAGGGCGTCTGGGTGGCTCAGTGGGTTGAGCCTCTGCCTTCGGCTCTGGTCATGATCTCAGAGTCCTGGGATCGAGTCCCATGTCGGGCTCTCTGCTCAGCAGGGAGCCTGCTTTCCCCTCTCTCTCTGCCTGCCTCTCTGCCTACTTGTGATCTCTCTCTGTCAAATAAATAAATAAAATCTTCAAAAAAATACAAAAAAAAAAAAACAAAACCTCACCCAATGGGGCATCTGGGTGGCTCAGTCAGTGTGCGTCCGCCTTAGGCTTGGGTCCTGATCCCAGGGTGCTGGGACTGAGACCACAGGGCTCCCTGCTCAGTAAGAAGCGCATGTGTCCCTCTCTCTCTGCCCCTCCTCCCTCTGCCTGTGCTTTCTCTTGCAAATGAATAAATAAAATTTCCAAGAGCTTCTTCCTTGCGGCTCAGATGTGAGCATGTTCAACACTGACAGGAAAAACCAGGAGAGGTGGCCCCCACTTTGGCAGCCACGACTCCCATGACCCTTAGCTACCTTCTGGCTGCCCTGTGGGCCCCTGTGGGCCCCTCTCACTCTACTAGCTTACCTTCAAGCTCTCTCAACGCTCCTCACTGCACTGATTGCTCCACTGACCACTACCACCCTCTATCCAGCCCCATCCCCAAACCAAGAAGCTCACCGTTTATTCTACTCAACTTCCCACAATTTCTCAAATTCTCAGTTGCCTAGTCCCATGTGCTCATTTTCTAAAGATTTTTCAAATCCTCCCCCACCACAGTGACTTTGGTCCCGGGTGTCTATCACGTGTTAAGCTAGATGACACTAACAGCCCCTCACGCCCTTCTTCGCCTGCAATCTCCATCTTTCAATAGATAGACGGTGAGCATCAATCATAAACCAGACAAGGAACTATACACACTGGAGTAGTGAGTAAGAGGAGCACAGACCCTGGAAACTGAGACTCCAGGCCATCAGGCAGACACTAAACAGTATCACCCAAGTAACCTACATTGTTGTAACTTTGGTAAGTTCCAGGAAAGAACTATTCAGATTGCTTTACTATAAAAGAGGGAAATCTACTCCACCGATTTCCCTCCAGAAGACATCTGGCAATATCTGGAGACATTTCTAGTTGTAAGAACTGGGAGTTATGCTAACTGGAATCTAGGAATAGAAGCCAGGGATGCTGCCAAATGTCCTGGAGATCAGCGGTAACCAGAGAAGAGCAGGCGTGGGGGAGATGGGTGATCATTTCTTGGCCAATAGATAGCAAGCTGAACGGCCCTGAGGTGAGCAAGAACTCTAGGTTATGTGCTTGGAATAGGAAACAAAGGGGTCACGGATGGCCTGAGAGAATGCGGCTGAGGCGATCGGGAGCCAAAGCTGCCATGGCCTCCAATGATGGCAGTAAGGTAGAGAAACAGACAGATGCTACAAGTATGAAGTCAAAATCAACCAGACTAGCTTGGGGACTTAAAGAAATGCTTGGGCTGGAGCATCTGAGCGGCTGCTGTTCTCCCTGTTCAGTTGGAGCATCCAGCAGGACTTCAATCTGAACGCACCTATGCACTTGGGCCTGAACTCACGAGCAGAGAAGGCTGGAAACTGAGATAACAGATGCACATGGGTGGAATGTGAGAATTGTAGCAGTTTAAAAGTCACTTTGGAAATCACAGGAGCAGGGGAATTCACTTGATGAGCTTTCTAACCTGCATTTCCCATGTCATTTCCCCATTTAAAACCCTTCACAGGATCTCTCTCCAACATCATAAAGTCAGATCTAGGTATAAAATGGTATAGCCGCAGCTCATTTCTCCAGCCTCCTCTCCCAGACCCTATCCCTGCTCAGCCTCACAGGAACTCTCCCCCTCCCCCACCAAAGTAATGAATTCGGTCTCAAGGCCTTTGGCATGCCTACCCTCTGCCAGGAACTCACCTCTTCTCTTCTCCTAGCTCATTCTTGTGATTCTTTGGGTTTCTGCCTACTTATCCCTTCCCTCAGCCTTAGGAGTTTAACCCATGTCCGACCACGGGTTCCTACACCTTGGGCTTCCAGAGCCCCCATAGCTAGGCCACCCCTCCACACACACAAAACCACCCTCTTAGGATAGGAAGCAGCTCTCTCAAGGCTTGAAGACAATGCCCTGTCTCAGGGCCTTTAAAAAAACAGCAGCACCACCATCAGTCACCAGGCTTTCAGTTGGGCCTGGAAGCTCTCCAGGGCTCTGTTGCTTCAGGTCCCAGGCTTTCATGTTTTTTTGTTTGTTTTTTGAAGATTTCATTTATTTATTTATTTGACACAGAGAGATCACAAGTAGGCAGAGCATCAAGCAGAGAGAGGGAAAGCAGGCTCCCCGCTGAGCAGAAAGCCCCATGCGGTGGCTCGATCCCTGAGATCGTGACCTGAGCCGAAGGCAGAGGCTCATGCACCCCAGGTCCCAGGCTTTTGATGGCCTATGCTTCTCGACCTGACCTCCCCCTAAAGGCCATCAACATTCGATCTCCTGAATGCAACCATCTGAGAACCCGCCTCAGCGTCTGCCTCCCCAAGCACTGGCCCACTCAGAAAGCTCTCATCCCTGGTTTCCCGCTACCCCATCCATCCTCGTAGTCCCCACCTTCCAAGGAGGAGCCTCACCCGCCCCTGGGAGCCCAAAGCCCCGCCCTCCCCCGAGAGCCCACACCACAGACCGCCCCCCAGACCCGCCCACCTTGAGGGGGACTCACCCTCACCCTCCCCTCCTGGCCCCCGGCAGGGGCCACACACCGCCCTCCCTCCCTTCCCCGCCTCCCAAGCCACTGCGTTTTCCCGCATTTTCCCGCGGCCCCAGCGCCTTTTCCACGTCAGCTGCATGTTGCGAAGGAACTCGATAGCCACATCGTTGTTGTTGTTTTTTTTGTCTCCTGGGCTCCTCCGGCCGGGCCTCCAGCCCGCCATCTCCTGGGCTCCCGCCCGCCTCGGTCAGGCTTCATCCCGCCACCCGTCCTCCTCCTTGCGGGCATCCCTTTGTTCTGATGGTCCCGCCCCCTGAGAGCGCCCAGTTTCTTCTCCGCTAGCGCGCACCAAACCTCACCCGCCAGCAGCCGATCCCCCACGCACTCCAGACCCGTGACCGGGAGGAGCATGAGCTCCGAGGTTGCCCGCGGCCAGACGTAGTCCTCGTGAGCGTCCATGTCGATCCTCGAGCCGCTGCGGCAGCCTTTGGCCAAGAAGGGAGCTAGCGCTCTCGCGAGACGAGCCTTCCTCGCGCGCAGCAGAGCCGCTCTGCACCGGCCTTAGCAACAGGTAGCGGAGTCCAGGGTCGCCCACGGCCGGTGTCCAATCACGACCCTTCGCCCCACGAAATCCAGCTCGTCATTGGCGAGACTGTCCTCGCCCCTCCCCCTGACGTGACGCTCGCCAAGCGCAGCCGCGGGCTCCCACTGGCCCAATCTACCTCCCCCACCCCCATGCCGACCCGACCTGTGGCTTCTCGGCCCCGCGGCTCGAAGCCGTGTAGTTTTATTTGGGGTGGGGGCAGCATGGGTCTGTACACAATAAATAACACGAATATAGGAACTGTGCCCTAATCGCGGTTGGAGGCGGGGATAGGGCAAGACATCGGCCAGGTCTTTGACCTGCATCTGGACAGGGAGACCACAGGTCCCCTGACCTGGGGCGGCGGGTGGCCTGGGGCTGCGGGCTTCGGCGACACTCCCCTCAGAGCTCCACGCGCGCGTCACGGTACGCCCGGTCCAGAGCCCACTCTGGCTGGGAGTCGGTGCCGCCTTCTTGGGCCAGGCGCGCCATCTCCTGCTGAAATAGTGCCTGCCGTGCCCTGCTGGGGTCCACGTTGATCCAGTTGTTGGCGATCCACTTAGTGCCACTTGTGACCAGGCAGCCCCCGTGCAGTGAGTAGTCATCCACGTCGCCCACCCAACCTAGAAGAGGAGGATGGTGTGACCGAGGGAGGTGACCAGAGGGGGCTCTAGGCGGCGCTGACCTGAGCATGATCTCACACAGGCGAAGGGCACGGACAGGGTGGCCCATCGGCGGGCCCACCCCACATCAGTAGCAAAATCTGGCCCCACGGCCTCCTTTGGGGCTCAGCATCTCTCTCCAACTAATGCACTAACACCACCACTGGTCTTCTGAAACCAGCTTTCTTGCTGCCAGACTGTCCACAGCCCAGGCTGGTGATTGATGTGTCCCCAGCCCCAGTGAGCTGGAAGGCTGGAGCCTCAGGGAATCAGTCACAGGGGTCAAGATAACCCAGGAGGCTACACAGGTGCTGGCCACTGGAGTCACTGAGGAGGACCTTTGGGAGGCACCAGGGGCAGAAATACATGCATAAGAGTGCCGAAAGCATCCCACCGGGGTGGCCTTCTGGGCTAGATAAAGGGAAGCTTCCCTCAAGGCACTCTTGGCCTGGTCACAGGCCCTCACCTTGTCCATCAGGCAGGTAATTGTACCAGAAGACTGCTGTGCCCTGCCGGGGCTTGACACGCAGATTCCCCTTGTCACAGTGCCTCCGAGTGTCACGGAGATCTACATCATCCTGAATCAGACTCTGTGGGCAGCAGGATGGTGGGGTTTTCAAACTGTCCCCACTGTGTGGCCAAGCAGCCAAAATCAGCCAAAGGGAAGCCAGTCAGAATTGCCCAGGGGATCCCTTGGGCCCGTCATCCCAGCTCTGGAGGGGTATATACTAGGATTGCCCAAGGCCCTGCCATCCCACCAGAGTTAACAGCCTGGTTGGCCCTTACCATTTCATCGTAGGTTCTGTTGTCTGCCACAGGGAAGACAGTCTCGCCCCCACCGGTGACGTTGTTCAAATAAAACAGCACTGTCATGTAGCTGTAAGGCAGGGGGCCCACTGAGCAGCTGTGGACACTCCCGTAGGCTTACCTGTGGGGAGGATAAGCTGCCCAGATTCCCAAGGGCCAGATGGGGGCAGGCTGAGATCAGTGACAACGCTGCAGATCAGTGCCAAGATATCCCTAGCCTGTCCTTCCTCCCACAAACCCAGTCTCTTTCTGTGTGTCACAGTGTTTTGTGCGACCAAGATCACAGGTGTGCTTAGCTAAATTATTGGGAAAGGTAGGCTAGCAGGAGCAGCACAGCCCTGCAGAGGGCTGGCCGGGAGTAGAAGGCGCTGACCCAGAGCAGTCACATGAAGAGAAGAGGCCTGCCTCCCTGCCCAAGCAGGGGAGGGGGACACAGCTTCAAAGGGAGAAGCTGAGGCCTCCAGCTGTGGGGGAGAATCAAGGTCCAGGGGAGGGGACGCCTAAAAAACTGGAGACCCAGTCTTGCCCCTTGCCTCAGCGCTCTGGGAACAAGTCTCAGTGTCTGTGGGCACCTTAGTTTGGCCACTAAGACAAGATGGCCACCCTTCCTGCCACTTGGTGAAGAAACTGGGGGGAGAGATGGGGTATCCTCAACCAGGATGGCCCAATGCCCTCCTGGACGCACACAGGGGACATCCCGTTAGGACAGGGCTGTATTTATGTCATGGGAATGCCTGGCCTAGTAGTGGAAGGTCACCCCAGATGGGAAGTACTTGCCGGCAGGAGGTCTCGAAGGGTACAGACTCATTGGCTATGAGCTTGGTATGGGAGCAGATGGTCTCCGGGTACACAGGCCCGCTGTCCACATGGGCATGGTAGTGGCCTCCCTCGCCATACCGCACGACCTGCAGTGGCTCGCTGAGCTCCACGATTTCAGGTGACAGGCGGGTGAGGCGTAGCACCCTGGTGGGCAGCAGGCATTCAGCTGGGCAGTCCCATGCAAGGTGGCACCCTGAAGAAGCCAGACCCCGGACCTGCCACAAGCTGTGCCCCTGCCCACCTCCCCTGGTAACCCCGAGTCCCCCCCCCACCCCCGCCACGCCCCGCCGATGGGCCCTGTAGGAGCAGGAAGGGGTTACTCAGGAGCCCTTCTCCTGGGATGCCAGAGACCACGCTGGGTGGGGAAGATGAGATTTCCACTAAATTGGGAGCGGGGATCACTCCCTGCAGGAAGGAGGTTGCTTATCTAAAACCCCTGGCTGCTCAGCGGCAGGGGGTCCTGTGGACAGAGATAAGAAGTCATTTCTCTAACTAGCAAAAAACAAACATTCCAGTCTATTCCTAATCCCAAATGTGTGTTGCTGGCCCACAACAACGGTTAATTTGCCTTTGTTAATTGCCTGTCTTTTAAAGGGTTCTAATCCTGGTCTAACAAGTAGAACTTAATCCTGAGTTAGCTAACCAAGCCTGTCCTCTCGGCCCCAGCCAGGAACTTCTGTGAGGGCCCCACAGGCCTGCTCCCTCCCATGTGCTCACCTCTGGCGGATCGCACGCATGACGTGGTGGGCACCTTCACCCTGGTAAAGCCACGTGTGGTGGCTGTTCCGCACCAGCTCGCTGGATGCTGCCTTGTGGCCCTTCATGTACTTGTGGAAGTCCCGAAGGTCCATTTTGGAGAACTCCTGCAGGCTCAGCACTCCTGCGCAGGGCACCCATTGTCAGTGCCCCCCAAGCCCATGTGAGGAGCCCACAGTAGCAGGCTGCACCAGCCTCGATCCCCCTGGGGGCGGGGGCCTCGGCCACTGGGGGCTCACGTGCACCTGTCCCCCACCCTGGACTCTTGGGTCAGATGAACCTGGCTTCTGTCACATCAGGCCCTCCAGAAAGACCCAGGGAAGTTCACTTCCTCAGTTTAAACCCAGATTTGGCCCCCCAAAGGAAGAAGCCCAACCCCTACAAGATTGGCCAGAGCTGGGTGGCCAAAAGAAGCTTGAACCATATGGCCAGGACCCCCCCAAGAACTGCCCCTGGCCCCCCAGCCTGGCTCTAAAGCATGTACTGGCTACCCTCTGGTCCCATAGAGGGTAAAGAAAGTAGTCAGTGCTGGGTTCTGTCCAGAGCCTTCCATGCTATCGGGTTTCATTCAGGGCTAGTGCCCTGGAGCTCCCTTATGACCTCAGGTCCCGTCCTGAGTGGAATACATCTATCTACCTCGCCAGTCCTGCCTGCTGGGCTAGCAGTCTCCCTCAACAAAGAAAGCCGGGCCATTCTCCTAGACAAGAATGCTCCCTCTTTCTGCCCAACCCACAAAGCAGGAGCTCCACTGGAAGAGTAGCTTGTGTCCATCTATTGACTTAAGGGTGAAACCTTTCTTTCTTTCTTTTTCTATCTTTTCTTTTCTTTTTTAAGTAGGCTCCATGCCCAGCGTGGAGCCCAGCATGGGGCTTGAGCTCATGACCCTGAGATCAAGACCTGAGCTGAGTACCTTCCCCATCTCACCCAGAACTTGGGCATGTGAGTGATGACTACACCTTAGTAACATCTAGGAGTTATTACCCAAGGGGGATGGGGTCCTTGCACGACAGCTCCCCTACCCCAACCACCCCCAGCAGTTAGCATGACTCTAGGTGAGCAAGAGGAAGGCAAGCAAGATCTTAGTTAGACCAGAGACTGTGTCTTCTGGGGAAGACCCTGTGCCTGGCTGGAGAGAAGTAGATGGAGCAGGGAGAATGGCCAAGTTCAAGCTGGCCTCACCAGATCTATGCTCCTGCTGAACCTACACTGGCCTCTGCCAGCCAGCAACTCCCCTCCTGGACCCACACTCTGCCTGTTAAGGTCAAAAGGGCCTCCAAGCACTGTCCCCTAGACTGTCACCAAGGCATATGGGAGGACCCAGCCTACTGCCCAGGAGTGAGGGCAAGGTTGCATCCTCGCCTCCCCATCAATGGCTCCTCTAGAAGCTGGGTGTACGGCGGGCAGGAGGCTCACAGGGACAGACTGTGGCGAGGTATGAGCTCACCATCACCATCAGGGTCAGCCTTGATCGCAGAGTACATCTCCTGAATGTTTTCTGGAGTCATCCACCGTCCATTTCCCAGACGAGTCTGGGCCAGGACCTAAAGCACAAGATGGTCCCTCAGTGGAGTGGCCGCAACGATGGAGAGCCACCAGAGCATAGACAGTCGCCCAGTTCTTGCTGTAAGGGCTAAGGGTGCTGGTGATGGGGTAATGGTTGAGGACACAGGGCAGAGCCTGAGGTCCCTGAGCTGAAGGGAGGGTAGGCAGAGAGGCCCACAGGCATCTCGGGAGGTGGCCAGGAAGATAGTAAGAGATCTGTGGGCCATCGGCATTCCTGGCCCTGTTGGGACTGTGGCCTTCATGGCCAGCACTGTCAGCTGGTTGGAGGCAGAGTGAAGCACAGGACTGTAACCCACTCAGATACTCCAGGTCAGAAAGGGGAGGCCAAGGCCTGGGTGCAAACAGGGAACAGGCACCAAGGGGAGGCCTGGCCAGGGCATGATCACCAGGCTTGTCCAGAAGACCAGGCTCAGTGGGGCGAGAGACCCTCTGTATAGGCGAGGGACCCTCCACCTTGCCAAGACCTCTGTCAGAAGCCTGGTGTGAGAGGCATATAAGAGACACAGACTCCTGGCTACCCTCAGACCTGCCACCCCCTCCACCATGAGTTCTGTGGGTCCCCAGCCACGTCAGCAAGGAATCCAGACCACAGATGGCATTACCACCCAGGAACTGTGGTAATAAATGTCATCACCCACAGGGGGATCCTCCTGCCACCTTCTGGGGTTCCCGAGGCAGCAAGGAACTCTCCAGGGAAGGAGAAGGGGGTGGGGCTGGAATTGGGCAGGCCACGGGAAAGATAATTCTAGGCACTCCCACCCTGGGCCTACTCCAGGCCGCAGGATCCCAACCTCACGGAGCTGCAGGCGACCATCGTGGTTCTGGTCCAGCAGCCGGAAGAGGTCCAGCTGGCTGACCTGCATCGTGCCCATTGCCTCCTCGTATTCTTCAGTGGGCAGAATCTGGCTGCGCTGTAGCCCCTTCATCTGGGCCAGGTGGATGATGAGCCGACACTCCTCATCACTCAGGAAGCCAGGGATCTCTGCCAGAAGAGGAGGTGGGGGAGGCCACGGACTGAGCCAGGCCACTGGTGCAACCGGTGCCTTCCTCTTTGCAGTTCCTGCGGGACTCCTGTGCCCCGGCACTCCCCGGGTCAGGACTTCACACGCGGCTTTACCTCTGCTCTGCACTCTGACCCCAGAACTGAGTTGTCCTGCAAAGGTTGGCTAGCACTCGGAATGTGGGGCTTTTCTCTTTGATGCTGACAGCAACCATTTCCTGGGGAGCCCTGGGAAGTTTGCTAGAGCTAAGCTGAGCAGGGGCTCCCCCCACCTCGGAGTGGGACTGAAGGCCAGAGGGCTGACCTCCACTTCTGATTGGGTACCTACTTTAAAATGGGGTGATGGTGACTGGATTTTGCTTTCATTTTTGCTTTTCGGCATGGATCAAATAAAAACCAAGTGTAAAACATTCATTGCTGTAGGTCAGTCCTTGCCGTCCACTCTCCTGCACAAGTGGGCGCTGACCCATCTGTCCAGGGCTGAGTTGCCCCGTCAGTGGGTGTCTCTTAGGGTTTTGGCTCTGAGAAGATGCCCCAGGTGTCCTTTGCTTTGGGAACAAGCGTACACTGAACATCATGCCTCTAAGTCCGAGTACAGGGGGGCTTGGGGCTCAGCTCCAGGGGCTGGATGCCCCCACGCCAGCTCTACAAGCAGTTTGGTCATGCTGGAAAGTGAGTCTCGCACCTGGGAAGCCCACATCCCAGTGGTCCCGGGCACTCATAGACCGGAGCATGGGCCCTGCTTCCTCTCCTCGTTCCCAGGAGAGAGGACTTCCTTAGATGGGGACCAAGAGGCCCACAGAGGAACAGACTGGAGGCAAGGCCCTGTGGCCACAGTGAGCCCTCAGAGCTGCAGAGCGGTCTACCACCTCTCAGGGTCATACTCCCAGCATTAAGTTCCAGGCATTGCCATGAGGAAGGAAAACGGCTGCTCAGAGCCAGGCTTGGAAGGGCTTTTAGTGGTTATCATAGCAGATCATACTTAGGTGGCACGGATTCTGCATCCTGTCCTAAGCATGTCATCAACTCCTGAATCCCTACACTCACCCTAGAAAGCTGGGCCCCTTCAATTTGCCTTTCCTGTCCCTGACACCCTGCAGGCACAGAGATGTGAGAGACTTGCCAGGGACCTTCCAGGCTGTCATACTCCAAAGTCCATGCTCAAGACCACATTCAGCTTTCCTGGATAGATGACCCAGATGCAGTGACAAAGAGGGCAGGATAAAGGCCCCCACCCAGGCCGGCTTGACCTCCCAGCCCAGCAAACCCAAAAAGGGTGTGAGCCATCCACTACGGGGTGCGGGGGCGGGGGGGGGGGGGGAGACACGCAGCTCTGGACAATGGGTTAGACCAAACTGCTAATCAACAGTCACCTCCAGGTAGCTTAAAAAATAAGTAAACAAACAAGAAAAGTAAACCAGAAAAAGAAAAAACACAGGCCCAGGTTTCTTCAGTTTATTAAGCGCTGGTAATCCGCAGGCCCCAAGATGCCGCCAAACTCTACAGTCCCCTGCGGTGTGCTAATCAGATGCAAATGGCCCAGGCCAGCACACTGGGGCCTAACCAGATGGGTCCCAGCACCAGGGACCTGCACAAACACCGGTTCCTGGGGTGTGGGGACAGACCTATAAAGGTCTCAGCCTCAGCCCATTAAGACCAAGGAAGACAACACGGGTGATGGATCAAGGGCTGTGGCTGTTAGTGGCCCTGGTGGTGCTCTGGGCTGATAGTGGAGCAGGGGCTCCCCGGGGCCCCACACGGTGCATGCCCATTCCCCAAGCCATGGCCCTGTGCCACGACATTGGCTACACAGAGATGCGGCTGCCCAACTTGTTGGACCATGACACGACGGCCGAGGCTCTCCAGCAGTCGGTCAGCTGGCTGCCCCTGCTGGCCAGGGAGTGCCACCCGGATGCCCGCCTCTTCCTCTGCTCCCTTTTTGCCCCTGTGTGCCTCGACAGGTAGGACAGGGACTCCTAGGTGGGGCAGGGGGAGGGGAGCTTTCCTCTGCCAGGGCCTGTTCACTAACCATTACAACGTACCTCTCAAGGCTGGGTGGCGACAGGGGTGGGGAGGGAAATGAAGGATTGTCTTGTCAGGGTGTTCCTGGCTCAGGGGAACAGGTGCCCATGGAACAGAGGAGACATAGGCAGACCATCAATGGTTGGAACCCTTGGCATCAAGGGCTCTTGAATGTCAAGGTATGGCAAATGGGTAGGATGCTTTGGGTTGGGAGGGCTGGAACCCCTCTCCAGCGGGGTGTGGAAACTGTCTGCCCAAGGAATCCTGGCAAAAGGTGGAGCTCATCTGAGGGCCTTTTCTCCCAGACCAGAGATCGCAAACCTGATTCCCCAGCCTAACCTACCTGGTGAACAACAGTGCCTTTGGTCCCTCCTCTGGGGGACATTCCCAGAGCCTCAGGGTGACCATGCCAGTGGCACCAAGAAGGGGCTCTTTCAGAATCCAATGATTGGGCCTCTGCTCTTTGCGAACCCCAGCCCTGGCCAGACACTGCAGTCTCCCACATGCCTTTCAGGACAAGAGGGAGGGCTCTGCTTTCTCCCTCCAAGATGGGGAGTTAAGGCCCAGAGGGCAGGGCCCTTCGCATATGCCCTTCTCCAGGGCACTGGATGTCTGCCCCAGCTGGAGGGGGAGGTGCGCTGGAAAGCAGCCCTGGCCACACAGAACGGTGGGGGCTGGAAGACCGAAGCCCGGTGGGGGGGGGGGGGGGGAAGGACGACGACATGCGGGGGCAGAGAGTTGTTGCTAGGTGACCAGGTGTCGTTGCCCAGCAACCGCGAAGTCCCTGGCTGTGCCTGAGTGGGGGGTGGTGGTGATGGAGAGGAGGGGGGGGGGGCTAGCCTGGACTCCAGGAAACCCGGTCCTGACCGCCCCGTCGCCCCGATCCTTCCATCCTTCCCACCTCCGCAGGGTCATCTACCCGTGTCGCAGCCTGTGTGAGGCCGTGCAGGCCAGCTGTGCGCCCATCATGGCCTGCTACGGCTACCCCTGGCCGGCCATCCTGCACTGCGGCCGCTTCCCCGCCAGCCACGGCCTCTGCGTCGCGGCTGTCTCCAACGGCTCCCGCCTGGGCCGCCCACGTGAGTCCCCCCACGGCTCCCAGGCCCGGCCCACCAGCAGCGCCTTACCCTCCCAAGCCACTGCCCGCAGAGCCAGAGGTACACGGCTCTCTCTGGTAGGGGAGACAAGGGACCAGCCACAGCAACGGGTCTCAGAAAGGGTGAAGAAGGAGGGGCCAGCGGGAGGCCCACCCCCCATACCCCCCCCCCTCGTTGCCGGCCCTTCCCCCACTTGCTCCAGACGGAGCCTCACTCGGCCCCTCCCCCCAGTGCCTCGGGCCAGCTGCAGGGACTGTGAGTTGCAGGACGCCCGCTCGTCCAACGAGGTCCTGGATGCGCTCTGTGCCAGCGACTTTGGTGAGCCCCTAGCGTCCAGCATCCCTTACACCCACCTCACAAGTGCCTCCATCCCAGCTCCCAGATCGGTGTAAGACAAATGAAAGAGGGGACACTCAAATGCTCTACCTGGTTAGAGCTACAAGATAAAGGCCTTTAACAAGTGTGGCATCGCTAAAACAACACACTGAACCTGCCTAGGAGGGTGGCAGCCAGGGCTTCAGGTCTTCCCCAGGACCCTGATTCAGAGTAGAGCATCCAAGAGGGTGTGGTTCACCACGTGGAGGGGATGGGAGGTACTCCCAGAGGCCCTGCGCCTCACCCCACTCCTCTGATCCCATGCAGCAGTGAAGGTTAGGCTCTCCCGATGCAACGGGTCATCCTCTGGTCTCTCACACTGCCACCTGGACTCCCGGCTGGAGGTGCTGAAGGCGGGCCCACTGCCTGCCTCGGAACTGGCCCCTACTCTGCGTCGCTGGCTGCAGCTGGATGCCACGTGCGTGCACAACCTCTTGCGAGGAAGGCTCGCTGGCACCTACGTGCTAGGTGGGGAGGTGCAGGGCCCTCGGCTGCTGGTAACCACGGCCTATGTTTGGAGCCAAGGCCACCGACATCTGCAGCTGGCCGTGCGTAGGTGGCACCATCACCAGTGCCCACGGTAGGGATTCCTACAGGCAGGGAGAGCCAGCCACACAAAACCCGCGCTGCCCTGGACACACCTAAACCCCTCTCTGCTGCCCATCTTGGACACTTGCAGACCAGAGTCCCGAGAAGCCCCGTGAAGGACCCAAGCAGGGCAGAAGCCCACTGCTGTGGCCACAGCTAAGGGGCCCCTTCCTAGACTACAGTGCTCTGCCCAGACACGAAGGAGGCTGGCTCCCCTAGCAGGGGAGTGTTTGCTGGAAAGGCAAGACAATCTTTCTGTCCTTCTGTCCTTCCCAGGCCTGGGATGACAGCCTGGCTAATGCCTACAAGCCGGAGCAGCCCAGGCTGCCTCAGGGCAGGTGCAAAGCCTCGGGCTAAGCTCCTCCCAGGCAGGATGCTGCCTGTCAATCCCACATAGACTTGGTTTTATCTGCCTGACCTTTACTGAGCCCAGGTCCCACCAAGCTGCAGGCTTGTGCAGAGAGCACAGGGGGTGGGGAGAAGTCCATGCCGGAAACTGCCTTCAGCTGCTTACCAACCTGAACTCTCACACACACACACACACACACACAGAGTTTTCCCCCTATTTCTGGGCCTCCAGTGTTTGTCATCCTAAGTAACTGCCTAATTGTTTTCTTGAGCCGACTTGGAAATCCTACGATAAAACAGTCATGGTTTTAAGATAAAACTGTTTTGTGTACTGTTGTCAGTTATTCATCGACCTTAAGTAGTTAGGAAAATGGGCTAAAAATCTTGTTGGCCTTCGGGAGGCGACCCCTGCTGCTCTTGAAGGGAATGCCAAATAAGGGGGCACCTCAGGGTGGTGGGAGGTCACTCTGAGCAAACAGACAGGTGCTGGTCCGGCTGAGTGCCCAGTAAATCTCACCAGGCAGCCAGTCATGACCGGCAGCAGACAGACTCCGGCTGCTGACTACTGAGCCTGCACAAATCAGGCCTCTCCCACATGCAGCTCGCCTTTAGGGGTAGAGGTACGAATGACAAATAAATACCGAGACTGTCTCCAGGGTTACTAAGGGACAAGAAGAAAACCAGGCAATCTGATGCAATGGTATCTGGGAACCTCTTAAGACCAGTCTGAGGTCAGGAGAGGTCTCCGAGGAGGGAATGTGTGTGCACAGGCCCAGTGGACCAGAAGGCACCCTCTGTGGGATGGCCAGGTCTGAGCCTTCTGGTGGAGGGCACAGCACATGTAAGGTCCCAGGGCAGAATGAGCTTGGGGACAGCAGGGAGTGAGGAAGGAGCAGCAGGAGAGGAAGGCACCACCAAATGACACTTAGAGGTGAAGTGGGAATCTTGGAGACTTTTAAGAAAGTGGGCGGTAAGACTAATCTGTTGTTTAGACACAGAATGGGGGTGAGGTAAGGTGGAGGGAGAGGTGAGCCACGTGAAAGGTGGCAGTGTCCCCAGAGAGATGACAATGACTCAAAACTGGAACACCTCCCTTCTGAACTAAACAGGTCAAAGTCCTCAGCGGACTTCTGATGGTCCAGATCCTTGTGGAATGCCTACCACACTAGGCACACTTCACAGATATTATGCCAAGAACTCAGAGTGGGGCTTTGGTGGTCTAGGTCCCACTTGCCCCAGGTCTTTAGGGACAAAGGTGGGAAACAGGGAAATGTTTCCCCAAAGGGAGACTGGAGTTTGCATGGGGTCTTCCCCATGAAGTTGTGGGACTCCCTCCCCTGGAGATGGGGGCACTCTGGGGTAGAACCCAATCCCTTTGCCCCGGTTTATATCCTGAACACCCACCTCTCAAGCCCTGGCACCTTGGGTCCCTGAGGCTGAGGGTGACAGGTTTGGGACCAAGAGTAGCAAGACAGAGGTGGCAGAGCCCACAGTAGGCCCATCCTTCTTGGGCCCTCCTGCCTTTTTAGGGTGATGACTAAATGGGCAGGCAGAGAAGACAGACACTGCTCCTTCTTGAGATAAGGCTTCCTTTGGGGGTCCATCTAACACCACAGAATTCAGGAACTGCCCCCTTTCCGACATCCTCTCCCCCGTGCTTTCCCTGCCTCACAAGTGGACTTCCTATAATCCCTAATCTCTTCTTCATGTGGCTCACCTCACATGGTGAGGTGGTTTCGTCAAGGAGCAAGTCCCAGGACTTCCTGGGTAAAACCGGGGACAATGCCTAATACCAGACTCAAAGTCAATGTAAGAGTTGGGAGAAAATGGGGGCCACAGCTGGAGCTTCTTGCTGCAGCCATCCTAACCTGCCGGTACACAGACCCATCCAGAGGCTTAACGAGAAGCAGTTTACCTTGTGCCAGATCTCTCCTGCTTCCTAGACTTTATGGGGCTTGGGTCTCTCATTCTCTGCTCTGTAGGACTTTGATGCAGCAGCTGCATGTTAGGGGCTGAGGGGTCACAGTTATGGGTCATGATTCATTTAACCTAATATACATCTGAATTGTGTACATACAGGTCCCAAGAAGGCTGAGAACACAACCCCTTCAGGCCTGTCTGTTCACAGCAATGTAGCAGTAAAGGGGTGAGTGTCGCTCCCTTGCCTGGATCACCCTTTCTTGACAGTCACCTGGCTTGATCCCTTAGCTCCTAGAGGTTTTGGCTCAAATATCTTTCACAAGGAGGCCTAGCTTGGTCACTCTATTAAAAGTGTCAACACCAGCTGAAATTCTGCCTTATTTGTCTGCAATCATTTATCACCAACTGACACGCCATATATATTTGTTTATTGTCTGTCTCCTTATTTGAATGTCAGCTTCAGGTGTGTGTGTGTTGTTAGTTATTTTTGTTTGTTTGGTTTGTTTGTTTGTTTTTCCCTATTTGGTTCAATGCTGTGTTCCCAGCACTTAAAATAGTGCTTGGCACAGAATTCAACCTTATGCAGCAGTAATAATCATAGTAACAATAACCTTTTAGGGCTCCTCCCACAATGGGACCAGCATAACCTATTTCCCCTTACACTGCATGCAGTGTTCTCATAGGTCTCAAAGGTCTCGGCATAATTCTCAGCCAGGGCCCTCTGCCCCAGAGGTAATGGCAGGTGCTCAGACGCTCTGCTTTGGTCCCCAGCCCCCTCCTGAAAGCCTCTAACTCACACCATCCCCCAGAAGGCAGGAACAGCCCCGGGTCTACAGGTAAGTGTGTCACCGACACTGGATACCCAGGGCCGGGTGCACAAAGCTATCCTGGGCAGGGTCATAAGTCTGGGGAACCCCCACCTTGCTGACACTGGTGGTCTCAAGAACTTCGAGAGTCTTCTCAGCTAGCAGGGTGGCTAGACAGTACAGGCTCTAGAGGCAGGCTGCCTGGGTTCTAACCCTAGCTTTGCTCCTGAGCTAGCTGTATATGCCTGGCGGACCAACCGCAGTTCTGTGTCTCACTTTCCCACCCGGTAACGTAAGGGTGGGATCCACACCCACCTCATATAGGCGTTGTAAGAATTAACTGAAACGATCTCATAAAGCCTAGGGCAAAACCAGAGCTCAGGAACTGTGAGCTTATGATGCTGGTTCCAAATGAGGTCACGCTGGAAGGTTTTGCCTACTTATGGCTGAATACAACCGCATCCTAAGAACCCTCGTCAGACCACAGGGTCCACTTTGGGAGTGAGATTCATCCTCAGAGGCCCTGAGATCAGCTAGGTCCTGGTTAGCAGTCTCTCCCACCCTCCCCCAGTTCTAGAATGTGATAGAATTAATGATGGCAGAAAGTGTCCAAAGATGGTTTCAAATGAAGTGTTTAGACAACCGCCTAAGGGTCGCATTGCCCAGCCCTGTAACGGAAGGATCAGCTGCAGAGTAGGGGTCAGAGAGGGGAGTGTGGAAAGGTCACCCTGTGACCCTATTACAGAGGTGGACGTTGGTACTTCGCTTTGGGAAACCTTTGGGTGATAAAAGCTACTCCGAAGCAGCCATTTTCAAAACAGAAGTCACGTGGCCAAAGCGAGCCTCCGAGCGCCCCCAAACCGCAGCCCCGGCCCTTCCCAGGAGCGCCCAGCTGACTTACCAAAGAGCAGCGGCTTGAGGCTGAGGGTTCGGATGAAGTGATCCCTGTCGGCGACCAGCTGGACCTTACGCTCGTGCCCCACCTAAGGGAAAGGGGCACTGCGGGCAGCTCGGGCCCCAGGCCGCGCCGCCCGAGGAGGGTACAGGGGCCCGGGCCCCGAGCGCGACGAGTTAGGGGTGGGGGTGCGCGCGGGGCAGACGACGCAGGGAGCAGCGTGGAGGTCGTGGGCTGCGCGCCGGCGGTCACGGGCTCGCCGTGCAGGGCCTGGAACCCGGCGAGACGGGGGTCCTCACCTTGATGCCCTCCAGCCGGGCGAGGGGACCCAGGGTCGGCGCGGGCCCGGGGCCCTGGGCGCGGTGCTGAGGCCCGGGGTCGCTGCTCTCGTCCCCGTTGCTGTAGTGCACGAAGAGCAGCAGCGCCAGCACGTTGCCCAGGTACAGGTGCACGAACACCATCAGCACCAGGAAGTAGGCGCGCGAGCAGATGCCGCGGGGCTTGCACAGCGGCCGGACCGGCGCGTCCTCGCAGTCGCCCAGCCCGGCGGCGGTCCGGGCCCGCTCGTGTCCAGGCGGCGCCCACTGCGGACTCGCGGCCTCCGGTCTCCGGGCCGCCGCCGCCGCCGCCATGGCGCCCAGGTCGCGCGCACGCCCAGGGGAGGGGCCGCGGGGATGCCCGCGCCGCGCGGCGCCGTCGCCTGGACAACCGCCGTGGAGCCCGCGCGCGCCGCGGTCTCTAGGAGACGGTGCCTGGGGATGCTGCACCCGCCGGGGCCGCCCGCGCCCGCCCCTGCGCGGCGCTCAGTCTCCCTTGCGCCCTGGACCCTGGTCCACGCTGGAGTTTATCTTCCCGGGGTGGGTTACTGTCCGGAGGAGATGCACGCACCCCAGGGCGGAAGCCGGCCCCTCCCCCACGCGCAATGCCGGGGCACACAAGAGCAGCACCATTAAAGGAAACCCCATTGATATTTTCTCCGTCCCCTAGTTAAGATGCACTTCCTCTTCCTAGAAAAGTATGCCCTGCATTTTCTTGCTCTTGAGAGTGGGGTGACAGCGACGAGGCACTGCCGAAAGATGACTCAATAATGCGGCGGTCTGGGGCCTCCGCGGAGGCCGACTACTGCGCATGTGATCCTGTAGGACCCGCAGCTTTCGGCACTGTCGCTTGCCAGCTTAGACTGCCAAGAATGCCTTGGAGTTCCGCTCTGCGACCTCACAGGGAGGCCTATAGGAGTCAGGCCTTAGGAAGGAGCGGCTGGATGTCCAAGGTCGCATACGTGCATAGACCGTGGGATCCAGTCTGGAGTGGTCAGAGAGGGCTTCCTGGAGGAGCCCTTGGCACCAGGAAGCTCAAACCCCTAACAACCTGCGGAACTCAAAAACGTTTCTTGCCTCAAAGTTGGCACAGGGAAAGAGGGAGAAAGGCACTTTTCTGTGAAAGGGGGACTTTGCTATAATTGAGACACCATTGCCTCAGAGGATACGTGGATAAGACTGAGCGCATTCAGGGTGGTGTGACTGTAGTCGCCTCAGAGGAAAAGAAACTCAAATTATCACCAGGTATGGAGAAGGGAGGACATACCAGCGGCCCAGTGCCAAAGCCTGGGCATTTTCATGCTCCCTGCTGTACTAGGACTGCGTTATCCTCAGGCAGTGATGCATGGGCCCCAGGGCAGAAGCCAACCCCTTCCTGTGGACAGGCAGACAAGAGCCACACCACTGAGTCGGTCTCACTAGTGGTTTTCCCCTTACCCTGTTAACAGCCCCTTCTCCAGCCCATTTTCTTCCAGAAAAGTGGAGTCTGCATTTTCTGGTCTCCGCAGAGCGGGCCAGGGGCTCCAAAGGCAGGCCCATCTCCTTCTCTTGGAGATTCTACACACAGGGGCGGATTTCACCAGTGCCTGAGCACGTGGGGAGCACGTGGGTGCACCCACTCATCCAGCCACCCTCAGTGACCATCTTGTCAATCTCCTTGGGATACTACAGAGAAACACTGCCCAAACAAAGGAGACATTCTGGACATGTCTAGTGGGGAGGAAGAGGGGGAGGTGATAATGGGAATCGTTAGGGTTCAGCCGAAGTCGGGATGTTGACCAACCGGCACCAGCCGTCCAGTATTCTGCTTCAGATCGAGTGGGAAGCCACATGTCTGCAGGTAACCAGGTGAGCTTGGACTCCCTGTGCATGGAAGTGAATTCTGAAATGAATTCTGAAGCCCCTGCTCCCTGAAATGAATTCTGAAGCACATACATACATATATACATTCATACATACATAGAATGGCCACAAAAGAAATGTTTTGGATTCAAATGGAAAAAAGTCCTATTACCAACTTAGCAGTGTCCAGCTTTCCTGCAGCTTGTCTTTAAGCCACTCTAGTTAGGTCCGAAGTCTCTCAACATCCAAGTACACAGCACAACCGGAGCAAGTACATTTCCCCCAAATCATATTGTTCTCCTAATTTTTTCCCCTATTCTTCTTCTTTTTTAATCTCCTAATTTTTTTTTTTCATTTTCTTAAAAGATTTGACATAGAGAGAGCATGAGCAGGGTGGAGCAGCAAGGGAAGAAGAAGAACCAGGCACCCCACTGAGCAGAGACCCTGATGCGGGGCTCTATCCCAGGACCCTGGGATCTTGACCCAAGCTGAAGGCAGACGCTTAACTGACTGAGCCACCCAGGTGCCCTCTCCTAAATTCTTTAATGGGAAAACACCAACCGATTCACAGTTTTACCAAGGATGTCATGGTTTCTGGTACCCATGAATGAATGTTGAGACCATTTCCTTTTTAGCCATTTTTTTTTTTAAGATTTTATTTATTTACTTGACAGACAGAGATCACAAGTAGGCAGAGAGGCAGGCAGAGAGAGAGGGGGAAGCAGGCTCCCTGCAGAGCAGAGAGCCCAATGTGGGGCTCGATCCCAGGACCCTGGGATCACGATCCGAGCCAAAGGCAGAGGCTTTAACCCACTGAGCCAATGAGCCACCCAGATGCCCCCCTCTTTAGCCTTTTAATGTCTATTATTAGGAGTGACTGGGTGGCTCAGTCGTTAAGCATCTGCCTTCGGCTCAGGTCATGATCCCAGGGTCCTAGGATCCAGCCCTGCATCAGGCTCCCTGCTCAGCGGGAAGCCTGCTTCTTCCTCTTCCACTCCCCCTGCTTGTGTTCCCTCTCTCGCTATGTCTCTGTCAAATAAATAAAAGTCTTGGGGCGCCTGGGTGGCTCAGTGGGTTAAGCCGCTGCCTTCGGCTCAGGTCATGATCTCAGAGTCCCGGGATCGAGTCCCGCATCGGGCTCTCTGCTCAGCGGAGAGCCTGCTTCCCTCTCTCTCTCTGCCTGCCTCTCCATGTACTTGTGATTTCTCTCTGTCAAATAAATAAATAAAATCTTTAAAAGAAAAAAAAAAAAAAAGTCTTGCTGGGACGCCTGGGTGGCTCAGTTGGTTGAGCGGCTGCCTTTGGCTCAGGTCATGATCCCAGCGTCCTGGGATCGAGTCCCACATCGGGCTCCTTGCCCCGCAGGGAGCCTGTCTCTCCCTCTGACTCTGCCTGCCACTCTGCCTGTGCTCTCTCTCTCTCTCTCTGACAAATAAATAAATAAAATCTTAAAAAAAAAAAAAAGTCTTGGGGCGCCTGGGTGGCTCAGTGGGTTAAGCCGCTGCCTTCGGCTCAGGTCATGATCTCAGGGTCCTGGGATCGAGCCCCACATCGGACTCTCTGCTCAGCAGGGAGCCTGCTTCCTCCTCTCTCTCTGCCTGCCTCTCTGCCTACTTGTGATCTCTCTCTGCCAAATAAATAAATAAAATCTTTGAAAGAAGAAAAAAAAGTCTTTAAAAAAAAAAGTCTTTAAAAAAAAAACAAACACTAGGGGCACCTGGGTGGCTCAGTGGGTTAAAGCTTCTGCCTTCGGCTCAGGTCATGATCCCAGGGTCTTAGGATCGAGCCCCACATCGGGCTCTCTGCTCTTAGGAGAGCCTGCTTCCTCCTCTCTCTGCCTGCCTTTCTGCCTACTTGTGACCTCTGTCTGTCAAATAAATAAAATCTTAAAAAAAAAAAATACCTATATCACCACAAATCCTCATGTTCCTTATTTTTCGAAACCCCTTTCTCTCACATTCCCATCTCCTGTACCCAGGTGACTAATCTCCACTGCCACACACAGCTCCTTCTCTCACTCATCACCAGACAACAGAAGGCAAGCCTGCTGGGGCACGCGGGAGGGGGTGTGGAATGCTGCCTAGTTCTGCTCCACCTGCTGTTGGTTGTGGGAATCTCACAACCACATCATAAACTGAAACTTGGCCTTTTAAAACCTATGGCCTTTTTGCTGCCTAAGGGCCATAATGTTTCTCTTTTTTAAATAGGCTGCACACCCAAAGTGGGGCTTGAACGCATGACTCTGAGGTCAAGGGTCCCATACTCTACCAACTGAGCCAGCCAGGCACCACATTTTATTTTTATTTTTTTTTAAAGATTTTTATTTATTTATTTGATAGACAGAGAGAGATCACAAGTAGGCAGAGAGGCAGGCAGAGAGAGAGGGAGAAGCAGGCTCCCCGCTGAGCAGGGAGCCTGACGTGGGGCTCGATCCCAGGACCTTGAGATCATGACCCGAGCCGAAGGCAGAGGCTTAAACCACTGAGCCACCCAGGCGCCCCCAGGCACCACATTTTAAAATTTATTATTTTGGGGCGCCTGGGTGGCTCAGTGGGTTAAAGCCTCTGCCTTCAGTTCAGGTCATGATCCCAGGGTCCTGCGAGCAGTGCATCCGGCTCTCTGCTTGGTGGGGAACCTGCTTCCCCCTCTCTCTCTGCCTGCCTCTCTGCCTACTTGTGATCTCTGTCAAATAAAATAAAATCTTAAAAAAAAATGTTTTTTAAATTATCATTTTTTTAAAAAAGTAAGAGCCATAGAGCTTTTCACCCTCAGGCTGCCTCACCTCACAGGGCGGGGGAAGGGGGAGTGGAAGTCCCACCTTAATTGCTAATGCAGTCACATCTGGGCCTTGTGCTGTGTTCTAGCCTCTATTACCAAAACTGGACTAATGGGGGCGACTGGGTGGCTCAATCATTAAGCATCTGCCTTTGACTCAGGTCATGATCCCGGGATCCTGGGATAGAGCCCCATATCGGGCTCCTTGCTCAGTGGGAGCCCGCTTCTCCCTCCCCCTGCTACTCTGCCTGATTATGCTGTCAAAGAAGTAAAATTTATTTTTAAAAAATTGGGACTTATTTCCAGGGTTTTTTAAAAAAATATTTTATTTATTTACTTGACACAGAGAGAGAGAGAGAGAGATCACAAGTAGGCAGAGAGGCAGGCAGAGACTCTCGAGAGGGGGAAGCAGGCTCCCCGCTGAGCAGAGAGCCCAATGGGGGCTCAATCCCAGGACCCTGAGATCATGACCTGAGCCAAAGGCAGAGGCTTAGCCCACTGAGCCACCCAGGCGCCCCATATTTCCAGGTTTTTTAAAAAGATTTTGAGACAGAGCAAGAGTGAGAGAACAAGTAGGGGGAGGGGGCAGCAGGCAGAGGGAAAAGCAGAGAGAGAGGGGGAAGCCGACTGAGCAAGCAGCTCAATGCGAGACTCCACCCAAGGATCCTGGGATCACAACCTGAGCTGAAGGTAGATGCTTAACTGACTAAGCCACCCAGGCGCCCCTTATTTCCAGTTTTTTTTTTTTTTTTAAGATTTATTTGACAGAGAGAGATCACAAGTAGGCAGAGAAGTGGGGGTGGGGAGAGCAGGCCCCTGCTGAGCATAGAGCCTGATGTGGGGCTCTATCCCAGGACCCTGGGATCATGACCAAAGCCAAAGGCAGAGGCTTTAACCTACTGAGCCACCCACGTGCCCATTATTTCCAGTTTCTTTTTCTTTTAGTTTAATTTTATTTATTCGACAGAGAGAGAGAGATCACAAGTAGGAAGAGCAGCAGGCATAGATAGAAGGGGAACCAGGCTCCCAGTGAGCAGAGAGCCCGATGTGGGGCTCAATCCCAGGACTCTGGGATCATGACCTGAGCTGAAGGCAGAGGCTTAACCCACTGAGCCACCCAGGCGCCCCTTATTTCCAGTTTCTAACAGCAAACACTTTTTGTTTTACCAGCAGTGGTAACCTTGGGCAAATTACTTCGTATTTTGAATGGCTCAGTGTTGTGCACTGTGACAGCACCTACCTCACGGGGCTGCTGTGAGGAGGACTAGGTGGGTACAGGCTTAGGCACTATTAGTCTTGTGGGGACAGAAACCGACCTAGGCCAAGACCAACAGCTGTCCTCAGTACCCAAAACAGGGCCCAGTACAGGGACAGTGCTCTGATTGCTTTACCTGGATACAACATGGAAAATCCCTCCTCTAGACGTTACTAGAATATGCTACCTTCTCTTGTTCATTTTATTATTATTTTTAAAGATTTTATTTATTTGACAGAGATCACAAGTAGGCAGAGAGGCAGGCAGAGAGAGGGGGAAGCAGGCTCCCCACTGAGCAGAGAGCCCGATGTGGGGCTCGATCCCAGGACCCTGAGATAATGACCTGAGCCGAAGGCAGAGGCTTTAACCCACTGAGCCACCCAGGCGCCCCCTCTTGTTCATTTTAAAGTATTTTTTATTTTTTATTTTTATTTTTTTAAAGATTTTACTTATCTATTTGACAGAGAGAGATCACAAGTAGGCACAGAGGCAGAGAGAGGAGGAAGCAGGCTCCCCACTGAGCAGAGAGCCCGATGTGGGATTTGATCCCAGGACCCTGAGATCATGACCTGAGCCGAAGGCAGCGGCTCAACCCACTGAGCCACCCAGGCGCCCCTTAAGTATATTTTTTAAAGGTTTCATTTATTGGAAAGAGAGAGACCACACACCATGGGGAACAGCAGGCCAAAGGAGAGGGGGAA
Organism: Mustela lutreola; assembly: GCF_030435805.1. Lineage (NCBI taxonomy): Eukaryota > Metazoa > Chordata > Mammalia > Carnivora > Mustelidae > Mustela > Mustela lutreola. The sequence goes on along the minus strand of NC_081291.1, from coordinate 18,859,101 downwards.
GCAGGTTCCCCACTAAGCAGAGAGCCCATTGCAGGACGGAATCCCAGGACCCTGGGATCATGACTTGAGTCAAAGGCAGACACTTAACCGACTGAGCCACCCGGGTGCCCTCTCGTTAATTTTTAAGATCCCCAAGGGTATAGTGCCAAGGCCATGGTACCCTGCCCACTGATCTACAATAGTAGGCCTTTAGTCCTGGGATGTTCACTAGTGATGAATTCCATCTGTGTGCCCCATGCTCTGGAGGCTCTGAGAGGCTAGAGCCTGTGGATCTTTTGCACACAATGGTATGCCCAGGTGCCATGCATGGGGCTCAGCACACCGGAAGGCCAGGGATGAGCAGCTGTGGAATTGACAGGCAGTGTCTAGGGCCTCTCTGGCCTTGCTTGTCCCGTGCATACTGAACACTGCTTTGGAGCCTTAACCTCTGAACTATGACTAAAGTTGCTGCCACTCTTGCCAAAAGTGGGGACCCCCTCAATTCAGAACCCAAACTCCACTTCCTGTCCTCAACCCTTGGGATTAAACTCCACACACTTGGGTTTCTGTCCAGAGTCCTAGCTTTGTTAACTCCAGAGTCCCTGTGAAGCTCCCCCACCCCCATACTGTATAACCCTAAGCTTCCACGTCTGCTTTGGAGGGACTCGGGGCCTCTGCAGGAGCTGTGGGGCATTCCCACTGGTACTCGGCCGCAATCTCAGGATCTCCTTGTGGGGAGAATGGTATGGCCTGCAACCCAGGGAGGGAGAGGAAAGTAAAAACGGGCAGGATATTCAACTTCCCTCCGTAGATGCCCTCTCCTCAGAAAGCCAGACACAGCAGGCAGGCAGAACAGAGGCCCCTGGGACCTTCACAGCTCTCTAGAGGAGGGAGCTGATCAGGAGGACGGCCCTCAATTGGTGCACATTGGCCAGAATCCCCTGGGGTGTTGGTTCAGGAGGTTATCTGGATCCTTGGAAGGAAGACTCTACACAATTTTATAATCAGAAACTTTATTTTGAATAAACCACTCAACATTGAGCAGATGACGTTGCCTCAACTTTTTCTTTGAAGAAAACAAAGATATTATGGTAAATTCATGAAAACACTATGCCTTCCTTTATCTTCTATCCTTTGTAGGGCAGAACAATTCTGCCTGACCTTTCCCATCTTCCTGATGATGTTGGCCAAGGACAGCCCCTGGGGGCACAAACGGAAGCTCTCCACAAGTCAGGGGCTGCAGACTATAGTCTGGATACCAGTGCACCATGTGGTAGCTGTGCAGGCCAAGAACTGCCCAGGATGTCCAGGGTGTGACATAAGGCACAGAGCTGCAACGCCTCTGCATGGCGGTGACACAGGAAGGACCCGACGGAGTGGGCAGCACAGACACCCAGCCCCAGGTCCTGTAGCAGGCCCGCTCCTCCTTCAGTGAGCTCCCCGCCATTCAATTCTGGGCTCATGTGCTGCACTCCTAACTTGTTCTCCTACTCCACCCCACAGTCCCTCCCTTGAGGAGGACAGGAAGAGACAAAGCCTGGGTTGGGACTGGAGGGGAGACAAGGAGCCTGCAGCCAGCCGTGTATCCCATGATCCCAAGAATTATAGCTGCCCTCTGTCTTCAAGAGTGATTCAGTTTACAGCTAACATGGTCCCTGGGAAACTGCTGACTGAGGTGAGAATGTCTGAGTATCAAGGGACTTCTCTGGAATATTCACAGACCTCCCAAGCAACTGTTCCAGGAGGTGAAGGAGGCCCTGTCGAGTACAGACAGCTCTGCCCACCTCAGAGTGGGGGCAATGAACCAAGCCACAAAAACTCCAGGTATCACAGATGTAACATTTAGAAGGCTCAAAGAACCAGGTTCAGGACAGGCAGGACACCACACCAACCACCTGTTCCTTTGCACTCAACTGTGCTGAAGCTGGCCGTCTCCCCTGGCCAGCCCTTCCAGCATAGTAGCTGGGACCACAAATCCAGGACCCTCCTGGCCTCAGACTTCCAGACCCCTGAGAAGCCACTCTGGAGGAGGAGAACACACTCCTGATAACATGAAAAGCACTTGTGCAAACAAGGCCCCTGAGTCCGGAAGACCTGTGCCCTTGGGTGAGCCATGCTGAACTCTGACCCTGAAGTGCACCAGAGACAGTGTAGCAGCACAGCGTCAGGTACGCACAGCCGTGTGTGAACCTGGTTAGTTATATCACTGGAACACTGGCACAAAAGAAAGGACCAAGGTAAAATGAACTTATTTTGGGGAATAATTGCTTTTAAAAGTAGATCTCGATCTTTAGGAGACAAGAGGAAACACTGTGCTGAACTCATGTCCCCACCTATACCGTTATGGTCTCTGGCCTCAGTGGCCAGACCCAAAGAAACCTGGAAGAAAGATGAGGCCACACACAACGCCATCGGAGATGATGACACCCTATGACAAGGCCCCTTTCTGTATTATCTCCTCACTGCAGGGTAAGGCAGGTACACCTGACCACAAAGGGTCCCCAAGGACCAGGCAGAAGGCATGATGTGATTCCCTGCGCTCCATGCCTGTTACATAGGCCAACTCAATTCCCCACCGTCTGCCACCCACGCTTTTCCCTTGAGACACCAGTTGTGGCCAAACACAGGAGAATCTGGAAAACAGAGACCACCCTGGGGCCCTCTTGCTGGAGACATTCTGAGGCAGGGTGGGCAGGCAGCATGTTACATTCTAAGTAAAATAGCTAGAGGGTAAAACACTCCAATGCCAATTTATTTTTAAAAAGGGTTCTGTGTAATTCTATGGTTTGTCTTTTTTTTTTTTTGTATAATTATACAACCTTTGAAAATTACATAAGTTGTAATGATCTAATACTATTAATAGTCATTCAGAAAAAACTTTCCCTCCCTCCCAACAACCATCCAGGGGGAATTAAAAGTCCTGAAAAGAGGCCAATTCAACATGGCCTCTACCCTGGTAGAAACAAAAAGCGAAAAGATGAGAAGAAAACAGAAATGGACTGTGTGTGGCCAGTGTCTGTTAGGAGTGGGGCCCGGGCTGTTGCCTGAGGTGGTGAAAGGCAGAGCCTGCAGCATGCAGTTCGGCAGCCGGGAGGCCTCGCAGCCACATCGTCCTCACTCCTGCGCGTCCGTGTCCCAGTCTAGGTGTCATGGAAGTCCTTCAGCAGGGTTCTCCTCCGCTGCTCTGCTATGTGCATCTGGTTCTCTAAGTCCTGCACCAGGGAAGCAAGATGGTGCTTGCACCGCCCAGTCCCGAGTGTACCGAGCAGCCAAAGCCACACCCACCATGTCAGGGGCTTCAAGGGGACAAAGGCACTGCCCTTCCCACCCTTCCCTACAGAGCTTCCGGTCCACATGCTGACAACCCTGTCGCCTGCTAACAAGCCGGTCCTCCCAGACCTGCAACAGAGGCACCAAGAAGGAAGGAGACACTTACCCCTCTGTCATAGCTGTCTGCGCGCTCCACCTTCCATGACAGGTTCTCGATCTCAGCCTCCAGCTGAGCCTGCTGGTATTCAAACTGTATGGGCAGAGCAGGAGGGTCAAAAGGAGAGGGGCTGCAGCCGGGCCAGGGCCTGCAGATGGAGGGGCAGACGCAGCACCTGAGGCTCGTATGAACTACAGACAGCCCTGAGCCGGTCCTCAGAGAGCAGGGCTAGCTCCTATCACCAGAGCCAGAATCCAGTCAAAAGGCTACCTGAAGAGCGCAGCCAGGCGGCAAGGCCACACTCACCCTCCAGCCCGAAAGAGAGGGGAAAAAGTTAAGCCACTGAAGACAGTATTCCCCACATAGGCAACAGATGCTGCAAAAACAAGTCAAAATGGATATTCACAGACATGGTGTTCACAGAGTACTTCCTTTTCCCAGCCCTTCTGGAAATCAAGTCTTAAAAATATTCAAACCATTCGACTTGGTAATTGTACATCCGCTGTACATTTATACACGAAGCGTTCCTCAACATCTTAGAGTAATGAAAACAGCAACAACGAACGCCCGAACTGATGGGACGGCCATGTGATGAAACATTTACGCACAGTTTAAAAATGGTATTTAGTAGCCTGGTAAATAAGGACAGCGGCAATAATAAATGGTCATAACAACAAAATGGCAGGTATATAATTAACAGTAAGTGTAGAAATAATTTTAAAAGGCTGAAAAACGCTAACAGTGGCCATGTCTTTTTGGTGGGATTACGGATGATGCAAATGTTTTTCTGTTTTCCAACATTTAAATAATACATGCGAACTACTTCATCATCAGGGGACATGACCCATATCTAAGACAGAGAATTAAACAAAGATGTAAAAAAGCCCACTATAAATTAGGAACGTGCGAGCTGGGCGTCCTCCTAAAGCATGGGTGCCAGCCTCCCACGTGGCCACAGAGTGTCCTGTAACTACGGCCATTCAGGAGCTTTGGTGTATCTGCCTTGATATTACACAAAATGCCAGGGCCTGAAGTCTATTTTAGAGAAGTCTAGAGGAGAACTGAATTTTTTTTTTGAGAGAGAAAGAGAGTGAGCGAGCACATATGCACACAGGGGTGAAAGAGTGAATCTTAAGCAGGTGCCATGCTGAGCGTGGAGTGGGGCTCAACCTCACCGCCCTGAGATCATAACCTGAGCCAAAACTAAGAGTTACTCAGGCGCCCTAGGAGAGCTACCTTTTAAAACGGACAGTTTTGCCCTCCCAACAACCCAGGTCTGGTCCCCACTCTCCTGGAAAGTACGGGTAGACAAGGGTATCTCTGAAGCTCAAGGGCAGAGCACAGGACTGCTTGGCCTTACCAGCTTCTTCCTGGGTCCAGATTCCATGTAGTAGGCATATGGGTAAGTGTACTGCAGGGTGTACCGGCACTGGAACAGAAGAGAGAAGGCGCGTGCACGTGTGACCCAACCCGCACGCGTCCCTGGTGGCTTTCATGATTCTTACCCTACCACGCAAGTGAGCCTGGCTCTACAGGTACAGGCTTGAAAGAAATGACGCCAAACCAATCAAGGATGAACTGGGGGACAACATGGGAAAAGCTGAAACAGAAATGGTCACAGAACACACGGTTCCTTTTTCCAACTGTGATTTATCACCAGCAGTTGCCTCAATGGCTCTTCCCTCGAGTCGGACATCAGAGTCCACACATCTATCTCAACACTTGTCCAAAGATAATCTCTTAGTTTCTTCGGAGTGACCGTGGATAGGACAAAAGAAGAAGGGCTCTAGTTTCCCCTGCACTTCCCTCCCTGTGGCTGAGGTAGCGGAACTCTTCTTGGAAATCCCCTGGCAGCCAGCAGCAGGCTGGGTCCTCAGTGGGCACAGCCCAGGGAACTGTGGGCCCAGAAGCAGAAGCATACAAAGTGATACGAAGTGCTGGGCTCCCCTGCCCCCAAAACTGTCTCCCACCCTCCCATCCTCAGATGTCTGGGCCTGACAGGGCCAGGGATCAGAAGAGGGAGGGGGTACAGACCTTGGCCAAGAGCTTGGCAGCATTCTGTAGGTACTGCCAGTCGATCCACGTCCCCAGATTATTCATGACTCTCTCCTGAATCTTCTCATGAATCCGCTGATAGGTCTGTGCCTCCAGCTGCAAGCTCTTGTTGTGGTTTTCCCACTACAGGGCACAGAGAAAGGTGCGCAAGTCCAGATGGAAGTTCAGAACAGACACCTTGGTTGGCACAGCATGGCCAAAGCTTCATCTAACTTATGGGGAAACGTGTGTCCTTGAGAGGGCAGGAGGAGGACTTTTTCTTCTTCTTTTCAACAATTTATTTATTTGGGAGAGAGGGTAGAGGGCATGCCCGCAGGGCAGGGTGGAGGGGCAGAGGGAGATGGAGAGAAGCAGACACCCTGCTAGGTGCAGAGCCCAATGTCAGCTGATCCCAGGACCCTGAGATCATAATCTGAGCCGAAATCACTAGTCGGCTGCGACCACGCCGCTCAGGTGCTCCAGGAAGGGGACTTCCTCAGACCATATACTGACCCTGTCCTAAGCAGCGCCTACCATTCAGATCACTCTACCATCTAGGGCAACAGGTCTTCAGCCCTGAGGACGAAACAAAGCTGGGTACCCACTGGTCTACTCTGCTTAGAAAGCAAATGCGCCGTACTCTGTGGGCTTCCGAAGGGTCTTCCTAGGAGGAACTGTCCTCTAAATCTGCTTAAGATGGTACCAGATGTAAAAGACTACCTGATGCTCCCCTCATTGTCCTTCAACCCATGATTCAAAGAGCGCTATTGGTCATGGCTGCCCTGTGGAGCCCATAAGCTACATTTATGGAAGCATCACTCAGGCCCACTACAGGAGCTCCTCTCCCTGACTTCTGTGTGCACGTACTGCACACCAGTTCCTGGGAGTTCTCCCTCAGCACGCCAGTGGGAAAAAGCCCACTCATGAGGGGCAGTTTCCAGAGAAGACGCCTACCCTCTCAAAGTAGAACAAGTACTTCTTGAGGGCCTCCCTGGCCTGTGCCTGCTGGCTCTGGTTGACAATGTCGGGGTTCTCCTTGTACCGACTGCACTCATAATACTCGCTGCCATGGGTCTTCCAATCTCCTAGACACATCCAGCAGAAGTCTGCAAAGAATAGAAAATGAGGTATTTACACCCACAAGGTAAGCCGACATTCCTCCAACAGCAAAGCGGTGGGACAGATCCTGTGAAAGGGTAGAGGTGTGGGGGTTGTTACCTACCCACAGCTTCCTATGGGTGCCTGTTTCCAGGAGGAATGTGCACCTCTCCTCTTTGACACATAACACTGTCCCTATAGCCCTTCCTTGCCACTAGGTACAACAGCCAGCAGATACTCGCTGTTCCATAAGCACATGAGCTTTGTACCTTCTTAACCCAACACGGGAGGGTGCTAACTGTGCAAGACCACTGGTGTGCTGTGTCAGGGCCACTGAGAGACGCAGAAACTTGTCCAGTGAGGCCCATCCGGCCATCCGGAACACAGGTTTGCCCTGACTACCGCCCACCCTCACAACGCCTGTCCTAAGACGATTTTGTACAAAAATTAGGAATAAAGGCTTTCACCTATTTTGTCATTTCTTAAAAAAAGAACACTTCTATAAAACCAACAGCTACCCAATAGTTCCTACTCAGAATTATGAGTCTGCTTCTACACTGAGGAAACCAAAAAGTAAAAATAAAGATCGACCAAAAATAAAAAAAATCATTAAAAAAAAACAAAAAAACCAAAAGCTCACCAAATATTAGAATAAAAAATAAATAAAATAAATCCACCAAACATCCAACATTTACTGCGGTCTAATGGCAGGTGGCCAACCACAGTTCCGCTGATGGCCAGATCTCTAGCCTGTCTGATGTATATCCTATCTCTGACAAAGACTCCGACAGGGTAAACCCTGTTTTCCAGGATTCAAGATGGTTCAAGATGGTTCACTGACTTCTCCAAAGGACCTCTTATATAAAATCTGGGGAGGCTAAAGCCAAACTCAGAGACCCAGAGTTCGTTCTCTTCTCCTGGGAACCTTCACCAAACAGCAGCAATACTGCAATCCCCTTAATCTTGCTGCTTGCTCCTGTCTTAAACACTACTGCAATGCTCAGGGTTACCTGTAGAGGTGGTCAAACTATACAGGAATGCAAGGGGTGGCGGCTAACTCTGGGTGGTGAGGGATGGGAAGACTGTGGGGAGGGATACTCAGGGGACTTCCTGGGTACTAGGAGTATGATGGGTAGGTACCGGGGTGTTCACTTGCCATTTCTCTTTAAACCATATGCATGTCTTATGCACTGTCCTAAGTGGATGATACACGCCCCTCTCACTCAAACACAGAGTGGGATACCACTGAGGAAATATGCCACTACCCACAGCCTGACTTCATGCTATACTTCACTGTCACTGTTCCCTTCTAATTCCTTGTCATGTCCATTCTGATTATGGTGGGCTCTTGGGAAAACAGAGGAATACCATTAGATGAATCCTTACAAAGAGAAACCCTCAGGGCCTTCTGTTCAGCACTGAAGCTGTGATGAAGGAGACCTGTTTGTACATACTTTCTACTTGAACAAATTTCTTTACTGCATCTGACAGGAAGGAAAGCAAAGCCAACAGGTTCCATGTAATAAGCTACTCCTGATAAAGGCGATCTGAAAAGCTGTATCAAAAGCCCTTGTGGAAACTTTGTAAAACCTCAAAGGAAGACTCTTCTGTGACTCCCGCCAATAAAACAGCCTGTTCTGAAAGGTTATCTGTAAGGTAGCACAGATAAGCCCCCATTACTTACCTGCCTTGGCAAAAATAAAAAGAGCACACTAAATCTTCTCGGATGACTGAGGATCATGAAGGTCTAAGAGTCATGCCAACTGTGACTTCTATCTGTGTCAGCAAGATGGCAGTGAGATTGTAAGAGCACCAGAAGAGATAGATAAAAGACTAAGAGCTGCTTTGGGATGGGTACTGTAAGTGACTGCGGCCGCCCTTTGTCACTTCACTACAAAAGCACTCACTAAACAAGCCGTGGAGGCCCAGCACAAGAAACGCAGACTGTGCCCCTGGGCCTCGTGCACCACACCTGGAACTCACCGTGTTTACACTTGGAGCATTGCTGTCAGAGGGAAACAGAAGAGAACATGTTAAGGGAACGCTGACCAAAGGCTCCACGGCACATATGCAAAGGGTACGGGCTTCTGCTCACCATGTGGTTGCAGCCTCCGTTCTTCTCAATGCAGATGTTGCACTTGGGACACTGAGGAGACAGAAGGGCGCCGTTAGGCTCACACACCACCAGGCTGGTTCTAAGACAAATTACACAAAGCTCCTGGCACCCGTGCCCAGTAGCTCATCGTGCGAGCCCTTCTGGGGAGGAGCATCTCACTTAAATGTGGCGGGTCGCTGAGGCTGGAACAGCAATTCAAGGAAATGAGGTCAGCACGTTTGGCTCTGAAACACTCCAAGCACCGGCTGAGCCCCACTAAGTCTTCCACCATCTGTCTCTGCCACGAGGCTGCTCAGATTAAGCACAGCTGAGTCAGCACAAAGCTGCCTGCTTGGGAAGAATGCCAAAGCAACACAAGCACTGCCCCCTGGACCAAGTCCTGTCAGCTTGCCTGGACGCCTACTCCTGCAAGAGGCCATGGGAGCAGCCACTAGCACTCACTTGCTCTCACTGAGAGATGCCCAACCTAGACAGCAATGCAGAGACCAGTGTGATGCTCTGCTCTCCCACGGCCACGAAGCAGACTGTTTAATGAGGTCATGGTCACAGCTGTGCTGTGAGTGCAGCAACTCAGCACATGACCAGCTCAGGGTAGGTGCTGAGTCACCCAGGGCTTGAGGGGCTGACGGCCATGTTTTCCCATGGGAAATTTCAGAGTGAGAACAGGGTATGCCTGGGCTTGCAGCAGAGCCTTGCTCTTTACTATATGTTGTGATCAACCACCTCTCTTCTAGGGCTGTTAAAGGCCAGAGGCACTCAAGAAACCCAGGTTTTTCTAATTAGTCACCCCATGGGTCAAACTTTTCCAGGTAGTTCAGCATTTTATTAAAAGAAATGCACCCAACACATACTATGATAGTCCACTGCAAACTCTGCCAAGTCTGGGCAAAGGTCTGCAGCCTCCAGCAAGGGCCCCGGGGCCCTGTTCTGCTCTCAAATGTCCAGCCTCCTGGGCGAGGCCCTAGGCAGCATTAAGGAGGGCAGGTCCATGACAGGTAAGATACAGTCCTTACGTCTTTAGTGTGAGCACTAATGTAGTTGGCTGTTTCAGAGTCGTCTGCACACTTCGTGAGCCATTTCCGGATTGTGGCGCAGTCTGTGGGGGCGTGATACATCTGACGACACTTGAAACTTAAAACCAGAAAAGAAAAACATTCAAATAATTGTTAGGTCAGGGTCCCATGTTTTCCATTTTCCTTCTATCCAAGTCAACAGATCCTGAGTTAGAGTTTCTCAAAGAAATCTCGTCATTTTTCAAGGCCTTTGAGATCCTTACTTACCTAGAACTATACTGAAATACTGTATGAATTTCTCTTCAATCTAAGCACTTCTAAGTCACACTCCTAATAAACCTCAATAAAATGCTTCTGTCTTGGTGCACCTGGGTGGCTCAGTGGGTTAAGCCACTGCCTTTGGCTCAGGTCATGATCTCAGGGTCCTGGGATCGAGTCCCACATGGGGCTCTCTGCTCGGCAGGGAGCCTGCTTCCCTCTCTCTCTCTCTCTGCCTGCCTCTCCATCTACTTGTGATTTCTCTCTGTCAAATAAATAAATAAATAAAATCTTAAAAAAAAAAAAAATGCTTCTGTCTTAAATATCCTGTGCGGTGTCAATTCTCCCTTAAAGGATGTGAAATTTAGAGTTCAGCTTCTCAAAGGGCATGGTGGGGTTCTTTGAGATGGATAGCTAAGTTGGGATCCAAGGCAGAACCAAGATCAACTTTTTTGGGAGCCCTGACTCAGCTCCCAGTCAGATGTGCACAAGATATACACACGACAGAACCCGTTCAGTCGGCAGGGCCACGATACACCTGACAATGCCTGAAACTTAAAATCAGAAAAGAAAGCACTCCAACACTTGCCTGGCTAGGTTTCCATGTTTTTAATTTCCCTTTTGTCCAAGCTAACACAATGTCTGGACAGTAAATGCATGAAGGCAAACCGTCTAACCCATGCCCCAGGGAAAGAAGTTTATAATGTGGGACACGGGCGTGTCTTTGGCTCAGGTCATAATCTCAGGGTCCTGGGAAGCTCTCTGTTCAGTGGGAAGCCTGCTCCTCCCTCTCCCTCCACATGTGCTGTCTCTGTCGAATAAATAAAATCTTTAAAAAATAATAATAAAGTGCGGTACAAAGTATAGAGAGCAACTACATTAGTGGTTTGTGTTTTGTTTTAAGGTAAGCTCCATGCCTAGCATGGATCCCAACATGGGGCTTGAACTCACGACCCTGACGTCAAGACAACAGATGAAATCAAAAGTTAGACACTTAACTGACTGACCCACCAAGGAATGCTTACGTTAGTGGTTCTTAATCTTTGGTGAGCCCCAGAGTCCCTCAACAATGTTTTGAAAGGCAAGAACACATGCACACACACTAATTTTCCACATAGTTTCTCTGAAGCCCCACCATGAATCATCTTAGGGAGGCATGATTAGAGAGAGACATAGAAGTGGACCTAAGTTATGGCTCTGCCATTGCCCTGCTTCTACATTTCCACCCTATAACATAAGGGCAATAGTACCAATTGTACACAGTTGTGACAACGTATGTAAAGTGATCAGAATAATGTCTTTCCCAAGGGAAGTCTTCAGTACACTTTAGCTATACCTCCACCTACTGAATGGATAAACCCCAGACATAAACTACCTTTATGAATTATAGTGTTATAAAATCAGCCTACAAAGGCCAAGATGGAGAAAGATTCAAACACTGAAGGTTGTAGCTTTCAAACACAGTAACACACGATTATCTGTGCAGGCAAATACAAACCCACACAGACACATCTCGGTGCCATGAGTCTCATAATAAAAACCATAGCACATTTTCTGAGAATCTATGCCACTCTTGTTTCTGGACTGAGCATGATGAAACATCCTGTGGAACGTGAGATGCTGGGTATATACCTGGCCCACTTGGAGCAGAGCTGCCGGGTTAGGCTCACAGACCCTGTCTTTCTCAGACCCACCCTCACCCACAGCAATGGCAGTTGTGCTTCGGAGGACAAGGCAGAAGCCCAGGGATGCTCAGTGCCCGCACTCACTCTTACCAGAACACCTCGTTGCACCGATTGCACTGTACTCGGCGAGCTCTAGGCTCCTGTACCCGAATAACCATGGGGCAGTCTGCACCAGGGCACAGCTGGAGCTGGTAATGACTCTGTGAACACACCAAGGAGAAACAATGAGGACATCCCCTAGTCACTGCTTCCACATCAGACTTCCCTGAGAGCGCAAACACCTTCTGTCCTTCCAGCCGATGACTTCTATCAAGGGGCTATAGGAATTCAGGAAGCATGTCACAAAGAACAGCATTAGGCAGGCAGATATTGAAGACATAAGAATATTTAGCTAAAACTAGGCAGCAACTCACTAGAATGATCTAAAGCTAGATTATCATATAAAACTGTGTCTGTGAGATGAAAGTGCACAGGCACCAAGGTCTGGAAAGGAACATAGCCTAGGGAGCTGTGCATCTGAAAGTATTATTCCTAAGTGACATAAGATGGAGAAAGACAACCACGGTATGATTTCACTTCTATGCAGAATCTAAAAAAAAAAAAAAATTAACAAAACTCAAAGATACAGAGAACAGAAGAGGAAGGGGGAATAGGGTGTGTGAAATGGGTGAAGGGGTTCAATTATATGGTTAGAGGGAACTAGATTTACTTTGGTGATCACTTTGTAGCATATACAAATACTGAGTTATTATGTTGTATCCCTGAAACCAATATAATGTTACACACCAATTTTGCCTAAAAACAAAAACAAAAGCTCTGAGAGGCTCAATGACTCTCATGCATGTACCAAAGGCGGCAAATAGCAAAGGGCACAAGGCATTGTTTATCCCAAGCCCATGCACGAGAAGACCCTGCCTGTCAGTCAATCTTGTCAGCTCAGGCACAAGCAGCAAAATGATGAAAACTATGCTGCACTGAGGCTGCAAGCCCGAGCCGAGCCCGAGCCCAGAGGAGGGAAGGAAATCCCAAACTGACCATGCTGGAATCCCGAATAAGTTTTCAAAGTGCACAAGAAGCAATACCCCCTTCAGGGGGCCTGGGTGGCTCAGTGGGTTAAAGCCTCTGCCTTCAGCTTGGGTCGTGATCCCAGAGTCCTGGGATCGAGCCCCACATCGGACTCTCTGCTCAGCGGGGAGCCTGCTTCCCACCCCACCCCCGCCTGCCTGTCTGCCTACTTGTGATCTCTGTCAAATAAATAGATAAATAAATCTTAAAAAAAAAAAAACAATATCCCTTCCCTGTGCTTTATCATCACCCAGTGAACCAAATGCAACAGCAGCTCCTGAGACAGCCCTGACTCATGTTCATCCCCTGACATACAACAGTTTGTTTAAGCAACTGTGTGGAAGGGGAGGAGGCCTGACTGACCATTCTACCAGAGAAAACCAAGACTTGGGGTCAAATTAAGGGTGGAAGGCTACACAGCGAGGACTAACAGACCTGGGATTCACATCACTGTCAGCCTGACTCCAGGCCCTGTGCTGCTCACTACCACTCTAGTGGTTTCTCCATTTTGTAAAAACCACGGAGCTCTTTCTTCACATTGGAGCACCGAATGGCCGCCTCATCTACAAAGTGACTGTGGTGAGCATGAGATGCAAGGTAGGCCCAGGAAGACAGATGTGCAAAGATAGGGGCTGGTCATACCTCCACGTAGTCCCTAAAGAGGTAGCGCCTGTATTTGTCTCTCAATTCTTCATTGGGCAGCAATGGAAACACAAAGTCCTCTGGTGTTCGGAGTGGACAGTCCTGAGCCATGCAAGAGACTCCTGTTGAACAAAACAACATGACGGATAACTGCACTGCAGAAGACACGATGGTAATGTATTTCCCTTCACCCAACAAATTCAGATTCTATATAGGAAATCCTTGAAGCCACAGAATTTATTTTAAAAAGAGAGAGAGGGGGGCGCCTGGGTGGCTCAGTGGGTTAAGCCTCTGCCTTTGGCTTAGGTCATGGTCTCAGGGTCCTGGGATTGGGCCCCGCATCGGGCCCTCTGCTCAGCAGGGAGCCTACTTCCCCTCTCTTTCTGCCTGCCTCTCTGCCTACTTGCGACCTGTCAAATAAATAAATAAAAAAATAATCTTTAAAAAAAGAGAGAGAGAGACAAATTAATGTATTTGCAGTGACACAACTAAAATTTATCTCAAATTCCATATATACCACAAACAGCACCACTAAAAAAGCAGTATCATCTAAAAAAATCCTTTATGGTTCTTGGGGTATGTCTGGCTCAGCTGGTAGAGTAGGCGACTCCTGATGTTGGGGATGTGAGTTCAAGACCCCCATGGCATGCAGAGGTTAATCTTTAAAAATCCTATATGGCTCTTGACTAACAATTTTGTTTTGTGATATTTAATATTACGTGCAAGTGACCACCACCCAACACAATGAGATTCTGCAGATACCGTTAGGGGGATGCTAATTGAGTTCTGATGCCATCAAAGTCATAGTACAAAAAACCACTCCCATAACCAGTCGCCAAACCTGATTTGTGTTATGCTACCTAAATAGCAGGATTCTCTGAGGGTTTCTGAGTTATGGCTCCCACTTGGGGCATCAAGATGTGGTAGGCAGCTTAAAGGAGAGTTCTCCCAAAAGTTCACCTTGCACTCACACCAACATTCACACATACGCCCAAATAATAGCCTTAATCCTCTCAATCCTCAGGACTAGGGAAAATCGTGCCACTGTGCAGCCTGATGTTTTTAGAAACTAATGGTTCTGACAGTAAAAACCCTTATCAGGCTCAGAAGAAAACATGCAGCTGACCTGAGTACCTGCAAGGGCAAAGCGGAAGATAAATACTTCATGGCAGCCTTTTACAAATTCTGCCGCAGACTCACCCACACCCACGCCGTCCTTGACAAGTACTGAGCAGTGCTGCTCCCAGCAGCTACGGCAAAACTGGTGCTGACAGGCCAGAGAAAGTAGGTTTTCCTTGCGCACAAACTGCATACACACTGCGCAGTGGTGAGGGGGGTGGGCCGTGGGAACCTGGGGAGAAACAGAGTCAACTGAGTGAAGAGGAGCCTTCAGATCCTAGGAGACCACAGGGGCGCCTGACGCAGCTAGGTGCATGGGAGGCGAGCCTGACCCTGCAACACGTGTCAGAACTCAACTGCAGTGTGTGGGCTCTGTGTGTCCCAAAAGTTCTGAACAGAAAGCACCAGTCAGGAAGGCTTCCTGAAGGAGGTGGCACATGAGCTGGGCTTGTATAATCACTAGGATTGAGAGAGGCAGAGGAAGGCTGAAAGGAGAACTTACAGTAGTTTATAATGTCAGGCTGAAAAACTCTGGATTTCCAAATTGCCAAGGTCTTTAAAGGTCATTCAATCCAACTTCTGCTTTCAGAGGCCACTGGGTTTCTTTTACAAACCGCACCATTAGGTGCACAAAGCTCCCACTACAGAGGTTCTCAGAGACTGAGCTGAGCATGTGAAGCTTCTAGCAAACCCAAACAGCAGGTTTACTTATCAAAGACAGTGCTTTTCCCACACAGATATGCCTGAAACACAAAGCTTCATGGTTTTTACTAACTCACAACTCATCCTTAACACACTGCAAGATATCACATACAATTAACCTAGAGGGATGAGGAAGGCTCCTACTAGGGAAGAAACCTTACAGGATGTGGGCAAATAACTGCAAAGCTTGAACTCCAGAATCCATGCCGTGCTACATGAACCAGCAAAGACAATGCGGGACCCCTGGCCCAAGCCACAAACTGATGGAGAAGTCCACTATAGGTTTACATTAGGTTCTGGTTAGTTCACTGGGAATACAAAATGCAACTGGAGGAAAAAGGCTGTATTCTCATGTTTATCCAAAATGCTTCTGGAAATTTTCTCCTAAGAGCTACAGAAGTTGTGTGCTAATTTGAACCCTGATTCTCCCTCCTAAAGAGCGCTTTCGACATGGCCTTCACTCACGTGACAAGTGTTTGTCAAACTCCTAAATACAAAGGACATTGCTATGCATTGTAAGATACGGTTCCTAACCATAAAGCACACAGTCTGGGAGGGGAGCTGAGAAAGATGAGTGAATTGCCACATCATGCAGGTAAAGATTTCAAGACATGACTAAGAGGTGTTCGGAGAGAAGAGATCACAGGCTTTGTGAGAGGTGGGTCTTTAAAGAGGAGTTCCATTCCCACAGCAAAGATGGGGACAGGATAGGCCAGCAGGACTGGAGTACAGGCTGTGTGTAAGTGTCAAGAGGAAGGTGAGGCTGGAGAAGGCCCCAGGACTGGCAATGATTTATTCTTCATCCATGAGGAAACTCTTTAAAATGGAAACGGAAGATTTAGGCCCATACTGGAACAAAAATCTCAAGCATGTTGTACTATAAACAAAGCAAGATGGTTCTCACTAACACCATAAGCCACAGCAAGAGCCATGTGTGTCAGGAGAAGCCTTGCTCAAGTGGGAGACACTCACATGTTTTGAGGGACTAGGCTGAACTCGAGCCTCGACGAGCAGCTGAGCAGAGTTAGACTTGTATCTACAAAACAAAAAAGCAGAAATAAAGGGATTCAGATACAGACCAACATTTTAACCTCTGAATAAAACCAGATGAGACCAACAAGTGCTGTGGTTACACTTAAGTGCCTTTGTCTCTACTTACCTTCTGACAGTATCAAGCTTCCTTTTACCTTAAATACTTTTTTCTCTCTCAGCTTTTTATTTTATTTTATATATTTTTAGAAAGACCTTATTTATTCATTTGACAGAAAGAGAGAGAGAGAGCAAGCACATAAGTAAAGGGAGCAGCAAGGGGAGAGGGAGAAGCAGGCTCAATCCAAGTACTCTGGGATCATGACCAGAGTTGAAGGCAGACACTTAAAAAATTAAGCTACCCAGGAGCCCCATCTTTTTCAATTTTTTTAGCCCTCAACTGGTATGAGAGTAATAACCCTGATTCAAAGACACCAAACTGTAGGAAAAATACTTACGAAGTCTGAAGTCTGTTTTCAACTCCTTTCCGGAAATATTGCTATCTTCAGAATAGGGAAGACTATCTTAAGACAAAGAAAATGCAGGGGCACCTGGCTGGCTCAGTTGGTGGAGCATATGACTGTTGATCTGGGGGTTGTGGGTCCAAGCCCCATGTTGGGTGTACAGATTACTCAAATAAAAACTTTAAAAAATGCAAAGCATAAAGAAAAACTCTGACAAATTATATTACATTTAAGAAGTTCAGTTCATCAGAACCCACCATAAAGTGAAAAGCCAGGCTATAAATGGAAGATAATTCAATACATATATAATTGGCAAAAGACCAATATTCAGAATAAATAAAAAGAAAACTTCCTCCAAGTCCATTTGAAAAGACAAAATAACAATAAAAATGGGCCAAGACAGAACAAGCATTTCGCAGAAAAGAAATCACGAATGCCCCTTAACATGAAACATACTAATCTAGGACACAATTATATGTCATTTATATCCACCAGACTGCAAAACTTCAACTCTGTCAGTATCAGGAACACTCATATACCACTGGTGGGCATGTAACACAGTACAATCACTTCGGAACATTTTGCCAGTTAGTAAAGCTAAGGAACAGATATCTTCACTTTCTATACTCAACAGTAGGAAAACTTATGACACTAGGAGTCACGCACAAGTTTTCAGAGCTGCATTACTTGTAATAGCAAAAAACTAGAAGTCACAATTTTTTCTTTTTTTTAAGATTTTATTTATTTCTCAGAGAGAGAGAGACATACACACAAGCAGGGAGAGCAGCAGGCAGAGGGAGAAGGAGACTCCTGGCTGAGCAGGAAGTCCAATGCGGGACTCAATCTCAGGACCCCGAGATCATGACCTGATCTGAAGGCAGACACTTGACCAACTAAGCCACCCAGGCATCCCTCACAAATGGTTTTTGACAGGAATATGGACAGGATGTCATAAAATGCAGCCTTGTTTTAAAAACTGAAGAACACATACAGTATGATTCCATGTCTATAAAGTTCTAAAAACATACAAAACTAGGGGTGCTGGGGTGGCTCAGCCAATTAAGCATCCAACTCTTTTTTTTTTTTTTTTTCTAAAGATTTTATTTATTTATTTGACAGAGAGAAATCACAAGTAGTCGGAGAGGCAGGCAGAGAGAGAGAGACGGAAGCAGGCTCCCCGCTGAGCAGAGAGCCCGATGCGGGACTCGATCCCAGGACCCTGAGATCATGACCCGAGCCGAAGGCAGCGGCTTAACCCACTGAGCCACCCAGGCGCCCAGCATCCAACTCTTGATCCCAGTTCAGGTCTTGATCTCAATGGTCCTGAGTTCAAGTCCAGTGCTAGGCTCCATGGAGCCTACTTAAAAAAACAAAAACACAAAACCACACGCAACTAAAGGTTATATAATTTAAGAATAACTGAGAAGGGATGCCTAGGTGGCTCATTTGTTTAAGTGTCTGCCTTTGGCTCAGATCATGATCCCAGGGTCCTAGGATTGAGCCCTGCATCAGGCTCCCTGCTAAGCAGGGAGCCTGCTTCTCTCTCTCCCTCTATTGCTCCTCTTGCTTGTTCTCTCTCTCTCTCTCCCCACCCCCTGTCAAATAAATAAATAAAATCTTAAAAAAAAAAAAAAAAAAAAGAATAAACAAGAAAATGATCAATACCCAATTCAAGATACTGGTTGCTTTGGAGAGGAAGGAAGGGGGTGTGGCCAGGCGGACACTGCCATCAGAGGCTTCTAAGTAAAGATCAGAGGGTTTCTTATTTTGGGTGGACACTTAAGTATTTTTACCTTATCATTCCTTAACCTACACACATCACACATGTGTGTACAAATACATATATTTTTGAAAAAGAAACAATAAAAACTTAATTCCTTTCTGGAATGAGGTATGGCATACATACATTTAAAAATAAAACCAGGGGACGCCTGGGTGGCTCAGTTGGTTAAGCAGCTGCCTTCGGCTCAGGTCATGATCCCAGGGTCCTGGGATCGAGTCCCACATCGGGCTCCTTGCTCCGCAGGGAGCCTGCTTCTCCCTCTGCCTCTGCCTGCCTCTTTGTCTGCCTGTGCTCGCTTGCTCTCTCTCCCTCTGTCTCTGACAAATGAATAAATAAAATCTTAAAAAAAAAAAAATAAAAATAAATAAAAATAAAACCAGGAGTGCCTGGTGACTCAGTAGGTTAAGTATCTGACTCTGGTCTTTAGAGTCCCACATTAGGCTCCATGGGGAGTCTCCTTGGATTCTTTCCCTCTCCCTCTGTCCCCACCCTGCTCACACACACTCTCACTCTAAAATAAATAAATATATAAAGCTTAAAAAATAATAAAAATAAAAACAATTATTATGTGGCAATCAAAGTAGCACACAAAGCCCAGGAAAACACACCCAGAATCCAGGAATTTGAGCAGGGAAAAATGTCTCCTGCACATGACTTCCTTATTCCACCTAGTCAAAATGCCTCCTTCCTCTGCTTTTATTCCTACTTTCTCATACCATATTCTTACTATCTTCAGCCATCTTGTCCATTCCCATGTTAGGCTACAGAGTTTGAATAGCGAGAGATACCCCACTGCTGGAACCTACATAGATTCAGAATTCTGGGTAGTAGAAACAGCAGTGCAGACAGTGAAAGAAAGTTCACTTGAAAGTCTATCTAAATGTATCCAGCTCTGGGGGATAAGAGAGTGAGAGAGTGTAGTCAGTGAAATCACAAGCGCACTTGCTCCTTCCCGAGAGGGCTGAGCCGCTCCAGCAGGTACAGCCATCCCGGTTATGTCGTAGCCTGGAGAAGGAGAGGCAGGACCTTCCTCTGCAGATGAAGCAGATCACGCCATACAAAGGAAGACTCATAGGTGTGTGAAAGGGCAGGGACAGGACCAGTGATTCTCACTAGTGACAATTTTGTTCTCCAGGGGTTACTTGGAAACATTTTTTATTTCAAAGGCTTGGGGTGTGAACTTCAGTGTCCCAAATTACTATGGAGGTTGGGCACCTTTTCATGTTAATGGCTGTTTGTGCTTTCTTTTGTGTGAAATGCTTGTTCTGTCTTTTGCTCATTTTTTATTGTTATTTTGTCTTTTCAAATGGATTTTGCCAGAGATTCTGCCAAACCTCTTACAAGTCACAGAACAGTGCCCCCACAACAAAGAATTATCTAACCCTAAATGGCATGGATGTCGAGGGTGAGAAACCCTACGCTAGACAGAAGCACACGCCTCTGCAGGCAGGGCACGGGGAGTCCTCCCAAGAAGGGGCAGCAGGAAGAGGAACCCCTCCTCCTGACCACTCCCAAGACATCTTGAGACTCTAAGGTCTATGCCTCAAGAGGTCTGGCTCTGGTGGTAAGCTGGCCTATCTTTTCTGAAGAACACTTGCCAACATCTCCATTTGCTTCTTTTGGATTCAAAAGAATGTTTCATTTCTCACTTGATATATCCAAAAGAAACAAATGGAGATGTTGGCAAATGTTATATAGAAGGGCACTGATTACAAATTCATAATGGCATTAAAAAATCGAACTAATTTCACTGACAACAGGGGTTTGGAAAAAGCATGGGACGTCTACGTGATGAAATATTGAGCCAGCAATAAAACTGAGATAGAAAGAATATGATGCAGTCATGGGAAAATGTTTGCCAGGTATTGAGAGAAAAAAGGATATTCAATATGATCCAATGTTTTAAATATATAATATGCACATTGTAAGTATACTCCAAAACATCAACAATAATCACTACTGCGTAAATGGGCAGAGAAAGAGGCTATGGGCAATGCCACCTCTCTTCCCCCAAAATACCTTACCTGTCCAATATCTCTGCAACTTGCCAGTGGAAATTAACTAATATAAGTTTAGCAACTGAATGAGATACCTAGAAAGAAGAAAGGGGAAAAAAAATCAAATTACAACTGTTGTTTCTTTCGGAGAACTCCATATTTTGAGAAGTGCATGCATTCATGTCTACGGCAGGCCCAGGTTTGATTTCCAAATTCTTCCTCTTGGTTCTCTGCTTCATTTTTTAAATTCAGACTCTTATGGGACGCCTGGGTGGCTCAATGGGTTAAAGCCTCTGCCTTCAGCTCAGGTCATGATCTCAGGGTACTGGGATCGAGCCCCACAATGGGCTCTCTGCTCAGCAGGAAGCCTGCTTCCTCCTCTCTCTCTGCCTGCCTCTCTGCCTACTTGTGATCTCTGTCAAATAAATAAATAAAATCTTATAAAAAAAAAAAAAAGGACTCTTATAATCTTAGTGATAATATTAATATAATCTTTCCTGGATCTCTTTGACTTTTTTTATTTTCATTAATGACACTTCTAAGAAATTAGTCTGATTTGAAGCTGAAGTAAAAACACCCTGTTATAGTAACAACCCACCATTTGACTGAAGCAGAAGAGCTGTGTGTTCCCTGATGTGGCCTATGTTCCCTCAAGCTGCTGTAGGAGGCCACACATGGAAAGTGCACCTCTAGTTAGGCCTGTCACTTGCAAAAAATCTTCAGGCTTGCACTTCTTGTATAAATCCAGCAAATCAAAACACCCCTGCTTAAAATCTCCAAATTCCTGGCAACCAATGAGCCCCGATCACAAGTATGATTTAAAAGCCTATGGACAGCTTTTGTGGCCCCTACATTTTTTTTTGTGGCCCCTACATTTTAAAGCACTCTGGTTGTGGCTATCAAAGAGCCCCAGAAGGAGCTCTGAGCTAGCAATTCTACTTCTGTAAATTTTTCTCATAAAAGATATGTATACAGCAGTGTTTTGCAAGAGTAAAAAATTAAAAATAATCTAAATGTCCAACAAAAAGGAACTAGGTAAATAATATATGACAGATCCATGCAATGATTTAGTATGCAGTCATTGAAAAGGATGTTACAGAAATAAGTTATCGACATAAGAAGTTCACATTTTAATTTAGGGCAAAGAAGCCAGTAGTAAGACAGCAGGTACGTGTTATAGTCACAGTATCTTGGTTAATAGGTAAAGCAGACTAGGGCACCTGGGTGGCTCAGTCAGTTAGCATCTTACTCTTGAATTCAGCTCAGGTCATGATCTCAGGGTTATGAGATAGAACCCTGTGTCTGGCTCTGCACTGAATGGAAAGCCTGCTTGGGATTCTTCCCCCGCACCCCCCCGCCCCTCCCCAGCTCACGCATGCTCATGCTCGCTCCCTCTCACTCTCTCTTGCTAAAAAAAAGGGGGTGGGGAGGGGAAGAGGACTAGTTACAGAAAGGAACACCCTGAGGTTGTCAAGACTAGCGTAGGGCCACAGAAGATACGGTTGTGTTTGGAGGTCTAAATCAGGCTTCTAGAGAGAGCAGCGTGGAGCACGAGGTGCTACTGAATCAAGGAGAAACAAGGAGCACACTTCAGACCAGAAAGCCAAGAGGACACGCAGAACCCTGGTCCTCTGCCCCACTGGACTGAGTCTTTACACAGAAGCTACCAAGGAACCGTAAGACAGCTGGTCCACAGGTAAGAACTGCAGAGGGAAAGACACAGTGACCAACATGTAATCCCTGGCCCTAGAGCTCAAGTCACTCCTGAAAGGAAACAGGAGCATACGTGCTAAACAAGGACATGTCCCAGTGTATACTCAGCATTAGACACTATGTCAAAGTGCAGTGAGTGAATGCCTTTTTGTCCTACAGCCCAGGTACATCTTGAGAAAACCAAGTTCTCAAGATAGCGCATTTCGCTAAAGGTGGGGGTCTCCACGTCCCTTCCATGCAAGGTAACAGCCACCTGACTCATACATGTTGCTATAGTATTTTCCTGTTGAGGACCATAGAGACTTTAGGTCTCAGATTCCTGAATTGTAACTGACATTTCTTCTAACGGTAGCCATAACAAAGCTATTTATCTATAGCAAACCACGATCACAAAATGAAAACAGAAACAAACATATGGCTTAAAGTTAAATAACTGCTTTGAATATAGCTTCTGACTATGATTAAAATAAAAACAAACCAACAAAAAACACAACTGCTAGCGATGCTGTTTTGGATGACCTCCTAACAGAGTCTTTTCTATCACCTCTTACCTAATGGGGCCCAATCAGTCCTACACCATTTTCTGTCCTGACTTCTAAATGTCCTGGCATATTGTGGCTATTAGGTCTTGACAAAGGCACTTAACTACCCAGAGTCCTCATCATGTCCAGCAGCTACCCCTACCTTCTCACCACAGATGGCTTGGGTGGAGCCTGGGAGCTAAAAACAGGTGTTAGGCTGCTTCTCACAGATCCACAGAGCCTAGAACTGGACTGGACAGAGGGTGACCACTCAACAGATGCCAATCATTAAGTGACATCATGTCTTTAATCTGTGGATTTTCAAAATGGAACTCAACTTTTCTTAGGAAACAGAATTTTAGCACTCTACCTAGTCTGATCCTTTGATCTGAATAGCACTTAACAGCAGCAACAAAACCTCCGAATTCGCACATCACATGCAACCCACCTATGCAAAACACGACCCTCTGTTGAGACAGAAATTTTATTAATGACTGCAAGTCCACTAATGACCAACTGAGAGTATCCTAGCAGAGTTGAGTTTTGGTGAGAGGAGATTATGTGAAGAGCACTTCATGAAACTGATAGTGGAGTGATACGAATCTCTTCTTCCCCACAGCCAAGAATACATCAATACATACAAGATAAGAGGCACACGTTTGTCAGCCATATGCACCTCCCACCAGCCTTCTGCAGGAAGTGCTACTGTGATCCCCACATCACAGATGGAGGTGTGAAAATGGCCCATATTATGTCCACAGTATATCACTGAAAATCAGGGACTTTCCTTCAATAATCCATTATAAACCTGAAGGAACTCAGAGATCATTAATTTAAGCAAAATGCAATATGAATGCAGTGTGACTGTGCCTTGCCCTACAGTAGCAACATAGAATCTACAGGGAAGTCAGGTTCTAAGAGGCTCTCCAGCAAAAACAGCACAGGGGTAGAGGAAGAGTACCTAGAAGAATTTATGCTAAAAGTAGCAGACCCATGGGACACCTGGGTGGCTCAGTCGTTAAGTGTCTGCCATCTGCCTTGGGCTCAGGTGATGCATGATCCCAGGGTCCTGGGATCCAGTTTCACATCTCGCTCCTGCCTCTGCCCCTCTCCCTGCTAGAGCTTGTGCTCCATGCGCTGACAAATAAATAAATAAATAAAATCTTTTTTAAAAATTAAAAAAAAGAGGGGGCACCCGGGTGTCTCAGTGGGTTAAAGTCTCTGCCTGCGGCTCAGGTCATGATCCCAGGGTCCTGGGATTGAGCCCCGCCTTGGACTCTCAGCTTGGCATCCGCCCCCCCTCCCCCCGCCTGCCTCTCTGCACACTTGTGATCTCTGTCAAATAAATAAAAATCTTTAAAAAAAAAAAAGTAAAAAAAAAAGTAGTCCCAGCAGGGAAGCCACCTCATCCTTGATTTGGGGTCACAAGAGAGAACTGGGGACGCCTGGGTGGCTCAGTCAGTTGAGCATCTGCCTTGGCTTGGGTCATGATCCCAGGATCCTGGGATTGAGTCCCATATCCAGCTCCCTGCTCAGGGGCGATCCTGCTTCTCCCTCTGCCCTCCCTTCCTCCTGCTCAAGCTCAGGCAAGAGCTCTCTCTTTCTCTCTCACACAAAAATAAATAAAATCTTAAACAGAACAGACTGTACACATGTCCCAGTAGTATCTGAGGAAGCAAACACGGTGATTTGGGGGCAGAAAAAGATGTGGGGGGGGGTGCAGGGGTGCCAATATTTAAGTCTTCCACAAGAGGGCCAGAACAAACCTTGGGGATGATATTAAAGCATTAAAAATAAAAATTTATCTTTCTCAAAGTGCAAACAGCTGAACGCTCTCAAGAAAGAATTTCCTGAGTATTCACACCATTACTGTTTGATGCTCACAGGGCTCAGCAATCCACTCTGAATCTATTAGAGTCAATAGTTCACAGCTGGGGAGTCTTCCATTCTTCTGTACGTTTTCAATTGTGGAGAACAGAATCTTTTAGTAGAATCAAGATGAATCTTTGCTAGACTGTTTTGCTCAAGAAATGAACAACCTATCAGTACTACTGTCTGGATCTCTCCAGTCTATATCCCTCAGGAATACCTTCCTGAAACCCTGATGTAAAAGTAATAATACTAAACAGCTCTTACAGAGCTCTCACATCTGGCCAGGATCAGCTCCCACCCTGTTTAAAACCCATCAGTGTTTTCCAGTACTGATGAGACAAACCTTAAGCCCTTAGTGGAAGAGTTATAAGAACCACTGTGCTCTGGAGTCCAGCATTAGACCAAATGATACTAGCACCCCATACACTCAGCCAACTATTCTCTACCAAGGATGCCCTTTTTTGTAGCAAATAGTTGGAAATTAAAGAACATACTTCTGGGGGTGCCTGGGTGGCTCAGCGGGTTAAGCCTCTGCCTTCAGCTCAGGTCATGATCTCAGGTCCTAGGATTGAGCCCCACACCGGGCTCTCTGCTCAGCAGGGAGCCTGCTTCCCCCCTCTCTGCCTGCCTCTCTGCCTACTTGTGATCTCTCTGTCAAATAAATAAAATCTTAAAAAAAAAAAAAAAAAAGAACATATTACTGTAGAACCTATGTGTCACAGAAGAAATCACAAGAGAAATTAGAAAATGTTTTGAGCTACATGATAATGAAAATACCACAGTAAGAACTGGGTGAGATCCTGCTAACATGATGCCAGAGGGTAATTTATAACTGTAAATGTTGATACTATGAAAAAAATATAAAAATCAATGACATCAAGTCCCCTTAAGAAACTAGAAAAAGACCATACAAATAAATCTTTAAAAAGGGGGGCCACCTGGATAGCTCAGTCAGTTAAGTGTCCAACTCTTGGTTTCAGCTCAGGTCATGATTTTGGGATCAAGCCCCATGTTGGGTTCTGAGCTCAGCAAGGAGTCTACTTGAGGATTCTCTCCTTCTGCTCTGCCCTGCCCCTCCCCGCCCCATCCCCAAAACAGGTGTGAGAGCTCTTGCATATAAATAAAATTTTATTTTTTTAAAAGATTTTATTTATTTGACAGACAGAGATCACAAGTAGGCAGAGAGGCAGGCAAAGAGAGGGATGAAGCTGGCTTCCCGCCGAGCAGAAAGCCAGATGAGGGGCTCGATCCCGGGACCCTGGGATCATGACCCAAGCTGAAGGCAGAGGCTTTAACCCACTGAGCCACCCAGGCACCCTGCATGTAAGCAAAATCTTAAAAAAAAAAAAAAAGAAAAGAAACTAGAAAAAGAGGACTAAACTCAAAGCAAGTAAAAGGAAAAAATTAAAAAGATCCAAAGAGAAATAAGTAAAATTCAAACCAAATAATACTGAATAATAAATCCTGTAAGTTGATTCTTAAAGAAGATCAACAAAGCTAATTAAAAACCTTAGCCAGAACATTTAAGAAAAAAGGGAATACAAATGACCAATAACGGGGGTAAAAAAGGGACTGTCCCTACAAACCTTACAGATACTAAAAGAAAAATAAGGGAATATTATAAATAATCTATTTTTTTAAAAGATTTTATTTATTTATTTGACAGACAGAAATCACAAGTAGGCAGAGAGGCAGGCAGAGAGAGAGGGGGAGGCAGGAATCCCACTGAGGAGAGAGCCCATGAGGGGCTTGATCCCAGGACCCTGAGATCATGACCTGAGCCGAAGACAGACGCTTGACCAACTAAGCAACCCAGGCGCCCCATCAATAATCTATTTTTAATAAATTTCATATCTTAGGTGAAAGTAACAAGTTCCTTGAACATTACTTAGCAAAACTGACACAAAATGAAAAAAAAATAAACTGAATAGAGGGAGGAGTCAAGATGGCGGAGAAGTAGCAAGCTGAGACTGCTTCAGCTAGCCGGAGATCAGCTAGATAGCTTATCTAAAGATTGCAAACACCTGAAAATCCATCGGCAGATCGAAGAGAAGAAGAACAGCAATTCTGGAAACAGAAAAACA